>NW_024037048.1:3146093-3884644 GCF_015706575.1 Patiria miniata
TGGTTATGTGTTGTATGCTTTTTTTATTCATTGGAGATCCGCAAACCTTTCATTCGTAAGTATCTCCACCATGCAAAGCCTCAATTCTTACTCATTGGAGATCAATCCGTCAGTGTGGATATTACTTTGCTTTATAATAACTTATTTTCACTTTAAAAATGAAATTCAAGTCATGTTTGATGTGAGAAAAGATAATGTATACATTTCAATCTTCAATAATGAAACCTTCACAACGGTGAAGAGAGACTGTTCCACTTTATTTATATAGAAATTGTTACTGATTACACCATCGAATATAAAGCAAACAGAAATGTACAAACTCTTTTAAAATTACTGTACAATGTAACACCTTCATGTAGTTGAACACTAACCATTGCTGTGTGCCTTGAAATGACTTCAAGCACGATAACTGACCCTCTTTTGTAATGACAGGTTCACATGTCCTATGGATCTACTCCACACAAATATCTTCAGTAAATTCACAGAATGGTACTCCAGTCCATCACAAGTCCAAATCACAAGTAATGTCACAAGTAACAGGGGATGAATGATGACAGAGGATGCCTTTCTAGAAACTTGACTTGAGAATGGATAACGTGTGAGGGTTTGACTACAGTTTTGATCAGTTTTGATAAGTTTCAAGCGCTTTTGGAAACTAGATCTGTGTGAAAGTGTCAACATGAACTCTTGTTGTGTTTTTATTTGTTTAAGTTTGATCAACGTCCAGTGTGAGGTCCACTTTGGTCATGACAGTGGTCTTAGTTTGACCGCCTCGCAATCCGGCCAGGAATGTCTGGGGCTTGGGCACATTGCTGGCTCCATCTGTCTTGGTTTGACTTGCTGTGTCCCTGCAGTCACAGAAAAAAAGTAGAAGATAAACATGAATCTCAAATTAGAAAATTAGAACACTGGGAATATTTCCTTCATCATGAAAGGGATCAATGAGGTTCTGTGTTTATTTGAAATCCATGAATGGAAAGCCCTGTTTACAGTACACGCTTGTACACAGCTTTCCATGCCCCTTTCCTGCAGTTTTTACATTGAACTTTCAGTTAAATTTATATTTAAAAAGTGCCTTCAGGCCACCTTTTTGCTTTTTGGTCATGTGAGGGGGTTGAACCCACTAAGCTCTATATAGAGACTGGATAACGTACAGAGAACTACAGAAGAAAGCCATTTGAAACCACATTGGGGCGACCACTTGGTGTTCTATAAAGAACAAGTTGCCTTCTTAGGCAGTTGTGATTCACAGTAACATCGTGGTTTACCCGGTTGACCTTTTGTTCCCCACGGTTCACAGTTTTTCATGCAGCAGTTCACTTTTTGCAGCAATTGGAAATATAATCACGACCGAAACTTCAAAATACATCATAAAACGTGCACGTGAACAAAATAAAAGTCATCTCTCGATACAGCACGCGCTGTATGTTAGCGTAGAATCTTTGTGTATCAGCGGCCATTTTTGGAAGATTGGGGGCAAACTGGACAAATGCAAATTCAACTGTATGTAATTGCTGACCGTAGCCGAGTAATTCCAGGGTAGCCTGAAGCTTGCAGCAAAGACTAAGGGGCAGTCATTAACATTACAAAGGTGGGTTGTGTACATCACTTACTTGGGCAGGTAGACCTGGGTCACGTTATCTCGTCTCATATTGCTCAGGTTGGTCTGCATGGAGTGGGTCACTTTGTTGCGCAGGTTAGTCTGTCATGGGAACAATAACAACAAACAGTCCAAACTTTCAGGCAAACTCAGGGAGCTCATCAATGGTTTTGTATGCCACTTTTTCACCCCTTTTTTATGGGTCCCTACAATTGACACTCGACCAATAGCAAGTCAAACAATAATTGCAATGGTTTGCAAGTGGCTGACTCCTCAATGACTTGTCCTCAATAGTTCATCTAGCATACTTCCTAGGAATAATCCAATGATCCCCGTGTGCAACCAAGCTCTTAGAGGCTAAGGTTGGATGAAGCTTTGCCACTTTAAAAAAAAAAATGGATTCCAATTGAAATTTGGAGTAGGAATCATGATTTTTATTTTTTGAGGAATGAACTCTACATAATTGTAGTTCCCCCGCAAGATTGATTCCAGGCAGTGCCTTCAGACAATGAGAAGACAGGCTGACTAAAATGTGAAGACATGTAATCTTTAGCAGATTTTATGGAGGTGCTTCCCTTTTTTCCCCATTTTGAGTTGATTCCGAAGAGAATAGACTCCGTGCACAAGTACCCTCTCAACGATTAAAAAGAGAAAGGTGGGGGAGACGTGTTGACACTGAAGCATGGCGCTCAAGCAAAGATGCTGTCGATTTATGCACATTCAGAAGACAATTATTTGTGTGTACCACACACTATGCACACTCAGTGTGTCTCCCTCATTGTAGCTTCACGATTGGTCACAATGCGCCATCTACTGTGCATTCACAGTGTTCATTATTACTTCTGGATGGAATCGCAATCCTTTTCAACAATATCTTGACGTGATTCCTTACCAGCTTGATGGCTTTCCGGCGCAGTTCCCATTCATTCCACTCATAGGACTTGACAATGTTGGATTCAATAGGATGGACCTCCGTCTGTACACCCATGTCACACTTAGTGATTGGTTTCTCAATCATCTGACCCTGGTCTTTGCCCTGAAGGAGGTGAGAGGTCAAAGGTCAACAAGGTCATGTCAAAAGGAAAAAGTCTTCAAAGGTAAACAAGGTCATGTCAAAAAGGTCAAAAGTCTTTAACAATCAATGAGGTCGTGTCCAAAGGTCAAATTCAGATCTTCAAATGTCAATTTTTATCAAAAAGGTCAAAGGTCTTTAATGGTCATGAGGTCATGTCCTAAAGGTCAAAGGTTGTGATGGTCGAATCCTTAGTAAACTAGTAATCTATATTTTGGTTGACAATTTACCTGTGTGTATGGTGTTATGGTGGCAAACTGAGCATGCAGTTCCAGTAGTTGAATCAATTCTGGAGATACTTTGGCGCACTCAGCAACATGCATGATAAACCTGTCAGAACAAGATTGTTTGTGAGATGCAAATCCAATATTTTTATATTGGATTTTGCCCTTCTACTCAGTGCTGTCCGAGGGCTTGCAAGAACAATCCACAAGCTTACTCTGGTGGGACTCGAACCCACAACCTCCTGCTTTATTTTTTGCAAGCCCTTGGTCAACACTGAGAATACAGTATTTATAAACTTTGTCGGGAAAGGACAAAATCCAATACGTTTGGTTGCGGTACTCACTGCTACATCACACTTGAACCAGCCAGCTGACCCCAGCAATGCGGTGGTTGAGTGGTAAGACATCTGCACTATGAGCAGGAGGTTATGGGTTTGAGTCCCACCCGAGTAAACTTGTGAATTTTCTGGCAAGTCCTCGGACAACAGTGAGGACTTTCAAATTTTAGGCTTCTCAAATAACCCAAGGAGGTTCTAGTGGTAACACCATCTGAGGAAAACTAGTGAATACAAATCTAGGTTCAGTTGTGCATGCTACTTGCACTTCAAACCACTGTTGTAACAATTTTACCAAGTCAAAAAAGACAAAGGCTTTTAAGCAATTTAATTTTCATAAGTATGTGACATAGTTGACTTGTGGTGATTTCTTGACTTGTCTTCAGTAAGATGGGCTCAGACTTCAGGGTCATAGTCAAGTCCTCACAAGTCAAACACAAGTCCAATCTCAAGACTCAAGTTTCAAAGTGAGAAGCAAGGGACTGCTTGGTCATTGTTCAATCGCTAGTACTTGACAAGATTTGTAACTCATGTCAAACTTGTCATAGATTTGACGACAACTCTGAAATACTGGAAACTTTGATTTTGTTAAATTGCTTATTAGTGATGATATCCTCACCTGTTGGGGTCACTGGCAAATTCGTAGGCCGCTTCTTTGGATGAGAAGACGTAGTAGCGATCGTTGTAACGTAAGACGCCAATGTCAGGGTTGCCTGGAAGCAGAAGGCGGTCAAATTGGGCCAACGCCCATCCACAATAGCCCTGCAAGACGGAAACGGTGAATGTTCATGGAAAAAGTCAAGACAGAACTGAGACAGAAATAAATAAGCATACTGTGCAAGTTCAGCAGAATGAGAGGGGGAGCGGGGGAAGTTGCCAGGTTCTTAGGTCTTGTGATTCATGATCACAGCAGTCGGGGGCTCCAATTCATCTGCTGGGCATGTTTTGTCCTTGGGCAAGCCACTTTATCTTACTGACCTCTCTCCAAGAAAATGTGTATATGCATTGGCTGAGAGTAACCTGCAGTGGACTGACATCCCATTTGGGGGAAATGGAAATACTTGTGGTTGTTTCATGCCAAGGCAACTAGAGATGAACACAGGCCTGATAAGCCATACTGGCTCAAGACAAGCTTTGTTTTCCTGCTACTATTCATTGGCTTGTTAGGTTGTTTGTGGTGGGTGTGTTTGCTGCTACTCACCCTGTACTGTAGAGGGAGCCTTTCAAAGTTTTTGGTAGTCTCAGGGAACAGCCACTCCACATGTTTGAAGTCTGAGGGCTTGACACGATGTCCCTCACCTGTTGTCTGTGGAAACAGGGATTTTCAATTATTGCTAAGAGGTTCTGAATCTTAAAGGCACACTGTGGACCAGATGGCAACGAACTTGAATACATATTTTACTGACTCAATAAGTGACCTTTTAGAGTTTGATATGTCTGTCTTCCGTGGGTGGGTAACTTATCAGCTAAATGACTCACTCACTACATTGTAACTCTTACTTCACTTTTTCAAACCAAAAACCTTTTTCTTTTCACATCTGAAACTCTTTGCCTGACCTTTTGTATCCTGAACTCCCCCCCCCAAAAAAAAAAAAGAAAGAAAGAAAGAAAAAGAACCTGGGGTAAAAAAAAGGATGCAAACCAAATACAGCTGAAATTCTGTGAGCGGTAAAATGTGAGATGAACAGGAAATATGAACTTATTTGCATCTCAAACTTATCATTCGCACAATTGCAAAGGTACAAACACTCTCTTTGTTTTCTTACGTCTCTGATTCTTTCCTCGTCAGATCTGACATGCATACCCTCCAGGAACGGAGCCATCATCTCAGCTGTGAACACTTCCTTGTGACCCTGGTATATCAACAAGGGCAACATTGCGCAAATTGAATAACTCAATAGGCTTTATACTAAGAACTGCTAAAATTCTCAATAGTGCAGGAGAGAGAGAGACAATGACACCCTTTGTACTTTGACTTTTAAAGAGCAATATGGATTATGTAAAATAATAGTGGCTGTGCTTTACCTGCCTCAGTCCTGGAAACTCCTACCAACACTCCCAGTGTTTTGAATCAGATGGGACAGTCAGAGTTTATCATGATTTTCTGATTTTTTTGGGTGCAAAGATCCAAACTGGAATGGAGCGTGAAACAAACTAATATCCAGAGAACAAACAAATGTTCGTCACTTACTGCATAAATTTGCATAAATTATATGGGAAGTGTAGAAACAGCATTCTGTACTGGTTTTGCATGTTCATCCGGAAACTCTGAAACAAATGTCAATTTTTATTTACCAGAGTTTACTATGTATGCAAATCATAAATTTGAATTCTATCAAGTTCAGATAATTTTTTGGGGTTCTCAGGTATTCATTACAGACACCTCTGGAAAAAAGAATAGTTTATTCAGACCGAAACGCATAATTCTTGTGCCTACCTTGGTGAAAGGCTCTAGGCTGGCTAGGATATTACTGAGCACACTCAGTAGGACCATCTCATCTTGAAAGCCGCTCCAGATGTGTGCCAAATTGATGAATTGAGGCTGAAACAAATTAAACAAAGAAGAACTTTTACAGTAATTCAAAGCTGGTTTATCCATCCTTATCAGATTAATTTCATTTAAGGGTGATAAATTATAGAAGAAAACATGAACACAATTGAAATAACCAGTAGCATCAATTCTAAGGTTGAATTATTTTATTTTTCAGGATGCCAGTCCAAAAAGTATGGGCACACCATCTTTGTAAGTAAAAGCCAGAAATTAAGAGTTTCAGCAGTTGCACCCATTTTGAATTTCATGCGAATGTTTTAAGACTTATCTCTGGACTTGTTTTCTCCATTATATTGACTGTGCACAAGTACCCCCTCAACGGTGACAAAGAAAATGTTATAGGCCATCAGCCTGGGGGTTTGGTCAGTATCAAATCAGGGCATAAATGAGTATAGTGCGCGCATGCCTAAGGTATACCGCCCCTAGAGTGGTAACAAGCATTTCAATGGACATTTTGAAAAAAAAAGGGTGATAACACCCAAAAGCTGCCACCGCTGCAATGCTGTCACATATTTTCCAACTCATGAGGTGTATACCTTGCCAAAAATCGCTATGAGGATTATTCCCCTCATTTGATACCAGTGGCAAAAATTTTGGACTGAGGCTGATGGCCTATTAGGCAGGATTGATGAATGCCATTGCAGCATTGTACAAGGTCAAACATGAACGTCACAAGTATGTACACATACAGATGAATATAAGTCCAGTGTACTTCGTGCCATACATGTAAGAACATGAACAAATGCATGCAACGTGTCTGACGTTGGAGCTCTCTCATGACTGATCGCACAGCGCCATCTGCTGTTCCCACATGGAGTCTATTAGGAAATAAGTCTGATAAAGGACTACTCACATAGACCTGTGCTGTAGGGACGGCTGTCTTGGACTGTACTGTAGCCTGAAGCTGCTCTAGTCTGGATCCAAGCTGAGCCTCTAACATCTCAACTTGTTGGGCACAGCTGATGACATCATTCTAATATATATCAGCGGGAAAAAATACCAATTGTAAGTACAGCAGAAGGCCACTATAACGAACACAATGGGATCCGTACAAATGTTTGTTGTAGTGGTAGTTCGTTACTGTGATTGTAAATTACAATAGAATTTAATACTTGGGGAACCAAAGGGGATGTTCATTATAGCACAGTGTTTATTATAGCAGAGTTTTCTATAGCAGGCTTTTACTGTAGCTAGTAAATTCAGTTGAAATTGTGGGTTTTGAATCCAAAGTAAACAGCCTATGATTAGCAGATGGTTAGATCTGACATATTGGCAGGAAATTTGAGGTATACACAAAATGTACACACACATGTACGTCACCAATATGTTTTCCACAAGTTTAAAACCCCCTTATATCCTTTGGTTTAAGGAGGGCTTTATACTAGCTGTTTTTGCAAAGGGAAGCAATTGTGAATTGAAATGAATTGTAAAATGTTTTTATAAGATGGAATTGGTGTTGGGGAGATACAACTTTTGGGCTTTGCCATCTTTATAAAAACGTTTGGTTGCAGTACCCAATGCTACATCAGACTCAAACCGTCCAGCCAACCCCGGCAAGCTTGATGAACGAGTGGCAAGACATCTGTACTAGTAAATCAAATGATTTTTCAGTTTTTGGTGCCGTCATGCAAATTCAACATGACCCATTATACAGCAAGTTAGTGGTGGATGGTCACAAGTTGCTGTTTCTGGAAAAGTTGTAGACTGACTTACAAGGATGATCCTGAGGAAAGACTCATGCTGCCGTATGTTGATGAGGGCTTCCTTCAAAGCTTTGATGGATGGTCCTTCCTTTACTTCACCCACCATGATTCTCTCAATCAAGGCTGCACAAGGAAAAAGAACAGGAATAAAAAACCTAGGTTAAGGCTCCATGGTGTAGATATCAGCATGTGGCCAACGTTGTAATCAAGTCATCACGTCACAGGCCAAACACAAATCGCCAGTCAACACAATTTAGGGTTGGACTTAATTTCAATAAGTTGATTAGTGGCAATATTTAAACAATACTAAACACTAAACAATACCAAACGATGTTGTCAAAATACCGTAATACCGACAAACTCAGTATGGCCGGATGTGCGCAAAAGCCCTCTAAAGGTGAAAGAGACCTGCACTACATGTATATGGATAACTTTGGTCACGGTATCTTGATTTAGTGAAAATTAAAAGTGCTCATGCTGCCTGTTTGCAGTTTCTCTATCATCACACATCATATTGTATTTAATAAATAACACAATAGTCAGCCCAGAAAGTACCCTATAATACCAAATACTGCCATATTTTTGTGGCGGTATACGATAGACTCTCAAAATCCAGTACCGCACAAGCCCAACACAAGCCATCCAACGTCAAGTCAAATAATAAGCTAGTCCCATTAATTTTGACCAAGGCATTCCCATATTTTGTTCATCCCCTGATAATCTGTGGTTGACTTGCGCTTGACTCAATTCACTTGGCTTGAAGTATTAAGCCTCCCTGGCTAACACATCAAACACAAACAGGTTTATTCCTTCAAACTTCCACAACATCCAAAAAGTAAACATTTTTACAAGTGAAACAAAGAAATTGACTGGATCACGGTTTGAACCTGCGACCTCCAGAATGCCGTTCCAGCACTCTACCAACTGAGCTTCTGACTAGCGCCCCATGAACAAACTCTTTGACATAATGGGGAACTGCCAACATATAGGGCTGGATAGCTCAGTTGGTAGAGCACCAGAATGGTAATCCACAGGTCGCAGGTTCTAACCCTGTTACAGTCAATTGCTTTGTTCAACTTTTAAAAATGTGATATTGCAACTAGTCAGTTTACCTTTGTAGTTTATTTGAAAAAAGGTAAACACTTAATCACACTTGTACTGTGAATTAACTAGACACTTTCTGACATTCGGTAAAAACAATAGACCACTGGATTAATCCTTCAGTGGGCAAAACTTTGGGTAGGAATTCCTGGATTCCAGCCCTCATCAAGAAGTTCCATCTCAAGTCTGAGCTGGCTTTGTTTACCTGTGTACTTGAAGGCAACATCACATGAGCGCTGGATGGCAGCATCTACATTCTGTGTGGTAGCTGGAACTGCTTCATTCAGAATAGCAGGCACTGAAAATTAATCACAAATATATACATGCGCAAGTATGTCATTGGTTAAGAACCGTTCACATGATGAAATTCACAAGTTAATTTACGATCATCTCTGTGGCAAAGTGAAAACAATCCTGTCATTCTTGTAAAGACTTATTTAATTATCATTTGTTTGAGTTTCATTTGCCTTATAGACTCAAAAGATGATAAAAAGTGATAGCGATAATTCCAGTAAGATTTTTTTCTGTTTAATATTAAAGTTTCTTTGCATTTCTGTTTATTTACAAGGCTTTCGGGTGCATTGCTTTGTGTCAGTAGTTGACGTAATACAGGACAATGCTTTACTGTCGGACACAATATGCAATAAATCAACCAGGAAGTCTGCAGGTGACCTCTTTAAGGCAAAACACATAGTGGCACATTGGAGAGTGAACTGTCTGTGCCAGAGAAAAGAAAAGATTCCTAGGGTTGAAATGGCATGAAATTGGTTGGTTCCTAACTCACAATCGTCAATGCCTTCTCCTCCCTTGCCACACTCTTTGTTGAAGAGTCGGATACCGGTGACAATGTGGGTCAGTTCCACTAGCTGTCTCTCCTTGTCTCGTTTGACGAGAGACATGAAGGTCCCTAGCTCAGTCTGTGGGAACACACTCTGAAGGGCCGCTGTCAACAAGTTGGAGAAAAAAGAGATTGGATCTTATGATGAAATGTTGCACTGCAGAGATGTAATTATTTGTAATTAAGGGTTTCACCCTTCAAAGCTGTTATTTTATAAGCACTTCATATACTCAGTGCTGTACAAGAGTTCACAAGGGAAAAACGGTTGACAAGTGTGTTCTGGGGGACCAAAACCTCTTGCTGTCATTAATTTGTGCCTTTCAAAGCAAATTAGCTGCACATAGACTTTCATTGGAGCCTGCCGTTGCAGATTACATTGCTACCATTGGTAACCATGGAATAGCTGATAGCTGTTCTGGATAGATCAGCATGCATATGCGCACACGATGATAAACAAAACAATGGCCGATTAAGGCCTTTGACTCGAAGCATCCTCTCGCATGAAAATCTCTCTACTGACCCAAGAGTGACTTGACATTTTACCTGTTGCCTCTCTTACGACGGCTATATCGGTGGGTGAACCCAGGCCTGACCGTAGCAGCACAGCAGACACAATCTTCCTGTACAGACTCTCCAGTTCATCACGAGTGCGTGCCCGGCTGTCTGTGATCTCACGGATGACTGGCTGAAGACGCTGCTCTAGGACACGACGGTGCTCGTCCAGGAAGTCAGCTTTGGAAAGGGCAGAGGATGGAGGATGACTGATTCAATCAAATTCTTCCATTCTTGGCATCATTATTCTCCAAATTCGTTTCGAAGCTTTAGGCATTTTGGAGCACATGTCATGGGGGCTTCTTTGAAGACAAATACTGTTTAGCAATTTTATTTACTATATCCCATCATTTTAACATGTTATATTTTCAATTATTTTTTAAAGTGATCTGATTCATCTTTGTTAAGAACCCTTTCCTATGGTTGAGATATATGCCTTATTGGTTGACGCATCTGCTTTAATACAACAGTAGGGTCCGAGTTTCTTAAACCCAAAAATTACCCCACCAATTCTTTTTTGAGGTAACTCCTTCTGAAATATAAAGGTTTTTACCTCTACTAGTGTAGTTCATATCAAAATACACCTGCATTTTCACTGTGTCCAGAGCTGCAGAACGTGCGTCCAACAGACGATCCACACAGATCTAGGTAAATACAAGACCAAAAAAATGTTACTTCACATCATACATTCAAAACATAAACAAAGGGTAAATGTCGTTTATATAAACTGAGTCTTTCCATCCATGAGAGCAAAATTACTGAAAGCACACTTTGAAGTTTTTTTTTTTTTAGAGTAACAAGTATGGGCCTTCACAACACCTGCCAGCGTGTTTACGAGCAAATTTTTTTAATAATTAGTGTTGCTGATTGACAGTATGATGACCTTGATGTGCAAAAGCATTTGATCAGCTGAGTGCAGACAGGAACACGTGTAATGTTTCCCCCATCAGCAAGATGGCACACATGGCCATGATGGTGCTTATAGAGTACAGAAGTGTGCCGCGTATTCTGGCTCACGTGCATAGCTTAAGTGTATGAAGACATGAGCACGCAAACCAGCATGTGAACCAGAACAAAGACAGCTGACATCAGACTTCAGTACTCTATTGATGAGGCCACCCTTGAAGGAAGTGGACAATCACCGACAGATCTAAAACATTCAGTGTCTACAAACCTTGATAAGCTTCTGCACGTCATCTTTTGTCAGCGTCCTATCAACGTTGAACTCATTTGCAGGATCCAACACCACCGCCTTGACCATGAACGCCACAAGAGTCTCGGAGACTGCCTGGCCTTTGCTGGCACACTCCTGTGCAATCTCCCGAATGATGTTCTTAATGACACTCTCTGCCTGAGCACGAGACATGGTGCTAGCCACAAGGAGACTCTTAACACTACTTCTTAAAGAAAACCTGTACAGATGGACAATATTTAACTCAAGTATTAAGATGGCTTGACCCCAGATACTTGACTGCCTCTGTATACTAAGCCTCACTGTCACCAGTGGTGAAACGGCTGACAACTTTGCAATATTTTGCTTTGATTTATAGGCCGGTTTACAATTTTATTTTATTTTGGAAGCACACTGTACTTGCATGCAATTTCCGCATGAATTTTAAGTAAAAAAAATAACAAGGTTGAATCAGTCCACTATTAAACAAAATTTGAAAAAGAGGTTTCTTTCAGATGTCTAGTTTCTGAGTAATTTCCACATCACTTTTGAGACAAATAATAATAAGACTGAATCAGTCCAAAACTACTTGATATTCTCCAACTACTGTATGACTTGGGACTGTCCCAACTTCGACTGTAGCTACACTTTACACTCTGTAAATTGTGTCAAATGTCTGAGATTCTGAAAACCACTGTTTACAAGGTTTGAAAAAGAGGTTTCTTTCAACATGATGCTGTCAATTGTATTCACTTGTTTGCTTAAATTTAGGGAAGGTGATAACGCAGGGGGTCCAACAATTCTTAGACATTAAGTATTTTGCATTATGGAGAGTTGTGCAAACTAATAAAAAAAATTCGAGCCCAACACTTTATTCATGCACAAAAAAACCCGGGGCCGTATCATAAGTCCGACGCCTCAGACTGATATGAGTAATAAATTCTGCCTCATAAATCCGACAATGGACAAACGCTGTTTCAGACTTCTGAGGCATTGGAGCTATGAGGCAATCGGACTTCTATTGGGGCGTCGTTAAACGTTAAAACTCAAACTGTAGCTTCGGTACGGAAATGGGACTGTTTTTATCATTTTTTTGCATCATCGGGATCGATTCAACAAGCAGACTGAACGTGAGTATGTCCATAAGTACTGGGCATAGTCTTGGGGTACAAATATACAGGGGCCGCTCCAAAACTCACTTCCAGCAGGTTGATTGTATATTATTCGTAGAGTATACAGCATGTTCGCGTTGATATGCCTAGCTATGGGTATTGTGTAACAAGACCCATAGTTCTAGGGGTATTGGCCGCATACGTACGCTGTCAACGCCTACGCCGCATGGCTTAACATGGCGGCAACTGCGTGCATATTAGAACATGGCATTCGTGCATGGTTCTTTTCCCCCTTATCCTGCTTATAATGCCTTTGCGCAGCAGTGTTTTTTTGCTATTTGCGATAAGGCTTATTATTAATATTATTACTCTGGCCTATAGTACTATAGACTTTGTACACAATCACGGAAGTGGCATCCTTTTGCAACATTTATTCCACCTTTTCTTTCCAATTCTTAAAAGCATGGCAGCAACATTCGTCGTTTCCCTTCTTCAGGCCCTTCTGTCACCCGCGCCCACCGGGAACACCCCCCGCACTAGCTGGAGTTACCCAGCCCTGAGTTTTATCATTGGGTTGTCATCTAGGGCTGGAGCGTATTTTTCTCGTAACTTGTAGTATATTCCAAATTTTTTGGAAAATGTTCAATTTTGTCCCCGTTACACACTAATTGCAACTGCAACTCACCCCAAACTTGCCTGGAATAACCATTACACAGGTCCTTGAAGTAAAAAACGATCCACGATGAAGATTCAGCCTACAATTGCAGTGAAAACAGGAGGAATAACCGCTAACTTGACAACCTTGCTGGATTGGCCAGGACCGCAATTGGTTTGTGCACAAAAAAAATTGTGTACAATGAATGGCGGTCGATTAACAGGCACAGAGAGCGATCGCTGTCAACTACTCGTTTTGCCGGCTGTGCTGGCTGTTGGCGCATGACGTCACGCGGAAGCGTATGACCCGATGACTGTTTCATGCACTATTGGTTGCGGTTCCAGTACCAAAGCTGTGATGCGAGTGGTAAACCTTATATTAGTGCATGAAACAGTCATCGGGTGTTACGCTTCCGCGTGACGTCATGCGCCAACAGCCAGCGCAGCCGGCAAAAACGAGTAGTTGACAGCGATCGCTCTCTGTGCCTGTTAATTGACCCCCATTCATTGTACACAATTTTTTTTGTGCACAAACCAATTGCGGTCCTGGCCAATCCAGCAAGGTTGTCAAGTTAGCGGTTATTCCTCCTGTTTTCACTGCAATTGTAGGCTGAATCTTCATCGTGGATCGTTTTTTACTTCAAGGACCTGTGTAATGGTTATACCAGGCAAGTTTGGGGTGAGTTGCAGTTGCAATTAGTGTGTAACGCACTAACGGGGACAAAATTGAACATTTTCCAAAATTTTTTGAATATACTACAAGTTACGAGAAAAATACGCTCCAGCCCTAGATGACAACCCAATGATAAAACTCAGGGCTGGGTAACTCCAGCTACCCCCGCACCCCCCCAAAAAAATTCACAATAAAAATGTCCGTAAATTGGGCAAGCAAGCACAAACATTTGACAAAGTGAAATTGAACGCTAGCTTTGATTTAAACTAACAGAAATTAAACAGAAATATGCAATATTACACATCCACCAACCTTATTTAGTATATTATAATAATTTCTATCTCGCAGTCATTATGGAAACAGAGAAATTCTCAACTTGATATTTCGCTCCGCACTTTCTAACACTGCACGAAGAAATCCCATGGAAACATCAAACAAGTGATTTGATTGGTTGAGCAAGAAGTTGGCAAACATGAAACTACAGAGGGCGGTATATAATATTATTAAGACAGTCACTGATCCCCTTGGCCCTAGCTAGCTGCTTTTGCATGTGAAAACCAACCAACCGCAGATGTTAGTTTCCAGGTAAATTTTACAAGAAATACTGAACTGAGCGAGCTCAATTATTGCTCAACGAAGGAAGCGGGAAGAGTTTACTATATCCGTAACATAAATGGTCAACTCTCCTTTATCTGTTGATAAAACTCTGTCACCTGGTCACACATGACACTAGCGTTGTTGTGCCCATTCTTGAAAATCACGCATTCTCGAGAATGGGCATGCACATTCTTGAGAATGTGCAACTGGATCCTTGCTCAATCTTGGCAAAAAATAACTCTTCCAGATTGAGCGCACATTCTCGAGAATGCGCGACAAGATAACGGTCTTGTCGATGCCGAGCACCGGCTGCGCTTGGCAAGTCTAGCTGAATCCTCGTTCACTGATTCTCAATAATTATACTGTTGCAACGCAAGGCTCTGAAAAGTAGAGTGGATATGATAAGTAAAGGCGTATTAATATGGGGGGGGGGGGGGACCGGGAAAATATAAGAGACATAATAATACTGAATACAGGTCAACTCGTACGCGAACCAACTCGTACGCGACCAACTCGTACGCGGGTCAATTCGTACGCGAACCGACTCGTACGCGGACCGACTCGTACGCGGACCGATTCGTACGCGGACCAACTCGTACGCGGACCAACTCGTACGCGTGAGTTTAGACGATTGGTTTAGCTCACATGGACAGATGTTTTGACAATGGTGACAATTAATTGACTGACAGGTACATTGATTAAAAAAACACGAAAAATGCAACTGGTACATCGTTGCATTAATATATGGATTTAAATTTGACGTGACAAGGCTACAGGTATGCACAAAACGATACAACACTCGTCTAACTACAAAAATCAGTTACTTTATTATCATCATTCACGGGTTCACTCCCAATCACACACAACGGTCACACATTGAACTACGGACTACCCGTCACACTATTCACAGGTATGCACAAAACGATACAACACATGTCTAACTACAAAAATCAGTTACTTTATTATCATCATTCACGGGTTCACTCCCAATCACACACAACGGTCACACATTGAACTACGGACTACCCGTCACACTATTCCCAAATTCTTCCCAACCATGCCAACCCAATCCTCGAAACCACTCCTAAAACGGCCCGCGTACGAGTTGGTTCGCGTACGAGTTGGCTCGCGTACGAGTTGGCTCGCGTACGAGTTGGCACGCGTACGAGTTGGTTCGCGTACGAGTTGTCTCGCGTACGAGTTGACCAATCCGCGTACGAGTTGACTCGCGTACGAGTTGGTTCGCGTACGAGTTGACCTGTTTCCATAATACTAGTGCAAAGAATTCTGATTTTTGGGATAATAAAAGCGGGGGGGGGGGGGGGGGGGGGGGGGGGGGGGGACGTAAGAATGAAGAATGTGAAGAATGAGAATGAATACTGCGACATCCCATAGTGCTAATGCTATTTCCCATTTAAATTGCCACCAATTTATTGTTCACATCCCACCATAACGTCGCAGAGCTGGATTCTATCTAGTCAAAAGAGCAATTTTGGCAGCTTCTGGACATCGTTTTTTTTTTGTGGCACGCATATGATACATGCAGGGACTTGTAACTTGTCTAGCCTAAACAAAGCACTTCCCAGACTAGTTCCCAGTCCTCCGTTATTACAAAACTTCCCATAGTGGGCAGAAAAAAGCAATAATAACAGGTTTAATTTGATTCAAATTATCGTAATTATACGAGTACAGAAGCATAGCACATTTTCTTTCCTCTTTATATGAATTGTTTCCCTTTTAACCGCTATACAATTCATTTAACATAATTATGTCGTGCAATGTTTGTTAAGATTGGGCAAAATTCATAAATTGTGCACGTGATATTCCCAACCAATCTTAAGAATGAGCGCTCATTCTTAAGAACGCGTGCTCGTTCTTAAGAATGGGCGCTCATTCTTAGAATGCGCGCCCATTCTCGAGAATGTGCATGCCCATTTTCGAGAATGCGTGATTTTCAAGAATGGGCACAACAGCCCCATAAATGTGGCCTATTTACTGGACTGCCTCCGTAAACATAGGCCACACATCCACATGTACATAAACGTGTCGACTTTGCCAAATGTTGATTTTCACATTTAGGCTTAGTTTGTAGGATTTTTTTGCTTTAGAAGCATACTCACCCTCTTTATAGGCTAGTCAGAAAGTGCTGCCTTTTTCAGATGTCTAATTTTTGAGAAATTTCATGTTGAAATTTTGATATGCAAACGTGTAAAAATGAATCTGGAAATTTCACGAAAAATATACATCTGAAAAAGGCAGCACTTTCTGATTAGCCTATAAAGAGGGTGAGTATGCTTCTAAAGCAAAAATAAACTACAAACTAAGCCTAAATGTGAAAATCAAAATTTGGCAAAGTCGACACATTTTTTGTACATGTGGATGTGTGGCCTATGTTTACGGAGGCAGTCCAGTAAATAGGCCACATTTATGGGGCTAACATGACACATGACTAGTCCGAGTAACTTGGACCCAACTTATCGCCTTTTTTTAACATTTGGACATGGTCTGGCGATATCGCCAGACCATGTCCAAATGTTAAAAAAAGGCAATAAGTTGGGTCCAAGTTACTCGGACTAACACATGACTGGCAGTGGCATATTTATGTCATTGTCATTAATGAATATTAATATTAGGCAGTGGATATTTTCCGGGGAGAGCAAACCTTCAGTAAACGTTAGTTTGCCGGATATGCACTGAACATGCGCAGTTACTGTTTTATGGTACTTAAACATTTTCCGGTGACAAATTTTAGTCTGGCTCCATGCCAATATTATCGTTGTATTTTTGTATTTACAAGATGGGAATCAGACCATTTTATAATTTCGGACTTTATTTCCCTTTAAAAAAAATCCTCCAGAGCCACAAATCTGAAAAAGAAAAAGTAATACTCTGCAATAAAATGTTTGAGACATATTATTAAAATAAAAAAAGAAGAATATTCTTATTTATTTGGGGATGGGAAAAAAAAACACCTTAAAATAGTGGCGGGGATCAGGATTCGAACTCGGGACATCCCACTCATTAGAGCTATAGCGGAACCACTGCACCGACTGTGCTACACAACTGTGATGGGAATTTAATACATCTTATAATTCAGCCCTATCTTAAAGAGTACAGCGCCCTCTGTTGATATGGATTGCCGCCGGCAAACCTTTAGTAAACGTTAGTTTGCCGGCGTTACCTCCGGCAAAATATACACTACCAAATTATTATCAGCACTGATCAAAATGAGTCTGAAATTGGTTTCTCTAGTATTATTAGATCTTGTCTTGACAAGACTTTTGTATTAATGTAATGCGCCTATCAATTGTTTCCCCCCTCCAGTGGCATAGGATCTGTCAGTGTCATTCCAAAGAAATTCAAGGTGAAAAATGGGAGCCCATATCAACACGAATGTAGAAATTTCGAAACTTCAGAGATATGAACGAAGCGTGGCTATGTATATAGCCACGTTTACTGGTCTAAGTTAGAGGTAGCCCTACAAAAAGGGCTGTAAATGGCTCTCTTTAGCGATCGTGTAGTGTGGGGGCCCGTTTCCTATAAGAGAACAAAATCCACTTTTAATTTATTTGACTTACCAAAACTAGTTGGCGACATTAAGAACAAACAGGTATGTCATAGATAATGTAGATAGAGGGTAGGGTTTTGAATTTTTTAGTGAAATTTGGGGGTGAAATGATGATAATATGACGGCACCAACCGTAAACCATGTACGAAAATTCCAATTTCTACCCCAAGAAACTATTCAAAATTACAAAAAAGTGTCATTAGAATTGAGAGAAGTCTGCTTTAGGTTGAAAAGTTATTTTTTAATGATAAAACACACCCTTGACTCTAATTTGATCAAACCTAAAGAGGGGCCCTACACTACACGATCGCCACTGCTTTTGACTTGTATCGCCTGGGTAGACATGAGTAAACCATTTGTGCATTCATTGTTACTGAATGAAAATAACAAAGAATATCCTCTGAGATACACGCAACGCATAAGGTCTTTTAAATAATATTTCTATTTCCGCCAAAACACTGCAGGTCACTAATCGGATTTATTATTTTTAATCAGTCAGACTTTTTTTTTTTCTTTTCTTTTTTAATAAAATAAGTAACAATGCACTCATCCTGGAGTTGCTCTCTTAATTTTGCATTTGCATATAAAACCTCAATAGGTATTTGTTACATTTACCTTTACTTTTTATTAGTTCACAGATCCAAGAGAGAGTCTTTTTTATGGGACCACATCTGCAGAACATCAGATCTGCACAACCTCAGATCTGCACATGCACAACCTCAGATGGCTTGAGGGCCTTCTTGAATGTTAAACAGTGAGATTGCAGTGGGCTGAAGATGGCTGTGAACATGTGCCGGCGGGACTTTGGTACTGTGGTCACCACAAGCGCAGTCAGTGCTGATGGGTATGAGGTGGAGAACCTACTGGGCAAGACAGACATGTGGGGGCAGCCTAAAGGCTTTGTGGCTGAGTGCTTTATCAAACCCCCGGTTGACGTCACATTCATGTTCCCCTTCAACTTGTGGATCCAGAAGATCCTGATCGACCCCAAAGTCGGGGGTCAAATGTCAATAGCAGTCGAGGTGTTTACTGCATCAGTGTCAATGCCCCCCTGCCAAGAAGACCGCAGTCAATCTTCATTGAAAGGCAAGACCAGGACTTCTAATTTGAACCAGAAGCCAAACTTGAGAAGCCAAAGTCAAATGCTGTCAGAGAAAGACAGTGCAGTGTTTTCAAGCATAGGAAAAGCTTTCTCAGTTGACGGTAAAACAGCATGTTTCTGTTTTGTCAATCACAGCTATCAGCCAATGTATCCTCAAATTGGAAGTAGTGATGCTCGTCAGGAAGATACAAAACCGGGTGTGGTCACAAGGTCTTTGCGTTACGCACAGCCAGGTGCTTTGACTAATGTGAGTCACGTCACGGTGCGAGTCAACCGGGCTGCAAGTGGATCTGTTGCAATCAGAAGTGTGCAGATATGGGGACAGCCTTCAATGGTCTGCTCCAAGCCATCTGTGCAGTGGTTCCTTCAAGTTGCAAAGCCTGTTGAAAATCCCGAGTTGAACAGAAAAAAAAGTGAACAAGTGGCAGGTTTAAAACAAAATAGGGCTTGCCGCAGTGCGGCTTCTTCAGGTAGGAAAACTCTTGAAAATTGTAAAAGAAATGTAGATCCTCCTGATTGCCCTGAAGAGTTCCTGGACCCTATTACCATTGAGATGCTTGTACTGCCAATACTGCTTCCCTCCGGCCACACAGTGGACAGTGAAACCCTGCGTAAACACGGCGAAGCTGAGGCCTTGTGGGGGCGCCCTCCCAATGATCCGTTTACAGGAATACCATTCTCAAAGAGCAGGCAGCCGCTTCCAAATGTGAAACTGAAGGAGAGACTCGACCGTTACCTGTTGAAAGGCGTCGGGAGTGTCGTTCCTTCAGCAAGGGATGTTGGCAGGTCTGGGGGGATGGCTTCTGGCAAGACCATCCCCACTCCAGCATCGCTGGTCAGAATGACAAATCAACAAAGCAAATCTTCTGGTAACACTATTTCAAAAGAGCTTCTGGACGCACAACCTGAGAAAAGACAAAAATTCCAAAGGTCAAGCAGACAATGCGGCACCAGCAAGACATCTACAAGCACATTTAGGATCCAGCCTGATCCCATTGAAATGGACACCCTCAGATCTGGAAGAGGTCCAAAGAGAAAACTTAACGACCACAGTTTGGATGAGAAGTTACTGAGCAAGAAAAGACCCATTTCTAGTATGCACAGAGAGCAAAAAGTATTGGAATGCGACAATAATTGGGCATCAGCACAATTATCCAATTCACTGCCATCATCATCATCATCATCATCAGTCGGAGCAGCAGCAGCAACAACAACAACAGCAGCAGCAGCAACAACAGCAGCAGCAGCAGCAGCAACAACAGCAGCAAGAGGTATAAGATTCAGACCAAACTTTCCCTTTTTGAGCTCAGCCAACAAACCAGCATTAAGTCTTAATTTGACTTTAAATCTCACTAATAGGTCTCTCTCAAAGACGGCCATCTGTGTAGGAGAACTGCAACTGCGTATTTTACGCAATCAAGCACGCATTGCGCAGTGTTGAAAATGTTCCAAAAATGCGTGCTTTTTGCTCGAAATGTGTTTGAACTACGATGCAGCCGATGCGCGTTATGCAAGTTGACGCTCAAAATGCCGATGCACGTGGCTGGTCTGTAGGAAATGATGCCATTTGAGAGAGCTATTGTTTTCCAATGATTGATAGGCAGTAAACCATTTGGTGTATAAACTCCCTAGGCATTTCATTTATGGGAAGCCTACTGAATCCTCCACAGTGCAAGGCAACATTGGCATATTTTTTGCACTCCGTCAAGAGGCATCAAGCCCCATGTAAAGCAATGGAGGCTTGGCTCCACCTCCCTCAATCCTGCAAAATGTTCCAAAACTTTCTGGAGGGATTGATTTGGGACGGCTACATAGGGTTTAAATAGTTAGTGTATTGTTTTTAGGCATTCACACTCATTAAAATACCACTAAAAACAGCTATTTTTGTTGTACATATGTACATGTACATGTAATTCTGACCTGTGCTTTCTTTTTCTCTTCTCAAACTTTTCAGGGATTTTGTTTTAACATTGAAAATGATTTTCCCTTTAACCCTAACCCTCAGGGTATTTTGGCTAGAAATCCTGCCAAACGCAGCAACATGCCACACTTGTCTAAGTGACAAGCCTGCCCAGAGTAGCAAGATCCATCAGGCCAAAAGTCTCAAAGCCAAACTGCCTCAGAGTCCGTGGTCCGCCGAAAGGAACAGGATACAACTGTGGCATTGTTCAATAGGATAAGCTCTCGTTGTTTCAGTACTGGCCGTTTATGAGCTGGTGTTGATAGCTGAATGCATCAAAGTGCACCAGACTTTTCCACCTGATGCACTGTGTTGCGTCTGACGGAACCTCTTATCTGTTAAATTAAGAATCATATAAATGTATCTTTATTTCATTTTCCCCGTATTTTTCTTCCTAATTCAGCTTCAAACAGTTCTCATGAGGAGTTGTTGTCTCAGAGTCTTGATACTGCACTGGAAAGTGCCTTGTCATCCTTACCATCTTTCAGCAAGCAGCCGACACAACCATCAAGCTATCTGGCAGGTAAGGCACAGAAGCACTCAAAATAGTTTGCTAGTACGGACTACCACAGACAGGCCCGGATTAAGTGTTTTGTAGGCCCTAGGCACCAGTGTTCCGTAGGCCCTACTCCGCCCTAGCCACCGACACCAAATTCAGCGTACAATGCACTGTACAAATCAAGCCAGGCCAAACTGGTATAGGTCCTAGCTCTAAAAGCCTGTTGGCACCAAGGGCGGCAATCGCTTCTCAAAAGTGTGGGGGAGGGGTGTTACAAACGTGTGTTTCCTGATCAGTGAGAACTAATTCGAGTGTGAAGCCTAAACAGTGTGGGGTTCGGGGCCCACTTAAGGACCCCCCCCCCAAAAATGGATTCTAGACGCTCTGTGGTGCGATCTGAGGCAATTTATGACTACTGGCAAGGCTTTAGCAAAAGATCCTCATTTAAACATCATTTTCGAGTTTGGAGTCATTGAAATGCTTTTCTGAGCTACAGAAGTAAATGTAGGCTACAATTATTTATGTAGGGACAAAAACAGTTAGGGGAACGACATGTCCCCCCGCCCCCACCGATCAATGCCCATGGTTGGCACCATGCTTCAGAACGAAAAGATTTACATGTAAATTGTATACGTTTGTACAGCAGGTAGACATAAATGCAGGCCCGTGTCAGTTGGTGAAATCGAAAATTTTGAGAGAGTCCCTGAAACTTTTTAAAAACTTTTCTGTGCGCGTGGTTGTGGTGTGGGTATATAACAGGCCTAAAAAATACATGTGTTTTATGGCACACTGCGTATTGTCGTAGGCCCCCCAATTTTTCTGGGCCCTAGGCACAGTGCCTACTGTGCCTATTGGGTAATCCGGAACTGACCCCAGACTGGGACCTCAAGTGTAAAAAATCATGCAAAACAAAATCAGGCCAACTTTACTCACACTGTAGCCAACAAAATTCTACACAATTGTCATAAGGCAAACACAAGGTCCTCAGTATTTCACCAGCCAAGTCTCAATTCAATTTGTAAAGGAGACTTTCCTTAAAAATTTTGCACCTGAGAGTGAAGCCAAGTGATTTCAATTTGAAGCCTAAGACTAGACTGGTACATGTTTAACTTTTTGAAAAGATTGACCATTCAGTATAGTCTGGTGGTACAACTATTGAAATGTGTATAAATAGATACCGAGTACCAGATGTTTCTTTGACATCGTTGATTGATGCAGTACTAAAATGGTGTTGGACTGGTTGTTTCATGTGCCAGTCTATTTTCTTGTGTTGCATGTTTTTACTATCTTAATCTTTGGGACTCTTATACACAGTATTGAGAGTCCCAAATTTGCAGACTAGGGACTACCCTGAGCACTCTTTGGATACATTTTGTGAAACCTTTTACATGTACATGGGATCAGGACTTCTACTGTTGAACAGCGTTTACACAGTGAATGTACTGGAGATGTGTTATGCTGTAAACAAGCTTTCATCATATTGTCGTAATTTTGGAAAAGATTTTACTCTGATATCCCCCCCCCATTAAAGGGAAGATACAACATTTGCAAACATCAAAAAACGTAATGATCAAATTATCACAAAATACCTTACTGGATTGTTAGGGAATGACAGTCCAAAGCATCCTGTAAAGTTGTGGCTCCTGGTGTGCTGGCATTTTCAAGAAAAACTGTATTTTTCCAACGCTGGTTGGCCGACCAGCGTTGGAGAAAACTGGCTTTTTTTCAAAAACTGCTCCTACTTTATCATATTTAGTTATTCCGCATTTTCTTTGCAATTGATTACACACCTGTGAAGAGGTACAAGCCTGCTAGACTGATTTTTTTACCTTACAATTCCCCAAAGTCTATAAATTCCTCTGTTTCATCTTAAGTGGGGTCAGGGAACCAGACTACAAGCAAAGAGTGAAACAAGTCATTTTAACAATATTTGCTATAGCATACTAATCCTCCAAATCCATTTATTTCTAAAAATTTCAGCAAAAGCAAATGTTGTACATTCCCTTTAATAGTCAGAACCAGGAAAAAATGAGGAAATATCAACAGACCTTCCTGATCAATTTTATCTGACCACATGGCACATCTGTTTATTTGTACATTTGAAAACGAAAAGTGAAAGAGTCTGAGAATGGCTTCTCATTACCTTAGAGTTAGACCATGTATAGTTATGATCACACAGTTTTTCTGGCCTTTTTAACCAGGACTTCTTTGACATGTCTTGAACCAGGTTGTTTCATGTGTTTAACAAGTGTATCCAGTTCTGACTTTTTAAGGTCCAGTAAACACCAGTTTTCTCTTTTTAATTTCTCTCTTGCAGATAATTTGTGCCACAAATGGTCGTGCTCATCGTGCCATAAAACACTAGCCAGAAGGGAGGGTTACCATGTCAACGGGCCCCTGAACATGTACACATTGCCGTGTGCCCATCTCATGTGCAGGGACTGTCTGTCGCCACGCGATGGAAAAACAAGCGGGAAATGCAGTGTTTGTGACAGGAGATTTCAGCATTCAGAAGTGACAAAAGTTCATGTGTAGAACCCTAGAAATCAACTTGGTTCGTCACTCTATTGATGCTTAGTTTTGTCAGAGTTGGGCTGTTTTTGGTTTTAGGGTGGGTTGGGGTTGGAGTAGCCCAACTATGAAGTACTGTCTAGGATTGACCCGCAGGAGCTAGGAACAACTACTATAGCCTTAACAGTCCTGAATCCTCAAATTTTAATACGATTTTGCATACCCCTAGGGAGTTAGGGTTAACAGTTCCTGAAAAAAACAATTCTCTTCAATTCCAGCACAGCGTTGCTTGAGCCTACTTTGTAAGGTTGCCCATGACTTTAAACAACACTCATCATGGGTGCATGATGAAACTGCTTTAATGTCATTGAAATGAAAATGGATTTTGACGTGCAGAGGGATAGAAGGTCTTTAAAGCCGCCCTCAGGTTGATCTTACAACACAGAACAGTCGACGATTGACTTTTGAGGATCAAGCTGCGCCTGAGCTACGACCGCCGGGAACATTTTCATGACCTGAGTGTAATGTGACGATATTAAAAGGATCGCCATGATCAGTCAGCGCTCACAATATCAACAGCCGCAAGAGTAGACAAATGTCAGCTTCTGCGCATCCGGATCATCTAATTGGATTATTGTGACATGAGCAACGTTGTGATTATTCTGTGCTCATCAGATGCCGCTTGTTCCATGATAATCATCAGACGATTTCTCAACTTTCTCAGTAATCAGACAGATTTCTCAGTCGTGGCGCAAGCAAATTACAGGTCAACCTGAGGCCGGCTTAAAGTTGAACAAAAGTATTGAACTGTGTAATTTTTTGTTATGCAATTTATAATTAAGAAAAGAATGGAATCATCGGACACTGTCAAAAAAGTGAATGTTTTTAAAATTGCACCAACCACGCTGTGTAATTTTTGATCCAAAATTTAATTAAGAATTCGACTAAAAAATTGAAATATTTCTTGTACCACCTCACTGATTTATTTATACCAAGATGGCTATTTGGCCGTTGGCACAACAGTTATTCAAGTGCATGACTTACCTTATTTAATAAATTTGAAGTATTTATTTATTGAAATAAAGGACAAAAACATATTTTTGTCACCTGTATGCAACATTTTTTTATATGAATAATTTGAATGTTAACAAAAATCCATAAATACCTAAGCCAGTTTACCCATTCCTATGCAGATAATGTCCCTCGCCGAAATCCCTGTCCAGGCCCCTGGCCAGTTTAAACATACATGTACTTTGTTTAAAACCAGCCAAGCACATATTTACTCCCTTAGTAAATTATGCAAGATTTTCTTCTGGACAATATAATGTAAAACACCCCCCAATACATGAACGGTTTTAGGTACATGTATATTGTGCATGAGTAAGATTACAACAGAGACTACAGTTGCAAAATAAGTAAGATAGCAGTCGCAATTCCTTTTGCTTTATTGACAAACAGGTTGCGTTGGATTTCTCTTATAACATGTAAATTAAAGGCCATTATATTTTTCTTTTTAGCAGGAGAACTATTCACCGACGCGATTTTCAGAAAGATGGTGCATTTCTGTTCATTTTTATTTTTTAAATGTATGCAAACAGTTTTGTAAGAAAATATCACATTCTCATCCATTCTTGGATGATGTTATAAAGCACACTATTCAGGGATGTAAGGGGAGTCTCACATTTTTGTCTGAAATCCGAGTATAGTATATTATAGTACATGTACATGTACACACATGCATGGTGACAGGATGTTACAATTTGAAGAAAAAAAACCTGAAATGAGACAATTGCAAGAGCCCTGACTATTGTAGGCACTTTGAGATTGCATTCTATGGCCACACATCGGTCTTCTTTTATCTACTCAAAAATGACAAAAGCTAATGGAAAAACATGGCAAAAATAACCCAGACATGACGCAATCACTTTAGAGGTAGAATATCAACCTCGTCCCCAGTGCTTACTTTATTTCCAACCGCGTTTCCAATAGTAAACCCTGGATAGGAAACTTTCTTCCTGTATCCTGATTGGATACCGCAATTGGCTAGTAATGGATTTTTATCGTGTACTTGGTGCTATATATTCACAACGTGCAGTACGTGTTTTCGCGATCATTCGTCCACGCCTTCTCGAAAATACTAATTTCCTTTCCAATTTGCTCATATTAATATGAAATATGATACTGCATGTTGTCTCGATAAGATCGTAACAGTTTGATTTAAAAAAACGTGTTTTTGTAACTCACGCCGTGCTCGCGCTGCTTCGACTGAATTGACTCTGTTTTTACCCCAGACACCGCATACAAAAACAAACGCTAATGTGTAAAGCATATCCAGGCACCAGACTGTTCCTCATTTGCATACGTGTGCAAAAATCTTGCACATGCAAATGATCCAATACCAGGGTGAGAGAGCAGGTAGTGGTGGGCGCGTACTGCTTGACACCCTGGGGACGAGGTTGGTAGAATATGTAACTTGATGAAGTGAAGCAAAATCCTTGAATTATTAAAAGAACAAAAACACTAAAAGCACACAGGAAAATATTTGTCACAGCTATTAAGGTTATGCTTCCTTAAAGTACAAAATTTATACCAAAAATTTCAAATATAGTACTTTTCGTTTAAGAGTATTTTTAACATGCATTCTTTATTTTATTCCGTCTTATGTAACCATACTACCATTACTATGTTCCAAAACGCAAAGTACAAGTCTAATAGATGAAGATTGTGGTGTATTTATCTACCCAAACACAATGAACATCAGACACAAGTCTAAACATTACAGGGTTCCTGTGGCATAAAAGCCTGGAAAAGTCATGGAATTATATTTTCAATTTCCAGGCTTGGAAAAGTCATGGAAATTTGTAAAAATGACAAAAGTCAGGGAATTTTGTGAGGACCAATTTATTTCAAATTTTCAACTTTGCACATTCATAATTTGGCATCGGAAATCTGAGTTTTATACCCGACAAATTTCGCTGATGCCACCATTTTGATTTTGAAATTCCTTTTTGCTTTGTTTTGTTGTTTTCATTTCTGTTGAGTGCTTTTCACGGAACAAGTTTTACAGTTTTGATCTGCATTTTGATGAACTAGGCCATGGATTTTCATAATTTGGTCATGGAATTATATTGTCCTAAAGGTGCAGGAACCCTGATATAAAAATTACACTGAATAAAACTATTATAGAACATATAGAACATCATTTTATAGAAAATATAGAACACAGCACACAAAAACATTACAGCCTGCAGTTATAAAGTTATTGCTACTGGAGGGATGTTCTGGTTTCTTTTAGGTTTTTTTTCTTCTTCCTATTTTACAGAAATGATAGATTTGCTTATCATATGCTAGTATATTTCACTTACAATAGTCATCCTCCACTCTCAACTAATACTACTTGCATAATCTATGCTACATGTTACAGCCTGCAGGTTTTTCTTTTGGTCAGCATTTGAAGATGGCACCATTTTGTAAGTAGACAATGTTATAGACCCTTTGTTCTGCAGCCATTTTGGAGGTAAAGCATTTATTCCAAAGGTATTTGCATGAGGGGCATTATGGCATGAAATCCCCCCAAAATGTTATTTTTGGATTGTTTACTTATCCTATTTCAAATGTCCGGTTGAAAGGAAACTAAACCTAATGTCTTTACCGTTCCTGAGAAACAAAAAACCTGGTTGTTTACATTGGACACGGCAGACATGTTGTGGCATACGTATTTCCAGCCCTGTCTATTCAAATACATTTACAATGTATGTTGTTTCTCACATGCCTGCAGAATGCAATATACTGGTGGAACACGCGAGTTAAGATTCACGACTAAAACCCAACGGCTCGATTTTTGAGAGTCAAATTTTGACCCCTGAAATTCGTTCTCGCAAGAATAACACAAAAAACGCAGTTTTTAAAAGACGGTGGACGTTTATAATACCCTACTTTTAACTGTTATTTCCAATAAACATCATTTCATTTAACACATGTTTTGTAGCCTAATTGGGCGCATTCCAGGATGAAATTCCCTTTAACATCTTGTGCATTCATTGTTACTGAATGTGAAGGATCTATAACATTGATTGGCGCTGGTCAACCTCATTAATGATCCTTGTTTAGCCAGCCTGTCATATCGTATGTAGCTTCCCAAAATGTTTGGGCCCAAAGCCTCTGGAAGCATTGATGCAATAGCGTGATGGTTGCCTAGATGGAGTCAAAAGCATCATTGGAGATGCCTTCAAAACCAGGATCCTCCAACATCTCATATTCATTCTGCTTGACGCGTGCATCTGAAGAGAAACAAAAAGAGATCAAAATGATACCAAACTACCTTGGGCCAAGGCAAAACCCAATAGATCCCGTGCACGGCAGACATCTTGAAGGTGCAGAAGTTGCTCAAGCATATGTGTAAGTAGACCATCACTGAATTCACCTTCAAGATGGCTGCTGTATGGAAAGGGTCTATCGGGAGGGGTTAAGATGAGCCGAGGTCTTTACCCATGACATTCCTCAACCAGCATAATGGAGGATGACAAGTTTTACCTCTTTTTAATTTAATTTTCAGGTTTAACAATTTGTAACGTTTGGTTGGTTTTTGGATGCATTTTTTAAAGTGCAAAACATCATCAGCAGGGTTTTGGCCCTTTCATCTTTCGTTCCTGTAACCATTTAATCTTTGTACATGAAAGTTATTTTCTAAGTACTTTTGAAAATCATGCTTTAGTTGTGATTTTGGAAATGTGCCTTCCGGAGCAGGTTCGGCATAACACATTCACACTGTCATGAGATCAGTTTAAAAAAACCTCTGAAAAACCAAAACAGATAAATATTTTAAGAAATTTCAGTTTTAGAAATTTATGGAAAATTGTCACGCCAAAAAAAAAAGGAAATAAAAAAGCCCTTTGTTGACCTGGCATTAAAAAGTAAAGGTTGTCGCCGCTGCTCCTAAAGCATAATGGAATTGCCACTGCTACATGAAATGGTTGTTTAACGATCAATATCTTGAAGCTATTACATCATGAAAGAGATATTGTTAATATTTAATTAACTTTCGATACAATATAGTCACCGTGCCGTCTTCCGCCAGAAAAAAAAACCACAATATATGGGGGAGAGCACAGTTGTGAAAGTAATATGTTCGATGCGTTACGAATAGGATACCTAAAAAATATGGACCTTTTCTAATTTTGGGGGTATGCACCTAGTGCTACCCCCCCCCCCACCCGGTACGGGTCTACCTTTGCTATTCTTGTTCTTGTCTTCCAGCTCTTCCACCTGCTTCTTCAAGTCTGACTTATACTCCAGCAGGTAGAGCACAGCGAAGAACAGAAAGATGATCAAGAGCCCGGCTCCAATGGACACACCGATCAGGGCGTACTTGAATGTGTTGGCTTGATGCTCCAATTCTGCCTCCCTGTCTGGGTTGCATTGCATTACTGTGGTTGGCTTGATGGGTCCATCGGTCTTCATCATGGCTGTAGATGTGACTGGTAAAGCACAGATAACTCTTAATCAGTATCTAAGAGCAAGCTCGGGCAAAATCCCCCATATTGTTGCACCTATCAGCTCCTTGAATCTACATGGGCCACGCAAAAGGTGAATCTCTAGATTTTAAGCTTTGGAATATGGGACTTAACAGAAAGCCACATTTTGATATACTTTGTATCAGGGTTTATATTAGTTAGCATTTGAGCAGTGCATGGCAGTAGTTGTTTGGATTTGATGGAGAGAGTGGCCAAGTTGCTGACATTTCATGCCTTTAAAAATGCATTTCCTGTGCTCTTCAACAAACTGGACTTTTTTTTCTATTAATAAATGTTCAACTTGTAGGTTATATTTGAACAAAAACAATTCCTTTTTTTCTTTTTTGGACGTCCAATAAAAGGTTTTTGTTTTGGACATAAACAGATATCCCTTTGAGAGCAGACTGGCTCCAGGTCTGTACATTATCATTACTGATTGTGGGGTGGGAACCAGCCTACCCCGTGAGAATGGAATTATTGTCCGTGACAGCCAATAATTGGAAACTGTAAAGTAATAATTCAATAACTAAACATAAGCCGATTTTTTTTTTCACTCCATGTCTCATTCAACAGTAAACAATTTTTCTATCACTAGAAAAATAGCAATTTAGAAAAGAAAACAAATTTCCGGGATGAAACTCGCCACGCAACTTTAATATTATACAACATACTGAGTGTCCAAAATGGCTTACTGGCCAGTGTCTGATGTCCTGAAATCTCATTTGCTTAAATAATGTCACATCTGTTTTATTTTTTTCATAAAAGAGATCCAAATACATTACTCTAACTTTACTCTACTCTCACAATACGGGGACTCCCCAAAAGCTTGAAAAATACTCAAGATTTACTTTGACTACTTACCAGGTTCAGGGTGGAGCACGTAGGTGAAGTTAAATCCTGGCTTAGGGGAAGGTACAGTCATACCATCTGTAATGAAATCTATCAACAGGCCACCTTTGGTACTGATGAGCATGCTTGGGAGTGCCCGCGAAATGGTCGTGCAGTTTATCAACATTTTGGATTCATCGATCTCGGTGCCATCATAAATGTTGAGATTGTCTCCGTTTCCACACATACTGACATCGAAGTAGACCAACTCCAGAGCCACTTGGGCACCTTCTGGGGCCATCAGGAGAATGTGACACTGCAGGAATATTGGATAGGCAGCTGGGTACATTGGTGATGTAATGAAGCCAGCAGAGTCAGGATCAACCATGATTTTCTCATGACACTTCCACTCTGAAAAAAAAACGATGATGAAAATTTCAACTCAAGGCACCAACAACATATCAACGTGAACATGAGCCGAGTACTTTTCAATTTGTGCAAAATGAATACGAAACTAGAGGTTGTAGGAACAACCACACATTGTTGGGCCATGGATTACCGCAAACTTTTCCACACACATCAACTCAAAATGCATGTTTAAATCCATGTTTGACTTAGTCAACATGCTGCTAGAGGGCGCTCTAACATTTCATGACGTCACCTCTAATATTTTTTCTAAAGTACAGCCTAGGCAGACACTCACATCGTTGAAAGCAAGCTCACATCTTTTGCCAATTTCAAATTATGAAGCTCCTCCGGTTTCGACCCGGAGGAAGGGTCACGTGATTTTCCACTTAATACCAAAAATAAAGGCCCTGCAATATTGTATCGATTGCCATAAAAAACAAAATTTAATTTCTAACAGTTGATTTTATAATGATTTTCAAAGATTAAATCTAGAAATCTTTGGTTGCTTGTAATACGATACTTGATGACGTCGTCATGACGTCATTACCTGAAAGCTCGAGGGCAATGTTAACTTTGCTATTTTAAGCAAAAATCGTGATTATATCTCTCGTGGTTGATTTTTTAGCAATTTTTTAAGGTTTACAGGTCTTTTCATTATAACTTCCAGTCTGATGACGTAATCATTTTTTTTTTCAAGCACAGGTCTTGCCTGCATTAAGGTCATCACGTATATCAATTTTGAAGCGATTACCGTAAATTTCGCCACAGACATCTACTGAAAATGCATTTTGAACATATGTAAACCTGCCACTAGAGGGCGTTCCAACACTTCATGGCGTCACTGATTTTTGTTGTTGAAAGGTCAACCCAGCCAGACACTATAACATCGTTGAAAGCAAGTTCATATCTTCTTCCACTTTCAAATTACAAGGCACTTCTGCTTTCGACCGGAAGGAAGGCGGGTCACGTGATTTTACGCGCACAAGATAAAATGAAGAGCATGTATTATCATACCGATTCCTGCAAAATTCAAGTTCCGGTCTCTCACGGCTGATTTCTTATTGAATTTCACAGATTAAATTTATTAATCTTTCAAGTGACGTCACAAGACCCATGATGACGTCATGATGACGTAATTACACAAAATCACATCTTCAGTGGGTTGTGCATTCATATATTGGCAGTTGAAGTTCCTATCAGTTTTCATGTCGACACAGTTCTGGAATCGAATTTGGCGAGAAGAATAATAAGAAAAACAAGAATAATAGTAAATTCTTACAATAACAATAGGTGTTGGGCTCAAGGCCCAACACCTGATTAGACGACTTATTGCCATGATGCACTGCGGTATAAGGCAGGATTTCAACCATCACTGGTATTTTTTTTTTGCCAATAAGGAGCATTAGGTTTCTATCACAAAACACACTGACCTGCCTGGTACGTAGTTACGAACTGGTTTTGCAAGACGTCATCAGAATGGAACTCCAGCCTGAAAGATGACCCATTGATCTCGATCGCCCTGCTGTTAGTCAGCAGTTCATGCAGGCAGTAGCGGACCTCCGTCCCTGGTATGCCCTCAGACTCAGTCCCGTTGCCGATGACAAAATTTTTGCAGTCAGCCACGCTTGCATCTTCGGTGGTTGTCACATCGGCAATGTTGATGGTGAGAGTGTTGACCTTCCCGTATGGTTTAATCCACACAGAGAAGACACCGATCAGGGGCCGGTATAGTCAGAGGAGAATTTTCCCGGTGACAATATCACCCCACGGTACTCCACAGTATCAGAGGGTGAACCTGAATGTGATAAAGACAGCCATGCCTTAGAATAGACCTTCTGCATTAACCCTAACCGAACTCAACCCATCAAAGTTCAACAGCAGGTTTTGTTAAAATACGTTGGGATAGGTATAGAAACCCCAAAACAGATGGTCTTTTACGTTGGGTTTGGCATACCTCCAGAAACAGTGTGTGTACAATTTCCCATGTGAGTGTTGAATTTGCCTGAATGGGTATGGTTCCTAGTAAATGATGCTGGGGAGTTAGGGTTAAGGCGGAGATAGAGGGCAATGCTTTATTTCCCAGATAATCATGAGTAAAACATTTGCGCGTTCATTGTAACAAATCAAAATAACAAAGAACACTCGCTGAGATACCTGCAAAGCATAAGGTCTATATGGATTCCATGCAGAAATAGTAGATGATGCCTCGTGACCACTCACAAGAGCTCTAGTGAGTAGGACACAAAGCAAGCTATGTATCATAAACTACTATTCATAAATACCTCAGACAGTTAACCCATACCTATTGGTCGAGAGTCTGTAACATGGCCAGTCTTACATGGTCTTAAACAGTTTAACTGGTTGAACGTTCATAATCCTCACGCAATACTTCCAATGAGTCAGTTTTTCACAGTCCTAAGTTCACACTACACAGCACAACTGCGTTCTGCGCCACATTGTGCAGTACGCGCGACGCGCATGCCAATCCCCATATAAGAAGTTGTTTACGTCTTCTCGATAAAGGATCATACCATCACATAGCTAGAGGGGTGTTGTGAAAAACACGTTGGACAAAATTGTTGGAAATTCAAATTTTGACTTGTTTTGACTTTTGGACTGAAAAGCTAAGACTTTTTACAAAAGGTATTTGTGAATGCGAATAAATATTTTCTTGGCCGGTATTTAACACTATGTTTAAGACCGGCTTTGAATCACCGGCTAAGCACACATTTTATTCCCTTAATATGACATTCATAAATACCTAAGACAGTTTACCCAGCTCTATTGGTTATTAAAGAGCCTGTCACATGGCCAGTTTTAAACAGTTGATAAAAAGACCGGCTGGCTGCACCCGATTTCACGCAACTCATCGTAACTTACAATGCATCACAGTGCTGCGAAGCGTCGTTACCCTACGATGCGTCGCAGCTGCGACACCTCCTGCGATCCATTTCACAAAACACGTCGTGAGTGTGACGCGTTGTATGTGTATTTATAGCACAATACGGTGACTGTTGCATGTATTTATTCAGTATACAGTAAATAGTCGTCTGATAGTCAACAAACAGTCGTCGGATCATCGCTCCAATTTTTTAAAATGTAAAGCAAAATGTCCAACGTGTGATGCAGTTTTAACGGAAAACAAGCTCACAGTGGACTGATAGCTACTTTGGAATTTAAACTGCAATATTCCTGGCTAGTTCATAACTTTTCAATGCATTTTCCGCTTGCAACTGTACACACATTGTCTCGATATTATAGTCTCATTTATGTAATTTTTATGGCATAAAACTGGCTAAGAAAAGGACACTTCTTACTTCGTGATGACCATCACTCACGCAAGGGCGGATCCAGGGGGGGGCCAAAGGGGGCCATGGCCCCCCCCAAAACGAAACCAATTTTTTTTTTTTTTTAATGTGACATCGCAATAAAGGCAGGCAATGAGTTCACCACCATCTTTTCCTAAAAAAAATTGGTTAAAGTGGTCAGAAATTGCCTCAGATCGCACCACCGAGCATCTAGAATCCAAAAATTTTTCGGGGCCCTTAAGCGGGCCCCGAACCCCACGCCGTAATTTTTTAGACCCACTTTTTGGGGGGACCAAAAAATTTTTTGGCCCCCCCCCAAAATTGTGTTCTGGATCCGCCCTTGCACTCATGCCTTAACTAGTGACGTGTTTTAAGCCGCTGTCAAGGAACTTACAACGTGTTCAACACATCGCAAGTTTGGTGAAATGGCTCATACAACCATCGCGAGTTGCTACGTGTTACACGTAGTAATTTGGGTTGCGACGCGTTGTAGCATTTTGTGAAATCGGGCCCTGGTCTTAAACACTTTTCCAGTGTCACATGAAATTCGGCCTCCTATGAAATCTTGAAATGATCAGCCTGAAACAAACCCAGCCTGATAGGAATGTACTCACCAACTGGAACCACCTCAAAGTGCACCACACTTTCGGCAATGGCCATGATGGCTAAACTTCTTGCTGATATTGTTCTAACATTTGGCACCACGCTAAACCCATCCTCAGCCATGGCACACTTCATCGTGCTTCCAGAGGTGATAAAGTCAAAGGCGCGGCAACTAAAGTCCTGCTGATCCAGACAGATTTGGGTGCACTCGTCTGTTGATTGCACAGTCACAGTTTTGCGAATGGACGAGCCGTCCAAGCGGATGTCGTAGAATGCATCAAAGACAAGCTCCAGTGATTCTAAATGGAAACAGTAAAGTGCAGTTCCCGCATTATGTCAAAAAATGTAGTGTCCCTTACTGAGCCAATTTACCATGATATCTAATGAATATTCAGCTAAACGATCCAAAACGCCTAGTCTGTAATCTCACTGACCGTTACTAGATAGATGTATAAGATTTGAAGACAAAAAATGAGGTTTAATCACTGAGTTCCATGAAAAACCAAAGAAAAACCATGTCTGATTTGGAATGCTTTTGACATGGTATTGCCCTAAACTGCATCAGAAACATTATGGCATTCAAATAGTCTCATTCTATTCCCACTTTTTTAATATATTGTTTTCCCTTAATAATTAACAGTACGATGACCATTAAATAGGCAGTGCCAGAATTGCACACTGTATGCAACCAACAATCTCTCATAATGATAAGCATGCTACTTGCATGGCCCAGCTACGCTCAACCAATAAAGAAAGTCCCCCCTTCCAATACTTTTTTGTCTAACTCAAAAATGATACCCAAAACAGTTGCACTTTTGAGTACGTGCAAGTTGTGGTTCACACTCACCTTGCACGTATACAAAGGTGCAACTTTTTTCCGGTACCATTTGTCATTAATTGCATAATTTTGTACACATTATCACTGTTTTGGGTCAAACAAAGAGTATGGCTGGATTACTAACGAATTTCTGTACTGATCAGTCGTAATTTGAGCAAGATGTGCCCAGTAGTTTTTGAGTTAGACAAAAAGTATTAAGGGGGGGGGGACTTTCTGTTTTGGCTGAGTATTATCAGCACAACACAGCACAGGTCAGGTACGTGTATGACGTTGCATATACTTTGATGACAACCAGTGTGGTAGAACTTGTACTCGTGAATGTTTGTTCTTACTTGTACTCGTACACGCATGAAATAAATTACCCATACTCATACTCCCATTTGCACACATGAAAATGTTTTCCCACTGGAATCTAACATTGTTTTAGATGCACATGTACATGGCAGGAGTAGAACTTATTTTCTACTATTTGGTAGGATTTTGCAAATGTTTAATGCAATATAGCACAAAGTCCTTGGAAACATTTGCACCCATCAAAATGTGCTCATACACATTGAAAAGTACCCCTGCTTGTGGTAATGTACTCACGCTGGTCAGCGGCGTAATTGGGGTTAAGCTTATAGGGGGCACCTGGGGTGCACCAAATTTTAGGGTGGGGGCGGGAGGAGGGGGGGGGGGGGCACTGAAGGTATATATATCGTTTGTGTGCAATTCTAGATTTCAAATGGCCACTACCACATTTTGTTATATCAGAAAGAGGTAATATAAATAAAACAAACATAAAGCGGATCTATTGCAAAATGCATATCATATAATGGACATTAATTACTGCAGGTTGCTTAAACTTCCAGTTTATTTTCTCCGATGAATTGCATTTATCCTTGAAAATGTCAAAGTGTGCTTTGAAGTAGCTTACCGCAGTATTGCTCATCACTGCCAGACGTGCAATCCTTCATGCCATTACACTTCAGACTGCGATTGATGCAACCTCCCAATTGACACAAGTACTCATTGTCAGAGCAATCACTGTCTTCTGCAAGTCAAAACAGCCAAAGGTTACAACACACACATCCTGAAAAGGCATCAACCCACTCCTGTTCAATACTATGTCATATAACAAAATTGGTTTGGTCTTGTCAAATGCAGTGCTACAACTGTGATATCCTGTGGTGCTGAAGAGTATAGCTGTTAAAACTGCGAAAGTTGCACCCCCCCCCAAAAAAAAGGGGGGGGGGGGGAACAGAAAAAGAGGAGAGAAGTCATATTGCTTCTAATTAAATGGGGATGGGGGGGGGGGGGGGAATGTCCCTTCCCACCCTCGGAAAAATAATACCTGGATACATGCCCCCCTCTAAAAAAAATCCTGGCGACACCCATGCTGATGGCACAGCTTTAAGAGCAGAAATAACCGGGAATATCTTGCATTTAGCTTTTGGTTTCTGTTTATAGTATTACAGAGTAGTACAGTATTCAAGTAAGAGTAAAAAAACAAGCTGAAAGATTGTTAAATCTTAATACTCAATCTCATTTCATCCTCCCCTTTGCTGCCCTTCCCAAAAGGGCCTCCCAACCCCACCATCCCAACCCCACCATCCATTCCTAACACCACCCCCCTCCCCTCCCGGCCCAGATCCCAGAACACTTTGCTGTCTACTACACTGCAAGTCATAATTCTTTCTTACGTCTTTCTGGTTCCCCTCCTTCAAATATCGGTTGTATCCATTCCCGGAATGAGCTAACTCTAGTCTGCACTGCAGGCAACGCCGTGGAATTACAGTCCCCAGTGCCAAAACTGACCACGCCAACTACTATCCACTGCTGTCCATTCTTCACCACCACTGGCCCTCCGCTGTCCCCCTGAATGGTCAAGAGCATTACCATTATTGTTTTGTTTTCAATGATATACATTTGGAGCAAGACTCTCAAACCCTCACCACCACCCCCAAGATCACGTCATCAGTCTAACCACACCATTGTCAGACAAGCATACAAGATCTGCAATCAGGACCAATCTCCAACAAGAACTCCACTACAAGGCTGAACTTTAATCTAATGGTTACAAGGCTCATCAAATTAGCACACAAGAACCCAAGCCTCGATCCCCATGACTAAAGGGTCCCCTATACCCAAGGTCAACCCCAATACCATTTCCAGTATATAAATAATCAGTACGTCTGTCCAAACTAATTCACAGCCAGGAACTGTCATTAGGCCTACAATCCTGGCCGAATCTCGCTGGGCCCCCAACCCCCCAGCCCCCGCTCAATGTTGTCTCTCATTGCATGGTGTGTGCTCCATCCGCTGGAGAGAACAACATTGACCGGGGAAGGGGAGTTGGTGACTGTTGGAGGCTAAGGTTATTTCCAAGTGTCCCAACCATTTTGGCCGGGATTGTCTGAATGTACAATAGCCTTGATATTGGATTAGGATATTGCGTGTAGTACGCGCTCAAATAATAATATACACACGCGCGCGCTGGTAACATGGTCAATGCACACGATTCACCATGACGGTGCACCATGTCATTTTGGCCTATATTTTTACAAAATACAGATTGTGTTCGACGTGAAAGCCGTATTAGGATACACAAACAACGTATCATCTTCTTCAATATATTTTTAATCCCCCTTTCACGAAAAATCCAACCGAACCATAGTGTAACCACGGTTCACCACTGTAAATCATATAAGAGAGCAGAGTCCCTCGATTCCTTTATATTTTGGTTTGGATGAATCACCGATGGATTTTTCGGCAAATTAACGGAATGAGTGAATACAAACAAATTGACAAGGATTGTATATTGTTTGTGTGTCATAATGAGCCTTTTAAGTTAAACACAAACAGTATTTTGTACAGTTGTTGGCCAAAATGGCATGGTGAACCGTCATGGCAAACCGTTACGATGCACACAACAATAAAGTTGTGATTTTAAAGAATTGGAACATTTGTATTTTTAATTTCCATTTTTGTATTACTATCAATCATTATTATCTGGCCTAAATATGTGTTCTTTCATTCAACCTTCGGCCGCCATTTCATATTTTGGAAACAAAACTAAAGAAAACAACTCCCCAAACGGCATGTCATGCATATTTTGAAAAATGAAAAAATTCAGACAATCCTGGCCAAATCTCACTGGGCCCCCAACCCCCCAGCCCCCACTCAATGTTGTCTCTCATTGCGCGGTATGTGCTCCATCAGCTGGAGAGAACAACATTGACCGGGGGAGCGGGGGAGTTGGTGACTGTTGGAGGCTACGTTTATTTCCAAGTGTCCCAACCATTTTGGCCGGGATTGTAGGTGAGTAGTGGATTTTTCTACTCATGCACTCGCAAAGAAATTACTCGCAAGTAGTTTGGTGCTCATGAGGATTTAATCAAATTCCCCTAAAAGCAGAAAATGATGTATACGTATTAGTACGACGTGAAGTAATTCACATGTAAATAGCGTGCAAGTCACATGCAGGGGACATATTCAGCCATGAACCCTAAAGTCTTAACTGCTACACGCGAGCGCCTGCTTGTACATGTACCTGCGCCAGGACGAGTACTTGAGTAGATGCAAAACTAACAGTAGAACAATGAGTACCATAAACTATTCATGAGTACTCGAGTGATCGAGTTACTCGCCCAGCAGTAAATGTCATACAGATGTTCGTATCGTGATGCTTGACAAAGCAGAATTCCTATACTGTGATTATTGTTACACTGACGTAGTCAGGTATCACCATAACAATGAACAGTTCTACCTGGCATGGGCTCTTGTCGGGTCGTCCTAAACACAGCATATTATCAGTGATGATGGCATAAGATGCATACTCCTTCCACTGTGCAGAACACACCGTCTGGTTCACAACATACAACTCTACCCCAAGTAGGTAGTCACTAGCTTCACCTGATGGCCAAAGGAAAAACACTCAGAAATATAAAGAAATGTATACAAATAATTAATGTTGGTGAGTGCAATGGTAAGAATAATTTCATGAGGTGACAGATGGAATGTTCCATTGGAACATTTTCATCTGTCACCGAATGAAATTATTCTTTCCATTGCACGAACATGAAACATTCATTATTTGTTTTATATAACACCTGAATAAATCCTCGTCATTTGATATAATGTGCCGCATTTTCTCTTCTCAGTCCTGAGTAAAATGGCGACAAGAAGTTGTTCATTTGTAAATCAGTATAATGCTTCAACAGATGTTCCTGTTGGCAACATATTTTATTGCTTCTTTGTGTTAGCAGCGTCAGCATCACCTACAAGTTCTGATATTTCAACTGCTGTTAGGAGAACAAACAGTGTTTCAGTCTCGCGTAACATCCGTATTTTGTGAAATAGATTTGTGTCACAGCGCCACCACCGGCAGCACTGAAATGGAAGTTCTATTCACCGTGCAAGAGAACTTCCATTGCACTGAGCGCTGCACGCCGCACGCGCGCCATGCGTTGGGACGAATAATTCAATGACATGTGATCAACGATCCACCAATCAGATGACGGGGATTTATTCAGGTGTTGTATAAAATGAAATAACTTGAGAACAGCACAGCTTCTCTGTTTTTCTGAATTTGTCTTGGCCTTTAGATAATGACAAAAGTTTCATTACCAGTAAAAGAGCTTAAACACCTAACATTTGTCAAATTCATCCCTGATTTTTTATTTGTTTTATTTTATAAACTTACTTACCAAAAGGTTTGGTCTTGCCCCATCCAGTAACAGTTACCGCAGACTGGACTGGAAGTTCTAGCATTGAGTCTTCAGGCAAGCAGACAGTCCGGACAAAATTGGTGATATTGAAGGGAACCTCCAGCCTAAACAAAGCAATGTCGAAATCGGCAGCGGAGGCAATTTTGAAGTCAGGATGCATGTATATCTCTGCAGCTCTTCGCCACTGGGTGTTTACTGAGTCGGTTTTGATGTTGTTGCTGCCCATTCGGAACTGGTACATCTCTGGGTATTTGATGGCAGTTTGCCTGGAAAAAACGTGAAATAATGAAGTGTTACGAAACGATAAATACTGAAGGTGCAACCATAATGGACCATTCCAGATTTGACCATGAGGTCCATGCATCGCTACACATGTCGTAGGGCTCCAGTCGTACCAGTCATGCGCAACTGCAAGCATGTCAGACTTTTTGGTTGCGCACTCACATTTGTGATTGGCCAAAATGTCAACGGTCTGTTCTTTTTCAACATGAGCATGCGGGTTGACTCAAACACTTGTGAGATTTGGAGTCTTATTTCTTGCAAAACTGTTTTTTAAAGTAATTCTGGGGAAAGAAAACCAAGAATTACAACTCTTGTCAGACATGGTAGATGGTGCGATTTGCTGACTAAAATTGACATGAATAATCTTTTGGGTATTACAACAAACAGTGAGTAAATAAATGACACAATAACTCTGTGTACAGCAAAGTGTGCAGAGCACGTATGCAACCAATTTTCAGATGAATGCATGGGCACAACTTGTAGGATATTCCAAAGCGAACAACATGGTAACAGATACTCTGCAATAATGGTGGTCAAGTGGGTATGTATCTTACAGTGCCCTTCTTCACCAATGCAAGTTTTTTTAATAGGTTTCAAAAACCATAATATTTGTTAAGGTTTCCCCAAGTTCCAACTACAGGCATTTTATAGGTCCTTAGGGTACCATTTTTCAGCACGAACATAAATAAAGCGAATTGTGTTTTCCGGCAACTTCTATATATGCGCATGCTGAGTTTCCAACATGCAAGTCAGACTAAATATAAACTAGGCCACCAAGATGCAATAATAAAAATAGATTTTATAGGTTTGAAGGTTTCGCAGTGAGGCCTGCCAGTGTCCTTAAAAAGTAGTGCATGCCTTGCATTTTTACACAGAATGTGTACATGGGCGTGTTCAGCTATTCCAACCATGGACGAAAAATACCAGAGAACAAAAGAGAACAATATCGTCCACGTTTCCCAGCATACGTCCGTGATTGGGGTCATGTACAAAACATATGGGAGTCTTCCTAAAAAGTTCAGAGTACAAACAAAAGAGGGACAATAGGACGTCTAGATCGACGATGTGAACACGACCATGTGTGTGTGTGTGTGTGTAATTTTGACAGATTAGCATATTTCTGCACGGAGGCCATGCTAGTCAGTGTATGTACGTAACATAGTGATCATAAAGTACGCAGGCGCTTACAGACAATGAGCAGCAGTGAGTATCCACTGCGGATGTATGAGGGAGCCCCCACATGTCCACTGTCCATCATAGAACATGGCGGCTTGCCATGGCCACTCCCCCTCCTGTGCTGGCTGACCACCAATGATTCTGCTCTCCGGATCCAACAGGGCTGGCTGTAGGCCACAGGCATCTGCATCTTTAATAAAAGAAATTACTATCTTCAGAAATGGTTTTGATTGTTGGAAGGGGGGGGGGGGGGTCGTCTCTTGTTTTTAACAGCTAAGGGGTTCTTAACAGAAGCGGAGCCAAGGGGGGTGAGGGGGGACACCCCCCCCCCCCCCCCCCCCGGTGCCCCCCACCAAAAAACGAAGAGGAATCTAGATATCTTTTTTTTACTTCCCTTATCGCACAGCTTTATGAAATGTGCATAAATTAATACAAATAAAAAACGCAGAGTGGTCGGGTAGACACCAATTTCATTAGACATTGCCCAGTTAAGTTATGAATATTGTTATGTCAGAACAAAGGATCACAAACTTTAACTGTTCCAGTACAACCAAATATTTTGTAAAAAAAAATGCATCTTTCATCGAAAAATGGCTTGTAATTTGACACCCGATGACGTCAGAGTGATATGCACCACTAGGGGTGAGGGTTGATTTATGTTGAACGTTACAAGTTCATGCCATATACCGTTTAGGAGAAAACCCATGGAGAATTGTACGGAAAAAGAGAAAGAAAGAATTAAGAAAGAACAATTATCAGAACAATTCTAAACAGTGGTCGGGTTGTGCCCGACCACTCAAAAAGATTGCCTTCTAGCAAGAAAAGAGGTCCAGCATCTCCCCCCCTTTTGAATTTGCAGCACTTGTGGTGGCCTGGAAATGTTGTTGGGTCTGTCCTTGGTGCCCCCTCATGAAATGCTGGTGCCCCCCCCCCTCCAACTGAAAAAATCCTGACTACGCCACTGGTTCTCAATGCATAATATTTTTGGTCGATCCCAGCGGGTATTATACATCACCCTTTATGTTGGTGTGCTGTGCTAACCACTTCACGCCATGATTATTTTGACACTGACCAGACCAAGGCATAGGATTTATTTTTCACAAACCTTGATGCCAGATAGTCTATGTAATAATAGACCACAAAGAATGCTGTGGTTTATCACATATGAACAGATTTGCTGATTAATTAGGCAAGACCCCGCCTCTTGACCTCCTAGATTTTGACCAATCAGCGGGCACTTTCTATATCGGGTCTTCAGTCATTCACCCGCTGCTCGTCATAGACAATGGAAGAAAAAAATGTGTCACACGATACACGCGCTCTGTATCATGTTACGGGATATCGCACCCGGCTGCTGTTGTATTACAAAACACTGCATTCGAACTGACCAATCAAACCATTTAGTCCTGATTTAGGAATGAAATGACGTCACGATTTAGTAAAGTCGACCCCCATTGGTTGGCACACGGCTTGCATATATCTGCATGCTTTGACATATCAGACGTTATGCAGGAGTCTTGCTCCGTGGATAACGGGTGATACTCAGACTAGATGCCAGACGGCTTCAGGCCGTCATCTGCGGGTAGCACTGCAATATGCACTGCATGCTCTGTGCCTCGGAATCACAGCTGTGATTGGTCAAAGCATGATTGGGGTAGGGCTTGATCATTAAAGGATCGTTCAATTCAATCCAACTTACCAGGGCCGGGAACAGTGTGGTAGGTTAAGTTAAATCCTTGATTCAGAGAAGAAGAAGCGTTGTTGCCGTCCGACATGAAAACTATCAACAGTGCCCCCTTGGAGCTGGTTAGTTGTTGGGGTGGCTCCGACACATCACTGGAGCAGCTGATGAGTAGCTCAGACGAGTCGCTAGGGCCGTCATAAATGGCGATGTTATCGCCATAGAAACACAAGGAAATATCAAAGTAGACCAACTCCAGAACCACTTGGGCACCTTCAGGTGCCATCAGGAGAGTGTGACAATTCAGGTATAATGGATAAGGGGCTGGGTACAGAGGAGATGTAATGTAGCCGGTATCCTCTGCCATGATTGTTTCATCACACTTCCATTCTATGAAGAGAAAACAAATAATAGGTGAGAAACTCTCCTTTGATAAATAATTAATCAGTAAATGATTAAAGAGGTACATGCAGGAAGAAAACAATTTTTCTTCTGTTTGTAAGGCTTTTGCGTTGTCTAATGCCTAGATTGACAGCATAAAGCACTGGTGAACATGCACGCCCATTGAATTGTGCACATACTCATGGAAAGCACTTGACTCATACCCCTACTCATACTCATTCCATAACCCGATCATATACTTGTGGCACAGTATTCGTACTCATTGTAAAGTACTCCTACTCATACTCATGGCAAACTCTTTTTGTTCCTAGTACTTGTAATGATATGCATTGAAATGTAAGCTGGTGTGTAACTCATACTTACACGAGCCACTGGATACTCTAAATCACACATACCTGCTTTGTATACAGCCACAAATCCATTAGTTGTGACATTGGCAGCATGGAATTCCAGTTGAAATGACCAGCCTTTGATTTCCACCACGTTGTTCTCCTTCAAGGCATACAGGCAGATACGCTCCTGTGTAGCCATCACGCTGTCTGTCTGCGTCCCGTTAAGTTCCACAAAATTCTGGCATAAGTCTCCTCCTCCCTCCTCCTCGTCTGTCTCGACTCCGGCAAACGTGAAGGTGATCTGGTTGACCCCTCCAGTTGGTGAAATAAACAGGGGAATATGCCCATTTCTGGCCCATCATAGTCATCACTAAACTTCAGGGGTGTGCTTATGAATCCAGCATGCCGACTTCCATCAAAAGCATTGTCCACTGTAATGTAATCAAAACCAATAGTAATAGTAATCTGCTGATAGTGCTTCTGATAATTGAGAGTATTGCACTACTTGAGTTTCCTAAAGTCCTCTGTTTACCTATATTTGCATATCTGCGTGCATGCGCACAAACCTTCGTTGGAAAGAATAGCGCCCAAGCCTCACCCTCTGCGCCCACCACATGTCCCTTTAGCCCTGTAACACAAAGACTTCTCCTCTTTTTTTTTTGCTAGGTGCTTCTCCACCTTTTTGCTAGGTGCTGCGGCGCATATTGCTGCCACTGCCAGAAACACCGGGGCAAACCCCTTCTCTTAGTGACAAGTGTTACTGGGTTCTTTAACGTGCATTACACAACACACGGGACCTACGGCTTTACGTCCCATCTGAAGGACGAAGCAATAATGGTAAAGTGCCTTGCTCAAGAGCACAAGCACCATGTTCCCACGGTCAGGATTCGAACCCACGTACCACGGCACACGAGTCAAACACCGTAACCATTGGACCACAGCGCAACACAAAGACATCTGCACTAGAAAGCAGGAGGTCATGGGTTCGAGTCCCACCCGAGTGATTTTTTCCAACTTTCACTCGGGAGATAACACACTGAGTATACAGTGTTTATACGTTGGTGAAGGGCAAAACCTAATTTGCTTTCCCACACAAAAGATCCGATGCCAGTAAACGTTTGAGTACAAGTCTATGGAGAGTCAAGCCTTTTTTTTAAGTATAAGATGAAATGTGGCATCAGGTTGCAACATTCTATCCAAAGGCAGCTGAAGCGTAAATGCATGTGAGCCTGCATTTCAATGGTAGAAGACAAGAGGGTTGAACCCAGACAGGAGGGAAGACTAAAACCTCTTGTCTTTTACCATTGAAGTGAGCCTGCATTTCAATGGTAGAAGACAAGAGGGTTGAACCCAGACAGGAGGGAAGACTGAAACTGCTTACCCTTAGTGATGCTGTCATCATAAATTCATTCAATAAATGGAATTAGAAGAGAGAACCCAAAGGCAATCTTGAACAACTCCAAGGGAGACGACTCCAAATATTGGGATTCCGACCATGAGTAATCAGGGAATCACGAGACAATCCTCGAAGTCAAACCTCTATCAGAGTCCAAGTGGAATCGCAAGTCAAAACCGCAAATGGGCCCGGGAGGGCCTGCGGTCCTCCCGGTGCTGTGGTGTTGAGCAGCTGGTCTAGTCACCGGAGTGATGTGGAGAAATTCCACAACGATGCGTTCCTAGGAGTGTAAATCCACGGAGAATGGAATCTTTGTCTCAGAGTGAAATAGGAACCCCAAGATCATTCAAAGAATACAGAGAAATCCAACGACGACACGGCGAGTGGAAATCCCATCGGTAATAACGCAAGGTCGTTTAAGTGGTTAAGAAAGTGCGCCCTCAGTTGGCCAGACTTTAATGGTGAAACCACGTGTGGCCACTCCTTGTGATTTTTCCCAAGATCGTGGGATTTTGGTGGTAAAAACATCATAATTCTATATGATTTAAGGCTACAGCGTGATTTTCCATTGCCTTGGGAATTCTTGGGAATTTTCCATTTTTTTTTATGTGTGGCCACACTGTCAACGTGTACATGTAGCGATAAATAATGCATCGTGTTGCGATACAGTCCTTGTTAAGTTTCCAATTTCAGTTCAATTCATTAATTTCCACAGTGTTCACAAATAAAAAAATGTACAAGTACATCAAACCATATTATTTCCAAAGTCAGAATATAATAAAAATATACGCAAAAGTTGACTCCTGGGGCTGAAGGCAATGGAGAAAATCTTGTGGCTCGCTCGGAAAGCTTGATCATGGTGTGTACTTGCATGTCTAGATGATGGATGGCGGTGGTCAGGTGGTGCTCTGCCTCTGTGACTGGGCGGGCTAGTCGAATTACCGAGGGACATTTTGGGTATCGAACGCCAACCTCACCTACCTGCAAGCACATGAGTGTCGATTTCTCATTCTGCTGCTTGCATGTGCTCTGTCGAATGTGCGGGATTTGTTGGGAATCTTGCAGTGACTCTTGCTGGAGAAGTGCCTGTTCCCGGGGTATTTCCTACAATCGAAACCGGGGATTAGACCCGGTTGTGGTGGCGGAAATATCACGCTTGGAGTGTAGGTTGGAGGGTGATTTCCCAGAAGAATGACTTGAGCGAACAGTTTTCTTTTTCGTCTTGGCGACATCTGCCGTTGTTAAGAGCACAGCGAGTTCAGTTTGTGTTTGTATGTTCATTCACATGATGTTCACACTGAAGCATACAGGGCTATTTAAGGGACATGTAGTGGGCGCGGAGGGCAAGTCTATTCTTTTCAGCGAAGGTTTGTGCACATGCGCGCTGATATGCAAATGTAGGTAAACAGAGGCGACGTGTTTTCCGTAATGGAATGAGTGACATGGCCGTAGGCCGTGAGAAAGCTGTAGGATGAGATAAATATACAAAATGAATACCTTCAGGGGAGTACCCAGGATTGGCAGAAGGGGGTGCGAAATGCAATGGCTTGGATCCGGAGGAATGCTCCCCTGGGAACACTTTTTAAAAAGGACATCAACTCCTGCAATCTGGTGCATATTAAATGCCCAAAAGACAAATCCAAGAGTTCTGTTTTGTGGTTGTTTTATTAGGGAAACATCTTCTTTTTCTTCAGAGGATTAGAATTCGTTTGAACCTCCTTGCATTAGGCCCTCGACCTTTGCCATGTACAGTTCATAAGTTTTCATTGTCAAATCAAATTAGGTTTTGCCCTTAATTGTCAGTTCTGCATTTCGTTAGATACTTACCAACAGTTGGATCCAGTTGAAAATGTACTACTCTGTAATCGGCCATGTTTCGCTGGCCGATAACCACAGCTTCATTAGGCATTACAGCATATTCCTCCTCAGCCATTGCACAGATCATTTCGCCATCCACGGTGATGACATCAAATGCATAGCAACGGAACTTCTCATTATCCAGACAGATGCCTGCGCACTCTTCAGATGAGTTGACTGGAACACTTTCCCGGATGGATGTGTCATTCAGGCGGACAGTGTAAAATGCATCGAAGAAGAGCATTAGTCCTTCTGTAAATGAGTACAATTAAAAATGAACAGTTAAATCTGTGTGCAAGTCTGACCACAAACTATATAGTTGGCAATTGTTCAAAAAAATAGTCTAGAGGATTCGGGACCTATAATTAAGGGTAGGTCGCTGCTTATGTAACAATAGACGTGGAAATCTGGAATGAAGTGGCTGAATTTAATCAATGTTTTACTTAAAAAGTTTACATTTTAATATAGCAGGCACAACAAACCACTAGTCAACTTATGGTCCACGAATTGGAACTTATTCCAAGACGTCATTACATGTATTTATAGAGTTTTTCTTGAACACTGCGCTACAGGAATTAAGTGAATGTGACTAACTTGGACTAATTTTGAACTTTATATTTGAAATAATCTACTACATCGAAAACGAAATGAGGAGTGTAGCAGCCATAACGACTAAAAGTAAAAAAGCTCTGCTAAAAACTAGAAGGAAAACAAAAGGAAAACATCGGGAGCATCTGCTACAAGCCATTTTGATGACATCAAGGTACGGCTCTACAATCAAACAACTGTTTTGTGCCATACTTCTACATGCATACAATGAAGGCATTTCACACATTTCGATTTACGATTCTGTCATGAATTGAAACAATTTTGGTTTCATTGTCTGACGGCGCGTTTATTTTCGAAGATTCAACAAAGGAGGAGAGGGGCACAGTTTTTTGCAAAGTTCTCCCTGGCAGAATTAATCAAAAGTTGGGAAGATCGAGAATTCAACGACAAAAGAAGCACCTGTTCATCTCGTCTATTAATGCTGTGGGAAACCAATACAGGCCCAGCAGCCACGATTGTTGTGGGAGTGCAAGCAAACAGGCTTCTTCTGTTTGCTGTCCTCATTGATATAATTTTACACTCTGGCTTTTAGCAGAGGGGGCGAGGCAACTTTTAAAGAATTTTTATGGCCGAAATTCCCCTTATTTACGTTCGATGTTGTAGATTATTTTAAGGCCAATCAACCTTGATTTTTAGGTTTTCATCACCTCCCTCCTTGATTTTCACTCCCGCCCTGATTTATTTTTTATTTTATATTTTTTTCTGAAAATGTGTTTTTTCATGAAAAAAAGTGAATTTTCCAGAAAACTTCCTCACCAAATCCACAGGCACGGTTGCGCTGTGAGGTTCATTATCCTTTTTAAATTCTAGACGCAAACCCTAGGTCATTAAACAGTTTACCAGCGGCGTACCCAGGGTTCTCATCCTAAGGGGGCATGTGGGGGGGGCTTGAGGTTTCAATGGAGGGGCGCTCAAAAAAATTTGCTGAAAGGTAGACAGGTTTTTTTCACCAGACACCCGACCTCCGTAAAATCAAATTTGGGGGGGGGGGGGGGGGGGGAGGCTGAACACTCTTCCCATGGGGGCGCTGTTCAAAACGTGGCTACATTAGACCATGGCTGCATTAGACCATGGTTAGACAATAACTACCATTATTTGCTTTCCAAGGGAAGTTACAAACAGCCACTCACTAAAAAAAAAAAACATTGGGGGAAAAATATGCCCACAATCACGAGAAAAAAGGACTTTATGTCCTTCCAGCTAATCATGGTAACTCATATGGCTGTGCTTTTCTTGGATGCCCAATTTTCAGTGGGAGCCAACTGGGGGGGGGGGGGGGGGGGGGGGGGGCGCGTGCCCCCCCCCCCCCACCCCATGAAGCTACGCCGCTGCAGCTGACTGGTACTATCAGGCCCCATTAAGTAGTTTTCATGTTTGTTGTGTTGTCTTTTAAGTTTATCAGATGTTGTCCCCTCAATTCATTTTCGATGTGAAGAAGCTGAATTTATAAAATAAAAAATATAAATTCCCCTCCTGACTGATTTTTTTTTCAATCTTGAGATAGGAAAACCAAAAAATCTACGATGATTGTCCTAAATAACTTTATATATAATCTTCCAAATTAGTCCATGTTTGCCACATTAATGTGACTGATCTTTAACAGTGGATTTTTTACTTTATTATTATTATTCAATGGTTTATTTCACTCTCCTGTTGGAGCCCAAAGCCTGAATAAGGGCACATTTACATGTAAAACATTAAAAATAGACAGAGGTAAAAACAGTTTGCATATCAATAAAAAGGAAGTAAAAAAACACCACAAAGGGGAAAGTTAAAAAATAATACATGTAACAACAACAATTGAAGAACATAATGAAAGAATAAAAAAAAAGTGATCAAAATCAAATTAAAAATTGATAAAAAAAAAAAAGCAAATTGACTTATTAACTACCCTGATCGATCAAATGCATCAATTGTTTTCCCAAACTGGGAAACCTTTTACTAAGAGCTAGGAACCCAAACCTTTAGATGGATTTTTAAAATCACTGGAATACTGCCTTGAAACCTATTACAAATAAATGTGATCATAAGATCTAAGGGCACTGATGTACACATTACAGAAACTACAGCCAAGTCGACATCATACAACTAGTCAAATCGCTCAAGTCGGCCGTCTGCCTAAAGCCCTGATTGTCTGTAATGCATTTCCATTGAATTGTTTATTTCTAAGTCGGCTTTTATAAGTCGCCAATTCGCTCAAGTCGCCGCGTTACTCTCGGTCCCCTTTCCATAAAAAGCGAAACAAAATCCTTTGTGTAAGTCGGCATTCAAAAAATCACTCTTTGGCATCAACTTCCTGCACTGCGGTTGGCAAGAAATGTCCAGTGAAAAGTGGTTTGGCCAGTGCGGCACGGCCCGTGATCACTGCATGCATTGGTGTCGCTGCACAGCCAAGCGCGCCAAGGGGTTTCCCACTACTGCATCGTGAGCATTACCAGTACCCCCTCCAGTCCTGTGCGCATGCGCTCTGTCCATTTTGGGGGTCGTCTTATTGAATGATGCAGTCAATACCACACATGCATTTAATTCGTAACTGTACATGTATATGTATTTTGTAAACATACATGGTCTCCACTATCAATACCCCAAACGTGATGATACAATACGAGGATTAATTTGTTGGAATCAACACAAGCATTAAGGAGATAAACAAAGGTAAATCGAAGCAAAATGATGGCATTCGCTTAGTCGTCACAAATTTCCGGGTCTCGAGAGTTCCGACTTGGCCAGAGTTTACTGTACTTATAGCTTACATCAGAAGAAAGGCAAAACCTAATATATTAATATTTAGCTACTTGTTCAGGATGTGGAAAGGGTGTTGTTTGACATGTTTGAACTTACCACAATACATCTCGTCACTTCCAGAAGTACAGTCGGTTTGGCCGTTGCATTTGACCCATCGATCTAAGCATGCTCCAAGCTCACACCGGTAGCCCTTGGATGGGCAAAACTCATAAACAGGCTCTGTGAACGAGTCGTAATCAACGAGACAGCATTACACACTGCGCAGTACTTTGCACAGACATGATGTTTTACCCACTGTAATTCTCACACAAGCAATGGTACAGGAAGCACATGTTTAAGTTTAAGGTCAACTCCACTAACAATTTTGATATCATTAATTTAAAACGTCATTTTCTAAATTCCAAATAAACTTTGTAATTTTAAGGAACCTGAGCCCGAGTAGAAAGACAGGGAAGGGTTAATACACAATTACTTCCATCCCTATCCAAATTCAATTTTCTTCAAAATCAATTCACCCCTTCCCATTCTACTGTTGTCTAATGTAGGGTTGTACATTGGAATCAGATAACTGTGTATCTGACCAATAATGTAAGGAACCGGTTCCAGATTATGAGATCAGGTCCCCGTATGCAACTTTAACTTCACAGTCAATAAAAAAGAAAGATTTTGAACGTCATTTGTGGGGAATTTTTTAAAAGAAAATCAGGCTACATGGGAAAACAAAACATATTTCATTTTCATGACGCTTGCTAATAAAGGTCACTGTTTGTACTTGTATCTTGCTGTGCTACTGCTGAGTAATATTATTATGTGGAATTTTGGGGTAACGTTTTTTAAAGGGTACCCGGGTAACCCTGTTTTTGCAATCAGGTACACTGTTCCCAAACTACCTGAAAATGCGCATCCTTATAGTCTAACCTTTTCCCCACTCTTCCCAAAAGCTCATCTAAACACGGCTCCTCTAGAAATATTTTCCTTATTTTTGTTTTTCATAAAACCATACAATGAATGAATTTTTCATATTGCTGAACTTCAATCTCAGAAGATCATGTCAAGTTGCAATACATATCGAGAAACTATCTGTTGTGATTTTCTTCTTACGGCCTTCAGGTTCCTTCTGGTCAAACACAGGCTGGATCCAATCCAGATATGCGTCGACTCTAGCATAGACATTGGGAACATACTCCGTTGAGCAGCCATTACCCACAAAATTTGCTACTCCAAGCTGCACCCATTGCTCGTCTAACTCTATAACCAATGGACCTCCACTGTCACCCTGTAAGAAACACAAAAAACACTCATGACCCCCGTGTTCTTTGAACACACTTTTAAAAATAAACACGGGGTTGAACTTTTCACACTTTAAAATTGAAAAACGGCTGAAACTTACTGGAATATAGATCATTTGAACCTGCATCCTCTGGAACTCCATATCAACACTCATTTTTTTTCATTTTCATGTTTGTAGCATTACTAATGTTGCTAGCATTGTGATTTTTACTCCGAAGGATATTAGGGCTTCTATGACTAAGTACCCCTTCTGTGGACTAGCGCTCCATGACACAAGAAGAAACAATTTCCTGAGATTTAGGGGACACAATGACCAACACCACAATTGGGACCGCAATGGGAATAGGTTTTTAAAACATTTTTGTGTTATCCCTGCTTTTTCTACTGTATGTGGATTTTCTATGTTTTATTTTTTATTTTTTATACGATTTTAGATAAATTTTGATGTGTTTTGTTAACTTATATTAAATCTGTATCACCATTGTGTGGAAATGGCGAATAAATCAAATCAAATCAAAACAAAGGGGGATTGTTGTTGTCTGGTCTCCTATGTCATAAAACAAAATTGTTGACTGCTGTGATGTGGGATATGGCATTCTTAACCCCTTGGGACGCGTAACACTCTCGGCTTTGCCTTGGGTGCCACGCATGCACCCTAAAAACACCATATCCCACAGCACAGCAGTCAATAATCATTAAATATATAATCCTCAATATCTATCTCCACTGATGGGCCAATGATTATAAGTGATAGTTTTGAGCACTTTAAAGGTAATTTCTTGAAAGTTTGGTAATATTGCTAAATGAAACATCTAAAAGGAAATATCAATAAAGTATGGCCCTTACAAAACATGCGCTTTTGCCATCATTATCGCCGGGACGTCCCACACAAATTAAGTTGTCCATCGAGGGAGAGATAAGGCCACCATACTCCAGCCACTGGGAAGCACACGTTGTATGGTTCACCAGGAACAACTCCACTTCTTGAAGATGTTCACTAACCGAGCCTACATGCAGCACATGGACAAGTGGGGTACAAACTTATTACAAAAGGGCATGTTCCCCCGCACAAACGTGATCACAAAAAGTGGCAAATTTGAAGCGGTTTATATCAGAGTTTTTGAATACCAAATTTCAATAGCGAGTTAATTGTTAAACCATTATAATGGAAATGGCATAAATTTAAATATCTTGCATTTGGAAATGTTCTCACTGGGGTGTAAGTCATTTGCTACCATAAAACTTATCATATGGCAACTAATCATGAGATTTTTAGGGGGTACATTTTGGTAACATGCGATAACTAGCATTATATAACCAACATACAGATCCTTGTCATTTGATTGGTGGAACTCACATCACGTGACATTTGTTATTGCTCCAATTCACGCCGGGGCTCAAAAAGTCCCATGGGGAATGGGAAATACTATTTAACAGTTAGGATCAGTCTTGTTCCATGATGCGGTATTTGTGTGCAAATGCATGCTGGTGTGCGCGTTCAGCGTTGCGCGTATTGTTCCAAAGAGCCAGTGCTACAGCGTTGGGTTCAAACATTTTTGTAAAGGGGTGGTTTGGAAGAGAGAAATACATTTTCCACCAATTTTGTATTGAAATAAAAGTTAAAATATCCAATGACAAGGATATGTCATTTATATAACAAATATTGAGTGGCATTAAATTGTGAAATGGGAGGAATGTCATCACTCGGTAAAATCTGGACTTTTCCAGTTGAAATTGAAAGGTCCAGATTTTACCTTGCGATAATATTCCTCCCATTCCACGCTGATCCACTCATATATATTTGTGTATTACAGTTGGTCCACCCATCTTTTGATACAAGTTAAAACAAGTAACAAACTAAAAATCTAACCCAAAAAACCCTTTTGCCATAGAATATGAACCTTTCTCTGTCTTAAAACAAAACAAAATCACAATAACACTTGCAATTTGCATGTGAAAACAGATACCAAAATGACTCCCTAAAATCCACAATTTTAGCTCCCACAACAGGTTTTTTTTTGTTGAAAAATTACATTTGACCATACTCCATCTCACCGGCACATCACTCAAATGAAAGGTTTTGTTGTCCTCTTTGATTTGATACCACATTTGAGGCTGTGATGCTTGTAGTTCAAAAGATTTCATAAATTGTCCACTTTTCAGCCAAGTCCACTTGTGCGTGGAATTGACGTTAAGTTTTGTTTGTCTCAGATTATGCGCATTCTGCGTCCATTTGTATATCATGTAATTGGACAATATTTCACAAGCTGCGTTGACGCGATTCTAACGCCATTCTACCGCGATAGGTCAATAGCCCTTAGTATGATATATTTTGGTTTGCATGATATATTGTGAGAAGGTGCTGTAACCAAACAACTGAATACGTTGTTCATGTTTGGCACATGACATTATACATCCTTGAGGACTTCTGACCATATTCCTTCCTGTTGCTTTACATTAAAATATTGGAATAGATCCTGTTCACAGGTTAGGTAACCTCTACAGCATGCCCATGTCAAGGGGACTGAAATCAATTCAGAAATATGATATTTTTTTTTTAATTTTCTTAATAACAGAGAAAGCCATTCAATGTTAATGTAATGCAAAGCTCCTTTGCAGAACAAATTATATCAGATCAAGTTTGCATCATTGAATGAAAAAGACAAAAATACTCCCCTATACTTACCAGTGAAACTAATGAATCCCCATCCAGTTATCGTACCAACCATATCCTCAGGAAAATCTGTCATATTTTGCATGGGCATGCACACAGTTCTCACGTAGTCTGTGATGTTGAAGGCTGACTCCAGCTTGAACAGTGTAACATCGTAGTGGAAGTCGTACTTGTTGATCCCAGCGATACTGTATCCTGGGTGCACATACATGGCCACTGCTTTGCGCCGTTGCATGTTTTCTGATCCTTCACGGTAATTGTTGGCCCCCATTATGAATTCATAGAGCTCAGGATGGGCTGTAGCAGTGCCGCTTCAAGAAAAACAAAATCAATGTGTGTTTTGTCAAAGTTTGTCAAATTGTCAAAGTTTGAACCTGGGTCCTTCAAAATCTTTTGTTTGCAACTGACTGTGTAATGACATTGGCACTCATTCATGGAATATACGTGATCACAATTCAAGTCTTTGTTTTCTTTTGTGATCATGGAGCCAGAGTTGTAACGAGTCACTGATTTTTGTGACTCGAGTCGAGTCGAGTCATTTTAAAGAAGAGACTCGAGTCGAGTCGAGTCATTAGGTCGAGAAGGTCGGGTCGAGTCGAGTCACAGTGTGTAGTCCAGTCGAGTCGAGTCAAGTATTTAACGCTATACAATTAATAATCACAAGAGAGAAAGTCACTTTTTGGCTGTTTTAGTTTTACATTCGGGCTACTACATGTGGTGACACCATTTTGACTCTTAATGAAAATAAAAAAGGGGGTGCCAGCTGATATCGCCATTCAACTAATGGGGACACTGATCAAACCACGTACGTATATGTATACATTATTCGCGAACATTGTAATGTGACGTGAACAAAAACCAGCACTGGCGTAAGTCATTGCAACTATTTTCGCAAAGTTTTGCTTTTATTTTTGGGACTCGAGTCTGATTAGCCTTCCTCGAGTCGAGTCGAGTCGAGTCATTCTGATGAGGACTCGAGTCGAGTCGAGTCATTTGCTTGCACTGACTCGAGTCGAGTCAAGTCATTTGCCCTTAGGGACTCGAGTCGAGTCGAGTCACCAAAAATTGCGACTCGAGTCGGACTTGAGTCGAGTCATTGACTCGAGTCAATACAACTCTGCATGGAGTTAAAACATTGCATAATCAGCAACTGCAGTTCCAAGATTGGAAAGTTGGTGGGATGCAAACTCCTTCCTCATCTCCCCATTCTCGATCCCCCAGGTGAAACGAAAAAAACCCTGATTGAGATTGAAGTAGGCAAAACTTACACACAGTGTGCTGCAGTCAGGATCCATTCAGGATCAATCAGAGATCCTCCGCATGCAAAGCGTCCATCAAACAGCATGGCAGCCTGCCAGGGCCATTCCCCTTCCTGGGCGTTCTTCCCTCCGATGATGCGAGTCTCTGGTTCAAGGTTGGCAGTCTGCAGGCCACAGGTTGTGTTGTCTGCGAAATTGAACACCAAATAATGGGGTATTACGAGTTGACAAGAACAAGGTGGTTCTCGAAACACGTGTCTCGCCTGTTTTCTGTTTGATTCTTTTGAAAGAGTGACTACTCAGGGCCAGACTGCCTGGTGTACATTGTAGGGTGGCAATGGCAGGGGGTAGTACAATGAGGATGAGAGGGCCCTGATCAGTGTAGAAATAACTGTGGGTAGTAATGAGGGTGGAATTGTATGAACTGTTAATTAATATAGAACCTTTACACTGAATTGCAGCATGAAGTGAAGACTCAACGGTCACGCATTTAAGCTTGGAGGATGTGGTATGTAAAAGTCAAACTGACCTTGGTATGTGACTTTTGACAGCATTATCATGTATGAAGGTTGCCATGCTGCATCTATGACTGAAGTTTGGTTCCAATTAAACTTCAACTTTTCAAATGAGATCATTTTTACATTTTCAGGCTATTTTACAACTTGACCTCAAATGACCTTTGACCTTGGTATGTGACATTTGACATCATTATCATATGAAGGTTGCCACTTTGCATCTATGACTCAAGTTTGGTTCAAATAGGACTGCAACTGTTGAAATGAGACCAATTTACAATTTCAGCCTATTTTACAACTTAAACTCAGATGACCTTTGACCTTGGTATGTGACCTTTGACATCATTATCATATGAAGGTTGCCATGTTGCATCTATGACCCAAGTTTGGTTTCAATGGGACTTGAATCTTTAACCAAAATACCACATACATACCGACATACATATATACGGAAGGACATCCCAGCGGACGGACAGACACAGTGATTGCATGGTCTCTTTCCTGAACTTCGTTCAGGCGAGACAAAAAACATCTGATGCCCCAGATCAGAAGTTGCCCACAAAAATGTAGAAAATTATGTTGACTGTTTCCTCCGTGCCAGTTTGGATCTCCTCACTGAGATTGTGTCCCAAACTGTAAGAACTGTTGTGCTGTCGCTTAGCCTATAACTTACCACGATCAAATTCGCCACGGCTGTAGTAGGCCAAGTTAAATCCTGGATTATCAGGAAAAATGCTGCTGCCATCTGACGTGAAAACAATCAACAGCGCCCCCTTGGAGCTGGTTAGTTGTTGGGGTGGCTCCGAAACACCACTGTAGCAGCTGATGAGTAGCTCAGACGATTCGCTAGGGCCGTCATAAATGGCGATGTTGTCTCCAGAGGAACACAAGACTATATCAAAGTAGACCAACTCCAGAACCACTTGGGCGCCTTCAGGTGCCATCAGGAGAGTGTGACAATTCAGGTATAATGGATAAGGGGCTGGGTACAGAGGAGATGTAATGTAGCCAACATCATCATCGTCTACCATGATTGCTTCATCACACTTCCATTCTATGAAGAGAAACACAAAACAGGTTGCTTTTATACTAATATTTTATGGTTTGGTATTAATACTTTATGTCGGCTAAGTGTCCACACATATTATAATAAGGGAATAAATGTGTGCTCCGGAGGTTTTTATCACTCGTTTAATACCGCTTAGAGTCTGGGTGCTGATAATTACCCGAGCCGGAGGCGAGGGTAATTATCAGCACCCAGACTCTAAGCGGTATTAAACAGAGTGATAAATACCGACCGAGCACATATTTATTCCCATTCATAAATACCTTATCCGTAAAAAAATATCAAATAATTCGTTCAAAAAATCCCGATTTTGTTCAACAAGTTCACTTCATGCTTTTTTAAACATCCCTCTAGCAAAATAATGGAGTGTTCAGCTGGCGAGTAAGATGTAAACAACCCTTTTATGGAGATTGACGCGCGCGTAACATGTTCTTCGCGATGTCACGCAGAACGCACCTGGGGCGTTGCGTTTTGAATTTAGAACTATAAAATTCTGACTCGCTTGTAGTGTTGCGCATGCCTACGTGAGGATTGTGAACATTCAACCAATGAAACGGTAAGAGGCACTGGATTTTAGGAGTCCACATTTTATTGTGACACTGGAAAAGTGTTTAAGACCAGCTAGCCATGTCTTTATCATCCGTTTAAGACCGGCCACGTGACGGGCTCTCGACCAATAGGAATAGCTAAACTGTCTGAGGTATTTATGAATGATTTTTTAATTTTTATAACAGGGCTGTCTACAGCTCATTGACCAAATATTTAAAGAGAAAGTTTGTTCAATGTTTTATCATAAACAACAGGCCGTTTTTTTCTCTTACTTCTGTAAGTTAATTTGTAAGTTTACAGTAATGTCACAGTCAGATACTGGTTGTTGTTCCAATTAGTGTTTAATTACCACACGAAGATTAACATTGTACCAAGTTTGATTTGCCACAGTGATACAAACTTTAGAATCTCACTTTGTTGAAGTAATTTCAACTTATCATGGTTTTTGTTTGTTTCAAGTTTGTTAGTGAAAGGCTGCTTGAGACTTCCTTAATTCTCACAAATTTGATGAACTTTGCAAAGATATACCTGCTTTAAATATAGCCACAAATTTATTTCTTGTGATGTTGGCAGTGTTGTATGCCAGTTTAAATGACCAGCCTTTGATTTCCACCACGTTGTTCTCCTTCAAGGCGTACAGGCAGATACGCTCCTGTGTAGCCATCACGCTGTCTGTCTGCGTCCCGTTAAGTTCAACAAAATTCTGGCATGAGTCTCCCACTCCCTCCTCCTCGTCTGTCTCGACTCCGGCAAACGTGAAGGTGATCTGGTTGACCCCTCCCGGCGGGTGAATAGACAGGGCTAATCTGACAATTTCTGGGCCTTCATATTCGTCACTAAATTTCAGGGGTGTGCTAATGAATCCTGTACGTTGAGTCATATTTAGATTAGGATTGCTGTCTGTGAAGAAAAAACACAAAATGCATTGTGGTATTGCAAAATAATACAACCACTCTCAGCAAACTTGTTAAGCAATACAAACATACGTCATAAAGTTCTTACATTTTTTTTTTAAATGTGAATGTTTCAAGGCAATTGCTAAAAACAAGAGGATAACTTGAACGGCCAAGCACAGTCTTCTTTATTGTCAAATCAAAACTCTACTACAACGTCTTCATTGCATAGTTTGTGACAAGTATCTCAAATGTTTCTGTGAAACACAGATGCACTTCTGGTGATGCAGTGGTGGCAAAGGCAAACTAGTTTGTTATGGCTGCAGCTTCACAACTTTATCAGTCATGACAAAGAATACCATTTGTTTGCACTCATGGGTTTCAAATGGGCTATCACGATTCCTGGGTGTGGGAAAGAGGGACAGAATGTAAGAATCATTTGCCACTTTGTCAGTACTGGTGGACAATATGCAGAGAGACAGATATTGCACATGACTGAAAAATTGACACCCGATAATATTACACGCTCTTTATAGTTGTGGCCGAAGTGCCGGCACTTGGTCGCAGACAGACGCTGGCGACGTTGCTACAAAGTGAACATTATTGCACTTTGACTTGGTCATTGACCTCAGTTTCATCATTAAACTAACAGGAAAATGGCAATGAATATGCAAATATGGCACAGATGCTATCAAACAAACTGAGAATGCACTTGCATTACAAAAAATGACTGAGCACATCTCGTTTTTGTTCATAAAAACCTTGTAAACTATGGGAAAATAACTAATGTTAGAGCTGTCCCTTTTGAATAATTTAGTATTCGATTACGAGAAACCGCACCTGAATAAATGTTCTAATGTTTGAAACTTGCCAATTAAGTCTTACACACGCCAGCTGCAGCTGCCTTCCTCACTGGTCAATAGTTGCATGCGAAGCACGCCGGTTCAAAGTTGCATGCTGCGATAGGTATTATGGACAGCTGGAGTGTTTTGCAGTAAATACTGTATTAAACTATACCAAGCTAAAAAAAAAAAAATTCAGATGATTTTTAACCTTACCTACAGTTGGATCCAACTGAAAATGTACTACACTCCTGTCATAAAATGGACTATTATGAGATGTCACAGCATATCCCTCCTCAGCCATTGCACAGATGGTTTCGTTATCCATGGTAATGATATCAAATGCATAGCAACGGAACTTCTCATTATCCAGACAGATGCGTGCGCACTCTTCAGGTGAGTTGACTGGAACACTTTCCCGGATGGATGTGTCGTTCAGGCGGACATTGTAAAAAGCGTCGAAGAGGATCATCAATCCATCTGTAATGGGTCAATTAAAAATAACTCAGTACATGTAATTCCAGACGGATTATGCAATTATCTCAGGGTGACATTTTGCAGGATACAGCTCTAGGTCTTTGTCACTTCATGAACACACCGTTGATATCCCCAGGTAAGTTCAATTCTTTCTGGTAATGAAACCAAGTATTCCTCAATACTGTGCAGGCACTATGGCTCAAAAGACAAGGTAATCATGCAGAGAGGAGAAAATGAAGTACTGTTCAGTTGTAAAGGTTAGGAAAACCCCACAATGCTTTTCTATGGAAAAACCCACAATCTCTCAGGGACAGAAACCCAATTCACATATCGGCCTGGGTAGGATTGGAACCCGGGTCCCAGCAGTGGATGGCAAGGAAAATATCACTGCACTACTAACTACACAACCACTTTAAGTCAAATGATTTCCAATTATGCGGTACCCGCTGCTATGTACATCAGATTCGAACCAGCCAACCGATCCCGTTAGCTCGGTGGTCGAGTGGTAAGACATCTGCACTAGAAAGCAGGAGGTCGTGGGTTCAAGTCCCACCCGAGTGATTTTTTCCAACTTTCACTCGGGAGGTTACACACTGAGTATACAGTGTTTTAAACGTCGGTGAAGGGCAACACCTATAATTTGATTTATATCATCCCGACACAAAATTCCATCTTATGATGATTTCCAATTAAACAATATGTGTATATATACACGGAATTGTCACTGAAGTTGAAGCTTTTGCGTGATAAACTTAACAATAAAATAATTATGAAAAATGTTATCTGATCATACCACAAAACTCCTCATCACTTCCGGAAATACATTCAGCTTGACGATTGCACTTGACAGATCGGTCGAGGCACGCTCCAAGTAAACATCGATAGTCGTTGGATGTACAAAACTGTTTAACAGGCTCTGTGGATTTAGCATTGTCAAAATAAGTGCAAATTAAATATCTGTAGTAATAAAACCACAGGTTATTCACAGTTATTCAGACTTCACAAGGTACTCATAGCTCACAGGCCAATTTGACGTAACAGTAAACACTAAAACGTGTCTTAGGATGGGTAACTCGTCTTTACTTGGGACTTGTCCTAGGATCAATGTCACCAAAGTTTTATTCATTCAACACATCTTAACTTCCTTAGCAATGCTACTGAACTCACCTTAGGGTCGTCTTATATGACTTTGTGCATTGATTTGAACATGCATATCGTTTCAAAATGATTGTACCGTCTTCTCAATTAAAAATGACTTTTCGCCTAGTTTCTGTAGCTAATTTTAATTATATCTTGTGATGCGTGTAAACTTATATTATATAGAAGACAATTTTTCTTTCCAAGGGTCGGCTTCTTTGCACGCGTGCAGGAAAGTTAGTTTTTGTGCTTTTTTTTCAATGGCCATTTCTTTAGGTGGTAGAAACAAACATGATATAGCTAGCATATTGGCAATTTCGATGCATCTTGCTTATGATGCGATTAGTAAAATCGGTCTTAAGATGCATCTTAGCTAGGATTGATCTTAGAGCAGGGACTCGTCTTAAGTCCTAAGATGCATTATAAGATATGACAAGTTTCCAGAAAACAAAGATGAAGACGTATTCAATTTTAGGTTTAGTTTACGGTTTGAAGAAATCCCAAGTTATCAAATAGAATATGAAAACCCAGCTCATATTTGGAACCTGGGTCAAAGAGATGGATGGTTGGGAACATTCCATTCTGCCAACCAGACTGGAGTTTGTGCAGTTTCTCAAACAAACACATTCTGTGTAAATCTTGTGTAAAGCCTGAAGTCTTTCCACAAGAAATGTTAAGATACCTCAAAAACACTGATTGGAACAAAGAAAGGGGAAAGTGCATATCCCTTAGTACCACAACCTCAGCCTAACACCTTGCTGGCTACTCCCATATCTCTTATAAAGTCAGACTCTCCAGAGGAAACATTAGTGTGTTTAAGGTCTAGAAGTGATATTAAGCAAAACTCCCTGCACATTTCTGTCAGAAAAATATTTGAATGTACCAACCATTACTATGCAGTAAACCAATGCCACATTCTTTTCGGCAGAACAAAATACGGACATCAGTGGTGGTGTAGTCAAGTCCATCGCAAGTAGATGAAGTCATACACATTTCAAGCCACACAATGATCTGTGATAAAGGCATTCATGATTGTTCATATCCTATTGTTTGTGACTAGACTTGTGACCAGACTTGTGATTTACTTGTGATAAGACTTGTGACTGATTCGACTAAAACACTGGACATCCAGCCCCATGTAAAAGTGGCTGACACGAACCATCGAAATACTGTATAATCAAGGGTTAGATTTAAGAATTAAGAGTAGTTAAGACAAAGATAAATCTGTGGCTATTCATAATCTTACGGCTATCAGGTTCCCCTTGTTCAAACACAGGCTGGATCCAATCCAGATAAGAGCTGACTCTGGCATAGACATTGGGAGCATTGCTGGATGAGCAATAAGGAAATCCAAAATTAGTGACTCCGTGAAGCACCCATTGCTCGTCAGTCTTCATGACCAATGGTCCTCCACTGTCACCCTGCCAACAAAACAAGACATACCGGTAGGTCGTACACTCCTGTTTTCCATTGGTGCTGATGTACATTTAGTCTTGGCTCAAGACGCTAGTAATCGATAGTGGATTGTTCATATCTTAGACTTCGGAATCCTGTAGTAGCCGTTTAACTTTATAATTTATTTTCTCTCTAAGCTTTCCTAGGGAACCAATTAGTGATCGCGAAATGGTTTATCTCAGTCGCGCGTGCAATAATAAACGTTCCGCGCTGTAGCCTTTTTTGTAAAGTTTATAGTCTTCGTGCAATGGTTGTAAACATACGCGCTATGTGCGGTGATCAAGCATCGCTCAGAAGATATGAAACACAGTGATACCCCTGCGAGTGTAACTACAGGTATCAAACGGGAAGCCGCTGTTTTGTTCGAAGATATTAATATTTTATACACTAATTGTCTAATTTACATAAAACGACTATTTCCCCCATAGCTTCAAGATTATCTCAAGACGTAAGTGTGAGAAAGTAAAAAAAGACTTGTGCAACTTGTGCAAGAGCTCTTCAACAATGCAACAATGTGACGTCTCGGGCCAAGACTAATGTGCTTTTGGCATGTAATTGCAGCCATATTTGAGATATGTGCTTTTTGTTCTACAGGGAAACGCATGAGCAAACCTCTTGTGCATTCATTATCACTGAATGAAAATAACACACACAAAAACAGATTGGGTTGAAAGTTGGTTCATGTTTGTACCTAGACTGGGATGTGCTATAGATGGAAATTGAAGTGACGTCATGATGACGTCACCATGGGTCACGTGACGTCACGTTTAAAATTTATAGATTTAATCTTCAAAAATCAATATAAAATCAACCGTGAGAGACCTGAACTTGACGTTTGCGGAAATTGATAATCCAGGATCTTCATTTTATCTCGTGTGTGCTTGAGCATGTGACCCTTCCTTCCGGTCCAAACCGGAAGTGCCTTATAATTTGAAAGTGGAAAATTTAGTTAGTCCCATTGTTTTCCATCGGTTACACATCGGTGAATGGGTACAAGCCAGCTAGACTGGTTCCCTGGCCTTACAATTCCCCGTCGTCTATAAATTGCTCGGTTTCATCTAAAGTGGGGTCAGGGAACTAGGCTACAAGAACATGACTTGTTTCTTGGTTTTTCCAGCATCTACAAACACAATACTTTAAACAGTTCGAGTGAAGCAATATTTTCTATAAAATACAAAACCCCCAATCCATCCATTTCAGTAATGGCTGTTGTATTATTTCAGAGTGTAATATTGACCACTTTTATCAATTTGCAATGCAAGTTGCTCTCTCCATGTTCTTTAGTTATAGTTAGATGAAGTAGTTGAAGGGAACCCAGAAGCAAGATGAGAAAAATTATGCTTACATAGCAGGAGCCGTCACCACTAGCCAATGCCACACATAGCATTTCATCTCGGATGTCAAACATCGTTTCCCAGTTTAACTTGCATGCGCTCTGGTCCACTACTACTGTTTCCAGCTCCTGAAGATCTTCAGCAGGTGTACCTGGATGTAAGAGCCAACAGAGTAACATAAACAGTGTTTATGGACCATTAAAGGGTCTGTGTCACCATTCACAAGAACTTCAAGATGTGGGAGACACTGCGTGCACTCTCTGATTTGCAAGTGATGCAAAGTTACCTCACGACAGATTTTATCTGAAAAATCTTAGCATTTTATTCATCGATGCAAGGTTCAATGCAATGCAAGTGTATCTCTCCTTGATACTTATTGACCGTGTACTCGTGCACATTAGAGTAGTGAGAATGTTTTTATAACTGGCGGGGAGGGGGTGGGTGTTTGAAGCTGGAGATGCACACAATGCTGGGGTTTGAGAAACAACGTGAGACTGATGATCTAAGTCATGTCTGCAAACATGGCTACCCTTGGGAGGAAGGGGTGGGGCGGGGGGGGGGGGGGGGGGGGGGGGTGGGGGGGGGGGGGGGGGGGGGGGGGGGGGGGGTGGGGTGGCGAGAGGGGAGTCATTTTGTTTTAAAGGCCTCCCACCGTCACTTTACCATTGCTTATGTACAGAGTCTACAAAGGACTATGCCCAAAACGTCACTACTCATACTACAAGAGAAGTTTCTGTAATAGTTGAATAACTGAATGGCAACTTCAAATAGGTCTCTCTCAAATGAGGGCACTTCCTACAGATTGCCACGTGTATCGGCATTTTGGGAGTCAAATTTTCGTGATGCGCATCAACTGCACCGTATTTTGAAGAAATTTTGAACATGCGCGTGTGTTTACAACATTTTGCACACTGGCGCACCTGCACCTGATGGCGTTGAACACGCAGTTGTAATTTTCCTATGAAGATGGCGTCCTATAAGAGAGACTTATAACTTGATGTATTGCTGATACAGTGAGCACCTCATGCAACTTCATGTAAGTGCAAAACAAATAAAACTGATGCGAGTTTTGTCTCAGACCAACAAAGATAGTAAAAGTAGAATGCAGAGTCCTGACACCCCTGCTTCATCATATATTACGTCAATGATAATCAGTCGTTGCAAATTTGTAGAGGCATTTCCAACTTTGTTAGAAAATACTTTAAAAAAATTCCAACTTGCCATAGCTTTTAAACACAATCACTTAGGGAGCGTCTCATAAGTCGGGAACGTTCGCGGTCCAATGGAACGTTCCGTTGGAACGCCAGGCGTTCCAACGGGAACGTGCCGTGTTCCCAATGGAACGCGGGTGCGTTCCGCGGCTTGAAGGGAACGCACTGAGCTGCGGTCCAGCTAGAACGGGGAGGGAACACTGTGTTCCCGGCGGAACGCTGCACGGATGGGTATTCGCGCTCGGGTATACGTGAGTACGTCCGTGCAGCAGGACCTGGAGTCAGAGTTTATGCTCAAACGTAGATTTTTGTCTGACAAAAAGTATATCGTCAATAGTAAGCTCCGCTTTTATCTTTTTCTAGTTTTATTTCGTAAAAGTATAGCGTAGTACCATGACAAAACATACAGGCGCTCTTGGTCATTTTATCTGCGGGGCTGTTTTCGAGATGAAGGCTATATTGTTTTGAAATGATTTGTTTTTAATTCAAAATCCTTCACTCCTTCTACGCTATTTTGTCGGGTAATTTCAGTAAACCTATTACGTAGTGTCAAAGACAATTTTTGTTCTTGCATGCATTCTACAAACATGCGCCCTGTATCAATTGTAAACGTGAATTCACAATCACCGTAGCGATGTAAAAGTTCAGGGCGAAATTTCACTAAAGAACTTTACATCTGCCGTAACAATAGCCACTGCGTTTCGTAATCGATTATATTTAACAGAAATTCACTAGAAATATTTCGAAATCCCCTCGCCCCTACCCTATCTACGATTTCTTGGGGAGTTTTCCCTTAATTTAGTACGCATTATCAAAGTATTATTTAAAGAAAATATTGTTCTTGCGCAAGCATACTTTGATGTGAATACACACTCACCATAGCTTAGCGATTGCATGTGATGTGAGGTTCGGGGCTACCGACATTTCACCACAGAAACGATATTTACATCATTGGATTTACCAAGATTCCATCCGCATTAACGCTCACTCGTACCTTGTGTTGAACTATTTACCCAAACCATCACAGAAATTTCACAGTCACGTCCAAATATTATATATAAATCCTCAAAAACAGGCAAAACCTACCGTTCAGTGACGCACAGTTTGCAGGAGATCGCGACGCCATTTTTCCTGACGCAATATGGGCAAATATTTGAAACTGGGCCATCGTATACGCGATATGCTGGGAACGCTCCGCTGGAACGCGCAATAGAACGCGTGTGCCCGACCGTTCCGCTGGACCGTACTCGCAAAGGGATTTTGCCGTTCCAACGGAACGGTCCCGTGTTCCCAATGGAACGCCGGAGCGTTCCAGTTCGGGAACACGCCGTTCCAATAAGAACGTTCCGAGCGTTCCAACTTATGAGACGCTCCCTTAAGTAGAAGCAGTCTGTACAGCCACATTTTTCCAAAAACACATCTGATTAGGCTTACCGACCAGTGGGTCTGTGAGCCCCCATCCAGTTATCGTAACAGTTGCACCACTTGTAATATTAGTCCCTTCCTCAGGCAAGCACACCGTCCTCACATAGTCTGTGATATTGAAGGCTGACTCCAGCTTGAAGAGCGCGATATCGAAGGGCGGTTTATAGTTGAACCCGTAACTGACCTTGTAACCGGGATGTATATACAAGGCCATCGCCCTACGCTGTTGCATGTGAACAGATTCGTTTTTTAAATTGCTGACTCCCATTCTGAATTCAAATAACTCAGGATGTTCCGTTGCTGTAACTCTGAAAAATAAAAGAATTGGAAAGTGGATCATCCCACATTAGTTGCTGGTGCTTTGGGCATGAATTTTGTCGTGGGAAAATTGTCCATTAAAAAAAATGATTCTTGTGATTCGGTGTAAATGTAACCGGTGAAATATTTCAAACTTGTTGTGAAATACCTCAGTTGTGTCTGAATGATTTTCTTTCATTATTTTCTTGTAAAATCTGAACAACTTAAATGTTAATTCAGACAGTTTACCCTTCATTCCTATTGGTCAATATAGTTTGTCACGTGGCCACTTTTAAACGGTTGATAAAGACTGGCTGGCTGGTCTTAAACTCTTCGGCTGTCACATGAATTAAATCCGGTGCCAGTACCATTTTGTTTTGGTTGAATATTGACAATCCTCACGTAGGCATTTGCAATACCGGTGAGTTGGTATTTCATAGTCCTAAATTCACACTTCACCGGCACAGCTTCGTTCTGTGCCACATCACTCAGTTCACGCGACGTGCACGCCATCTACATACGAGTAGGCCATATCATAGCATAGCTAGAGGGGCGATTTGAAAAACACGAAGTAAAATTGTTAATAATCGTTGGAGATACAATTTGTTACTTAATTGTTTTGACTTTTGGACCGAAAAATTTAGATTTGTTACAAGACTGTTACAAGTCTGGATGCTGATAATGACCCGAGTCGAATATCAGCATCTAGACTCCAATCGGTCTTATAAAGTGTTTAAAACCGGCAAAGCACACATTTATTCCCTTAGGAATAGATAACGCGGATGCTAAAGTTTTGAATTACTTAAAAATAATAGTCCATGGTATGGTTTTATAAGTTATGGATCATTTTCAATTCCAATTGTAATGGATTTTTTTCCCACATGTGGTATTGTGTACATTTTTTTGTAATTTCATCCTAGAACATGTACAACCACTGTGCAAAAATAAGGCTTTCCCTCAGCCCTCGGGGGGATTATTATGCATTCGGTTGTCTTATACAGAAGTTACTTTGGTTATGATCGCTGTGTGGTTTGCCCAGAAATGTGTGAGACACAGTCCAACATCCCGTGGTTCAGTTTAGCTTGGAAAGACTCAGTTTTGTTTTAGCCACCGACCAGAGCACATATGTTATAAAGTCTGATTAAAGAGAAGATTAATTTTCACATTGCTGGCCGGCCTCACAGCTGCCATGCGGCCACTGATGAATGAAAAAAGAATATGCCAATTTCCATCTAAACTTGACAGCCTGCACTGTTACATAAAAGTATGGACAACTCTGGGCAGGTGTGTATCCACTAAAGAAATGGAAACCCGGGAACATTCCCTTCTGGCAACATTTTGCAATGTATTTACCCCCTCCCTTGCCCCCCCCCCCCCCCCCCCCCCACACACACACCCACATACTTCTGCTTCCGATTACATGCCTTCCAAAATAGGGTCGGTAGGTCAGAAAAAGAGGCTGGCTGGCACTTAGGCTGGCCGTACATCGCACACATATCGCACACTGATACTGCACAGGGTGCAGTATACAACACTGCAGACTACAACACTGCTTTTTTGCAACAGCTCTCACTGGTGTACACGTTTTCTAATCGAGGTTGTCCTCGATTTGGTTCCTGTCCTCAATTCATCGATGATGTTGCATGTGTGTGTCCTCGATTTACACCATAGACACACACAACCATTCTCTATTCTGTGTCCTCAGTGTAAACCATACATGCCATAAACAGGCATTTTTGACAAGTTTTTATTTCATGTGTACTACGTTCAAATTCATATAACATACACAGCATGCAGCAAGCCAGAGATTTTTTTCCCACATGACATCCCCATGGGGTGCACGCCATGACATTTTGGACTTTACTTCTCTTAAAAAATGAGAAAAAGGAAAATTAGAAGGAAAGAAGTCAGGTGTGTTTACAAACACAAATGCCCCGCAACGGTGACAGTTCCCATGACATAACACCACTCTTTTAACATCAACTTACATGTACCTTGGTCACATGGAACATTCATTGACAGCATTAGTGTCTTCTGTAGGTTTTATATGAATTAATCCCTAATCCCTATATTCTCAGAATAAATACATGATTTCTATTGTTTTAGCCACTGTGAACTTGACCCTTGACCTTTTGGCCCCAAATTCAATAGGCTTCTTAGGATTATCAAGAACAATCCACAAACCAAATTTGAAGTTCATATGTTAAGTATTTCTCAAGTTATCGCGCTGACAAGATTTCTATTGTTTTAGCCACTGTGAACTTGACCCTTGACCCTTTGGCCCCAAATGCAATAGGCTTCTTAGGATTGCCAAGAACAATCCACAAACCAAATTTGAAGTTCACATGTAAAGTATTTCTCAAGTTATCGCGCTGACAAGATTTCTATTGTTTTAGCCACTGTGAACTTGACCTTAGGCCTTTTGGCCCCAAATGCAAAAGGCTTCTTAGGATTGCCAAAAACAATCCACAAACCAAATTTGAAGTTCACATGTAAAGTATTTCTCAAGTTATCGCGCTGACAAGATTTCTATTGTTTTAGCCACTGTGAACTTGACCTTTGGCCTTTTGGCCCCAAATGGAAAAGGCTTCTTAGGATTACCAAGAACAATCCACAAACCAAATTTGAAGTTCATATGTTAAGTATTTCTCAAGTTATCGCGCTGACAAGATTTGTCCGGACACACACACACACCCACCCACCCACACACCCACCCACACACCCACCCACGGAAGGACAAGGCGGAAACAGTATGCCCCTTCGGCTTCGCCGCGGGGCATAAAAAAGTATTTTCGAACATACTGAAATTCAGACTTTGGTTCCCTTTAAAAATAATTCTCCAATGCCTCAGATTAGAAAAGAAAACAAATTCGGGTACAACTGGTGATTCAAACCTATATCAAGAGGATCCCTTAAGGTACAAAATCACGATCCTATCCAACTGAGCTGTCGAACTGCATGTTATGCAGATGTTGTTTGGGAAACTGGCAAAACTTACACACAGTGTGCTGCAGTCAGGATCCATTCAGGATCAATCAGAGATGCTCCGCATATAAATTGTCCGCCGCCAAGCAGCATGGCAGCCTGCCAGGGCCATTCCCCTTCCTGGGCGTTCTTCCCTCCGATGATGCGAGTCTCTGGTACAAGGTTGGCAGTCTGTTTGCCACAGGTTGTGTTGTCTGTGAAATGAAATACAAATGATCATCATCTACCCAGGTTTAGGGATATATCTATAGGCCAATCTGGGCATGTTATCACTTCTGGGCTCCCTTCAATGGCATAAGTATTATTGCTCAGATAAGCCATCATCAGGGGCAGTTGCTTTGTTGTCAATAGCGTACGTGCACAATGGTTTCTCCAATCTCCATTGAAGGGGGCCTCGTGAATTTACAGTGAGCACGTGCCCGCATTAAGGGGCCAAGGAACTGGACTACCTCCCTATCCTAGGCCCAGCCCACTGGCACAACCTGTGACAAAAAGAAAGTGAGGAAAATTTGCCTTTTGGGGGCGCAAGCAATTAAAGCAAGCCGAACCTCCATCATAATAATTTAATATTAGGCTAATATGGCCAGCTGCGCTGCAGCCAGAGTTGTAACGAGTCACTGATTTGTGTGACTTAAGTCGAGTCACACTTTTAAAGAAGTGATTTGAGTCAAGTTGAGTCATATAGGTCAAGAAGGTTGGGTCGAATCGAGTCAAATCAGTGTGTAGTTGAGACGAGTTGAGTCGAGTCGAGTCAATTCCAGTCACAGATATTGGAACACTATATGACCATGGAGTAATTAAGGAACAGGAGTCAGAACTACCCTACTTCAAAGTTATTATGATCGTCACCACCTTGAAAGCAACAATAGAAAGCACCAGGCGGCCAGCTTATTCAGTTGCTCACTACCCTATTGGGATCCGCGCTCACTTAAGCTTGAAGAAAGAGTTTGCATTGATTTTTGGATAGCACTATGGTAACACGTAGGCGCACTCGTCATACATCGCCAAAAATGATTGATTTTGAAAGTGTTTGTTCGGAGTTGGCTAACACTGGCCCACAATGTGGTCAATATCACTGAAACAATCATTTCATGACAAACAAAATATGCTCTATCCTTTCCGTTGGAAGCGTTAGGAAATTTCCCTAAATGTCATGTTTCATAAATGATGTATTACCAATAAAAAAAAAGTCGAAAATCCATGATAACTTATCGGAAAACAATTTAATTCATCTTCAAATGACAGGAACAGACAGCGCTTTCAAGGACCAACAACTGCACATCGATAACTTGATTTCATAACTCCCTTCCAACAACTGCACAGTTGTTAAAACCAAAATAGAGCAACAACGTCACATGACTATAGAAAGGTTGTTGGTTTACAAAAAGGCGGTGATGATCATCGTGTTCAATGGCCGCTTGCAGTCACGCAATGAATGGTACGGGCTTGCGGTCACAGTGCTGTAGCTATGGACATTCCCGAGGATTGGAACCCTAACCCTGCTAAATGCCACAGAATGCACCAGTAGTAAAAAGTTGTTGCAAGTTGTTGCAATTTAGCACAGTCCTGATCTGCATGCATTCCATGCCTGCATTCTGTTGCATTTGGCAGGGTATAGGTAACTTGGTACCAAGGCTGGCAATGCATTCTGTTGCATTTGGCAGGGTGCCTAGAGAATACCCCGTGGGGGTTAGGGTTTGGTCAAAAATGTAAATCGCCCAAGAGTTCTTATACTCCTTCTGTTCCTTGCTCCATGATATAGCAATACAGGGAAGGGGTGGGGGAAACAATTGATAGGCGCATAATCAATTGCAAAGAAAATGCAGAATAACTAATTATGAAAAGTTAGGCGGTTTTGAAGAAAAAAAAGAAGTTTTCTCCAATGCTGGTCGGCCGACCAGCGTTGGAAAAATTACCATCTTTAAAAAAAATTTCAGCACACCAGGAGCCACTACGATTTTACAGGATGCTTTAGACTGTCGTTCCCTAGGAACAATCCAGTAAGGTATTTCGTGATAATTTCGTTTTGTGATGTTTGCAAATGTTGTATCTTCCCTTTAAAAGGAGGGCATATAAAATCTAGCTGGCGTTCGACAGAAAACACTAGTTTACCAGCGGGATGCTGCAGTAGCGCCTGGTCGGTTCGCTGACCAATACCAATGCACGATCTTCTACTCGATCCATTGCAAAAAGCACCCAGCTCTTTCGGTACATGACGTAGGAAATTCGTCAGTACTACTGGCGAATCTCCCATAGACATGCTAGAGTCGAGTACAGATGGTTCCTTCCTGGGTATTCCAAGCTACGTAACACGTTAGACAAGCTACCGGTAGGCATGCTATAAATACCGCGTACTAGTTACACGACCAGACCACGTGGTGAGCGCCGCCTGGAATCTTTGCTAATGCTAGTTACTTTTTTTTATTTTTATACCATATGGAGCTCCAGCTAGCCAAACTTTCGGGTTCTTGACGGCAAAAGTATACCTATGACGGGGAAAACCAAGTGGGATGACCGTGGGCCCCCTCACTATGTCCACTGGCAGGTCAAAGGAGACAAGATGCAAGAGAATTCTGAACTACATGTAGTACAAAACCAAAGATTTTCCCGCTAAACGATCTTTCGTTTCATCACTCTCGCGTCGCGTTAAACGCGAACGCTATATTGGGCTGGGCGCCCTCATTTGGCTGTGTTCGCGGTGTGGGGGGGGTGGGGGGGGGGGAGATGGCCCCCTGCAAAAATTCCTGGATCCGCCCAATGGGCAGGCGTCAAATGGCAAAACTTTAAACGGTTCTTAAAATAGTTGCTGAACGTTTGCAAACTCATAGGCAAAGTTACATCTTACGTAAATGGGCAGGACATGATCTTTGTTTTTACATTTTCTATTTGAAGTATAGTGCGTTTACCACGAGTTGGAAAGATCATGGAGGAAAGATCATTTCAACAATTGCGAACCGCGTTCGCACAGTGATACCGTAAAACCGAACCGGGGTTAGAGCGCTCGTCGTAATCCAAGTCACAATCATGTCACATGTTTCTTTTCATACTCTTGGGACGTTTGCGAGCTAATACGCCCGCTGATACGCCCGCGTTCAAGTCGCCGACTGGGGTAAGCTGCGGGCCCCGCCGAGGTGGAATTCTCACTGACACGAGCAGTGGGCCAATTAAGTGTCCTAAATCCACCGCCTCGGCGAACTTGGTGATAAGGAAGGACCCGATATTGTCACATGATTTGCATCTCATACGGCGCAAGTCTCAATTTGTTCAAAACTCGATGGCTTTATTTATGAATCCAAAAGGAATTCGTCGCTGACCTGATGCAAACAACCTGGTTGGTTTCCCCCCCCCCCCCATTTTCTCCGTGAATGTAAATTCTGGGTTTGTTATGTGACCCAAACCTGTGTCATGGCGGCTTCCAAACAATATAATGATTAGTTAATTTTGAAAATCGCCGTGCGAATACCTTTAATATGTCACAAAAATTCACCTTTAATATTACACCAAAAAAAATACCTTTAATATTACACAAAAATTCACTGCTTGTTAGCTTTGTATGCCTATATAATTATTACTCCCTCTGTTAAATTGGATTTTTAAAACATCATTATTAAAAGTATTGTACACAATTTTACAGGCGTTGAATTTCATTATAGTTCAAAATATAAACAAAAATGACTATTTGTTGCCACATGCAAATTAGTTGTTACAAATTAACCAAAAGGTATTTAACATCGAACAAAAACTATTTGGTTTCATCTTTGGTTTGATCGATGCTACATCAAACAAAATATACCCAATGACGGAATTCATGATTATTACATCAACCGAACATAACCAAACAACGGTTATAGCAACTGCTTTGCCGAAACGACTCCAAAACGACAAAGTGCTAGTGACGTATTCTTCCAAATTTCACGTCGTAATGGTCGTATCAAAGTCGGCTAAAAAGTTTGGCCGACCATGTGCGACCACTGCCGATCTCGTACTCGACTATTGCGATATCGTTACGACTTAGTTACGACTTTGTTACGACACAACCGTTTGAGTACAGACAGAACAGTCTCTGATCCGTTTTGGATTATTTGCCGACCATCACGATGTTTCAACAGTTGAAAGTAATCGTGGCTCCACTGCCGACCATGTACTTACGACCTGAAGGATGCCGAAACGGCGCTCGATCAAGAAGTCGTTCCGATAATGTTCAGATGTCGTTCCGAGTCGTACGATGTCGTCGAGCCTTGCGTACGTCTCAGCACTGTCTTATCGTGATCGGGAGGCTACATCGTGACAGTGTGACAGGGGCTTTTAGGCCCCTGTCGCACTGTCATGATGTGACAGGGGCTTTAGGCCCCTGTCACACTGTCACGATGTAGCCTCCCAATCACGATAAGACATTGCTGAGATGCAAGAAGACTCGACGACATCGTACGACTCGGAACGACATCTGAACTGTATCGGAACGACTTCTTGAGCGTCATTTCGGCATACAGGTCGTGCATGGTCAGCAGTGGTTTTAACAGTTGAAACATATCGTGATGGTCGGAAAAAAATCCAAAACGGATCTGATCGCAATAGTCGAGTACAAGATCGGCAGTGGTCGTACATGGTCGGCCATATTTTCTTTAGCCGACTTTGATACAACCATTACAACGTGAAATTCCGAAGATGACGTCACGCTGTCGTTTCGGAGTCGTTTCGGCATCGGTTGTCTTTTGTGTCGGTACTCAATCGATTGCGTCGGTACTCTGTCGGTTACGTTTTAACGAGATCGGGACTCAGTCGTAAAAAAAAAATTCAGTTGAACGGAATCAAGTCGTAGCGAGGTCGTAATATTCTGTTCGAGGTCGTTTCGGAGTCGTAGCAGTATTCGGGACGACAGCGCAACACATTCTGAACATTGTCTGCAGATTGGAGCTCGGAAGACGAAGTTTAACTTTGGTGCCACACTTCCTACGTATTTGGTACGATTTCCAAGAAATGTTTAAATCTCATGTCTTGGCGGGGTTTTGGTCTTTGGTCTTGGATGTGTGACTTGCGTCTTTATACGTGACTTATTGCAGTAGTTTGCCGGCCACTGCGTCTTAATTGACCGTCTCCAGATTCTGACCATGCATGAAGGGGTGCCTTCTATAAGCCGATGTTGTATGGCAAAACATGACATGCAGCTATTGACCAGTCAACAGCTTTGGCCAAATTTCTGCTCGAAATGACGTCACAACTTCTAAAGGCAGCTCCTCAGACCAGGAAGACATACACATAATTCGGGACAAATTCGCTTGTTAAATCACCAGTTTGCGCGTCCTTTTCCCATCAGGTGCGCTTTTGGCAACGTGCATCTCACAAAAATGTTCAGATATATAATGTGGGCCTGGTGAACTATAAATATGATTTCAATTGAACATTTTTTCTGAGCCGCATTTGTCCCTTTTCTAATCGGGACCATTAAAAAATGGTGTGGGTACGGAATACGTATGCGGCTCGAAAACAAAAATTACGGGTTAAATCACACAACGCAAATTATTGTCGATTAAACAACTTTTTGCGGATCGGACCGCATACGTCTCCCTTACTCGCATGTTTTCGAATCATGCATGGTCGCTTATAATTCGCTCACCTTGTGCAGAAGTCGATTGCAAGGTTAATAACAGGATGATAGCTAAGAGCAGAGACACTCGGGTCTCTGATGAAACAGAGGCCACGGCCATTTTGTGTCAAGTTCAGCTCCAACACGGTCGAGTGCAGTCGTGGAAATAATCACCTCGCTCCAATCGAGCTGGTATTTATTTCATCTTGGTTGCGCGTCAGAAACTGAATACGGTGCCGCCTTGTACCAGCCTGACTCAATGGTCAGAGTCTAGTCTGATTGAATGCATTGACATTGATCTTGAACTATCTCTCTTAGTTGTCGTTGGGCGTGATTCTCCAATCTTTTGAAGCTCTGTTTAAACAGTCTCTACAAATCCTGACATTATTGTGGACTTTTGATTAATCATTAATTAACGATATAGGCCTATGGAATGACGGTTTTTATAATACAGTGATTGACGTGATGACGTCCCATTGCCAATGCAACTTGTATGGAGTTACTCGTAAAATCAGCAAGCGGGGGGAAATGGGTCACACGCAACATGATCATTTTATGTTATCATCATTATTATTGTATCATCATTATACGTTTCATTAGTTGGAATAAAATAATATTTTGGGGTGATGTTGATGTTCGCTGGGTAACGTGTGATGAAATGTTTGTTTCGTCGAGGAGGTGCACATTTTAAACTTGAGTTTTGATCTTCAACGACGCCGAGCATTATAAACCAAAAATAATCACAAGCCTGCATGAGTGGGACTCGAACCCACGATCTCATGCTTGTACCATAGTACAGGCTATGACCCACTCTCCTGCGATTTCTGAGGACGTATTGTAGACCAGAAAAGCTATACTTTTTTGTGGAGAGATCTTAGAGTATCAGTGTAACAGATATGAAGACAGATTCTCATTTGGAAAACAGTAACGGTTCTATACGATAGGGGAATAAGGGGGTTTAAACGTTGGCTGAAAAAAAAAGGAATATCATGCAGAAAAACACAACATGTGGATGCTAAAGCCCCCTCTTGGAAGCTAACCCCCCTCCAAAACTGGATCCGCCCAATAGACAAAAGCAAAATGACATTCGGCAACCATGTAAACATTTTGTGAATGTATATGCAATATTCTAACGACCGAATGAGACCCCCGTCCCTCTTTCACTGTTTAGTAAATATAAAATTAGTCACAACTTCGTTTATACTTCAGCTCTTCCGGGTTTTTTCATTGACAGCTGTGGGATGTGTTCACATAACGGCAGGCTAGTTGAGCCTAGACTTGTCCTCTTCAAATTGACTTAACCCGCGGGCCGGCGCGCCCAAAACATTCCCGCGGCGAAACCTGCATTGCTGTATATAATTATGATTTTTGCTCCATTTTTACCGTAAATGACGCAATTTCCCTTCTCTTACTGAGCCTTTATATTATGTGATTTCAGTTGATGCTTATACGGCGACGGCAATTTTATGAATGCCGATGTACCGTAACGAAATGTCAAATAAAGTCGAACGCATTATGCATGACCATGTCGTTGTACCCCTTGGCGTGGGTGATTTTGTTTAAGGACACGAGACAATTACAAACTTGGTTCAATAAAAAAAAACAAATATTCTGAATCTTTGCAAATACCAAATTTCGATAAAATATATTTGCCTTTGAACGGCCTACATTTACAGAAAAGTGGCCACAGAAATCCCCCTCCCCACCACCACCAGCCCCAGGCCGTTGAAGAGGTCACGGCGATTTAGGTTGAAATTGATTGATGTCGGGATAAACGGCACCCCATTTCAAAGTCCATAAAATAATGTCAAGTATAACCACTACCAATAGACGAAAAGCAAACAATTAGGACGTATTTCCGTGCAACTACCAATAGTTTCTCCGTCAAACCGGTGTAGTGGACATTATCTTGCATTATGTGCATTTCAGCCTCTAGAGGACACATTGACGTCACCATTATTGTAAATTTCAATTAAAACTCAACTAGTAGGAAACTACAGTCGGTCTCATGATGAGTCAGTCTAAAGCAGCATTCAAAATGCTCAAACAAAATGTTTTGTGCCGACGGGTGAGCATCCACATTTTTATTGGCGAAGAACTCTCTAAAGTAAAGCTGTTCTATACCCAAACGCGCATACTGATCATATTTCGAGGTCCACATTATGGTTCTGTGCACAAAAACAAATACTTATAGCCACAGCAGTTTTACTTAGTGTACAGGGCGACCCAAAAAAAACCGCAACCCTGAAACATTTGGGGGGTTTTCTACTCGTGATCGGTGAATTTTTATATCACATTGAAGCTGAGAGCTTTTCTTTTACTGAAAAAAACCTTGAAATTTAAAACAACACCTTGGGTTGCTGAGAAAATGCCAATTATGTAAAAGAAGTGCTTTTTCATCCTTTCCAAAGGTGCTTCAAACAGGAAAACATGTTACTGCATGTAAGTGTGTGCTGCAATTGTCTTTTGTGTAATTTCTTTAATATTTTGACATAATGATGCTGAAAAGGTTTAAAATAGATCTAAAAGGCATTAGATGCCTGTACTGTTTAGGTGGAAAATAAAAGGTATTTCTATCAAATTAATTTGCTCTTGTCATATTAGGCGCCGTGTTGTTTGTAAGAAGGACACAATGCGCCACATGCGCGCATTTCATGCACAAATAGGTATAGCGTAACGTACCCTTAATATAACGGTGGTAATGCCATTGGAATGGACTAAAAACGAGTTGCTGGGAAAATGCTCATTCATTTCATTCATTCATATTTATTTCCACTTAATCATTTTGAAGGGAAAGGTTTAAACAATAATTTAGATAACAGGATAAGATTAAGCGGTGGGCTTCTCCAAAAAGCAAGCTTGTCAAGTGGAGAAGTCCATTATGTGTAGAAAAAAATATATATTAAATACATTTGTACCTTTAACTTAACTACACAATGAAGTTTAAGTTACACAAACACACACATACAAGGGACCAACACAAACAGGACAAGACTAAACAAATCAAGTACAGTCAGAACCTACATGGGAAATTATTAGAAGAATATGTTCACAGCAAATAATAAGTAAAACTAAAATTAAGCATTAAGCATTATTGTAACTTTCCATAAGCAGAGACTTTAGCTTCTTCTTAAATAAAGGCCTACTGTTGACAATTCTAAGAGTTTGATTTAATGAGTTCCAGAATTTGGGGCCCTGATAATGAATGAACTTTTTAGCTTTAGCAGTACGTATGTGTGGGATATGGAAATCCCTAGACTGTCTGGTATGATGACGATGAATAACGGTATTAGTCTTAAACATTCGTTCAAAAGAATTAGGTAAATCGTGGGCAACGAGCTGATGCATAAACTTTCCAAGCTGGAGAAAATAAATGTCAGTGACTTTAAGGGTATTGTGATTAAAGAATAAAGGATCAGAATGAGCCCTGAAGTCTACACGGTCTATAATTCGCAAGGCTTTTTTCTGTAGAACAAGAATTCTGTTTAAAAGACAACTACTTGTGTTGCCCCAAGCAAGAATACCATAGGAGATATACGGCAAAATCAAAGCGTTGTAGATGCTATATAGAATTTGGGACGGGAAAAAATATTTCAATTTGCTAATAATACCTACATTTCTGGAAATTAATTTACAAATATGATTTACATGATAATTCCAAGACAATTTGTCATCAATAAATAGACCAAGAAATTTAATACAATTTGTTTGATTGATTGTTAAATTATCAAATAATATGTCAGTAGGAATCGAATCAACTGTGTTACTAAATAACATAAAACAAGTCTTATCAATGTTGAGAGATAATTTGTTGGCTTTGATCCATTTAGAAACAGAAATGAGCTCTAAATTAACCGTATTAACAAGTGTGGTCAGATTACTATGAGTATAAAATAAGTTGGAATCATCTGCGAATAAAATAAATGACAGGATCCTAGAGGATTTATCAAAATCATTTATATAAATAGAAAAAAGCAAAGGTCCTAATAGAGATCCTTGTGGAACTCCACATAGCAGATCTTTAGTAGAAGACTGATTGTCATTAAAATAAACAAATTGTTTACGGTTAGTGAGATAATTCCTGAACCACTCCAAGGCAATTCCTCTAATTCCATAAAAAGAAAGTTTAGCCAAAAGGATGTCGTGATTGATTGTGTCGAATGCCTTGGAGAGGTCCAGAAAGATTCCCAAAGTATGTGAAGACTGTTCCTGACCAGCGATAATTGCATCTAACAATTGTAAGATGGCATGAGTGGTTGAGTGGTTCTCCCTAAACCCATATTGAGAATCAGATAAAACATTGTGTTTCAACAAAAACTGAGATGTACGAATATAAATTATACGTTCAAGGATTTTTGAAAAGGAAGTTAGAATAGAAATGGGTCTATAATTATTAACTAAACTAGAATCACCTTTCTTGAAAACGGGAATAACTTTGGCAATTTTCATGGAATCAGGAACTATACCAGAACTTAATGATTGGTTCATAATAAAAACCAAGGGCTTAGAAATGGCAGGAAAAATAGCTTTAATAACAGTACTATTAATCGAATCATGGCCAGAGCTTTTCTTGTTAGTTAAATTACAAACAATAGTGTACAATTCATGTTCAGTTACTGGTTCAAAAAAAATGGAATAGGGATTGGAATTATAAAGATAATCATTGTAATTCGAATCACAGTCAGGGATTTGATTTGCAAGTTTAGGACCAATGTTTACAAAATAATCGTTATAATGCTCTGCAATTAAAAGGGGATCATTTATACACTGGTTGTTGACATTAATACTAGGTGCTTTTGATACTGGATTATTTTTCAACACAGTATTAATGATGTGCCAAGTATTTTTAATGTTGTTCTTCTCTTTTTCAAACTGCTGATTAAAATAATTTTGTTTTGCAGAACGCAATATAGTAGTGAGTGAATTCCTGTAGCGGATGTATTTTTGACGATTAAGCTGATTGGGAGAACGAAGATACTTATGATAAAGTCTATGTTTATAATTTATAGACTTCAGTAGGGCAGATGTAATCCATTTAGACCGAGGCTGGGATTTTCTATTGGAAGAATTAGACCTTTGGAGGGGGATATTTTTATTGTACAAATTATTAAAAATGTTCATAAAATTATTAAAGGAAACATTAGGATTATCAGCATTGAGAACCACAGACCAGTCACAAGAATCCAGATCAGATTTAAGGCTAGAAAGATTAGCATCGGAACATTTTCGAAAATAACCCGACGAATGGGGATGAGAATTTAACTTAAAAGGAAATAATGTGAAAATCGGAAAATGATCAGAGATATCAGAAACTAAAATGCCTGAATTTGGAGGAGGAAGAATATTACAAAAAATGTTATCAATGAGAGTGGCTGAAGTCGATGTAACTCTGGTGGGTTTATTTATGAGAGGAAGAAATGAATGGGCACACATAGAATCCATGAATTCCTGGGTCTGGCTGTGGTCATCAACATTAAGCAAATTAATATTGAAGTCTCCGGATATAAGACACTTCTTGTTCTCAGAGACGATACGCTCTTGAACATCCTGTAAGGTCAAAATAAAATCATTAAAAGAAGATGATGGTGGCCTGTAAATTACCCCTGCAATAATGTTCTTGTTACAATTCTCAACTTCAATAAAAATTGATTCAAATGAGTCAGAGGAATGAGATAAATCGAGTCTAACTGTATAACGAAGGTCAGAGGAAATATACAAAGCAACTCCACCCCCCACTCTGGCCACTCTGTTGTTAGTCTCAAGCTGGTATCCGGGAATGGAATAAATATTAAACGGCATGTCGGAGTTTTTGAGCCACGTTTCCGAGAGACCCACAACAGAGAAGTCATAATGAAGACATTTTAAATAATTTTGCATAAATGATCATAGTTTTTAGGGAGGCTTCTAATATTCATATGTAGGAAAGAAAAGTTTGAGAGATTATTGAGATTAAAAACAGTATTGAAGTTAGATTCATTAAAGTAATCACAGGAAAGTTGATTATGGTTAGGATCGTTAGGGTCAATCACAGGATTAAGCCCTTCGAACTCGAAACTAGAATCACAAGCTGAAGATCGTTTAGATGTTTGAATTCGAACAGAATTGCTATCGAAAATAACATTTGATAAAACTCACAATTGATAGACGGCAAGTATGAGTTACATCAACAAAACAGGAATGCGTAAACTTCCGATGCATCCAGTTGTATAAGAAAAACCTAATATATCCCGTAAGAGAGGATTCTGCATTGTACAAGAAATACATGGATAACACTCGGACAAGACACAAGACAAGACAAGACAAGACAAGAATATGTGGTCGAAATGTAAAGAAACAAAGCGAATGAGGGAACGATGAATTTACACAATTAAGCGGGAAAATGTGTCTGGGTAGCAAACATAATCACACCGATGAAGGCCCAAGGTTGGAATCACAAGATTATAACGCAATAGACCTTCAATGAAGGGCCGTTGACAATTCAAACTTACAAATTCCAATACTTCAAGAATTTCACAATTTGAAACTCGCCCAAGTGTAAGAGGGCTACAATATGACGAAGGAAGTTATGATCGAAATATTACAGTTTCTGAAGATCTTCCTTGGATACTACAATCACCCGTGAACCGTCTTTCCGCCGTACTTCGATCCGGCCGTCTTGGGTCCATGCCTTGTCGGTTGACGAATGACGCTTAGCTGTGGCGAGCAGGCGCTGACAATTATATAACCATGTTTGAAAGAAAAAAAAACTCTCAGCTTTAATCTGATATACAAAACATAAAAATGCACCTATCACGTTTTGAAAAGAGGCAAATGTTTCAGGGTTGCATTTTTGCATTTTGTACAGGGTGAGTAAAAAAACCAACGAAACCCAAATGTCGGGACTAATTGTTTTAGTAAAATTCTATATGTAGCACTTTCAAAATCTAGGATATGAAAGCCCAATTCATAAGCTTTCTTTTAGTACCAGAATCATTCAAATCACTCATGTAGTGTTCAAGTTACCGAATTTTCAACACAACCACCGTTTTAAAGTTCTGTCCACGGATCACAAAAAGGTGTGCGTTCTTTCAGCAAAACAAAAACAATTCACACAAGTCCCTATGTGATTTGTTTCCGTTTTGCTGAAAGAACACACAGAATCACGGCGGTGAATCTTTTGGTGTTAAAGTAACACAAGTTTATTTCAAATGTGTATATGCATAAACCTGTCAGAGGTAAAGTATGACCACCATGGCTCACTATAGTCTACCAACTACGCCTAACAAGGAAATAAGAGCGTCTATTGTATTGTGTTCTGGCAAAGGAAAGTGATGATGGACTTGGTGGAATATAACATATTCAGGAAATTACGGGAACCGAGTACCCGATGGAAAAAAAGCCCGGGTACCTAGAAACCCAACCCCAGAAAATAAACATCTCAAAAGTTGCTCTTCGGATTGTTCATAAGGGTCCCGGGGGCCGGGGTGGAATCCGCCCACACCCTCAACTTTTTCCGCGATAGCCTTGAAATGTTTTTTTTTCGCGACCCGAGCTGTTATGACTTTTTAGCCTCGAGCCTTGCGCATCTTTTGATACCAAAAAACATAAAAAAAATTCCGCCACAACGCGCCGTGTGAAATCTGAATTTTCCCATATACGTCGTGTACACAGAGCAGAATTATATGAATAATTAATTAGCCATAATTCCAAAACCCTTTGACCTATAGTCATGAAATTTCTTGGGTATGTTCATGATGAGTTGTTCTATGCATGTACCTAGTTTCAAATTTTGTCGTCACTCGATGACTGAGATCTTGGGGGGGGGGGGGGGGGAATCCGCCCCCCCCCCGAGAGATGGTCAAAATAACACGGCCCTTTTAGGGTTAATACTACAACATAGGTGCGTAACAGTCAGAATAAGGTGTAAACTGCAACTTTCGCGAGCTTCATAAATTTTGAAAATTCCCCATATATGAAATTCAAAACGTTTCTCTTTCATTGTCTGAGAAAATATTGGTAAAGATGGTAGGGGTACCCGATCCCCTATGATAGTCTGGAACCGGTGCTTGACATCAACAGTCGGGTACTCTGGTACCCAGTTCAGATGCACAGTGCGAGAAGGCCGAAACACTTGCAAATCAATAATACTAAAACAAGTGTGTTCAACAGGGACAATCTTCCCTTTTTCGGCCTGTTACGTTGGGTGACGGTTTTCAATTATAAATGTATGCCTAGTGTGAGTCAAAAAGAACATTAATTACGAGCAGAATGGGCGTTGGTACATCGCGCCAGCGATTTTATCCTGAACTTCACGGCGGACTCGGGGGCCGGGAGGGTGACGAGGCAACGGGGGATCATGCCCCCCCCCCCCAAAAAACCCCACCCAACTTACCAATGTATTTATTGATTCTTTGTTTTGTGACGCCGCAAAAATGGCAGCCACTTTGTGAAGGAACGCGCACGCGCCCAACTAGTCGAGGCTGGCACAAACCTATAGCAACCTCGACATTTTGTATTCGCTCGTACCCCCGCCCTGCAAACAGGACGCTGGTCAGGGCTGACGTCATTTGAGCTCTCATTGGATAGATTTGCGTGACCTGTGACGTAGAACGCGTCACACAAACCAGCTTCCGGTGCCCATCATGCGTAGCGCGCGATAGCTGCATGCGAAGGTCAATCTGTATCCTTCACAAGATTCTGTGAAGCTCATCAGCCCTTACCAGCGCCCTGTTTGCAGGGCGGGGCCGGGTATGAGCGAACATTTTGTACGGCTTTAAGGACTTTTGTACGCGGCTTTTTGTGTTTGTATTCTATACAGGTGCGTTATCGAAGCCAAAACGCCCAAAAACAAAACGCACATAATTAAACTAAAATGAACATTTCATTTTGCTCTGCGGAAACAAACGCCGTGCGCGTATCTGCTGCAGTGATTTTTTTTAACGGCGTATGTTGTACTAACGCGTTGCATTTAGTGTACATTATCATTGGCGGATCCAGCGGGGGCGCAGGGGGCGCACGCCCCCCCCCCCCGGCAAATATTTTAAAATGTATACTATCGGTGAAAAACGGACGGTGATCCGACGGGCCACGCGTTTTGAGTTTGAGGAAAAACAATCGTTCAAAAGGCGTGGCAATTTTCCCGCACCTCCTAAGACTGCGCGGGTTATGATGGCCGCAGGATACGCGGATTAAACCATGGAGTCTCATTTCGCGTATTTTTTAGCGCGTCATCATACGTCCATGAGACTGCACGCGGACAACTGCTGCGTACAATTCGTATGAAGGTCAAACCGTTTTCACGCTCCGGGCTTGGTGACTAAACAAAATCAAACAGTGGCCACTTCAGATTCAACCTCGTGCCCCGTGGGTACGATCTTGCAGTGCCATGTTGTTTCCCATCATGCCTTGCGCGATCATAACCCCTGGAATTGTGTAATTTAAATATCCGGTTCGTTAGTGTGACGTCACCTCCAGCACTTTCTGCACGATTGGAACCGGAAGTTAACGCTGCTCGAGCGTTTGCAGCCAATGGGCGCTAGTAATCAGTGGTGTGCGCGCGTGTATGACGTTTTTACTAACGAACCGGATACCGAAATACGGTATATTATAATTAGGGCTGCAGTTTATCCGTTTTACGTGCCGACGCCATCTTTAAAATGTTAAAGTTGTGATTTTGAAGAATCAATCCTTTCAAACACAACGTTTGGACGTTGTGTTCATTAGCAAAGATTTGTATTAAATGTACGTACCCCTTTCGTGCCTTTACAACCGCAGATACAAGGTTTTTTTAGCGAAAAACGCGGCTGACATAATCCATATCGTACAGGCATCGCGACTTTTGAATCATAATTTTGTTTTCGTACGTGACGTTACGCGCGCCCGGCGTGCAATCTTCGAAATGCCCGCGCAGTACGCTGTGAATAGCCATTCAGCGTCATTTACGTCATCATCACAGCCAGGGGTTAGTGTAAGGAACGAGCACGCGCCCCTGGAGTCGAGGCTGCTTCAGATTCTATTAAAATATTTTTCGGATACGTTTCATGCCAGTTTGTCACACTCCCCAAATATGATCCGCTGCAACCTCGTACCCAGGGTGTCGAGCAGTATGCGCCCACCACTACCTTACTATTGGAAACGCGGTTGGAAATAAAGTAAGCACTGGGGACGAGGTTGGATCCGCTGTAATGAAATATTTAAATTCATGTCAGATGTGACCGAGCGCGGATTATGACAAATTATGTGCATGTTCTCAACTTTAGGCTTTGAATACAGAAGAAACTTCATAAGAGCAAGAGTATATAGGCCTATATGTATTTGAAACAAATGAAACAAAATATCCCCTCATAATTTTAAAAACTTCTGCTAAAAAAATCAAGGGAAAGTGGCCAGGAAACGCCTCAGATTGCACCACAGAGCATCTATACGATCCAAAATTCCCCGGGGCCCTTAAGCGGGCCCCGGACCCCACGCCGTTAAGGGCTACGCGCTCCGCGCTCGCATTAGTCCTCCGGCCAAATTTCCTCTATGCTATAATCTCACCCTAGCGGTGCCCCCACCTTTTTTGTACCTTCAGCAGCGAATGGCTGAGACTCGGACTACAAGTGGCCTAAATCCCTTTCCAAAATAAAAAGTTGTGAAAAAATACGGAGATGGAACATGGTTCTCAACTTTGAGTACATAACAAACTTTATAAAGAACAAAAAAATAACAAATTTAAATGGAATTTTCGATGTTTAAAACGTTTTCTAAACTGGGAAGTGGCCAGGAATCGCCTCAGATTGCACCACAGAGCATCTAAAATCCATTTTTTCCCCGGGACCCTTAAGCGGGCCCCGAACCCCACGCCGTAAAGGCTTCGCGCTCCGCGCTCGCAGGTCCTGGACCCTCCATTACAATTCTAGCCCCCCGGCAAATGGCAGTCTGGATCCGCCCCTGACGACTATGTTCTACAAACGCGCACATGAATTCAAGATGTCTGCGCGCAGGAAGAATTCAACGTATTGATCCTCCGCGCGTAATGATGAATAGTAAGCGCTCATTGAATAACCTAATATAAATAACACTGGTTTTCTAAAGGACACCGTAGAAGAGCCAATGCTTGAATCATTGGTTCCGCTACTGCACGTAATACATCTGAACGATAACTGCAGGCTACCAGTTGTAGTGGTATAATAGTCTGGTGCCTAACAACGCGCACGTACGGTCGTATTACGTAAAATGCATAAGACGGCGTAATCCAGACTTTGTGGAGTTCGCGATCGCAGGCTAAAAAACGGACGGAACACCTAAGTTTTGAGGTATGAAAAATGGATTTATCAACGATTCAGAAGCTAAAGGCTGCATTGAATCCTTTACTTTTCAACGCTTAAGAGTTTTAGTACTTAAATACCTTTTGTATTAATACAAGTCAAACGCTTTACAGTCACTTCGCCCCGTTTCCATGGCCCAACCACTTCTCCCAATTGCCACTTCGCTCCATCCCCATCCCCACATCGCCCCGGCCCCGCATCGCCCCGGCCCCGCCGCCACTTACTTCGCCCCATCCATGCCATCCCCACATCATCACCCCGCCGCCACTTCGCCTAGCTTTTTTCTATATGCAAATAAATTATGGAATGTTTAGAAAGGAATAAAGGACACTAAAACAGCATTATGACGTCATCATCTGAAAGGGCGCCCTCTAGCGGTAGGATGGAGCGCCGTATTATCACAGTACTTAGCCCCATAAATGTGGCCAATTTACTGGACTACCTCCGTAAATAAAGGCCACACTTCCACCATGTACAAAAACATGTCGAACTTTGTCAAATTTTGATTTTCACATTTACCGGTAGGCTTAGTTTGTAGTTTAATTTTGCTTTAGAAGCATACTCACCCTCTTTATACTTTTTATAGGCTAATCAGAAGGTGCTGCCTTTTAAGTTTTAGTTTTACAGATGTCTATTTTTCGTGAAATTTCCAGATTCGTTTGCACACGCTTGCGTATCAACATTTCAACTTGAAATTTCACGAAAACTAGACATCTGAAAAAGGCAGCACTTTCTGATTAGCCAACGGAGGTAGTCCAGTAAATTGGCTACTCCTAGATCTATGATGCTCCGCGTGAGCAACAAAAATCACTGAGACAAGCCTACTGATTAGCGATTGGGCCATTTGGGGGCGCCATTCACCTTATACTGTGTGCCGTTTTATTTTTTAACGCGCTGTCCTTATTTGATCCCGCAAAAGTTTTTGCTATTTTGCGGTGGAAATATCGTCCTTTGACTTAATTTTGTGTTTCCAGCTGTAGAAGGGGGACCAGACAAATGAAACTGTCTGGGACAGAGCATCATTAAAGATTTATGTTTATAGGCGGTACCTTTTGGCAGACATGGTGAGGGAAAATTTGCAAGTTTTGGAAAACGTTAATATTTATTAAAAATCGTTAAAAGTCCCGAAAGATGCACCATTGTTTATCGTCCTTTTTGTACAACTCGGCAGCAAGTCCTTAATGCCCGGTGAACTGGATAAAAATCACCACTGAAGGAGTTTTGGCAATGCAAAAAGCAACATTTCCGATGCCGCGATAATTGGGATGCCGCGATAATAGGGAGTCCGACTATATATCAAATAGTGTTTCCTTTTTTTTTAAATTTAAAAATCATTCAGCCAAATTTAACCAAATCACCAAAACTACATGTACATATAACTTTACAAGGTTTCGAAATCATGACATCATGGAAAAAAAATAATTTTAATTTAATTTTATCATTTGATCCCTGTCTTTTGACTTTGAATTTGTTCGTAGCCCAAATAATGATATCCAGTACAATGTTGACCTTCCTTTAATGTTTTGACATCATCAAATCGGAAGTGAGGTGTTTACATACATTTATATTTTCCATATTTTCATACGTCATTTTAACTTCATAATGAACAAGTATCCTCTCGGAACTAAATCAGTATTCACTTTCCCTTTTATGACTGATGACGTCATCAAACCAGAAATAACTTGTACTTGTACATAAAATGTGTACTGAAATTTTATGCTTTTTTGTTTTAATCAAGATAATTGGTTAGTTGTACTGGAAAGGTTAAATTTTTGTGATCCTGTTATGACATAAATTATTCATAACTTAACTGGGCAGTGTGTAATGAAATACACTCAACCGAAAAAGAAAGTCCCCCTTTAATAATACTTTTTTGTCTAACTCAAAAACTACTGGGCACATCTTGCTCAAATTACGACTGATCAGTACAGAAATTCCTTAGCAATCCAGCCATACTCTTTGTTTGGCCCAAAACAGTGAAAATGTGTACAAGATTGTGCAATTTATTGGTTGAGTGTAGTTGTCTGCCTGAACCACTCTGTGTTTGTAACTCAACAAATGCCAACCTCTAGTTAAAAATTGAAAATCGTAAATGTTCTCACTCGGCCTCAAATTTGTGTATTATTTTTCAAACTACATATATTTGTAATGACTTTCCATCATTGAGGTAAGTATCTATGGTACAAACAGTGTCATTGGGGTACTGCATTCTACCCTTGGCAAATGTCATTCCTTTACAGAGGAAAAGGTCATCTGTCCACGGATCAAATAAAAAGTAAACAAAACAAGTAGTTATTTGCCAGACAAAACACTGAATTGTACTGATTTTCAGTTTTCTTTGTTCACTCTTAAGTAGTTTTGAAAGATGTTTTATTTATATTGTGATTTTTCCTTTTTCTCCCAGCATCATGGGAGGAGGATATGTCGATGAAACGCCGTTTGCCCACTACACTGGCTTCAAGAAGTATTTCAATTCAGACACAGTCTTCGGAAAAAGAAATGTAAGTGCAATCTTGTAAGCCTAAGTTCCAAAATGTTTTTTTTCCAGAAATCTTCTATGCACAAGTGTTCCCTCAACGTTAAGAAAGGGAGAGTTGGGGGAGACCACTTGGTGAGGCATTTGAACGCATTGCCGACATCGCCTGACACTCACGCAAAGACGCAATGGCTTTTTGCGCATTCAGAATAAAATAAGTTATTTGTACTTCGTGCCATACGCTGTGGAACCTGTACGGCCATTCAGGTGTGTCCTGTTCACGGGGCTCTCAAATGTGGTAAAAAATGCCCTCTCTTGTGTGCATACCGATACGGAGCCCATAGTGCCACTAAAATTAGGTTCTGTTGTGTCTTTATCACTTGTATTACAAGAAGATCATTTTTGTTTCATAAAAAGAGCGTGTCATTTTGCTCTACGCAAACAGCGCAACGCGTGTGCGTATTCGCTGCAGATGCTTCTTGTCGTCACGTTTTTTTGAACTGTCAGTGATGGGGTGTCACTGGTTTGATGTTTGGACTCATGTCCATGACTTTGAGCACATGTACTCTCATTTTCTTGTTATATGCTTTGGCTCTTTAACAGTGTGTTGTTGCTGTGTATGGCCTGACGTTCCTCTCCATCTGGTACGTCCGTCGTAGGATGAAGGCCAAGAAAGCACTAACAGCTGCCATCCCTGAGGCCGCGGTGCCTGCTTCATAGTCTCTCCCTCTAGCTCCAATCTTCTAGTCTCCATAGCTGTCAACTTCAGCTCCCCATCTTGCTTGAGCCAATCATCACACATCACTCAGCTCTACCACCACTGGACACTCTTCAACCACAGGAGTCACAGTTTGGACAGTTGACAACATAACCTTTCACTATAATGCAGGGCCTTCAAGATTGCCATTTCGCTGCTCTCCATTTACCAAAAACTTGGAAGAAGCAGGACAGGACAAGTGTGTTGTGCCTGTTACTATTCTCAGCAAAACCAAACATGTTTTTTTGTTTTAATTTAAAATGGACTCATAGCTAAAATGTGCCTTTTCATTAGTGGGATGTTTGGTCCATGTTTTCTCTCTTGCAAACACAAATCTTGCATTTTCAGAAATATTTCAGCACACGCGTATGCATTGTTAAAGTATGGTATCTACTGCTGTTACAGCCGTTGACATGTACCCAAACCATACGGATGTCTTGCGCCTGCTTGAACATACAACTTTTCTTTCTGCCAAAATGCAAAAAATTTCTCATACAAAAACCGTGCAGTATGTTCTCTACATATATGGGAAAGAGACACAACATGGACCAAGCACTTCTGGAAAGGCACAATCAAATTCTCATAGAATTGGATATGTATGATATGCCCAGTTGAGACTTATTAAACTGAGCCATTTGATATTTTTCAGATAATCACACATGTAACATCTAGTGTTTTAAACTTCAAAAATATACGTAATATGCTGTGTCCTGTCATATAAATCAATTACATATTCACAACATTCATCAGTTCATATTGTGACTCTTAAACCCTGAACGTACAAAATGATTGCATGAATTTCCGTTTGAGAGAAGATTGAATGTGCTAACTTATAAACAAAGAAGCCACAGAAAGTAACTTGACTACTAAATTAATAAAAATTTAACAATAAATATAGTATTGTGTACTGTTGGCTGTTTTGAATAATAAATTTGAGAGAGATCTGTTGGACACAGCCGTCAGTTTAAAATAAATGAAAAATATTTTGACTCAATTTCCTAGTCTGTGAATAACACACCAAATATGGCTTATACCTCACAATGTTAGGTTTGCAATTTTCAGTGGTATAAATTTTGGTTTTGAATTCTGGGTGTTTGAAGTTTTTAATGTAGGATAATACTCAAAAAGTGTGTTCTTAATGAGTTAAAAAAAGATAAAAATAAAACAATATTTTGTTGTTTGACACAACTTAGATTTGAGTTATTTATTGTGAGTCTATCCATTTTGTCACTTGGTATCTGAGTCCGCTATAGTTCAGAAGAAAAACATTTGGGAAAATGAATTATACACAGAACCAATTCACTATTGATACCTCGACGGTCGGGGCTTACCATTCATATTTCTGTGATTTATATTCTTGCATCTAACACCCAAAGCAGCAAACTTGTTTGATTATGTTTGGTTCAGTGGGCCAACATCAGAGAACAGTAGTATAGTGTCGTCCAATGGCTGTGGTGTCTGACTTGTGTGATGGTACGGTGGTTTGAATTTAGACGGGGATCAGGGTGTTTGTGTTCTTAGGTAATAATAATAATAGCATTTATATAGCGCCATATATCCAAATCAATTTTGCTCATAGGCGCAGTACAATCGAGTTAAAAACAAATTAAAATTAAACATTAAAAATTTAACAGAATTACAAAAACAGCTAATAAGGTTAAACTTTAATAACAAGAGTTAAAAACATTCAGGGATCTCACAAAAATTACACAGATTTACAGGAACAGTGACTAAAAAGGAGACAGACCGACCACCACAACATCAAACCAGCCAAACGACTGTCCCAGTCCGATGACCAACAAACGAGAAAACCAACCAACTGACTGACGGACCAGCAGTCAATATGGTAAGACACTTTACAATTGTCTCTCCGTCCAAGGAGTATGCCAGAACAGAGTGCGCTGATCTAAAGTTGCTGGGCTAGGCAGGGGGAAACTGATCTCATGGTCTTAAAAAGGCACTCTGACTTAAGACGGTGGTATAAAACCTTTATAAACACCATGCATTTTAAAAGTATTACATGGAGTTACACGCTATCGAAATAATGACTGGGATTTCGGGAACCTCAAACTCCTGACGGCCACCGGCCCTTTCCTGCAAAATGTAAAGGACGCCCTCAATAGCTAAAAAGTTTGACACAGCTCCTGATCAGTGCAGAATGAGAGCTGAAGTAGAAAGAAGATTTCGTCCTTTTCCCGAAGAATAACAACAAATTGGCGAAGAGGGTTTCCATTGTACACCAACAATGGTCATGGTATCACCGGAGCGACCAGGGTGTGAATGTTTAGGTTCGTTATGCGCTTTAAGACGAGAGTATTTGTGTCGGTGGGAGTGTTGCTGATTTTCACCACGCTCTCGGCTGTCCACTTGCTCAAACAGTTCGAAGCGCCTGAGGATCTAGAAGATACCAACCTCGGCTTCGACCGCCGAGCGAGATTTGGTCCCAACAATGGCAGAGCCAACACTTGGAACAAACAAGAGACATACTTGCTAATGTCAAAAGGACAAATCAGTGATGAACGTCATCAGAATGATTCGGGTGGCAACGAGTCCCAAATTCTCAAGCCTCCACTGCCTCGACCTCGCCGCACAGAAGACGGGAGTAAATTGAAGAAGAGACAGCCGGCTTGGGAACGAGGGTCTAGTTCTAAGAAGGCATGGGACGACCAAGAAATAGTTGGGTTAGTTTGCATCAATTGTAGTAGGCCCCCTTGCAGAATTTTGGGAAAAAAGTGCGGCAACGTACCTGATGCCACTTTAGTGGTTGTGTACAAAGTGTATGGAGAGTCAAGAAATGTCCTAACAAAATTGGAAATGTTTCTCAGTCCCAGATTCATGTCTTATCAATTTTGCAATGACTGACCTTCATTAAGATGATATATGAATAAAAAAAAGTGGCGTCAGGTTGCAAATATTTTTTTCCAGAATTTTTTAATATTTTAAATTTTTATTAAACTCTTTCCATAATTTGTTTAAGAGACATTTTTATGAACATCTTTCAAACGCCTAGCCTGAAGTTGTCCGCATTAACCCCAGCAAATGTTCCTGTTTTCAGTCATGTCAGTGAAAATTTGGAACTTGCGCACATTTATTGTCCTCATAAAGCATGCACAGTTCAAATGATGTAATTCATAGGATAATAAGCTTGGGAATAAGGACAACAAACTTGTAAACGCACGTTCCAAATTTGCGCTGAACACCTGACTCCTCTAATTTGAATGTGATTTTTCACCCTGCACACCCTTACTGTTAATTAATTGAAACCAGAACTTTATCAGCTAAGTTCTGAAAATTATATTTTAGAAAAGCTGAAAGTATAAGCCATTTCGGAGTTAAAAAAATGTACTACTGCACGTGCGCACATCAGACTCAACAATTAAGTGTCGGAAGATAAGCAAAGCAGATAAATGCACACAAGTCTAAGGGGGACGTGGTACCCAAATCCAAATTTTGCAATTTTGTTCTAGTAAAACAGAAGATGGATATTTTTGTTCGTACAAAAGTTGGAGCATACAAAACATCTTAAACCATGGTGCTGTTGAAAACAATCATTGAATCAACATTTTGCATCTACTTCAAAAAAAAAGAACTTTTCTTTGATTTTGTTGGTACCCCGCTATGATTTTGTACGCGTGTGGCGAACTGTTTATCCCCCGACCCTAATCGTTGTCATGGGATGTGCGCATGCGCAGTAGTACATTTTTGTAACTCCGAAATGGCTTATTTGAGTAAAAATCATAAATTTAGATACATTTAAACTCATTCAGTAAGATAAGCTAAAATTGCTGCATTTTTTTAAACGTATTTACTCTAATATTTTAGAAGAATCATAACCATCAATCAATTTTATAAAATTGCACAATTCTTAAGTGTTAGCTGTACTGAGTGGAGCGCTGGAACTACGGTGAATTGATCGATCAAATCCTGCAGAATTATAGGCAAAAACCCGAGACAGCTCAAATTATTTTATCTTGAAAATGATCAAAACTGTTGACCTTCCAAACTTATTCCTAATATATATTTAGTCTCAAGTAATTACAATTTAACAGATAAACACTGAAACTTCAGGATTTGGTTCTTAACCCTAACCCCCTAGGCCCTTGTTGCTTACAACCATCCTCAATCCTCCAAAATCCTCCAAAATTTTCCAAAATTTTGCAACTCCGCCTAAATTTTTCAAAATTGTCAGACAGTCTTGCCTCAAAATGCATTCATCCTCAATCCTCCAAAATCCTCCTCATCCCAAAACTTTGCACTCGTGTTTAAATGAAGGATAACCAACGCCAAATCCTTCAAAATCATCAGACAGTCCTGCCTCAAAATGCATTCATCCTCAATCCTCCAAAATCCTCTTGTGCTTCAATCACCATTCATCCTCAATCCTCCAAAATCCTCATGTGCTTCAATCACCATTCATCCTCAATCCTCCAGAATCCTCATTTGATTCAATAACCATTCATCCTCAATCCTCTAGAATCCTCCAAAACCGCCAGGAGGATTTTGGAGGAGTGAGGTGGGTTAGGGTTAAGGTGGGGGGGGGGGGATGTGCCCAATCACTTGATTCTCCCAATCCCTCCTGATAACTGAGTACCCCCTCCAAAAAATCAGGCCCCCAAGCTCCATGCCCCAAGTAAGTGTCCCACCCCTCCTGCCAATTGGAGCCTAGTTATGCCAACAGGCCATCTGTTCTGGAACAATAGAAAAACACATTTTTGAAACATGACCTCGCTTGTATACATCAATCAAACTTCAACGTGACACATACAGTAAAAAGGCTGAGTAAAGACATTTTTGTAAATAACAGAATACCACACACTTGTGGTAGTGCACAAAGCTGTGCATACAAAGTCCCGGCCAGGAAATTTATTTTGTTCAAATGGCATACATATGTACATGTATATTACACCTGTGCATACACCCATGCATACACCTGTCTAGATGCATTATCCCTGGAAATATTGACTTTTACAACAACAAAATTAAAGTATGGCAACGTTCACAGAGAATTGCAAACTGTACAAAGCATACATACAGTACATACTTTCAGTACTTTTGGAAGGGGGACTATTGAGGCAAAAGTTGATGCTATTTTAATGATATAGGATCATTTGCTTTTCACGTATTTTGTTTGTTTCCAATAATAGCACCACTCAAAATCCGAAGAAGACTGTTCAAAACCTAACCTGTTGAAATTTTAGCTCGGTGGATTGTACACTTTTCGAGAAAACAGCGAAAAATCATGCACAACCTGGTGATCACAAAACACGATTTTATCGATAGCACTCTTTAATCTATATATCAGCTAATTGACTGACCGTTGGAAATCGCCTACATTTCTTGATTTCTTCTGAATGACAGCAAGCCATACGGTAATAATTTCACTAGTTGTTTTATTAGTGGGTACAGGGTAGTCAGTATTGGCTATTAGTTGCATTGTAACCAAACATGCTGTGCATTTTCAAATAATTTAGTATTCGAACTTGGATGCAATGAAATTACTCTAATATTCGAAATGCGTCAATTAAGTTTTGCAATATATGCGTCATGTGTGTGGTACATTGTACAGTAATAGCACCAAGGAAGTACAGCATTATCCCTGTGCATGGTGTGTACAAGAAACATGATTCATCCAGTTCTATTTTTAACTTCCAGTGTAGATCTTATCATTGGGCACTGTCAAATAAACACATGCACTTGTAGAACCGGCAGAGACAACTTGAAAGATTGACATGCCTACAGGGCAGAGGTTTTTTTCCCTAGGTTTCAGTTCTGGGTATTTGGGTACAGGAGTGGATCCCGATTTGGATCAAGAGGGGAGTTTAGCAGGCATTTGCTGTGTTTTTTTCTGCAAGATTTTTGTTTTTGGCTGCCCAAGAGGGATTAAGATTTAGAGTAGCCCCCCTAAACCCACCCCCTCCCCCATAGATCCACCACTGGGGTAGTAACTTGAAGAGTAGTGCGTGCTTGGAATTCAAGCAAAAGAGTGACCTTTTGCTTTGTGCATGTTTAAACAAGATACCATTTATTTCAAATGCATTTAATGTGCCATATCAAGTCCTCACATAAGGAATGGCATGCCTACAGATATCCTGAATAAGGAAATGGGAAAGCCTAAAGTACCGTATTCAGACATGCAACTTTTCCTCAGATCATCTGATTTCCTCTTTTTTTATTCCCGTTTCTGTCATTCAAAATAGAAAAAACTGTACAAAGTCTTTTGAATTTTGGAATTTCCTCTTTTTTTGTGAATGTACAGTTGCATGCCTACGTATTTCAGATGTTTTAGAATAGAGTTTTGCTACTTTCGTGCCAAATATAAAAAAATTGAGAAATCATGCTCATCGAAATTTTAGACATACTTGCTGCTCAAAAACTTTGACAAAATATCACCCAAAATTCTCTCTCTCTTTAACATCCAAACAGGAAGGGCCATCCATGGCAGCAGTTTCATCTTGATATCAGTCAGGATGCATTGTACAGTGAGGGCGCCCTCTATATGGATGACCTTCTACGTGACCTGGCCAGCGTCCGAATTGTCAACACCTCTATGTTCCAAGGAGGCAGCCAGGTCAAACTGGACTTCCGACTGGCGGATGGCAACCGGGCCATCGTCAAGCCCATGAGGTGGGTGACAGCCACGTTTATTTCATTTCATTTTCATGTGCACCCATATCTGCCAAGTGGTGTGGACTCTGTGCACTGACAGTCGATGGTGCATTTTGGCTGCTTCTGAGAGCCCAGTGAACAGGCCACACTGCGCGCTGATACTGGTCTGTGAGGGAAAATGGTACATCTTATTTTATTCTGACTGCACAAAGCGTCTTTGACTGCACACGTAGCGTCTTTGCATTAGTGTCAGGCATTGTTGGCACAGCATTCCAATGCCCCTCCCAGTTGTCTCCCCCAACTCTCTTGTTGTAACCGTTGAGGGGGTACTTCCGCAACGAGTCAATGAGTAGTTAATTGACAGGAGAATGGGTAAATGTGCTTCCCCCCCCCCCATTTTTTTTTAAATCCAGTGCCACAGAAATGGATATTGTGACCTTGAAAACTTGTGTTCTCTCTCCCTTACTGGATGCAATCATTGGACAGTATTATTATTGATACTGTTTTTAACACTCCATCCAAAGTAATTACCTTAGGAGTTTGATTGCAATCTAAGTACATTTTTAGGAGAGTTCAACAGAAAAATCTGATCCTCAATTTAGTCTTTATTTATTTGTTTTCACTTCTAAATTCATATTATACTCCCGTATGTTGTTTATTTCTCCTCTCATTTCAGATATTAAGTCAAGTTGACCACATTCATTAAGAGACAGTTGTTACAATAGTCCCCCCCCCCAAAAAAAACCCCAAAACAAACAAACAAATACAGTAAAGGCAGATTGTTATTCAGCATTATAACACTGTTTTTTTATATTAAAATCTTTATTTCATCAATATATATAAAGATTAAACACAAAACCTAGGTTGTTGGTCCTTTTGCAGACCATATACAGGGTACAAAAACAGCCGAGCAGACAAACACTAAGTATTTTAAAGATAAACTACAAACAGTGTAAAAGATTGATTTAAAATGCTCAACGAGAAAAAAAAATGACAAAGGGGGGAAAAAAGAACACCGCATCCCCCATATAAAAAGGGGCGGATTAAAAAAATGCATATCAAAAAATATTAAAAACCAAACCAATACATGTAATGCATTATGTCTGTATCTTGATTGGCCGAGAGCGAGTTACATGGTATTCGCTATTTTTGCTATCTTGCTGTGCAGGGCCAAAAAAAGACTATGTACGCATAGTAACCAAGGTACATATGTACTATATATATCAACAAAGTACTATACGCATACCGATAGCAACCAGTATTATGTGCAAATGCATACGGCCCGGGTGTGCGTGTTGCGTGTATTACACCCAAGCGCTAGCGCTACAGAGCTGGGTTCAAACATTTCATGAGGGGGTGGTTTGGATAGGTTTAGTAAATTTTCAACTAATTTCGTATTGAAATAGAAATTTATTAAATCTATCAGTTTTCTCTTAAAATCAAGCAGAATCTGTGGGTGAGGTGTTATAAAACAAATATTGACTGCTTTAACTCGTGCTCTAGTAAAACTAGCCTCCCTCAGTGATCCACTGAGCATTCTATTTTCCCTCGGCTTTGCCTCATGAAAATAGAATGCTCCTCAGGAGCCTAGTTTTACTATACTTTGTACACGTACCACACTTGAAGTGGTCAATATTTGTATTCCGGTCTTAAATGAATGCCACTAGAAATCAATTTCACTATTCAAATAGTTTGTTGGTACATGCACATTTATGTAAACTACAAATTGTAGAGTCAAAATGTGATTTCAACAGATCAATGGAACTAGCCAACAGTTGGCCTGGCAGTCAGTTGTATCATCACACTTTCAAACAGCTGTTGATTTATTGATTCATGAAATGACCTTGTTTGATATGAATTTTGCTCGTGGCAATTCAATCAAAAATTCTGTTTTGTATTTGTATTGTATCCAAGTGGCATCTGGCATACGCCTCTGACAATTGAAAAAGTGGTATTGATTCTCTTTTTTTTTGAATTTTTTTTGCGATTTGCGTTAATAGACATGTCTACTTTCTATGGTGATTGTGTAGCTGGAGTTACCTCAGCCCTCTATTTTATCATTGTGTTGGGCTGGAGGTAACCTTCAACAAGGATAATCATCTCTTAAAATTGAATTCCAAAATGTGCCATTTTGTCCCTGTGACACACTAATTCCCCTTGGGACTCACCCAAACCTTGTCAGGCATAACCACTACACAGGTCCTTGAAGAAAATAACGATCCACGATGAAGATTCAGCCTACAATTGCAGTGAAAAAGGAGGCATTACTTGCACTTGGAAAACCTATAGAAACCTATAGATTTTCAAAACCTATTAAAATACCTATAAACCACAAAAGGCAAAATTTTCCAGCCAACTTCTGATATACAGCCAAACGCAACAAATACTGATTTGCAAGAGTCATTTCAACAGTACATGTATTTGTACGATATTTCTTGCCCAAACCTCATATGTTTCAATACTCCGGGGTGTGCACTGGAGCATAAATTGTACAACAATAGGCCGTGCACAACGGCCAATTCAAGATCAACACACGGTCCGCCTCCACAGACTTCATGGACTTTGTGTGTGTGTACAAAAGGTGTTTTTAGCATGTTTAGACGTCACCCGGAGGTGAGTCAAGGCAATCTTGACGTCTTAACCTTGTCAGCCGTGCCTGTGTATAGCTAGTGCGTGTTATCACGTCCTCTGAGGCGAACTTGTTAAGAAACCCGTATTGTAATTCGCCAAACAAATTAGAAGCCATTTTAAACGCATTCCTAGAGTCAAGATGCGCGTGCTTTTTGGTTACGCAATTGGTCAAAGGATCCTGGAGTGCATGCATATTACCTGAGCGCGACTCGTGCGAGTCTGGTGCCACCGCAGAAAATGACAGTTGCCGAATTAGTCTAGATATTGATGAAGAGGAGCACTGTGAGGCCTGTATTCAATAATGCCAGCATTAACAGTGATTTCCTGAGTCCACACCTACATGTGCCGGTACATGTATAGGTAGCATAGGTGTAACCCCAATACCCCAGCGAGGATTTAAACTTTTGAAGAATTTGGGTCTTTTAGATTTGTTTGTTGTAACATCAATTTCCATTGATTTTTCACTGCAGATCACCGAGGGAGTTTGTGTACAAATACAACAACGACGAGCCATTCTGGTTGGACCAAGAGAGACACAATGCAGAGATAGCAGCATTTCACCTTGACAGGTATTCCCCCCAACTCTCCTTTACCCTTCCCCCTCCCCCTCCCCCTCCCCCTCCCCCTCCCCTCTCTACCCCTTCTTCTCCTGCTCAGTTTTCAACACAGATTCAGATCCAGAATTTTTCAAACAATTGGTTGGCTGAAGTACGGATGCCATAAACCGTTAGCAATGAATCCAGATGTGTAGTATTTATTCTGGTAATATGTATATCTTGAACAATGGGCATCACAAGCATTGGTCATGGAATTGTTTGTTTGGGGGGAGGGGTGAAGGATGGTTAGCCACCACAACCTATCGCCTTTAACTGTTCCCTTGTTTAACACAATGCAATCAATTGATACACCACAAGCAGGAGCTAGTACATTACATTGCTTGGTGACAAAGCTTCTTTGGTTCTTAAGACTCCTAGGTTTCAGGCGGGTACCTCCCTGCTCAGGTCGACTCATCAACTTGACTCAAGAAATTCTACTCAAGTCCAAGGATCAAGAGCTGCTCAATACATTCTTCTGGAAAGGTTAGTTGAGTGTTCAAACCTTACTTTTCTTGATTCCCAATGCAAAATGCAAGGCAATTTATATACAGTAGTACAATACAAATTTCACTATACAAAATTTCACAGATAGGGGTGCTTTTGCTGTCAGCAATAAGCCATTTGCGAGTTAAATTTTGAATAAAATCTGGAACGCCGACTTAATCCAATGCTTTGCACGTTTTAACTTAGCATTCTCCCGACCAAAGAGATTTTGTTTACTTTATCACGTGATTCGGGGCAAGCCTTAAGCTTGCAACCCCCAGCTCTGGCATGGTCTGGTGTCTTTGTGCCATTCTCGCCCATTGTGAACAATGTATTGGTGGTGAGTATCTCTTACGTACAAATATTGCAGTATTTGGCCACAGGACCATGAACCTTCATAGCATCAAGGCAAACATCCTGGACCAAATTTCTTGGAGCTCAAACTGCTTCTTAGCACACGGTAATGGCTCCTGAGCGAACATAAGCTGTAGACACAAGCAGTTTTCATCCAAAGCAATTTGGGCAAGCAACCTGTTTTTGATAAGCAAATATTTTCTGAACTTAGCACATTTTTGGGTCGCCTAAACACAGTTTTGCCCAGGGACACTTACCAGTCCTAAATTCTGTATTTCCTATCTCGATATGACCGTATCCCCATATGTACCGTATGTTAAAATTTAGGTTAGGGTTTTGACAAAAATGTATAACTTCTACATGCTTTCATGGATTTTGATGAAACTTGGATGTAGTGACCCTTGTGTGGGAAGACACAATTCTTCATTAGATTACTGAGGTCAAAGGTCACATAGGGGTCATTACAGGTCATTGTTCAAATATACTTCAAATGTTTCTTTGTCTACAGAATTTGATTGCTTTTTAATGTCACTTGGATGGAGTGATCCTTGGGTGGGGGTTCATCACAACTATTCTGAAATTGGAAGTCAAAGGTCATCTAGGGGTCATTTGAGGTCGTTTAAAAATGCTCAATATTATATTTTTTTTGGAGAACACAAAACATACAGGAAACGACCGCAAAAAAGGCGACACATGCGATCCGCACATCACCTTGTCTGTTTGTAGAGTTGATGAACTCCACTGCTTTTGACCCATGCAGGAGTTTTGTAATACTTCTCGCATTTTCATTTGGCCCTTACCAGTCAACACCTGTACTGAATTGTATTACATTGTATTCATTCCCTGGTGAATCCCGCCAAATGCGAATTTTTTATTTACACAATAGTACAGGGTGACCATTATTCAGGCGACTTGAATCAAGGTTACAGGATTGTAGAGGCGCCCTACAATCCTTTTACCTACGTGCATGCGCGTATACTCTCTCCATGTGTGTGAAAGTATATAATTTATGAATTGCAAAGGTTGGTCGAACACTGCCGTGGCCTAGTGGTTAGGCATGCTAGCTAATGATCAGAGGACCCGAGTTCGATTCCCTGCTGTTCATTCTTCAGGTTTTGCTCTTTTTTTCAAAAATTTCAAGTTTTATCTTAGAAACGTTATTTTTCAGTCGGATACTACTTGTATAGCAGCAATTTCCTTTTTCTTTTCTGATCCGAGGCTCTGGAGGATTTTTTTAAAAAGGAAAATAAAGTCCGAAATCCGCACCAAGTTGAAAAATAGTAGCCTCCACACAAGCCTGGTTATAAAAACCATGTTCCATAGGAAAGCACACAAAGTACCCCAGATAGTTGTGTAATAAAAAATATCGCCCCCCAAACCACACAATACTGGGGCAGTTTGTTGCAGTACACGGAGTAACAGGCAGGGCGGTTTGGGGCGGTACAGGGACTTCAGGGCTAACCTCACTTTAACTTGCAGATGGGAACCTGTGCTTTATCGGGAAGTGTGCCCCTTGGTTCTGCAATGAGGACCATCCCATTTGTGCCCAGGGGCATCTGATGGAGGTGTCCATGTGCCAGTTCCTGCCGTCCTTTGGGGGAGGCATCCCAATATTTGAAATGGAATACCCCTGGAGTCAGGGAGTGAAAGAATCCCAAGTGTGAGTCTTGTATGCCAATTTTGGTTTTGTTTTTGGTTTTTGAAAGAAATGTTGTTTATAATTTTCAACTTCTGACATCATCCCCAAACCTCGTGTGTATTTTAATTTGCACGGCAGTTGAAAGGAACTTGTTAATTTGGTGACCAAGATTCAAGTTTTAAGCTAAGCAAGTGAAAGTTGTTGAAATGTACAAGTAGCAAGTTTATATAAAAAAGCAATAGACTGTGAACCAAATAAAGCCTTGGAACCCCATCTTACATGACATCATTGTGTTTGTTGCTTATCCACACTCAAACCAGCCGAGTGCAAGATGTTTTGATACACTTGGTAAGTTCAAATATAATTATGGTTAATAGCTGTAAAACTCTTATTTTCTGGGTGTTTTTTTTTCATTCTACAGATGGAAGGGGAAAAATATCTGTGTGGATTATCTAAAGGTTTGTTTTGCAACTTTCTCAATCTAATCTTATGGACTAGTAGCAACAGTTCAAGTTAAATGTGTATTTTTAAGGTAATGTACAGCATTTGCTTTTGCTGTAATTGTCAGAAATGGATGGATTTGGGGGTTAGTATTTTATAGCAAATTTTGTTACTCTGACCTGTTTAAAGTTTTGTGTTCATAAATGCTGGGAAAAATTGTTTTGTGGTAGTCTGGTTACCTGACCCTATACGAAATGAAGTAATTTATAGACATTGGGGAATTGTCAGGTCAGGGGACCAGACTATAGCTGGCTTGCACGGATGTGTTAACCGTTTGCAAACAAAATGTGGAGTTACTGAAGTTTGTAAATTGAGGGCAGTATTTGAAAAAAGGGCAGTTTTGTTTCGAACGACGATTGGCCGACCATCGTTGGAAATTTGATACAAAAATTCCACTTTTCTTGAAAATGACAGCACACCAGGTGCCATGATTTTCACAGGTTGCTTGAGACTATTATTCACATACAGTCAAGTAAGGTATTTCATAATAATTTAGTTTTAATAATAAAATAGTTTTGTTTTTGGATGTTTGAAATTTTGTATATTGCCTTGAAGTGCTTGTTAAGTTTGCAACAGTGTGACATTGTGTTAGTATCTAAGGCCTTGTTATGCTTTGAAACAAGATATGTATATCATTCCAAGATTTAAATATTCCTACCAAATAGTTGACCTGAATTTTCCTCTGGGTTTGTGCTATCAGCTTTATGTTGAGCAAAAACGATCACAATTGTATGTACACGACGCCGTACATGTGGGTCAGGTTTAAACACGATATCTGACTGTTATCTCCAAAGTATTATTTAAATGGTTTAAGCTTTGAACTTGACTACGTGCAGCACATTGTCACCATGTACTAACTATGCAGGGCTGGGTGAGGCTGTGTACAACCTACATGGGCAAATGATAGATTGGTAATCATGCAGTGTCCTCAGACAACAAAAGATGGACTGAAGTGCTTCCACATTGGAGATAAAAACCCAGCCTAATGTAGACAGATATAAAACATTTCAGATATGAGTAAACAAACTTTATTTTGACAAATGTATTGGACAACTGCTTGCATTGAGAACAAGAAACAGAACGGTGACACACAAATTTGAGACTGAGCAGTTGTTATGTTTATTTCACTTACCGGTAATGAAGCTTGGTATAGAAACGGATTGCCATTTTAAAAAAAAATTCTTTTCAGAAATTATTAGGGCTGACAGTTCACAGCAGCAAATCAAACATGGGCCACACGATTGATCTCTAAGACTGGATAGTGTACATACCCATTTCCGTGCACAAAATAGTGAGGCCAGTGTGGGTAACTTTTGTGTTGTGTCCCCAGGGGCATGTTTTCGCGACCGTGACCAGCAACATGTTTCGGCTTTGGACATTGGTTGAGCATTTTCGTGACTTCGGTTGGCTGGAGTGGTGTCACTGTTCCGACCGACACGGCCAAGGGTCGGTTACAGAGTGCGTTTCAAGATGGCGGAAATATAAATACACGACATGTAACTAAACAGTGTTGGGGGAAAATAATCTTGTAATGCTTAGTTTTAATACGTACATGGTAAGTTTGTACATTTTAAGTGGCCTGTAGTAAAATGTCTATACAACTTACAAGCCCACAAGGTATTATCCCGAATTTCGCTGGAATTGGCCGCAAACACCTAAAAATTATCGATGTTGTCAAAATGTTTTACAACTTTTTGACCTAGTGGCCTTTATATTTTGTTTCAATACTTATATTATTTTTTTCATTTCTGTCATGAAAAGGAAAAATAAATGTGATTTGATTTGAACTTTTTGACACGGTTTTCGGTTCAGCGTTTTTTTTGTGCATGTGTAAACATGTTTCTGGTTATCCATTTGATGTCACAAACATGTTTCTGGTCACGGTCGCGAAAATACGCCCCAGTCAGAGTTCTTGTGAGTGGTCTACAGGAGGCCATATTTGGTTCATGCACAAAGTCTATTGGCAGATCTAGGGTCCCACCCATGAGGCAGACGGATCAAACAGTGAGGCATTGGTATTGGAAATACATGTAAACATGTCAGTTTGTTTGTCTTTGCAGGATCCTGTCTGGACCAGAGGGCGATTCCTCCTGGATCTAATAGAGCAGGGGATTTTCGACTTCTTTATTCGTAAGAACATTTTATTGTATACCTTCATTAGAGTACACACAAGAAACAAATAACAATATTTCAGTGGGTCATAGGGTGCATATGTGTCGGTGTGGAACCAAATCCAGATCCTTGGAGTCAGTACCATGCTATAACAACAAAAACTGCACCTGATCCAGATCTTAAGTCACGTGACCAGCCAAAAATAAACATGGAGAAGGTTAAACATTGTACGTCATTTTATTAGTCGACATTTTGATCCACCTCTCGGTCAGGATCCCTGAGATCCGTGGTCCAGATCAGGACCCAAGAAAACAAACAAATGGATCCCGGATCCAAATCAGGATCAGTGAGAAACAAACAGGCCCATAGTGTGGGCAACTCCTTTACTCTAACCCTCCCAGATCTTCAAAATCCACGAGGAGGTATCAATGAAGTTTGCAGGATTTAGGAAGGTAGAGTCCAGTCATTGTTACTTTTAAGTTGGGCTTGATGCCCCATGTGAAAGGTACATTGTAAGAACCCCAATATTAAAAAGTGAATCTCCTGGCGTTAAAATTCCAGAAGATGTTGATGCCCTTGAAGTTTAAGCGTAAAAACATGTCATTCAGTTCTCGTGCAGTGGATAATCTTGTAGAATTAAAAACGCCTGGAGATTAAGGGTTAAAGAATATGTACACATGTACATCTACATAAGTGTCATCTTGGATTTTATTTACTCCGGCTCTTCAATAATAGCCATTAAAGTGAACAAGTTGTTACATCTAGGTTGAACTTTTTTTATGTGAGTAAAGGGATAATTATTGGAAACGGAGAGGAATCACAATATATTTTACTCATAATTCTTCATTTTTGGCAACAGGCAATTACGATCGGCATCACTTTGATATGATGCGGAAGTACAAGAGACTTGGCACTGTTCTCTTTCTGGACAACGGCAAAGGTTTTGGCAATCCACATGTAGATGATACCACATTCCTAGCCCCGATTTACCAATGCTGCAAGTAGGTACCAGCTTTTTACTTCTCTGAACTGTGCCTTAAGTGTAAAGGGTCAGACCTTGTGTCCTGTCTCATTTTCTGTCCGTCCATCCCTTCATTGACCTTTTGTCAGCCCTTCCATCATTCTTGTCAGTCCCTCTGGAACTCCTTCCATGAATCTGTCTTTCAGTCCTTCTGTTGGTCCTTATGTCTGTCTTTCTGTCAGTGCTTCTGTCAGTCCATAGGTCCTTCCTCAGTCCAACTGTCTGTCCTTTTATCAGTCCTCCTACAAAGATTCTGACAGTCCTGTGTCAGTCCTTCTGTTAGTCCTTCCATCAGTACTTTCATCAGTCTTTCTGGAAGTCCTTTTTTCCAGTCCTTTTATCAGTCCCCCATCCATGCTTCTGTCAGTCCTTTCCTTGGTTGTCCTGTTTGTCCCTCTGTCATTCCATCCATCATTTTCATCAGTCCTTCCCTCAGTTATTTGTTAGTAATTTTGTAAGTTCTGCTGTCAGTCCTTGTATCAGTCTTCCATCCATGCTTCTGTCAGTTTTCATGTCAGTCCTTTTGTTCGTCCCTCTGTCAGTCCTTCCATCAGTCAGTCCATCAGATCTCACATCAGTCATGGTATTCACTGTGTTTTTTGTTCATACCCACAGAGTGCGGAGGTCAACGTATTTGCATTTGAAAGAACTCACCCAGTTGCGGCTGAGTGACCGCATGCGCTCGTCCATGTCACATGACCCCATCGCACCTGTTGTCACGGAGGATCACCTGCAGGCAATGGACAGACGACTTGAAACCGTCCTACAGACCATCGAAAAATGTATACACGTGCATGGAGATAGTCAGGTGCTAGTTGAGACATTGGACAACTGATGCTACAAAACAGGGATAAGATGGGAGATCACACCGCCACCAAAAATAACATTGTGGAAGGTGCATCTTTTTTTTTTTACTGTAATTGAGATCAATTTGTCAACCAGAATATTAAATAAATGTTATCAAATATTAATTAAATTACTCTTCCGTCAAAACCACCTGCCATGAAACGGAGTACTGATGATTTATGCATTGCAATTCGTGAAGGTAGACGGTGTTGATTTTCTGAAATTCACCATTGTTTTGCCCTCGAACAATTATTCATAAATACCTGAGACAGTTTACCCATTCCTATTGGTCGAGAGCCCGTCATGTGGCTGGTCTTAAACGGATGATAAAGACATGGCTGGCTGTTCTTAAACACTTTTCCAGTGTCACATGAAATTTTGACTCATGAAAATCCAGTGCCTCTTACCGTTTTATTGGTTGAACGTTCACAATCCTCATGTAGGTATCCGCAATACTACCAGCGAGTCAGTATTTTATAGTCCTAAATTCTCAACGCAACGCCCCAGGTGCATTCTGCACGACATCACGCAGTACGCGCGATGGGCACGCTGATCTCCATAAAAGGAGTGTTAACATACAAATGTACATCTTATTTGCGAGCTGGACACTCCATTTTTTAGCTAGAGGGGTGTTTCCAAAAACATGAAGTGAACTTGTTGAACAAAATCGGAGTTTTTTTAACGAAATGTTTTGATTTTTTTTGACCGAAAGGTATTTATGAATGGGAATAAATATGTGCTTGGTCGGTTTTTATCATTCTGTTTAAGACCACATGGAGTCTGGGTGCTGATAATTACCCTCGTCTCCGGCTCGGGTAATTATCAGCACCCAGACTCCAAGCAGTCTTAAACAGAGTGATTAATACCTCCGAAGCCCACATTTATTCCCTTATCATAAATCAATTTTAAAAAAATTATGTAACAGTCCGCTTCTCATTTCTTCAGCAAGGTTGCCGTTTCCTCGTGCTTGAAAATGTTGAAACCATATTGTATCCTTTGCCAGCCATTTCCATGCCATTACTTACATGAATGAGCTTTCAAATTTTTTGTTTAAGTGCCTTAAACTTTCAGAAATGTCCAGCCATTCTGATGATGTTTGAAATGTAGACAAATTATTCCAATGACCTTGAGTAGTGCAAGAGTCCATTTTACTTCACCTGCTCAGAAAGTGTGCCGTCCAATCCATCCTTGCCAACAACAGTAGTAGCAGCTGGTTAAGATCAGTCTCAAAGAAAAATTTAATCAGTCAAGAAGAGCCGGTTGAGCTCGTGTTTCTTTGTGTTTTATAGCTGTAATGTTACTTTGAAATTGTTACTTTACAATTGGTTTTAAAGGGAATATACATCATTTGCTTTTGCTGTAATTTTCAGAAATGGATGGAATTGGGGGGTTGGAAATATGTAGCAAATATAGTTACACCGACTTTTTCGAGGTTTTGGGTTCGAAAATGCTATAAAAAGCCAAGGGCTGGTTCCCTGACTCCATATAAGAAGAAACAGAGCAGTTTACATACATTGGGGAATTGTAAGGTCAGGGAACCAGTCTAGCTGGCTTGTACCCGTTCATAGGTGTGTAATCGATTGCAAACAAGTGCGATGGTCAATTGGCGCCAGTATTTGAAAAAAAGCCAGTTTTATCCAACGCTGGTCAGCCGACCAGCGTTGGAAATTGATACAAAAATACCACTTTTCTTGAAAATGACAGTATACCAGGTGCCATGATTTTACAGGATGCTTTACACTGTCATTCACTAACAGTCCAGCAAGGTATTTCAAAATGATTTGGTAGTTTTATTTTTTGATGTTTGCAAATGTTGTATTTTCCCTTTAATGCCTCCACATTGTGTGTCATCCACAGTATGTCTCGTAACTTGGATTTCCAAATGGTGAAAGATTTGTCCACAACTTGTTAAGTAATAGGTTGGTGGTCTCGTGCTCGCAAGAAATACAACCTACTAAACATTAGGAACACATTGGTTGATGCAGCCTTAGGCTGTTAACACTTTTACTTTATTTTGGGACTGTATTTGTGTGCAAAATGAGGTCTGTGTAACGCCACCATTGCGGGGTTGCAAACAGATGTGTGTATTCCATGTTATTGACACAAGTTTGTATGTTTCCAGATGGTTCTTGTTACTGGGGCTAGTGTTTGGCTAGGAAATTCTGGGTCAAAGGTTCAACCAATTTTAAAGGGGCTTGCACAAGCTATTCACCTGTATTTGAATGAATAACTTGTGAAATATGAAATTTTTGACCCAGGAATTAAACAATTACGCAAAACATACTGCAAAAATTGTCTCTGCAGCGAGGGTAAGCTTGATATTTTTACTGTTGGTCCATGGACAAAGGCGCTTTTTTCACTGCCCTTATTCACTCAAAACTATTAATTGGGCAAAATAATAGCTAGGGGTGCATCCAACCATGTACATCAACATAGGTGTAAACCTTCATTTCCTAACCCTTCATAATCTTATCAGGAGGTTTTGGAGGATTTTGAAGGGTTTGGGAAGGTGATAACAGCCAAGTTGCTATTACTTTAAATAGCCAATGTTCCATTAAATTCCTACTCATTAGTTTCACAGTTTCAGGTAGATTCTTAAAAGTTCCCAGGGCATTTGGGTTTAATGATGGAGCACTTTTTTAAAATTTAATTTGATACGTTTAACTTACCCACCATATTTGTTCCTTAGCACTTGTATCATTCATCGCAAGAATGCATTTGATTGATTTTATTCCTCAATTTACGTCAGACTTAAATCTTTGTGAATTTAAACTGAATGTTGGGATATTTATTTGGTTTGTGAAAATGTCACGATGATTTGAAACTGCCAATATTTATTTTTAAGAGTGATATTTTTGTTGAAGATTTGCCTTTATATCATTATTTTGAAATTCAATACCTGTTGAATGTTTGGTGACCCCAAACTTGAAGATTCAGAGAAGGTGATTTCATAATGAATACTTTCAAATCAGGTAATTTTAGGTGACTTGACATGGATGATAATTTTTTGCCATATAACTTACTTGCTATTAAATTAATCTATCATGAGATAAAGGTAAACTGTTTAACATCATTCACCTCTATTTTGTCTTCTGTAATTTCATACTCATTTGGTTTTCATTCCACGGGTATATGTCATAATATATGACATAGAGAATCTCCTTATTTTTGTATATGTAGATATCTTAGCAATATTTACAATTTCGTGTGAATTTTTTTAAAAATATGCATGTATTTGTCCATATGGCTCTGCACAATTTAGCACAAACTAGAGTAATAAGTCATTTGGCGTTACTTGTTGTTGCCACACTTGCACGTAGACTGTAATAAAGCTATTTTGTGTAATATACAAGTGCAAATCACGATAGAGTGATTTTCACTCGGATAAATTATACACAGGTCTGAAAGGGACATGGTGACCGAATCTCCTATCTCCAGATTTTGCATTCAATCAAAAAGGTGGAACAGATTTTGCATGGAGGTCGGAGTGTCAAAACGTAAAACTTGTCACAGTCCAAAGTTTTTGGAATTTGTAGAACGAGAACTCTTCTTCAATTTCACTGGCAAGTCTTTCTTCAAACCAGAAACAACGTCAAGGGAAGAATATTTTATCTAACTATTATGTCGCCAGACAAACAGATTATTTGATTGCAAACCAAAGGGTCACTTATAGAGGGCATGCTAAGAGAGTACGTTCAACCATGTGTTCTTATTCCTCCATGGTTCAACTTTGGTAGTGTGTCAGACATCCTTATACATGTACTTTGATACTTTAATTAAGTTAAAAATATCTGCCAATGAATAATATATGAACAAAACATTTACCCCGTTTAGGTCTTTACTATAAATTCACTTAGCAAATAGCACAAAGTAACCGGGAACCAGTGACAAGTTGTATCCACCATGTGACATTTTGGCTGGTAAACCTGTTGTTGCTAAGCGCCAATCATAAACTTGTTCCCAGATGTTCAGTTAAGTTTTGTTCATTGCCTATTGTAATGAAATTGTGTGCTGAAATGAGCCACGTGCTCAGAATATATAATTATTTATTGGTGAAATTCAGGCATTTGAATAGAAATCATGATATTTTATAAGACAGTGGGAAAATCAATGCCATAATAACTCCATAGATTATTGTTGTTGACAATGACGTTGCTATTTTATGCCCAGTCTGTAATATTCTTCCACGGGAATGAAAGAAAATGAGAAAAAAAGGTAAAATGAATTATGTAAATAAAAAGAATATATTTGCAAATTCCGAATTAACAAGATTTACATTTATTACTAATGTGTATACAATTGTCTGCTTGGATTTGATTTCAATTTACTAATTATTGTTTTTCCGCCTTTTGTTGAAATCACATATTGCCTGTTGACCCACCAATAAATGTGGCATGTCTGTACAAGTAAGTATTAAATAAATTAAAAAGTCACTGTTTTTGTCTGGATCCCACATATTTGGGTATGTTTATGTATTGTTTTGAGGGACCACTCAAAACTACCTAGTTTTACTTTTGTTGCATCAAAATGCAATTACATTTGTATTAAATTATGTCAGGTGAAAGGGTACATTTTTTTTAAGTCGGTATTCTTATATATATTGCATGATTGTTAACACTGAAATTGTATCCATTTGAATGGATTTAATTGTTTCATTTGATTTTTTTTATTTATTTGTTCTTCCAAAAAGTATAAATGTCAAATGTATTATTAAAAAAAGAAAGAATAATATTTGGATGTAATTTGACACAGGTTGTAAGTGTCTAGTTTTTTTGTATTGCCATTGATTTGCGTTGGATTGTTGCAGACGTTAATTCATAAAGAGAAGAAATAAACAACTCTGATATTCCTTTAGAACCACGACAATATACCTTGTTTTATGAGAGCCCTACGAAATGGGAGGTCGTCGGAACCTTCAGAAAGGGCAGTGGCTGCACTGTTCAATCACTGTAGGCCTACGCACTTTCAGGTGTTATTAATGCGCCTAGTGAATTTCGTTTTGTCGGTGTATTCCTACCTCCAATCCTCCATGGTATGACGGAGCCAGCCGTAATTTCTAGGCAACAATCGACCGTCGTTCTTCTAAGTAACATGCGTGATTCGTTCAAATCGAGTATCTCTAAGGAAAGAAATCACCGAGTAAATATCGTTGCCCAGGAGGAGACGGGCCATTGGATCATCCCGTTTTTTAACACTGAACTAAAAAAAATAACACCACAAAATCCCGCACACACTTCGGCACTGGCCATTCTACAGGGTGACCCCCCCCAAAATGCAACCCTAAAACAATTGCCTTTTAAAAAGAAAGGGATCGGTGGATTTTTATGTTTTGGGTATCAGATTAAAGCTGAGAGCTTTTTCTATCAAATACTGGAGAGAAAAAATCATGAAAATAGCACTTTGGTAGGCAACTTCCAGCATTTAGAACAGAGTCGAACTTATTATACAGAAAGTTTTTCTAGGCAACCGGGTGACAAATTGCTACCGATGGTCCAAGGAATTTAGGAGCCCTCTTTGCCGGTCATCAACCTCTTTTTTTTTAGGGTCTCTTCACTCGACCACACTACAGGGCGAGTAAAAAAAACCCGAAACCCAAATGTTGGGACCATTGTTTTAAGGAAGTTCTTCATATAGCACTTTCAAAATCTAGGATATGAAAGCCCAATTCATAAGCTTTCTTTTAGTACAAGAATTATTCAAATCACTCATGTATTTTTTCAAACACAACCACCATTTTAGGATTCTGTCCACGGGATCACAAAAAGGTTCAGTGTTCTTTCAGCAAAACGAAAAGAAATCACGTAGGGATGAGTGTGAATTGTTTCCGTTTTGCTGAAAGCATGCACACCTTTCTTGTGATCCGTGGACAGACCGTAAAACGGTTGTTTAGCACAGCATTTTAAAGAATTAAATTCTTTATCTGAGTTGTTTAATTTATAGGACTGTTTATTTTATGTGAATTATGACTATTATAAGTGTATGGTAAACGTAGTGCACAACTGTGACCTAAATGTTCCTCTAAACACGTAGGGTGCATAGATACAACGAAATTCAGTCCATTGTCGCGGACTAAAGTACCGGTACACTGCAAACTATGTTTAGCAATTAATCACAATCTTGCTTTCACTCTGTAAACATGTTTAGAAGCTCAACATGTCGTGTCCAACTTCTAAACATCAATGTTCAAATTCAGCTAAAAACTATCCATCAATACTCTTTAACATAGTACATGTTTGTTTACAAAGTGATAGCAAGTGTTTAGAAAGATGCATAACCCTAACTTCCTAGTGGGTGTGCAAAATCGTATTAAAATTGTAATTGCTAATTTTTAACGCATGTTTGTACGTTGTACAGGGTGAGTAAAAAAAACCCGAAACCCAAATGTCGGGACTATTGTTGTATTGAAGTTCTGCATGTAGCACTTTCAAAATCTAGGATATGAAAGCCCAATTCATAAGCTTTCTTAATAGTATAAGAATCATTCAATATAATATATCATGTACTTTTCAAATTACGGAATTTTAAACACAAAGAGACTATTTTTCTGATGGCATGTGCACGTGCTTTGAATAGACATTACATTACACAACAAAACGTGTAAATAAGATTTCCGTAAATAAGATTTCCGCATGTTTTACCGCATGTATAATGTAAACAGCACTAAGCAGGTGAGACACTAATTGCACATTATAATTTGTAATGAAAAAAATTAATACGAGGATATCGTTGAGACTTAAAACTATGGCAAGTGACTCTGATGAATTTGCCTGAAACATCAAATGCAGAAAACATGGTGAGAAAAAACTTCTTACTGCCATGTACCGACACAAGGAAGAACCACCAAATATAAAAATTTACAACAGCAAAATATCCTAATTTCTGGCAACTTTTGGTGCTGAAAATAGTTTGCCTGAAAAGACATCACACATTTGCTTGTGGATATGGCAATTTGCATTAGCATAAAAACCGAAAAGGCACCAAGATACCCTTGAAAATGACAAAACCAAAATTGAAAATAAGTTTAATTGGCACAACAGGTGCATTTTCAATGATTGCAGTAAAAAATACATTGCATGGGCCCCACCTTTAATACAAAACATATCCAACTATATCAAACCTAGCCAGGTGGGGAGAGAGCTGAATCCCATAAAAAAGCTCACATGAAAATAAAGCGTGACGTCATTATGTCTCAGGTCTATTCCAGTCGTTCAACAAGCACATTGCTCTCCCCGTGATTACGTATACATTTGTCTATTGTCCGCAGGACGGTTTCCAGTCGTCTGTCCATCGCCTGAAGGTGGACCTCTGTGATGACAGGTGCAATTGGGTCATGTGACATGGAAGCATTTAGCCGGTTGCTCAGTCGCGACTGGGGGCGGGCTAGTTCTTTCAAACGGAAGTATGTGGATCGCCTCAGCCTGCCAGTTAAAAAGAACATCGTTTGAAATACAACATTGATACATGAATAATTGCTCTTCTACAATCGTTAAAGTTGCCTTCGCATTCTTTGGAGATAATAAAGAGCCTGAAAGTTCAGCCCTGGTGGCGCGCTTCCGGAACCCTTCAATAGAAAATTAACGGGCGAAAATTTAAAATTTGCAATTACATTCTGTACTTTTGGTACATTGATTTCTTAGAAAATTACCATCAAAAGGACCTGTTTAAAATTGTTACTAGCATCTCAATTTATGGAAACTGAAAAATCACCTGACGTGAAAGAGAAATATCGTGCCCAAAATTGACCTCTCGCTTCCGAAAATACATGTGGACTAGTGGAACTCGGAGCACTCGTACAAAGACGAAAACTTATGAAATAATTTTGTGGCAGTTATTGGGTGAAAACTTAAACTTAAATACATGTAGGAGATAAACTGTCTTTAGGGTATACAATTTTTAAAATAAACTCGAGGGACTCATTAGCATTCACAAAAAAAAATCTAAAATGACCGCTGATAAGGCCAAAAAAAAGTCTCCGGCTTCTGGTATGGAGCTTCCCCCAAAAGTGGTGCGGGACGCGGCTTTTTTTTTTCTTTTTTTTTCCTTCAAATATCGGCAGATGACTGCAAATGGTGCCCGACTAAATTTAGTGCAAAATATATGGGAGTCCAGAGAGGCCACATAAAGCTTATACTCGATCGTAACCCCATCTAAAAACACGTTAAAATTGTGCAGCAGCAGGATTCCAGTCAAACCAGTGAGTTTGGCATCTTTCATTGAAAAAAAAAAAATTTTCGTTTTGCCGACGCGCATGACGGCGACGCGCGCGCATACCAGAAACCGGAGACTTTTTTGGCCTAGGGACTGCATTCAAGCCTGCCCGACTAAATCTAGAACCAATCGGTTGTAGGTAGAAAAATCTTCGCGTCGTTTTACATTTTCTGTATCGTTTATATTCGTTTATACGTTTTTACCCATCTCCAAGTGATTCCTCCTATTTTTTTTCGTCAGGAATACCAAGATAAAATTCCCAACATGAATGTTTCTTCTCCATGGGGTGATTACGGTTAGCAATCGTTCTGTCAAAATTATAGCGAGAAAAGGAGCAACCTATAGGCGGGCCGCCCGAGGGTTCCGGAAGCTCGCCGTGTGACCTTTAACTTTCAGACTCATTTGCTGCATGGGCATGGCATCATACCTTTACGGTGGCCCTGAAGAAACATCAACGACATTATGTGATGATGGAACTACTTTCAGTGATCAGTAAAGTGATGAGAAACAATGTATATTCATCATTGTTCTAAAGTTAATCCACCTTCGGAAATACACTTGGAAGACATGCAAATTAATTGTTTGCTATAGTAGGCGATTTGAGTTTCCGAAACAGGAGCATGCATCATAAAACTTACTTGCAGCACTGGTAGACGGGGGCCAGAAATGTGTCATCATCTACGAGTGGATTACCAAAACCCTTGCCGTTATCAAGGTGTAGTACGCAGCCTACTTTTCGCTGGTATTTGCGAAGTTGGGAGTAATGATGCCTGTCGTAATTTCCTGCAGGTGAGATACAGATGAAGCAATTTATTCATTGCTTTCTCAGCTAAAACGGCCTCAACCGGAGATATAGTTTCATTTTATGACCTAACTGTACGTTATTATGTGCAAAACATACATGTATGATTTGTAATGAATTACATGTGTATACAAACAGGGCCGTAAGGATAGGAGGGGAGGGGCTGGGTTGGGGTGGGATGGGTGAGAGAGAGATTGTTTGAATCTTTACCATGACGAGATTGTTAAGGTCGTGAACCCACGTTATACCAAAACGTCAAGACTTGTAAACCACCTTCATTTCAAATGCTGTACAAGCAATGCAGGACAGAACGGGGGTGCTGAAAGTTGGTATTTAGGCCTAGAGCAGGTACATGTAAGACTATGGGCCTTATTCACGAGTTGGCCATTTTGTCGAGTTCCCTGAATGTATTTAATTAATTGTTAACTGTTGAATGGGATGGCGCCAGACTTTTTATGCAGGCACAATGCAGCCTTATTTTACTGTCATTTTATTTTTAAATATGGATTTAAACATAAGGGAATGTTTAATTAAAAAATATAAATTATTTATTGAAGCAGACTGGAATTTAGTATATATTAAGTTGCTTTCATTCCTCTTCGCAAGTTCCAAAAATTAAGATTGTACCTAACTTTCAATTCAATATGGCCGACTCGTGAATAAGGCCCATAGGTGACTCTTGGTCAACTGCATAATAACCAATGTAAATAAAAAAGAATGTATAGCAAAGTTCCTTACGAAGAAAGAAGTCGAATATCCCCTGCTCTATGAGGTCTAGTAAGACTCTGCCACCCAGCCGGATGGAATCCTTGGATCAAAGGAAAGGAGAAATACACACATGAAGGCATCTTACAAGACTCCAGTAAAACCCATGCGCGTGCGAAGAACTTGTTTTGAACCGTCACCACATAGCTTCGCCCATCGGACCCTATCTGTACTTTTCTTCCCACCCATACCATAAAATCCGCCTCTTATAGTGGAAGTAGGGCCTATAGACCGCTTGCAGACGCGTTCGATAATTGACGCGCTAAGGTGAGCGACGCCATGTTATGGGACAAAATGTGCGTGGATAGATATACGCCTGTCCATTGATCTCAATGCGCCTGTCCCACAACATGGCGTCGCGCGCTTTCGCGCGTCGATTATCGAACGCGTCTGCAAGCGGTCTATTGTCAAGACCACACCTATATAATTATTGTAACGTATGCCAAAGTTATTGCTTAGGAACTGTATACATTGTTTCGCGCGCATTAGGGTCAAAGGTCAATAACGTGGTTCTTTACGCGTTGCGGGCCGTGCATGTACATGTACATGTAGCAGGTTTTCAGAATGTTTTGTGTACTTTCATGACTGCGCTTGTTTTGGAAAGTACTGGATGTAAAATTTGTCGATAATTGCACGATTGCAAGTTTTGAGGACTTCGGCACTAAAGTACATTTCTGTAGCTGTTTGTGGAACTTGTTTTAAAGCTCGGTGAATCGTAAGTTTGATTTCATGATGTATTTTTTGTGTAACTTTATTGTGTGGATTGTAGCAGTTTAGCAATATGTAAATTGTACGTGCGTGTGGGCATATTGAAAGTGTTTACGTTTCAGATTGTACTCATTCATGTCATTGGAATTGTAATGTTATACCGTATCGGCACAGAAAATTCATGTTTCATGTTGGATCAGTGGACATGTTAATGTATTCTTTGTCATGTAATGTATTCTGTTTAATGTATTTTGTGTAAAAGGAGAATATTTGTTTGTTGTATTTTTCAGATTAAACCTTGATTCTTGATGTCCTGCTACTTGATCATCTTGATGATACTTGATCACGAGTGAATGACCAAAGAGTTAATAGCAGCTAGTTAAGCAGAAAATGTAACAATTATCAATAGATTAAAACTAGCTTTGTATCATAATCTTTATACCAAACTGATTGAATGCCAAAATAATGATGTATTCATCGTGTGGATGTATGAGTGAGAAACATGATGCATTTACAACTAATACTAACCTTCAAAATATCCAAGCAAATGTTTTTACCTTTCCATCTGCGATAAGAACAAAAGTGCGTATTTATTTTGTAATTGTCAAGACTACTTTCATGTACTTATCAAAATAAGTTTACCGTTTTGTTATTTGTTTCTTTCGGTATAGGCAACAGAAAACTGATTAGGTTATGAGAATAATTTTACAGCTTGCTTGGTTGACATATGTAGACGCAGAATTCCACAAATCGTCTTGGTTTAAGGCTTATGTCACACATCGTATACATGTATAGGCTATATGTATAGGAGTCATAGGACTCGCGCACATGGCGTGACTCTGGTCAAGTTTTTAGGGGATCCGCTGAGGGGGATGACAATCCGTTTTTAACCAAATTAAACCCTCATTTTTGCGGTCCCAAACTTTCTGAGGGATTATAAGGCCAAAAAAAAAAAAGTCTCCGGTTTCTGGTATGGAGCTTGCCCAAAAAGTGGTGCGGCGACGCGGATTGTTTTTTTTTTACCTGACTTTTTTGCTTCAAATATCGGCTGATGACTGCAAATGGTGCCCGACTAAAGGCTGATGACTGCAAATGGTGCCCGACTAAACTTAGTGCAAATATATGGGAGTCCAGAGAGGCCACATAAAGCTTATTCTCGATCATAACCCCATCTAAAAACACGTTAAAATTGTGCAGCAGCAGGATTCCAGTCAAACCAGTGAGTTTGGCGGTTTTGAGACATCATCTTTCATTGAAAAAAAAACATTTTCATTTTGCCGACGCGCATGGCTACGGCGACGCGCGCGCATACCAGAAACCGGAGACATTTTTTTTTGGCCTAAGGGTGCACGTGCCTCAAGTGGTCGTCCAGGACAATGCGGACAGGACAATGATTTGGCCGACAAAACACCCGGCCCCAAAATCTCCGCCGGAGGTACTTCGTACTTGACAATGATATATATAGATATAGATTCGGGAACAGGTGTTTTGGAAATGTTTGAAAAGATTCGTCGCTCCATACCATTTTTTCCCCGTCTGAATAGATCGTTACCAATCCATACAAACAACACATGAACATAAGCTGGCATAACATCGTTTTAATCAATCAAAATCTAGCCGTTTTAAAAACAGGTGCCTCCTTGCTAGAACCTGACCAGAGGACGTGACTCAAAAGCCCCCGTGGTAAGTACAGATCTTAGACTCACAGTTAGTCTGCAGTGCAGTGCTGTGTACCATCACAAGTCCGGTTAGGCCTATAAGTATATCACCATTATCAGGGTATGAGCAATAAAAAAAGGAATACTTTTGTCACAGTTCATTTGAATAGCTTATGACTTGACTGGACAAAGGAGGACTTGTGAAGGTTACATCTCTCACGAGTCAGCTGCCTAACTCTACCGAACAAGGAATCTCCCTATGGTTGCATAATGTACCAAGGTGTTTGCTATGGCTGATGGCAATAGCATGCGCACGCGCCAATGGGTGCGACTGAATCCACCAAACACACACGATACAGTCGGCTGTTCAAGGTCAAGTCATTCGAACGAAGCCCAACTCACACTTTGGATTCTTTCCTCCCCTGGCTCCAGGGATATGCAGCATCCCGCACCGGGATTCCGCCCTGATAGGCCGGTAGGAACTGGCACATGGCCACCTCCATCAGATCCCCCTTGGTGCAACTTGGATGATCCTGGTTGCAGAACCAGGGTTTGCAATTCCCGATAACACAGAGATTTGCACCTGCAGGAATATTTATATACACAGTTTTCAGAGGGACTCGGCTGTCAAAATCTTGGATCCATGCATGAGCACCTTTGTGCAAGAAGGATCGACCTACCTCCTCGGCGGTGGGAAACGAAGGGTAATAAATATTACATGTCTATGCTAAGGCCACACAGAGTCCTCTTTTTATTCCATTAATACTTCTTTTGTAAAGAGCAGGAGTCAACTTATGGTAACTCAGGCTTACCAGATTTGAAGACAGTGCTGAGTAGATTCGTGTCTTCGCTCTTTCCAAGAATTTCTTTCTTCAGGTTGACGCGTCTACCGGAGCAAGGAGGTACTCGCCTAAATCCGAGGAGTCTTAAAAATCAGAGAGGACATCGATGAAAGGAATCAAATCCATAAGAGAACACAAACTTATTCGAATGGTAATATTACTGTTGATTGAGATTTCCACTCAATGAGTTGAGACGATATGAACGTTGTGGAAAAGTACATTAACGGCGAGAAAGAACAGGGTTGTCGTGTGGGACCGTTTTGGTGCCGTGTTGCCATCGATTCGCGATCCGGTGGGCATCATAGAGCGCGATCGACCTCAGTTGACACGTGTGACGGTCACTAAAAATATAGACCTATTTTGATATTCTCATGTGTCTGGTTGGTAGGGGATGAAGCGCCCTCTTTGGTACGTACACAGAGCCAATGAAGATTATCACTGGCTTGCAAAGCAATGGGCTCAGAATACATGGTTTATGATTTTGGTCATGCAGACCCTAACCATAGTGTACAAGTTCTGTACATGTATAAGCATTATATACTCTCCAGATATAAGTCTGTGACAGCTTCCCACATTCTCCTGAACATGTTCAAGGCATTGCTGAGCAACTTTGGTCGAGATTACAGTTGACGCAACATTGTACAATAGAGTTTTCGTTTTCCGCTCTTTTATGACTCTTCTTTTAAGTGTACGGTTTTAAATTTAATGAAACTCATGCTCACACCATGCATAATCTAAAGTAATGACATAATTTTCTCCTTCCTAAGGGTTGGGGAGGGGATTTTGACAGTGGTAGAAAAAAACATATACCTATCAAGGTGAAAGGAAGCAATCTCTGCATTATGTCTCTCAGGATCCAGCCAGAAAGGCTCCTCCCTAGTGTATTTGTACACATGGTCCCTTGACAATCTTGAAAAAAAAAATAAAAAATAAAAACACGATTAAATGGCAAAATTGTCACACGATTTTTGAAAGCATCTAAAAAGCAATCATTTGTAACCGTCGTCGTTCTGCCTTTTGTTAAAAACTACATGAGTATGCCCTAGGATATCAGAAATGTTGCCTTTTTGTGGCTACGTGCAGACTTGAACAGTGGGCAGCTATACCTCATAGGCTTGGCGATGACTCGGTTACCGTCGGCAAGTCTTAAGTCGAGCTTGAGCTGCGTCCCTCCTCTAAACTGAGATGCGTTGACAATCTCAACAGTAGCCAGGTCACGTAGGAGGTCATCCATGTACGGTGCGTCCTCGCTGTACAGCGCATCTTGACTGATATCACGGTGAAACTGCTGCCATGGGTGGCCTTTCCTTTGTGTGTATATAATAGAAGAATATGTTGGTGAATTTCTCAACTCTTGTTTATGGTATATCTGCAGAATAACGCCCGTTTTTATCGCGATACTTATGAGCACAGAATTTGCCAATGAGATTAGTTTTTCCATTAAAAAATGAAAAGAAGGTAATAGTACCTGTCATTGATAGCTGCAGCGATTATTTTAGTACACCGGTAAAAACAGTGTGCTAAACTTAAAACTGACTCATTGTACAAGCACTGTATATGAGGGGCTGATCCAGACTTGGATCAAGAGGTGGGGAGGGGTCCCCAGCCTGTAGATCCGCCACTAATAACCAAGCGTTAACTACGATCATGAGCAACTTCAAGATCTTTTCAGTCGATGTTTCCGGAGACAGCGTCATGATGCTGGGCGACAGCAAGTGGAAATCAAACAAACCCGAATCAATAGTCCCCTCTCGTGATACAGACAGATCAATGACTTACTTGTTGAAGTCAGGTCGGATTGATTACAGGTTGTTCTTCGGTTATTTTGATAAAAGCATCAACAGACAAACCGATCGTTTTTGTTTTCTGAATAAAAATGCATGCCAACATTTGCAAGAAAAGGTAGGCTTGATCACTGCCGCTGGAACCATCTTTTGCCAGGGGGTGCTGGAATTTCCAAAGAACCGTCCGGACAAAATTAATGCAAAAGCGGAGCGCAAAGCCCTTACGGCGTGGCTTAATTTGGAATATGGATGCTCTGTAGTGCAATCTGAGGCGTTTCCTGGCCACTTTCATTTGACTTTATAGCAAAAGTTTTTTTGAGATTATTAAGACAATTTATTTCATTATTTTGTTTAGAATATACTGTTGCTCGTAAAACGTTTAACTATACTGAAAAGTGGAGAACCCTGTATTTTTATCTCCATATTTGGTTCCATTTGATTCTGGAAAAAGAATTGTATCATTATGCATGACATCGCATATAAATATTATTGTTGCAAGGTTGCTTTCTTACATTTAGTAAATACCTTCGTGTATGTTTTGTTTTATTTTCTGAGCCCTTACGGCGTGGGGCCACAGGGCCAGGGGCCCGCTTTAAGGCCTCGGAAAATGTTGGATTCTGGATGCACTGTGATGAAATATACTTAAGTATACTGAAACTTATAAAACCCGAAAGGATATTTTGGTTCAAGTTAAAACAAATGGTTCCACTGGAAGCGGATGAATTTCTGTTCACAAAAATATTTACATAGTTCTAACTCACGAAACGATGTAGCTCTCGATATATTTGCAGTGTTATTTGTTTGTTACAGGGAATGGCAAATATAAAAGACTAAAAGACCAAATGCATCTTTATGATCGGTAGATGGCAAGTTTGGGGCTAGGCAAGGATTTATCGGTCTACTGAGTTTTTATGAGGAAAAACTTGCAGAGGGTAAAACATGAATAGATTTTTATTAAAACGAAACTACACTGGAACTGCCGTAAACCATGACTAGTTTCAATGAAAGCCCGTCCCACTCCTATTAGGTGGGGATGTGTGTGAACCTTGCTTTTTGTTAATGTTGCAAGTACAGAATGCTAGCAACGTCAATGAAACTTTTAAATGAAAAGAAAAACCTTCAGGGGAAGGGTATGAACATTTGCCCCAATTGAAAGATCGAATAAAAAAAATCCTGACAAGCAAAATCAACTTTGCCACCATTGTCATGGCCGAAGTTATTGCTTTCGGGTCAAAGCTTCCATCATGGCGGATATATCATAGACATGTCACGATTTTAGATACCTTGAGAGAAATATCGATTCTGCACTGCCTGGAGATTAAGAAAATGCCTCCTCTGGATATTTTACAGTGTTTGTGCTAGACATTCGAAGCGCCGCGCTTAGCCGCGGCAAAACTAGAAACGAACAAAACGAAGGATATTTTGTAGAGCAAGCATAATGTATAGCGTAGCGGCGCAATTTCATCGTCGTAGAATACTGCTGGCTGGTACACATTTTTGCCTGGGAGTAGGGGGTGCTGAAGCATATTCCAGCACCCCATCCAAAATGTTGGGGCTGCTGCAGCACCCATGTACAGCACCCCCCGTTCCCGCGGGCTTGGGCTTGATGCGGGGATTCATTTGGCCTGCAAAAGGTCTGCATATTCCTTTATCCTGGGCCACAATTTAAGCAAAAGGACTTTTTAACAATTCCAAAGCCAGGAAAGACATGAAGACATTCAACATTTACACATTTGAATCACTGCATATATATGCAGGATGAATGTTCAGACGTCAATGAGCATATTAATATTTTCAGCGACACGACTCATTTTTGGATGTTCTATCAACTAACAATTGAAAAAATATAAATATATAAAACCTCCCCACTGATTTACTTTTATACTGACCCTATGACATCTTGATCATCCCAACCTCTCTTGAGCTCAGATCTCGGTTTCTCTGCCTTCTTCGTCGGTCTGGTATTCTTGGTATCGTTGGACGCACGCTTAGCCTCCTCGATATTTCGTGCTCGTCCTATCTGATTTATCTCCGGGAGTACTCCCCTTCTAATATCAGTGCCCAAACCCCAACCATTCAGTTCCACAGACTGTGTGAACAAGTGGAAAGCATGTAGAACAACAACAGCCCACAGCGCACACAAAATCAGAATTATTTTCGTTATAAATCGCATGATGAATGAGAATGTGATGATGGCTTTCCTCTAAAAAGGACTCATGAAGCAATCTTTGCAAAACATGAATGAGCCGACATCTGTTTTAAAGTTGTGCGTGTAGTTCGATCTCGCTGTTTTTGGATATTACAAGTGGATATCTGCATACACAGATGTCTGCAAACCCCATTCCCTGTCCTCTTCCCTTTCACGTGCTAGTTCTGCTCTCCTTCACGACCTAACGAGTACTATATAGCTTTAGATCCAATGTACTTTTTTGTATTTCCATATTCTGTCCACACATCAATGAACTGAGAAACTGTAATGTTTTTATGTGTGTGCGTGCATAATCTGTTTCATGGAACACTGAGCATTTCCCAGGCAACATTCCCATTGAGTAGGGTTAAAGGTAGAGTCCATCATTTGTAATTTGTGCATTTTGTTCGTTTGAAGCAACAAATAAGTTCAAAATCTTATGAAGGATACTGAGCAACTAACCTGATGAAGTTTCAGCTAAGCTTCAGCTGTACATTCTGAGAAAAACAGCATTCTAAGATCTCAATTTCAAATCAAAAGTTGCTGAATCATGTTTTTGAATTGTTTTGAATTGCAACTATACGCGACGTCGCGCACTCATCCGACGAATTATAACAACCGCGCGCGCGTGTGCGTCGTTCGAATACTTGTGCGCGCTGCGCTGAATAACAAAACGAACTACTATTTAAATTTTCCTACGGTGCTTCTTAAGAATCACCGTTGGAAATGCCTTCTTTCGTTGATTACTTCAAAATGACAGCTTCCCAGAAAGAATAATTTCACAGGGAGAGTCTCCTTACTATCTTTCAACCAAGTTAGTTTTTCAACAATAATTACGCCAGTTACTTTTCGGATGGCTGCAAATGATGGACTCTACCTTTAATACATTTTATCGGAATTTTATTATTAGGCATTGTAGTTATTGATTTCAATTAACGCCATTTTAATGGACCCATTGCTTTCACGGCACTGTCGGGAAATTAGCTTTTTTTTAAATGAATCTAATTTTAGAGTGGAAATTTACTCCAGTCGATTGACATATTAATGGTGAGAATGTGCATATTTTAATTGCTGTTTGTAATATACTGTCATTGCTGCTGTAATCTGCAGGGGAACATTTACTCACGTACGAGCAGGAATCATCTGTCAGCTGGCCTAAATCGGAAAAAATCGTGAAAAAAATCCAATATGTTGAAAAGCACGGGAAGCCAACTCTAATGTACTTGCAGAACCCAAGACACCTATAAATGTAAAGTGACGTCAAGAATTGAACATAATACTTTCACGTCTTTAGATGTAAGCATCAGACTTATAGCCGAGAAGGTCATATACGGATGTGCAGGCAAATGATACAATTAATTTCTCTCAAAAAGGAATTTACAAACATGCAAATTATGCAACTGACTACCAAATTATGCAAACAATTTATTTACATATACACTGACCCGATGACTTCTTGGTCATCCTATATTTTCTTAGACTTCGATCTTCTTTTGGTTCTTGACCTTTTCGATTTCTTGGTCGCCATCTGGCGTGTCTCATACTTCATCTCCTCGGGCGGCATCCCGGGGCTCTGTGCATCCGCCACCGTTGACTCTTCTTTTTGATCCTTCCAATCACTCATGTACTTTTGGAACACAAAACACGTTTTAAACTTTTGTCCACGGATCACATTGAAGGTACGTGATATTTCAGTAAAAATGAAATCATGTCGTTTCCTGAAAATCATAAGTGTCAGTTATCATGGTTGTGAGAGTGTTCTGATCAGTGTTTTTTTTTTGATATTTGAATAGTTTTCGTTTTGCCGAAACATCACTTACCTTTTATTGTCATCCGTGGACAAGGTTTAAAAAAATGTGTTTGTGTTCAAAATCCATTACTGCAAACGTACATGAGTGATTTGAATGATTCTTTAACTAAAAGAAAGCCTATTAATTGGGCTTTAATATCCTAGATCTTGAACGCGCTACATGCATAACTTCTTTAAAAATACAATAGGGGGTGTCATTATTTTGTTGTACTCACCCTGTATTATACAAAGCAGAGAGAAGACTGGATAGTGACAGAACACGTATAAGGGGAAAATCTGAAGATGAATAACGCGCATTTTGAAGTCCGAGACTAAAGCCACCTATATGACAAGGGTTCAACGAACCCTCACATTCTCTGCAATTTAGTAGTGTGAAATAAAAGCCCATAATGACTCGGGCAAAATGTTGGAAGAATCCCATTTCAAATTTGGCCACGTTACTCTAACTATATATATATAGACACACCGCCTGCCTGCCGTGTTTGGTGTCTGCGAGCTGTGGCAAATATAGGCCAGCTGACAAATGATTCCTGCTCGTACGTGAGTCAAATGTTTGTGTTCAAAAATCCATAACTGCAAACGTACATGAGTGATTTGAATGATTCTTTAACTAAAAGAAAGCCTATTAGGCCCCCCAAAAAAGTCTCCGGTTTCTGGTATGCGCGCGCGTCGCCGTAGCCATGCGCGTTGGCAAAATGAAAAAGTTTTTTTTTCAATAAACGATGATGTCTCAAAACCGCCAAACTCACTGGTTTGACTGGAATCCTGCTGCTGCAGAGTTTTAACGTGTTTTTAGATGGGGTTATGATCGAGAATAAGCTTTATGTGGCCTCTCTGGACTCCCATATATTTGCACTAAGTTTAGTCGGGCACCATTTGCAGTCATCAGCCGACATTTGAAGCAAAAAAAAAAAAAAGGTAAAAAAAAAAGCCGCGTCGCCGCACCACTTTTTGGGCAAGCTCCATACCAGAAACCGGAGACTTTTTTTTGGCCTTAATTGGGCTTAAGTATCCTAGATCTTGAACGCGCTACATGCAGAAGCCCTGCAGATTATAGCAGCAATGTCAGTATATTACTAACAGCAATTAAAATATGCACATTCTCACCATTAATATGTCAATCGACTGGCTAACTTCCCGACAGTGCCGTGAAAGCAATGGGTCCATTAAAATGGCGTAAATTGAAATCAACTACAATGCCTAATAATAAAATTCAGACAAAATGTATTAACCCTATTCAATGGAAATGTTGCCTGGGAAATGCTCAGAGTTCCATGAAACAGATTATGCACGCACACACACACCCACACACGCATGATTGTTTACATTACATACCAAATGTGGACATTGCCTTGCTTTCGTGTAGTTAAGAAAAAGCTCTGAAAAAAAAACCCTCATTTTACTCTCACTGTGAAAACACTTTCATCCCAATTTTTTTCTATGATTCCCTTTAGTGTTTCTCTTCATTTTGTCACACATAAACCAATCCCCAAAATGCCTCTAAATGTGTTTTCCAGAAATGGGGAAACACTGTGTGGACTTGCCCACGTCCACACAGCGTCGCCTCTACCTGGTTTATGTGGACCTCTTTTGTTCGGAAGTCCACACAGTGAATGTAATGCCTATCCACAGTTTCTCACTTCATTGATGTGTGGACAGGTTGTGGAAGTACAAAAATGGACAAAAAATCGTATGGAGATTTGGATCTTGTGAAGGGTATCATGCAAGCGACTTTTCTTAAAAAGGAGAGAAAGCTATAAAGTACTCGCGTGGTCGTGAAGGAGAGCACAATTAACACGTGAAAGGGAAAAGGACAGGGAATGGGGTCTGTAGACATCTGTGTATGCAGATATCCACTTGTAATATAACAAAAAAAAATCCAGCTACACGCACAACTTTAAAACAGCTGTTGGCTCATTCATATTTTGCAGAGATTGCTTCATGAGTCCTTTTATAGAGGAAAGCCATCACATTATCATTCATCATGCGATTTAAAACGAAAATAATTCTCATTTTGTGTACGCTGTGGGTCGTTGTTGTTCTACATGCTTTCCACTTGTTCACACAGTCTGTGGAACTAAATGGATGGGGTTTTGGCACTGGTCATAGAAGGGGAGTACTCCCAGAGATAAATCAGATAGGACGAGCACGAAATATCGAAGGAAAGGTGTCCATAGCGCGGAGTCCCTGTATTCCAGAGGAGGCTAAGCGTGCGTCCAATGCTACCAAGAATACCAGACCGACGAAGAAGGCAGAGAAACCGAGATCTGAGCTCAAGAGAGATTGGGATGATCAAGATGTAATAGGGTCAGTATGAAAGTAAATCAGTGGGGAGGTTTTATATATTTATATTTTTTCAATTGCTAGTTGATAGAACATCCAAAAATGAGTCGTGTCGCTGAAAATATTAATATGCTCATTGATGTCTGAACATTCATCCTGGATATATAATGCAGTGATTCAAAGGTGTAAATGTTGAAGGTTTCATGTCTTTCCTGGCTTTGGAATTGTTAAAAAGTCCTTTTGCTTAAATTGTGGCCCAGGATAAAGGAATATGCATACCTTTTGTAGGCCAAATGAATCCCAGCACCCCCAACTTTTTGGATGGGGGTGCTGGAATATGCTAGAGCACCCCTTATTCTCAGGCAAAAATGTGTTCCATGCAGCCAGCAGTGTTCTACGACGATGAAATTGCGCCGTTGCGCTATACATTATGCTTGCTCTACAAAATCTCCTCCGTTTTGTTTCTAGTTTTGTTTCTAGTTTTGCCGCGGCTAAGCGCGGCGCTTCGAACGTCTAGAACAAACACTGTAAAATATCCAGAGGAGGCATTTTCTTAATCTCCAGGCAGTGCAGAATCGATGTTTCTCTCAAGGTATCTAAAATCGTGACATGTCTATGATATTTCCGCCATGATGGAAGCTTTGACCCGAAAGCAATAACCTCGGCCATGACAATGGTGGCATAGTTGATTATGCTCGCCAGGATTTGTTTCATTCGATCTTTCAATAGGGGCAAATGTTCATACCTTTCCCCTGAAGGTTTTTCTTTTCATATAAAAGTTTCATTGACGTTGCTAGCATTCTGTACTCAACATTAACAAAAAGCAAGGTTCACACACATCCCCAACCTAATAGGAGTGGGACGGGCTTTCATTGAAACTAGTCATGATTTACGGCAGTTCCAGTGTAGTTTTGTTTAAATAAAACAAATATTCACCTTTTACCCTTTGCAAGTTTTCCTCATAAAAACTCAGTAGACCGATAAATCCTTGCCTAGCCCCAAACTTGCCATCTGCCGATCATGAACATAAAAGATGCATAGTCTTTTATATTTGCCAGTCCCTGTAACAAGCAAATAACACTGCAAATATATCGAGAGCTACATCGTTTCGTGAGTTAGAACTATGTGAATATTTTTATGAACAGAAATTCATCCGCTTCCAGTGGAACCATTTGTTTTAACTTGAACCAAATATCCTTTCGGGTTATATAAGTTTCAGTATGCCTCAGTATATTTCATCACAGTGCATCCAGAATCCAACATTTTCCGAGGCCTTAAAGCGGGCCCCTGGCCCTGTGGCCCCACGCCGTAAGGGCTCAGAAAATAAAACAAAACATACACGAAGGTATTTACTAAATGTAAGAAAGCAACCTTGCAACAATAATATTTATATGCGATGTCATGCATAATGATACAATTCTTTTTCCAGAATCAAATGGAACCAAATATGGAGATAAAAATACAGGGTTCTCCACTTTTCAGTATAGTTAAACGTTTTACGAGCAACACTATATTCTAAACAAAATAATGAAATAGATTGTCTTTATAATCTCAAAAAAACTTTTGCTAAAAAAGTCAAATGAAAGTGGCCAGGAAACGCCTCAGATTGCACCACAGAGCATCCATATTCCAAATTAAGCCACGCCGTTAAAGGGCTTTGCGCTCCGCTTTTGCACTAGTTTTGTCCGGACGGTCCTTTAGAAATTCCAGCACCCCCTGGCAAAAGTTTGTTCCAGCGGCAGTGATCAAACCTACCTTTTTTCCCTGGAAATGTTGGCATGCATTTTTATTCAGAAAACAGAAACGATGATTAGTCTGTTGATGCTCTTATTCAAAAATACCGAAGAACAACCTGTTATCTATCCGACCTGACTTGCACAAGTAAGTTATTGATCTGTCTGTATCACGAGAGGGAACTATTGATTCGGGTTTGTTTGATTTCCACTTGCTGTCGCCCAGCATGACGTTGTCTCCGGAAACATCGACTGAAAAAGATCTTGAAGTTGTTCATGATTGTAGTTAATTTTAGGTTATAGTACATGAAGGATTAGAATTGACTTTACACTGTAAAAAAATAATTCTGTATAATATTACATGAAAAAGTTATGACAACAGCGTGGCAATACCTTATAGTTTTTTCATCAAGTGTTGCAAAATGATTGTACAAGAATGTTGTAAAATTATTTAACAGTAAATCTGTACAATAAGTTTATATGTAAATTGTTATTTTAACAGAAAAAAATAAGTTGCATTTATAATTCTGTTAATCGGGTTTCCAACCAGCTAATTAAATGTAAAAATACCATCAACCAGCTAATGTAAGGCTCAACAACTTGCTCAGATTTCAACAGATAATGCAATTCGATATGAGGTTTTGCCTTTCACCGACGTACGTATACACAATGTATACTCAAGTGTGTAACACCCCCCCCCCCCTCGAGTGAAAGTGAGAAAAACTCACTCGGGTGGGACTCGAACCCACGACCTCCTGCTTTCTAGTAAATAGTTTCATTGCGGTACCCGCTGCTATATCAGATTTTAACCAGATCCGATCCTAGCCTTTCGCCAGCGGCCATCGTGGCTTAAAGCGGCGGAGCTGCATCACGACCACAATATTACTGTATTCACAAACTACAATGGTCAGTGTGGTCTACATCAAAATGATCTGTTTCAATTAAATATTGGGTTTTGCCCTTCACCAACGTATTTTATAAATGTCGTATACACAGTTTTGCCCTCGAGTGCTTTGAGAAAAAAATCACTCGGGTGTGGGACTCCAACCCACGACCTCCTGCGTACCACTCGACTACCATGCAAGCAAGGGCGGATCAAGGGGAGGGGGCGGGGGGCTAACCCCCCCCCCCAAGAAAAAGAAACCAAAAGATTTGGTTAAAGTGGTCAGAAATAGCCTCAGATCGCACCACAGAGCATCTAGGATCCAAAAAATTTCGGGCCCCGAACCCCACGCCGTCATTTTTGGGCCCAAACAATTGTGTTCTGGATCCGCCCTTGCTGCCAAGCTTGCCGGGGTCGGCTGGATGGTGATTTTTTTCACAATACTCGGGCAAACAGTGAGTATACATGTTCAGTGCAAATACGGCGGTGAAGGGCAGAACCCATACTGAATTTACATCATCCTGATGCAAATTCCATCTTGTGAATAGATCTGTTTTAAAATGAAACATACTCGTATATTTACAGAACACGTTACTCTGCAGTGCTAATTTTACAACAAAATGTTGTATAAATTAACCAGATTCTGTCAAAAAAGGGAAATTTACTTTAAAACTGTAATGTCAACATCAAAACTGCTGTAAAAATGAAGTACAGGGCAAAGATTCTCTGTACAATTACAGTTTTTGTCACAGTGTACGGTCAGGTGAAAGTCAGGTCAAGCCGCACAGCCTGAATGAACTTGTACGCCTAACCTTTTATTTCATAGAGGCGCAACATTAGTGGTGGATCTACAGGGACCCCACCCCCACCTTCCCCCCCCCCCACCTTCCCCCCCCCCCACCCCCACCTCTTGGTCCAAATCTGGATCAGCCCCTGTATATATATACAGTTCTTGTACAATGTGTCAGTTTTAAGTTTAGCACACTGTTTTTACCGGTGTACTAAAATAATCGCTGCAGCTACCAACAATGACAGGTACTATTACCTTCTTTTCATTTTCAACGGAAAAACAAATCTCATTGGCAAATTCTGTGCTCATAAGTATCTCGATAAAAACGGGCGCTATTCTGCAGATATACCATAAACAAGAGTTGAGAAATTCACCAACATATTCTTCTATTATATACACACAAAGGAAAGGCCACCCATGGCAGCAGTTTCACCGTGATATCAGTCAAGATGCGCTGTACAGCGAGGACGCACCGTACATGGATGACCTCATACGTGACCTGGCTACTGTTAAGATTGTCAACGCGTCTCAGTTCAGAGGAGGGACGCAGCTCAAGCTCGACTTAAGACTTGCCGACGGTAACCGAGTCATCGCCAAGCCTATGAGGTATAGCTGCCCACTGTTCGAGTCTGCATGTAGCCACAAAAAAGGCAACATTTCTGATGCCCTAGGGCATACTCATGTAGTTTTTAACAAAAGGCAGAACGACGACGGTTACAAATGATTGCTTTTTAGATGTTTTCAAAAATCGTGTGCCAATTTTGCCATTTAATTTTCTTTTTGATTTTTTAAAAAGATTGTCAAGGGACCATGTGTACAAGTACACTAGGGAGGAGCCTTTCTGGCTGGAACCTGAGAGACATTATGCAGAGATTGCTGCCTTTCACCTTGATAGGTATATGTTTTTTTCTTACCCTGCCAAAATCCCCTCTCCGCCCCTTAGGAAGGAGACAATTATGTCATTACTTTAGATTATGCATGGTGTGGGCATGATTTGCATTAAATTTAAAACCGTACACTTAAATGAAGAGTCATAAAAGAGCGGAAAACGAAAACTCTATTGTACAATGTTGCGTCAACTGTAATCTCGACCAAAGTTGCTTAGCAATGCCTTGAACATGTTCAGGAGAATGTGGGAAGCTGTCACAGACCTACATCTGGAGAGCATATAATGCTTATATGCAGAGCTTGCACACTATGGTCAGGGTTTGGCCAAAATCATAAACCATGTACAATGTATTCTGAGCGCAATGCTTTGCAAGCCAGTGACTAATCTTCATTGGCTGTGTGTACGTACCGAAGAGGGCCCCTTACCCCCTACCAACCAGGCACATGAGAATATAAAAATAAGTGTATATTTCCATGACTGTCACACACGTCAATAGGTCGATTGCGCTCTGTGATGCCCGCCGGTTCGCGAATCGATGGCAACACGGCACCAAAACGGTCCCACACCGACAACCCCTGGGTTTTTTTTTTCGCCGTTAGGCCAAAAAAAAAATAAGTCGGTCTCTGGTCAGCGCGCGCGTCGATTTTAATCATGCGCGTCGATCTTTTTTTTTTCCAAAATGTTCCGCGGTAGCTCCAACAGCGCCCTCTATTTCCGCACCTCAAATTTTTTTACCAAAGAGCACCAAGGAATGGGAAATTGCACCAAGGCAAATGATCGAAAGCACCAAGGCAAATTATGGAGGACACCAATGTACATGAGGACACCAAAAAAGCAAAATAGTACCCCACCTTGTCTCTACAATCCAAGCTTGAAGAAAGAAAAAAAAAAGCAAAAAAAAAAAAAAAGCCGCGTGGCCGCGTCAATTCCGGAACTTTGGTCTGACCAGAGACCGAATATTTTTTTTTTTTGGCCTTAATGTAATTTCCACAACGTTCATATCGTCTCAACTCATTGAGTGGAAATCTCAATCAACAGTAATATTACCATTCGAATAAGTTTGTGTTCTCTTATGGATTTGATTCCGTTCACCGATGTCCTCTCTGTTTTTTAAGACTCCTCGGATTTAGGCGAGTACCTCCTTGCTCCGGTAGACGCGTCAACCTGAAGAAAGAAATTCTTGGAAAGAGCGAAGACACAAATCTACTCAGCACTGTCTTCAAATCTGGTAAGCCTGAGTTACCATAAGTTGACTCCTGTTCTTTAAAAAAGAAGGATAAATGGAATAAAAAGAGGACTCTGTGTGGCCTTAGCATAGATATGTAATATTTATTACAGTGTGGGCATTAGTTCGAGTGAAGAGTACTGCTTCATGCGCGCATACTTTAAGGAATCAATGCACACTGTATACCAGGGAATGCCCTTCGTTTCCCACTGCCGAGGAGGTACATGTAGGTACAAAGGTGCTCATGCATGGATCCTAGATTTTGACTGCCAAGTCCCTCTGAAAACTATGTGTATAAATATTCCTGCAGGTGGCAATCTCTGTGTTATCGGGAGTTGCAAACCCTGGTTCTGCAACCAGGACCATCCAAGTTGCACCAAGGGGGATCTGATGGAGGTGGCCATGTGCCAGTTCCTACCGACCTATCAGGGCGGAATCCCGGTGCGGGAGGTTGCATATCCCTGGAGCCAGGGGATAAAAGAATCCAAGGTGTGAGTTGGGCTTCCTTCGAATGTCATGGATTCAATGACACTAAAAAAGGCAGCTGAGCCTGACTCGTGAGAGACGTAACCATCACAGTCTTCCTTCATCAAGTCAAGTCACAAGCTATTCAAAATGAAAGTGACAAAATTATTTTATTACATTGTTCATCCCCTGTTACTTATAACCGGACTTGTGATGGCAAACAGCACTGGAGACTAACTGTGAGTCTAAGATCTGCACCTGAGTTGTTGTTGTTGTTGTTGCTGTTAATGTAATGGCACGTTCGGCAAACTAGTGCCCTTTGTGCCATAAGCAATACTTCTGCGTTACAGAACAGTAGGCTAATCAGCAAAAAAAGACACTTCGTGAGAGCTGCGAGAGATAAAAAGAAAGAAATGTCAAAAAACAACCAAGCAGTGACAGGATTCCTCCATGGTTCGGTAAAGCATGGAGGCAGGAGTGGGGGGAGCGCCAATGATCCGCCGAACATGCAGTGTCGCTGGTGCCCTGCAAGGCCGGACCGTTCACCATGCAATTTAAGGGCCCGGGCCCCGCCGGGTTCGTCGCAGGTCCGCAACGCCTTCAGGTGATGAGGGCAACACTGTGTCCAGCCAACCATCGACGCTCCCCTCTCCCGCACATGCGCAAAATCTACAATATCAAGGAGGTGTGGCTAAGCGGAATAGATTAGAGTTGTAATGGAGGCGTGGCAAAAATCTGCACCTGAGGCTTACCACGGGGGCTTTTGAGTCACGTCCTCTGGTCAGGTTCTAGCAAGGAGGCACCTGTTTTTAAAACGGCTAGATTTTGACTGTTTAAAACGATGTAATGTCAGAATAAGTAATGATCGTATAGTTATGTGCATGTGTTGTTTGTGTGGATAGTAACGATCTATTCAGACGGCCAAAAACTGGCATGGGGCGACGAATCTTTTCAAGCATTTCCAAAACACCTGTTGCCGAATCTATATGCGGCCTACGGTGATTATCATTGTCATGACTGTACGAAGTACCTCCGGCGGGGATTTTTTTTTGGGCGGGGCGTTTTGTCGGCCAAATCATTGTCCTGTCCGCATTGTCCTGGACCCTCACTTGAGGCAGGTGCCCCCTTGTACTCCCACTCAGAATTTTGGGACGGCAAAAATGAGGGTTTAATTTGGTTAAAAACGGAATAACATCCCACTCCAGCGGATCCCCTAAAAACTGGTCCCGAGTCACGCCACTGAATGCGCAAGTCCTATACATGTATACGATGTGTGACAAAAGCCTTAAACCAAGACGATTTGTGGAATGCTGCGTTTAACGCGGAATAGTTCATTGTATTCACGAAAATATGTCAACCAAGCAAGCTGTCAAAATGATTGTTTGCTGTGTATTGTTTGAATAGTAGACTTTTCTCATAACCTAAGCAGTTTTCTGTTGCCTATTATACTGAAAGAAAACGATTAACTTATTGTGATAAGTATATGAAAGTAGTCTTGACAATTACAAAATAAATACGCACTTTTGTTCTTATCGCAGGTGGAAAGGTAAAAACATTTGCTTGGATATTTTGAAGGTTAGTTTTACTTGTACAGGCATCATGTTTTGACTCATACACCCACACGACGAATACATCATTATTCTGGCTTGCAATCAGTTTGGTATAAAGATTATGGGAAGAAAAGTACAGACAGGGTCCGTTCCATGGAATGATGGGCGAAACTATAGGGAGACGGTTCAAAACAAGTTCTTTGTATACGCATGGGTTTTACTTGAGTCTTGTAACAAGCCTTCATTTCGTCACTGACACCACGAAGTAACACTCCACGTGTTAAACCATATTTTTTCGATTTTCAGTTTGTTACATATTTAAACATTATTCATCAAGGCCTACCATTGCACGAAGTTTCAAAGCTTCAAGAGCTTTACTTTAATAATTACGCTAAGCATCCATGGCAACTTTTGCGCGAAAGTGACAATTTTCGTTTTCACGAAGCAACACTCAAGTTTGTGTATTTCTCCTTTCCTTTGATCTAAGGATCCTGCCCGGCTGGATGGCAGATACTTACTAGACCTCATAGAGCAGGGGATATTCGACTTCTTTCTTCGTAAGGAACTTTGCTATTTTTTTTTTACATTGGCTATCATGCAGTTGACCAAGAGTCAGAATCACCTTTAGTCTTACTTGCTCTGCACTGCTTGTACAGCATTTGAAATGAAGGTGGTATAAAAGTAGCTAAATAATGTGGGTTCCCGACCTTAACAAGCTCGTCATGGCAAAGGTTCAAATAATCTCTCTTCACCCCATCCCACCCCAGCCCCTCCCCTCCTATTCTTACGGCCCTGTTTGTACACATGTAATTCATTACAAATTGTACATGTATATGCTTTGCACATAATAACGTACAGTTAGGCAATAAAATGAAACGATCTCCGGTTGAGGCCGTTTTAGCTGAGAAAGCGATTAATAAGTTGCTTCATCTGTATCTCACCTGCAGGAAATTACGACAGGCATCATTACTCCCAACTTCGCAAATACCGGAAACTAGGCTGCGTACTACACGTTGATAATGGAAAGGGTTTTGGTAATCCACTCGTAGATGATGACACATTCCTGGCACCCGTCTACCAGTGCTGCAAGTAAGTTTTATGATAGCATGCTCCTGTTTCGGACACTCAAATCGCCTACTAGTAAACCAAGGACAATGTAATACCGAAAAAGTAATAACGACGCGAAGATCTGCCTACCTACAACCTATTACTTCTAGATTTTAGTTGGGCTGGCTTGAATGCAGTCCTTATCAGCGGTCATTTTTTACATTTTTTTGTGAATGCTAATGAGTCCTTCGAGTTTATTTTAAAAATTGTATACCCAAAAGACAGTATATGTATTTAAGTTTCAGTTTTCACCCAATAACCGCCACAAAATTATTTCATAAGTTTTCGTCTTTGTACGAGTGCTCCGAGTTCCACTTGTCCACATGTATTTTAGATTTTCGGCAGTGAGTGGTCCATTTTTGGCGCGATATCTCTGTTTCGCGTCAGGTGATTTTTCAGTTTAGCTGAGATGCTATATAGTAACAATTTTACACAGGTCCTTTTGAGGGTAATTTTCTTAATAAATGAATGTACCAAAAGTAATTGCAAATTTTAAATTTGTGCACGTTAATTTTCTATTGAAGGGTTCCGGAAGCTCGCCACCACGGGTGAACTTTCAGGCTCTGTATTATCTTCAAAAGAATGCGAAGCAACTTTAAGGATGGTAGAAGAGCAATTATTCATGCGTTGTTGAATTCAAATGATGTTTTCTTAACTGGCAGGCTGAGGCGATCCACATACTTCCGTTTGAAAGAACTAGCCCGCCCCCAGTCGCGACTGAGCAACCGGCTAAATGCTTCCATGTCACATGACCCAATTGCACCTGTCATCACTGAGGTCCACCTTCAGGCGATGGACAGACGACTTGAAACCGTCCTGCGGACAATAGACAAATGTATACGTAATCACGGGGAGAGCAATGTGCTTGTTGAACGACTGGAATAACCTGAGACATTATGACGTCACGCTTTATTTACATTTGAGGGAACATGTAGCTTTCAGCTCTCTCCCTACCTGGCTAGGTTTGATATAGTTGGATATGTTTTGTATTAAAGGTGGGGCGCATGCAATGTATTTTTTTAATGCAATCCTTGAAAATGCACCTTTTTGTGCCAATTAAACTTATTTTCAATTTTGGTTGTGCCTTTTTCAAGGGTATCTTAGTGCCTTTTTGGTTTTTATGCTAATGCAAATTTCCATATTCATGAGCAAACGTGTGATGTCCTTTTAGGCAAACCTCAATGTTAAAGCTCATTTCAGCACCAAAAGTTGCAAGAAATTAGGATATTTTGCTGTTGTTCCTCCTTGTGTCGATACATGGCAGTAAGACATTTTTTCTCACCATGTTTTCTGTATATGATGATTCGGGCACATTTATCAGAGTCACTTGCCACAGTTTTAAGTCTCAACGGTATCCTCGTTTCAAATTTGTTCATTACCAATTCGTCGATCGTACCACGATCTGACCCATCTCAGTTTTTGCCATTTCGAGAAAAACGCGTTTGAAGTTGGGCCTATTTTGCATCCACTCTTTCACCCAGAACACTAATTTTTGTTGACTCAGTTTTTATATATAATAAAGTTGGATAGTTGAATTATGATTTTAAATTGTTTTTAAGGCAAAAACTCATCATTACCAGGTAAATAGGCGCCAAATCCATAAGTCACTTCGTGAAAATTTCATTTTCATATTTCATGCGCGCGAACGGCGACCTATCTAGATAGGTCACTTCGTGAAAATTTAATTTTCATTTTTAATGCGCGCGAACGGCGACCTATCCAGATAGGTCACTTCGTGAAACGAACAATTTCGATTTCTCTGTGGCTGATAGTGACTTATGTCATCTGCGCATGCGCGCGCGCGGACCTCTTCACGTTAAGTCATATGGAGGTTCGTTGCAATCTGTTGTTTTTTATATTAATATTATTGTTATTAGAGATTAATAAGCTCTTACAAATTAAAACGCTGTTATAGTGAAGGAAATTAGAAAATGAATTCCAATATATACGGGGTGTATAGAAACTTGTTGAATACATTGTGTATACCTCCTAGTAATAATTCTTGAACGAATTCATTGTAAAGGTGTACTTTTATTCCATAATTTTTTTATTTTTATCTGTAAAAAAATCGAGAAATAAAATCCGTGGACAAAACAGGTATTTTGTTTAATCAAGACTCACAAGTTCAAGTTACACTGAAACAGAACGATAAACGTACATGTACACTCTCATAATCTTCAAATCTTTGTTTTCTATTTTTTTTATTCTTCAAAGTGTACTTTCTCATTATTTAAACCTATTATTCCCTAAAAACAGCAATTTTCAGCAGATACTTTGTACGCCTCCCCCTTAAAAAAAATGATATATCTCAATGACGTACATTAAAAAAAAATCGGCTGCATTTTAATTAACAATGCTCAAAACGTCAAAACTGAATATAAATAGGATGTTTAGTCGCGTTAATACAATGAAGATTTTGTTTTTTTGAGAGTCGACTATCAGAACAGGCCATATTTAAGGGCCACTCAAGGGATAGAAAAGTAAATCTAAGAAACAAATTAATTATGTAGAAAGACAAGTACTGCCTTGATGTTTGAACTGGGACTGACCATCATGACGCAGGTCTGATGTAAAGAGTTCAACAGAGAGGCAGTGCAAAGAGTTGTTCTCAGCAATCTTTCAAATTTAAAAATAAGGGCTTTACTTGAAACGTTCTTAGCAATGAATTTCCTTTATTTGTTCGTAATAACTGTTTTTAGTTTTAGATTTACTTCAAACTATAGGTGCATAAATTAAATAGTGCGAGAACTGACAATAAAAGAGGTATCTCTTAATATTTCAAGATAAGTCTGGCATTAGTGAAGGATGTAGATCAAAGGTGATAACAATGACGGCTAAAGAACAGCTCCTGGTTCAAAGATTGTGGAGTAACAAAACATCGAAAATCTGGAGAAATGCACACAAAAAAGAATAGAAATACATTCACTCAACATTTTAGCGGCAATCAGTAGTCGCCCTTTGTTTTAAGGCTGAGCATTTTCCCGTTACATTCCGAGGCAGACTGTGGCAGGTGGTTCATGCATTCAGTAATCAATACTTTTTTATTAAATCTAAATTTAGAATCTACATGAACATTTTATTTGGATTTTTTTCTTTTAATATAGTCGACATGGAAAATCAATATAAAACAATTACAGTTTGTTAAAGGGAATTATTAATAAATCATTCAGAATGTGTTTAATATCTGGTGTCACTATCCTTGCAGTCTGTGTCTTTTTTTAGATTTTCACATTTTTTGCAATATTAACTAAAACAAATCATAGCAACTGAATTTAACTTTTTAACTCTATAAGTCACTTCGTGGAAAACTGACAGCGTTGTTTACGCGTTTCACGAAGTGACCTATCTCGATGCGTCAGTTCGTGAAATGATAATTTAGCATTTTGTAGCGATAGGTCAACATTTTTAATTAGCTAAATCAGCTTAATTAGCTAATTTGGCCACTTATGAATTTGAAATTTTCAGAAATTCAGAGGTCAGATCGTGGTACGATCGACGAAATTATATTATGCAAGTGTCTCACCTGCTCTGTGCTGTTTACATTATACATGCAGTAAAGCATGCGGAAATCTTATTTAAACGTTTTGTGGTGCATTGTCTATTCCACGTGCACAGGCCATCAGAAAATAAGTTAAGGAGAATACACGAGAAAGTGTGGATTCGTAATTCTTAAATTACGAATCCACATTTGCGAGTGTATTCTTCGACTTAAAGGGAATATACAACATTTGCAAACATCGAAAAATAAAACTACCAAGTTTTTGCGAAATACCTTAATAGGATGTTGATAAATGACAGTCTAAAGCATCCTGTAAAATTATGGCACCTGGTATTCTGTCATTTTCAAGAAAAGTGGTATTTTTGTATCAATTTCCAACGCTGATCGGCCGATCAGCGTTGGAAACAACTGGCTTTTTTTCAAATACTGGCCCCAATTGACCATTGCACTTGTTTGCAATCGATTACAAACCTTTGAACGGGTACGAGCCAGCTAGACTGGTTCCATGACCTTACAATTCCCCAATGTATGTAAACTGCTCTGTTTCTTCTTATATGGAGTCAGGGAACCAGACTACAGGAAAATGATCGTTTTTCTTGGTTTTTATAGCATTTTCGAACCCAAAACCTCCAAAAAGTCAGTGTAACTATATTTGCTTTATATTTCCAACCCCCCAATTCCATCCATTTCTGAAAATTAGAGCAAAAGCAAATGATGTATATTCCCTTTAAACCATTGCGTCAAAAGAAGTATTGGAAAGAATGTTGCAACCTGACGCCACTTTTTTCTTCATATATCATCTCAATGAAGGTCATTCGTTGCAAAAATTATGATAATACATTAATCTGGGACTGCAAAATGTTTCCAATTTTGTTAGGAAATGCTTGAAATGACTCTCCATAGACTTTGTACACAAGCGCGAAAGTGGCGGCAGGTTGCAACATTTTTTTCCTGGCGTGTTTAGCATGTGTATCGCCACACCCGTACAACCAAGTCATTTTGTGTGTATTATGCTCCTTACGTGAAAAATGGATAGTACAGACAAGGGCGGATCCAGAAGACAATTTTTGGGGGGCCCAAAAATATTTTTGGTCCCCCCCCCCCAAAAAAAAAGTGGGTCAAAAAATTACGACGTGGGGTTCGGGGCCCGCCTAAGGGCCCCGAAATTTTTTGGATTCTAGATGCTCTGTGGTGCGATCTGAGGCAATTTCTGACCACTTTTACAAATGTTTTTTTGAGGAAAAGATGGTGGTGTACTCATTGCCTGCCTTTATTGCGACGTCACATAAAAAAAAAAAAAAATTGGTTTCGTGTTTTTTTTTGGGGGGGGGGGGGGGCATGGCCCCCTTTGGCCTCCCCCCCCCCTGGTTCCGCCCTTGAGTACAGACGACGATTTCTTTCTGACTAAAAGTAGATTTTGCAGTGACGGCGGAGAATCTGACAGTGAAGATGCATTGGTAATTTTCGGAAAACAAATTTTCACGCAGACGGTCCTATTCATGCTCATTTTGTCCGACGCGTTCAAAGTGTGGATTCGTAATTCCGAATCCACACTTTACTAAAAATTCGTCGTTCCGAATCCACACTTTGTGCCCAGTGTAAGAGATTCGTAGATCCGAATCCACACTTTTAACAATAGTGTGACGTCATAGCAATGGTTTAATCTCTTTTAGCACATCGTTTTAGAGAATTAAATTCTTTATCTGAGTTGTTTAATTTATAGGACTGTTTATTTTACATGAATATGACTATTTTAAGTGAATGGTAAACATAGTGCACCACTCGTACTGTGACCTAAATATAAACACGTAGGGTGTATAGATAAAACGAAATTCAGTCCATCGTACGCCCGCGAGTACCGGTTCACTGCAAACTGTGTTGAGCAATTAATCACAATCTTGCTATCACTCTGTAAACATGTTTAGAAGCTCAACATTACGTGTCCAACTTCTAAACATCAATGTTCAAATTCGGCTAAACCCTATCCATGAATACTCTTTAACATAGTACATGTTTACAAAGTGATAGCAAGTGTTTAGACTGGATGCTTAATTGCTAAACGCATGTACGTTGCACATCGGCCAGAATCACCTCAAAGTGTGCCAAAATTCAAAATAGTGAATGTAACATTTTTAACTTTAACTTGTTTGAGGAAGAAAACATCCTTAAGAATATTTTTCCAACCATATTTTAAAAAAGTGCGGAATCTGCTCTTAAAATGATAAAAGTGCATGGCAATTTTGAAAAACCGTGCTTTGATTTATATGAAGGAGAAAGCAGTCATTCTGTTACTGCGTGCAGTTCTTACCTATTAGTAGCCAAATTAGAAAATATAATTCAAAATGTTAACAAAATAATGTACATTTGGAAAAAATGATCAGTAAATTCGACCAAAAACACAAAAAAGTGAATTTAAAAAAAAAACATTTACCCTAAAAGGGCCGGGGGCGGAATCAGCCCCCCCCCCCACGACTTTTTCCGCGATAGCCTCTAAAAAAAAAATTTCGCGACCCAAGCTGTTATGACTTTTTAGCCTCAAGCCTTGCGCATTTGTTGATCCAAAAATATAAAAATAGGACAACGGGTTGCCGCGCAGCAAAAAAAATTCCGGCGCTAGGCGCCGTGAAAACTTAATTTTCCCATATACGTCGTGTACACAGAGCAGAATTACCAGTCGTACATATGAATAATTAATTAGCCATAATTCAAAAACCCTTTGACCTATAGTCATAGCATTTCTTACGTATGTTTATGATGATTTGCTCTATGCATGTACCGAGTTTCAAAATTTTTCGTCACTCGATGGCCGAGATGTTGGGGGGGGGGGGGGGGGGCTGAGAGACGGTCAAAATAACCCGGTCCTTTTAGGATTAAATTAGTGCGATACTTAGGATTCCCGCCGAATCCTGCCAAGGTATTAATTTCAACGTTTCCACTTAAGCTTAACGTTGATGCCAAGTTGTTTTGCTAATTTGCCTGCGTGTAAGATGCGCTTTAAAGGCCCATGTTCGCCGTTTTTAATGTATGGTACTGTATATTTGTATACTGTTAATATAAAAACGTGTAAAAGTCACTCTTCCTTACATAGGTCCAGCTTCTCATCATCTACAACGCATCCTCCGACAAGCCGGCGTCAAGGTGTACCACTCATCTGGCAACAAGCTCCAAGGCAGCCTCCATACTCACAAGGACAAGCAGGACTCCTCTTCCAAGGCGGGAGTCTACCGCATTCCATGTGAATGCGGCAAAGTTTACATCGGCGAAACCGGTCGGAACCTTAATAATAATAATAATTAACATTTAATAATACTAATTATAAACTAGACTCAAGGAACACAGAGCACATGGACGGCGAGGGGATTTTGACAAATCGGCCATTGTCAAACATTCCCACATCAACGACCACAAAGTTGATTGGGATGCGGCCGAACTCATCGCACCGATCCAGTTCTGGCATCCAAGACGCATACGGGAAGCCATCGAGATCCGCAAACACAACACAGTTCCGCAAGACATCGGGTTTCACCTCAACGACATCTGGCTCCGACTTCTCCAGACTGATGGGTCTCCTATACCCTAGGTCCTCCCTCTACTGACACTGCAACCCTACTGTTCCACTTCAGTGGGCACCAAACTTGTTCCAGGATCCTGTCTACTTGGCATCCTCACAGGATGCAACTTCTCACTTCATTGACTTCGCCTTTTGCTACTTAAGTATTCACTTTCTTAGAGTTTAGGCACTCTCCTGAAGACGGTCAGAGCATACTGACCGGAATTTCTAGATTATACCTCTGGTTCTTTTCAGAACCATTCTCTTAGTTGAGAAATTATTCGCACATGGTGTTTCCGCAAACCTTTCATTATTTAGTATCTCCACCATGCAAAGCCTCAAATCTTACTTAAAAGTTAAAAGTCACTCTTTTGTATTTGGAGCGATATTCATTCAATTTTTAAAACTTCTTTGAGGTAGAAAACATCCTAAAATAAATTTTATCAGTATTTTCGTTTAAAAGTTTTTATGGTGTCATATACCCCTGTGAACAGAAAACAGTACGAATGCTGCTCTTAAAATGATCAAATTTGGCAACTTTGAAAACCGTGTTATGACTGTCAACTTGATACTACGTGCAGTTCTTACCTATTAGTAACCAAATTAGATAATAAATTTCAAAATGTTATAAAAGGTACATTTTGGAAATTATGACCGATTCTTGCCAAGATTTTATTTTCAACCTTTTTACCCAAGCCTTAGCTTTTCATTGATGCCAATTATATTTGCTAGAATTTGCTATACTGCGTGTAAATTCCCCAAGTTCGTCGATTTTAATAAACTGTATACGTGGCACTGTATAGGCCTATACCCTTAACATAAAACCCTGTAAAAGTAAAAAAAAAAAAAAAGTGACTTATTTATAATTGGAGCAATACTTATTCATACTCAGAGTAGAAAAATCACAAATCACATTCAGAGCTTATGTCATAATAAATCAATGGAAAGACTTACCTAATTTTGGATAGTTATTATAGATGTAAACAGTCATGTCTAGTCAACAATATATGAGTTCATATACCTCTAATGTCAGTTGTGTAGCATAATAGATAACACCCATATTAGAATTAAAATATAATTTCAACCCTCCAATCAAAGTGCAGCATTTCAAATACGTTTTCTAAAACCAATTTAGGTTTCCACATTCAGTTAAATATTGAATATATTTTGATTGGATAATTGATTCAATTAATCAGAAAACCGTCGCTGACGTAAAAGAAAATTTTAAAAATGCCCTCATTCAATTCCTTAGGTCCGGAAACCCTTTATACGATTCAATAATCAATGTGGTATGAATCTGCCTTGTTATTACAATGATCATTTGCCTTAGCCAATCGGAAAACACTATTCTGGTGACGTCATACAGATTTTAAAATGCTTTCATTGATCTTTACGTGTCTGTTAACCCAGTAAAGGTTTCAAAAATCACTCTAATATGAATATTCCTATGTTTTGAAAGGTAAATTGGCTCAACCAATCTGAACACAGTATTTTGATGACGTCATATAAATTTAAGAATGCTTCCATTGGATTTCTTAGGTCCAGAACCCCCTTAGACGTTTCAATAATCAATGTAATATGAATCTGTCTTGGTAGTACAATGATACTTTGTCCGTCCAATCAGAAAGCAGTATTTTTATGACGTCATACAGATTTGAAAATGCTTCCATTGAAATCTACGGGTCTGCAAACCCTATATGTACTTATAACTTTAACTTCATCAAACTTTTTAAATGTGTGTTTAATTTTGGCACACTTTGACTGCATTCTGGCCCACTGTGCGTTGCATTGTGGTCGAGTGAAGAGACCCGCAAATCCGTGGTGCGCAATGGGCTATACAAAATGCAAGTTTGTGCAACATTCGGGCAGCATGCATGTGAGAGAGAAATGGAAAAGATCATTCTGCTGATTTATTTAGATGACAATGTCTTTGGTTAGACTGAGAAGCATACAGCATGGAGGTAGGAAACACTCCAAACATCGTGGTAAGCCCGTGGGGCACGTGGTGTCTGCAAAGGAGGAGGGGTAACCTTAGATGGTGAGTAAATGAGAGAAGTGGCATATACAGGGTGCCCCCCCCCCCCAAAAAAAATGCAACCCTAAAACATTTGCCTTTAAAAAAAAGTCATCGATGGATTTTTATGTTTTGGGTATCAGATTAAAGATGAGAGTTTCTTCTTTCAAATACCGAAAAAAAATCATGAAAATAGCATTTTGGGTTGCTGAGAAAATGGCAATTATGAAAAAGTAGTCATTTTTCATCCTCTTCACACAAAAAATACCATAGTGAGGGGTTTGCACTGTACCTATTTGTGCATGTCCTAATCCTTACAAACACGCGGCACTTAATATGACAAAGAGTACAAATTAATTTGATGGAAATACCTTTTATTTTCCACCAGGTATCTCATCCTTTTAGTCCTATTTAAAACCTTTTCAGCATCATAAAAAGTAAAAAAAAAAATATAAAGAAATTGCACAAATGAAGGAAAATTGCACAGTAGGCTTACAGTAAAATGTTTCACTGTTTGAAGTACTTGCGTACAGGATAGAAATGACTACTTTTACATAATTGGCATTTTCTCAGCAACCCAAAGTGCTATTTTCATGATTTTTTTTCACAGTATTTGAAAGAAAAAAAAACTCTCAGCTTTAATATGATACCCAAAACATAAAATCCACCGAGCCCTTTCTTTTTAAAAGGCAAATGTTTTATAGGGTTGCAATTGTTTTTTTTGGGGGGGGGGGGGGGGCGGGGGGCATCCTGTAGAATAGCCAGTGCCGAAGTGTGTGCGGGATTTTGTGGTGTTATTTTTGTTAGTTCAGTGTTAAAAATGATGGGATGATGCAATGGCCCGTCTCCTCCTGGGCAACGATATTTACTCGGTGATTTCTTTCCTTAGAGATACTCGATTTGAACGAATCACGCATGTTACTTAGAAGAACGACGGTCGATTGTTGCCTAGAAATTACGGCTGGCTCCGTCATACCATGGAGGATTGGAGGTAGGAATACACCGACAAAACGAAATTCACTAGGCGCATTAATAACACCTGAAAGTGCGTAGGCCTACAGTGATGGAACCGTGCAGCCACTGCCCTTTCTGAAGGTTCCGATGACCTCCCATTTCGTAGGGCTCTCATAAAACAAGGTATATTGTCGTGGTTCTAAAGAAATATCAGAGTTGTTTATTTCTTCTCTTTACGAATTAACGTCTGCAACAATCCAACGCAAATCAATGGCAATACAAAAAAAACTAGACACTTACAACCTGTGTCAAATTACATCCAAATATTATTCTTTCTTTTTTTAATAATACATTGGACATTTATACTTTTTGGAAGAACAAATAAATAAAAAAAATCAAATGAAACAATTAAATCCATTCAAATGGACACAATTTCAGTGTTAACAATCATGCAAAATATATAAGAATACCGACTTAAAAAAATGTACCCTTTCACCTGACATAATTTAATACAAATGTAATTGCATTTTGATGCAACAAAAGTAAAACTAGGTAGTTTTGAGTGGTCCCTCAAAACAGTAGATAAACGTACCCAAATATGCGGGATCCAGATAAAAACAGTGACTTTTTAATATATTTAATACTTACTTGTACAGACATGTCACATTTAGTGGTGGGTCAACAGGCAATATGTGATTTCAACAAAAGGCGGAAAAACAATAATTAGTAAATTGAAATCAAATCCAAGCAGACAATTGTATACACATTAGTAATAAATGTAAATTTTGTTAATTCGGAATTTACAAATATATTATTTTTATTTACATAATTCATTTTACATTTTTTCTCATTTTCTTTCATTCCCGTGGAAGAATATTACAGACTGGGCATAAAATAGCAACGTCATTGTCAACAACAATAATCTATGGAGTTATTATGGCATTGATTTTCCCACTGTCTTATAAAATATCATGATTTCTATTCAAATGCCTGAATTTCACCAATAAATAATTATATATTCTAAGTACTTGGCTCATTTCAGCACACAATTTCATTACAATAGGCAATGAACAAAACTGAACTGAACATCTGGGAACAAGTTTATGATTGGCGCTTAGCAACAACAGGTTTACCAGCCAAAATGTCACATGGTGGATACAACTTGTCACTGGTTCCCGGTTACTTTGTGCTATTTGCTAAGTGAATTTTTAGTAAAGACCTAACCGGGGTAAATGTTTTGTTCATAGTTTATTCATTGGCAGATATTTTTAACTGAATTAAAGTATCAAAGTACATGTACAAGGATGTCTGACACACTACCAAAGTTGAACCATGGAGGAATAAGAACACATGGTTGAACATACTCTCTTAGCATGCCCTCTATATGTGACCCTTTGGTTTGCAATCAAATAATCTGTTTGTCTGGCGACATAATAGTTAGATAAAATATTCTTCCCTTGACGTTGTTTCTGGTTTGAAGAAAGACTTGCCAGTGAAATTGAAGAAGAGTTCTCGTTCTACAAATTCCAAAAACTTTGGACTGTGACAAGTTTTACGTTTTGACACTCCGACCTCCATGCAAAATCTGTTCCACCTTTTTGATTGAATGCACAATCTGGAGATAGGAGATTCGGTCACCATGTCCCTTTCAGACCTGTGTATATTTTGTCCGAGTGAAAATCACTCTATCGTGATTTGCACTTGTATATTACACAAAATAGCTTTATTACAGTCTACGTGCAAGTGTGGCAGCAACAAGTAACGCCAAATGACTTATTACTCTAGTTTGTGCTAAATTGTGCAGAGCTATATGGACAAATACATATTTAAAAACAAATTTAAGCAAAAGGACTTTTTAACAATTCCAAAGCCAGGAAAGACATGAAACCTTCAACATTTACACCTTTGAATCACTGCATTATATATGCAGGATGAATGTTCAGACATCAATGAGCATATTAATATTTTCAGCGACACGACTCATTTTTGGATGTTCTATCAACTAGCAATTGAAAAAATATAAATATATAAAACCTCCCCACTGATTTACTTTCATACTGACCCTATGACATCTTGATCATCCCAATCTCTCTTGAGCTCAGATCTCGGTTTCTCTGCCTTTTTCGTCGGTCTGGTATTCTTGGTATCGTTGGACGCACGCTTAGCCTCCTCGATATTTCGTGCTCGTCCTATCTGATTTATCTCTGGGAGTACTCCCCTTCTATGACCAGTGCCAAAACCCCATCCATTTAGTTCCACAGACTGTGTGAACAAGTGGAAAGCATGTAGAACAACAACAACCCACAGCGTACACAAAATGAGAATTATTTTCGTTTTAAATCGCATGATGAATGATAATGTGATGATGGCTTTTCTCTATAAAAAGGACTCATGAAGCAATCTCTGCAAAATATGAATGAGCCGACAGCTGTTTTAAAGTTGTGCGTGTAGTTCGATTTTGCTTTTTTTGATATTACAAGTGGATATCTGCATACACAGATGTCTACAGACCCCATCCCCTGTCCTCTTCCCTTTCACGTGTTAATTATGCTCTCCTTCACGACCACGCGAGTACTTTATAGCTTTCTCTCCTTTTTAAGAAAAGTCGCTTGCATGATACCCTTCACAAGATCCAAATCTCCATACGATTTTTTGTCCATTTTTGTACTTCCACAACCTGTCCACACATCAATGAAGTGAGAAACATTACATTCACTGTGTGGACTTCCGAACAAAAGAGGTCCACATAAACCAGGTAGAGGCGACGCTGTGTGGACGTGGGCAAGTCCACACAGTGTTTCCCCATTTCTGGAAAACATATTTAGAGGCATTTTTGGGATTGGTTTATGTGTGACAAAATGAAGAGAAACACTAAAGGGAATCATAGAAAAAAATTGGGATGAAAGTGTTTTCACAGTGAGAGTAAAATGAGGGTTTTTTTCAGAGCTTTTTCTTAACTACACGAAAGCAAGGCAATGTCCACATTTGGTATGTAAATGTAAACAATCATGCGTGCGTGGGTGTGTGTGTGCGTGCATAATCTGTTTCATGGAACACTGAGCATTTCCCAGGCAACATTTCCATTGAATAGGGTTAATACATTTTGTCTGAATTTTATTATTAGGCATTGTAGTTGATTTCAATTTACGCCATTTTAATGGACCCATTGCTTTCACGGCACTGTCGGGAAATTAACTCTTTTTTTTTTAAATGAATCTAATTTTAGAGTTAAAATATACTCCAGTCGATTGACATATTAATGGTGAGAATGTGCATATTTTAATTGCTGTTAGTAATATACTGACATTGCTGCTATAATCTGCAGGGCTTCTGCATGTAGCGCGTTCAAGATCTAGAATATTTAAGCCCAATTAAGGCCCAAAAAAAGTCTCCGGTTTCTGGTATGGAGCTTGCCCAAAAAGTGGTGCGGCGACGCGGCTTTTTTTTTTTACCTTTTTTTTTTTTTGCTTCAAATGTCGGCTGATGACTGCAAATGGTGCCCGACTAAACTTAGTGCAAATATATGGGAGTCCAGAGAGGCCACATAAAGCTTATTCTCGATCATAACCCCATCTAAAAACACGTTAAAACTCTGCAGCAGCAGGATTCCAGTCAAACCAGTGAGTTTGGCGGTTTTGAGACATCATCGTTTATTGAAAAAAAAACTTTTTCATTTTGCCGACGCGCATGGCTACGGCGACGCGCGCGCATACCAGAAACCGGAGACTTTTTTTTTGGCCTAATAGGCTTTTTTTTGGTTAAAGAATCATTCAAATCACTCATGTACGTTTGCAGTTATGGATTTTTGAACACAAACATTTTACTCACGTACGAGCAGGAATCATTTGTCAGCTGGCCTATATTTGCCACAGCTCGCAGACACCAAACACGGCAGGCAGGCGGTGTGTCTATATATATATAGTTAGAGTAACGTGGCCACATTTGAAATGGGATTCTTCCAACATTTTGCCCGAGTCATTATGGGCTTATATTTCACACTACTAAATTGCAGAGAATGTGAGGTTCGTTGAACCCTTGTCATATAGGTGGCTTTAGTCTCGGACTTCAAAATGCGCGTTATTCATCTTCAGATTTTCCCCTTATACGTGTTCTGTCACTATCCAGTCTGCTCTGCTTTGTATAATACAGGGTGAGTACAACAAAATAATGACACCCCCTATTGTATTTTTAAAGAAGTTATGCATGTAGCGCGTTCAAGATCTAGGATATTAACGCCCAATTAATAGGCTTTCTTTAAGTTAAAGAATCATTCAAATCACTCTGTACGTTTGCAGTTATGGATTTTGAACACAAACACATTTTTTTAAACCTTGTCCACGGATGACAATAAAAGGTAAGTGATGTTTCAGCAAAACGAAAACTATTCAAATATCAAAAAAACAAAACACGGATCAGAACACTCTCACAACCATGATAACTGACACTTATGATTTTCAGGAAACGACATGATTTCATTTTTACTGAAATATCACGTACCTTCAATGTGATCCGTGGACAAAAGTTTAAAACGTGTTTTGTGTTCAAAAAGTACATGAGTTATTTGAAGGATCAAAAAGAAGAGTCAACGGTGGCGGATGCACAGAGCCCCGGGGTGCCGCCCGAGGAGATGAAGTATGAGACACGCCAGATGGCGACCAAGAAATCGAAAAGGCCAAGAACCAAAAGAAGATCGAAGTCTAAGAAAATATAGGATGACCAAGAAGTCATCGGGTCAGTGTATATGTAAATAAATTGTTTGCATTATTTGGTAGTCAGTTGCATAATTTGCATGTTTGTAAATTCCTTTTTGAGAGAAATTAACTGTATAATTTACCTGCACATCCTTATATGACCTTCTCGGCTATAAGTCTGATGCTTACATCTAAAGACGTGAAAGTATTATGTTCAATTCTTGACGTCACTTTAAATTTATAGGTGTCTTGGGTTCTGCAAGTACATTAGAGTTGGCTTCCCGTGCTTTTCAACATATTGGATTTTTTTCACGATTTTTTCCGAAATTTTTATCGAATTTACAGTTTGTATTTTTTTTTCAAAGGAAATTTATTTTTGTCTATTTTGGACGTTTTAAACCCTCTGAAAAAAAAGGCTTTTAACTTGAGCTGATTTTTTTTGTTCTCGGCGTCTCATTCAAAACTGAATACATTTTGTATTGTTAGAAATTAGAACAAAATTAAACACAAAATCTATTTTGGGGGGTTGTCCCCTATTTTTTTTTCTTAAAGTCGCTTCTCTTTTTTCTAGTCGAGTATCACCCGTTATCCAGGGAGCCCAGACTCCTGTCTAATGTCTGATATATCTAAGCATGCAGATTTATGAGATCCCGCGCCTCAGCCAATCGGAGTCGACTTGTTATGTTCCTGTTTTGTCCCTGCGTTTTTGTCCCTATTCGTAACTTGTATGGTAATTGTAGGTATTTGTCCACAGGTTGGGGTACAAAAGCTATGCTTCACCCTATACCTAACGTTGTTCCAGTATGTATGTTGTTGATTTATGATAAATGTTGGTTTGAATTCAATTTATATCCAATTATAATACATGTAATTATAACATTAATTTTGTGTATTAATGAACAACGTTGAATAAATGTCTAGCAATTGAATTGACTTTACTAAATCGTGACGTCATTTCATTTCCAAATCAGGACTAAATGTTTGATTGGTCAATTCGAATGCAGTGTTTTGTAATACAACAACGGCCGGGCATAGATCTATAAAACCTAGACAAGCTTGGCGCGTATCGCCTAACATTATACAGAGCACGTGACCACAACCTTTGTTTGCTGTGTCTAGGTTTTTTTTTTATCTACGTCTATGATGCGACAACGGGTGACTGACCGAAGACCCGATATAGAAGGCGCCCGCTGATTGGTCAAAATCTAGAGGTCAAGAGGTGGTTGTCTTGCATATCTGTTCACACATGTATTATCTAAAATACATTATTATCATATGCGAATCTGTTCACATATATTAGTTAGCTAGGCCATGGCTTCGCCATGATCTGTTTAATACATGGACTACTCTTTTTGGGGCGCTGTTTGATCAATGTTCCAATGATTCTCCTTGGCTTTATGCATTGGCGTAATGATAAGATGCGGTTTGCATCGTGACATAGGTTAAAGTTATCAAAAAGGTAAAAATGCCTTTGAAATTTTAGAAATGTCATCATCATCATCATTAGCCTAATTCAATCCACTGCTGGATGAAGGCCTCTCCACTAACTTTCCATGCTTTTCGGTCCCTTGCCAGTTGTTTCCATTTCTTCCCTATGAAATCAGAGATTTCATCTCGCTACTCTTAGGCTGTCTTCCTCTTCGCCTCTTCAATTATAATGGCGTCCAATCTGTTACTTTCAGGGTCCATCTGTGGTTGTCTCTTCTCATGACATGTCCTGCCCAACTCCACTCTTTCTTTTTGATCATAACTATTATGTCTTGCACCCCTGTCTTTCTTCTAAGATCTTCGTTCCTTATTCTGTCTCTCTTTGTGACCCCAATCATTATCCTTTCCATTGCCCGTACAGTGACTCGCAATTTTTGCTCTGATTTCTTTGAAGGTGCCCAAGTCTCAGCGCCATATGTTAGAACTGGGATGATGCACTGGTCGAAGAGTTGACGTTTCATCTTTTGCAGTATTTTTCTGTCCTTGAATATGTAACTCAACTTGCCAAATTTTGCCCATGCAAGTTGTATTCTCCTCTGAATCTCCTCTGAATTCCCAACCTTAAATGTAATCTTCTGTCCCAAATATATGTACTCATCTACTGTGCCCAGTGTTTCATTCCCCACTTTAAATTGTGTTATGCCTGTGTTGGAATTGGACATCACTTTCGTCTTCTTCATATTCATCTTAAGGCCAACTTTTCTACTTGCCGCATCGAGCTCTTGCATCATGCCGTTCAGTTCCTCTGGGTCGTGACTCAATAAAAGGATATCGTCCGCAAACCTCAGATGGGTAAGGTGTTTTCCATCAACACGGACACCCTTGTTCTCCCAGTCCAAGCTTCTGAAGGCTTCCTCTAGTGTTGAAGTGAAAAGTCTAGGTGAGATCGGATCTCCCTGACGAACTCCTCGCTTAACTGGCAACACATTGGTGATGGACGAAGGATCTCTGTAGATCAACTTCACTAAGTACTTGGCCTCGACGCTGAATTTCTTCAGTGTTTGTAGCATAGATTCCTGATCCAGACTGTCAAACGCTTTTTCGTAATCGATGAATCCAAGGTGCAGGCTGAATTGGTATTCTCTTGCTTTCTCTATTAGTTGATTTAATGTGTGAAGATGGTCCGCAGTTCCGTAACCAGCTCGAAATCCTGCCTGCTCTCTTGGTTGGTTTTCCTCCAAGATTCGCTCTATTCTGGCACCTATAATTCTGCTGAAGAGCTTGTTTAGAAATGTATAGGCCAACAAATCTAGTCAGGCTACACTTCAATTTACACGAAGTCACGCACCACTGGAAAATACTTGCATCTACCTTTGTACAAATAATAGAGGAGCAACTTTTTTGATGACTGACTAATTAGTAAAAATTTACTTTGTTGTTCTTTTGATGTGTGTACGCAAAGCGAATGCCGCCCATGGCAACAGTTTCACCGTGATATATCAGTCAAGATGCGCAGTACAGCGAGGACGCACCGCGTACGGTACATGAATGACCTCCTATCCTACGCGACCTGGCTATCACAGTGGGACCCAGCTCAGCTGCTTTTTGAGGCTTGCTGGCGGTATTTGTCATCGCCAAATCTACGAGGTATAATTGTATGGATCGTATCACACGGCGGACTGATACAATGGATCACGGAGTCCACTTAAACCTGCATGGCGTACTTCGACCCCCCCCCCCCCCCCTCCACCAGGCTCCACCTCCCAGACTGTCATCAAGTAATGCTGCTGAACTTCTCTGTTGACATAATTGCAGTACAAAAGCATGTGTACTTTTATTAAGTAAATTGTAACTTAGTCCGGATGTCAAAATGAAGTGCTGTCCGAATATTAGGTGAAAACTCAGACCCCTAAGTGTGACATGTAATGTGGCATAGTTGAACAATCCCCAACAAAATAATATTCACGTTACAACCTGCCGACAGAATGTTTTGCTTTCTGCATTATGTGAACAATTCCAGAAAATGTTTAAGGGCTCACAGCGAACTTCAAAATAGGTTCGAGATATTGTTTCAAACTATACATTTCTTCGTATAACATTTTAACAGGTCACTCTTAGCTCTATGATAATAAATGACTAGTATCGGCATAATTTCACTTTCTGTGCAACCTTGGGTAAACCCAGTCAATTAAAGTGCCTAATGAAAAAAGTAGGGTCAAGATGGCTCCACACGTTAATAAAACTACGGAGATGGCTCATCAGTAGAGAAAAGACACCGTTCGGGTACCCGAGTGTAGGGGAAGCATATTTACCTTTTACATTGAAGACTTTTATACATAACTGAATTCTTATCGCTCTTTTTAGATCCAGATATACTGGCGTCAAGGTAGTTGCATGGAAGTGTGGGATGGGCGGGGGTATAAGGTTTAGGTCCCACTCCTCATCCGAATTGTTTTCCCATGGGTGTCGTATATAACTTATAAAGTATTTCCATTGGTTGGAACCGGAAAGACACACAGCGGAAATCGCTTCCTTCCATCTCGACAGGTTCAAAGGCAATCAGTTTTTCGGATTCAAAAACTGTTTGAAAGTCCGATTGTTTTTGTCAATGTAACTACCCGAACTGCAGGAGGGAATTAACTCAATAATTGTTAGTGAATTCAAATATATTTTTTTCTCCCACTTTGTAATTTAAATAATTTACCCACGGAGAAGGCAGTTGATATTCGGAAGGAAGTTTGGCACACTGTACAAACGTTGGGATGGGTAAAACACGTTGGGCAATGTTATTTGCCATGAAGTTACCTCATTGTTGCTTACTTGGTAAAAGGGATCAACTTTTCACTGGGAAGAAAACCTTATTTCAATTTTCGTTTTGCCATTTTCGAGGGTATTTTGGCGCCTTTTTGGTATTTATGCTAATAAAAAATTCCATATTCATGAGCGAAAGTGTGATGTCATTTCTGGCAGAAACCTCAATGTTACAGTTATTTCAGCTCCAAAAGCTGCTAATTTTTTTTGATATTTTGCTGTCGTGAATTTTATTTTCTTTGGTGATTCGTTTTTGTGACAGCAGTGCATGGCAGTAAGCCAGTGAGTAAACTTTTTTTCAGTGTCTTCCTCAAATGACATCACAGCAACAGTGCGGAAAAGCATGGACAATTTTGAATGTTTAAAGAAGTGCATTTTCAATAAAATTAACCAAAAAGGATGTCTATTATATAGTTTTCATATATATTTAAAAGTAGTACAAAGTCAAACAGGCCTTTAAGAAGAAACAAAATCTCATGGGTCCTCTGGTTCGGGTAAAAATTATCAACTGTATTTTCAGTGGGAGTAATTAAGTGGGAAGAATTGCCTAAGATGTGTTAAACCAACACTGGAATACACATTTTCCCAATTTTTTTAGAGCAAATTTTAAGGATGCATGCACCTCCCGCGCTGCATGCGCATGTGCTCAGCTCGCAGCTCGCCGGCCGGCGCGCGGGCGCGCGTGCGGTTGGCTCTTATAGCGCCCTCTTTTGGCGAAGTGTAACGGTTAATTTGAGAAAAAATGGCGTTCGCTGGGCGGCAGTTTCAATCGTTGAGGCGTTCTTTTCGACGGAGTAAAAGGAAAAGAACTTATGATTTGAACGAAACCGTGAATGGTGTCTCGAAGAAAAGGAGGAGTGAAGGGGACGAAAATGTGGAGCTTCAATTCTACACTAGTGAGGTTAGTGAATAGTGTTCGCTGTTTTATTGGTAGGCAGAGGTAGAATTACACGTTACAGGAATTAATGTTGAGAAGACGTCTATTTCCGACATGTGATTGTATGCATTGTTTACTGTAAATTGTTACTGTAGCCTTGAGTCTAGCCCCATAAATGTGGCCTATTTACTGGACTGCCTCCGTAAACATAGGCCACACATCCACATGTACAAAAAACGTGTCGACTTTGCCAAATTTTGATTTTCACATTTAGGCTTACTTTTTACGTTTTTCTTGCTTTAGAAGCATTCTCACCCTCTATATAGGCTAATCAGAAAGTGCTGCCTTTTTCAGATATCCATTTTTCGTGAAATTTCCAGATACATTTGCACACGTTTGCGTATCAAAATTTCAACATGAAATTTCACAAAAATTAAACATCTGAAAAAGGCAGCACTTTCTGATTAGCCTATATAGAGGGTGAGAATGCTTCTAAAGCAAAAAAAATCTACAAAGTCCCCAGATGCTGGCACGTAAAAAGACTGGCACAAGCGGCAAAGCCGCGAGGGCCACTATCTCGTGGAACTAATTACTTATATTATAAAATTAATTTAATCATTCACGTAATAGTGCGTGCGTGCTGTCTCGCGCCAGACAACGGCTGATTTACGTTAGTAATTTCTTCATTTTCATTGGTCAATCCACAACGGGTAATGCATTATGGGTAATCCTTACCTTTAGGACCCCTTTCCTATATAAGGTTAAAAGACTCACCAAAACAGCCGACTAAATGACACTCAAAAGTGACATTCTGATATTTCTGACATTCTGATATTGCACATTTGAACATTTGGCAATGACACCTCTTCAATATCAGCAGGTTTAATTTTGTAGAAAGAGGGCAGGGCTTTGATTTATGAGGGGTTAAAGGCGACGGTGACAAACAGAAAATATATTAAAAAAGCAAGATGGCGAACTGCAAAAAACTGTAGGAAAGTCACATTTTCTTTGAAAGTGCTTTCAAAATTCTAACTAACATGAGTTTGTCTGAAGAAAAAAAAGACTGCTTTAGCCTGCAAAAGTCACTTTGGTACTGGACAGTCATCTGCAAAAGTCAGTTTTGAACAGAACTCGTACAAAATAGAGGTGTCCTAAAAGTAAGGATTACCGCATTATGCACGTCTACCAAATCGGTAGACAAATGTAAAGAAAAACATAAGCGTTCTCCACGAGATGGTAAAGGCCCTCGCAGCTTTGCTGCTCGTGCTAGTCTTTTTACGTGTCAGCATCCAGGGTGCGTCACGTGTCCGGGTAAGCGCGTGGGACTTGACTAAAGGCTACTGTTATAGTGTTAGTGAGGTTTAGATCCTACTCGGACCTCATGACCTAGACCCGTGAACGTGGCATGTAAACAATGCCACATTCCGTTGTTGATGCCACGTTCCGTTTATGCAAAATCATTTGAATGAAATTTGAGGGAAAATCTGGCCCCTGATCGCAACGTACAGAAAAAATTCCATACACGGACGTCACTTGGTAACCCAACACTTGACACTCTGTGTACAAACCCTATGAAACTGGTCTGAAAAATTCTTACTAAGTGTTTTTTTTACTAAACATACTAAATTATAAATAGGCCTAGTACGCCCTACCCCTAGAACTACATGTATGGGTATTACTTGTAATACCCATAGTTCTAGGGGTAAGTAGGCCCTACTTCAATATTTTCCCTGCCAAATTTGACTTTTTATTGTATCGCTTTCTGATGGCTGGCAGGTCACTGTAATTGGTAGGGAAAAATAAGTGATGTCCGTATATGGAATTCTTTCCGGTGTTTTGGCTACCAACCAATTGACGCATTGTTTTAGACAAGTTTCCAGTCCTATCCTCTCTCAACACACTGCATGCAGGCGCACTGCTCCCCGCGACAAGACTAAAAGAGGCGAGACTAAAAGAGGAAATCTTAGTGTGTTTTTTCTGAACAAATAACAAGGACCTACTTTATAAATACAAAGAATTCCTTAGCAAAACTGCAAAGCAAATTTACACCATAGTTTCTCTTGAACATTTAGTTCTTGTGCTTAATAATAGGCCTATATCTTTTTTCAATAAAAAAATAAATAATAACACAAACAGGTGGATCTGGCTTCCTATAAATTGAATTGATCATAAAAGAATATTCTTGCCTTTTTTCTTGCCAAATGTTATTTATAATTAAGTTTAAAATTGAAGTCATAACACTTTTAACCCTTTGTGCCATTATATTGACCAAACAACAGCTGTTCTTCATGCTCTAGCTTACACCTGCTACTAAAATTTAAAAAAAAATTAAGTAAAAAGGCCAGGCATGGAAAAGATCCTTGCTGATCTCGTTGGTGACTTGGGACGGTCATACTAATAAGCGTCAACACAGCGTCAACACACACAGAAGCCTCAACACAGCGTCAGCACCTCCAAAACCCATTTAAAATGACAAAACAGGTGTTCAAACCGTACCGTATGGGCAGAAATAAAATTTTTGCTCAAATCAATAGGATATGAAAATTGTAATTTTCTGTTCAAGAAAATTGGCTCTCTGTGCAGCGCCGAAATCGGCAGTCAGGTTGCTTCAGGGGCAGCGCAGACGATACCATTATGCAAAAGGGGTAATATTATTATACAATAAATCAACAGAGGGTGGCCGTTACGTGTGAATCCGTATACGACATGATAATTTCATTACCCCCACACTCATACCTGAAATGGTGAAGTCCAAGCTCAGTGCAAAGGCAAGATGGCCGTCAACGGCAGTGCTGCTAAGGATCATTTTTTCGCGTGAAAAAACCTCCATTTTCGTAAACGAAATGTAATCTCTTTAAGTCTAAACTTTAAAGTTCTATGCCTTTTTAGAATGCGATTTGACAGTGTGTTGACGCTTTGATCATGTGTTGACTCTGTGTTGACGCTGTGTTGACGCTTATTAGTACGACCCCACTGTGATATCAATTAAGTTCACATCAAAGACAATCCATAGGTCTTCTTAAGTTACGGACAAAAAGGATGAAGTAGACGTCCTTCCCAATAACTAGGACTCTACGAATCGCCTTTTTTAACATTAGGACATGGTCGGGCGATAGTGGAGTCCTAGGATCATATAGAACCGGTAGGCCTACATCGCGTTTACCAATAATACCATTTTCACTCGTACCCCCAATCAAAATCTTAAATTTCACCCCCAAACAGTCCTCAAACTGCCTGATGCGCCCCTGTAGGCTTCAGTGGGAATTGAAAATACAAATGGGGGAGGTACATGTAGGTTCACATACCTTTGGGAAGAAAAGAGAAATTTCGCCTTCAATTCGGGAAATTGATCCTCGTCACACGCGCCGTGCTGGAGCCTGCGATATTGAATATAAAAACCCTGACTTGTTCGTGGGTCCTGGCTATTGTTTCCCGCCCCCCCCTAAAAATATTGGAGTGAGAAGGACAATGGGAACAGTGAACCAGTCTAGCTCCTGGCTAGCATCAGACGGACCAATCACAGGGCGCTTTGATTGGTCGCCGTGGAGATTCTCAATCAAGATGCCATGTGATTGGCCCGGCGATAGGTCATTTCCTGATGAGCATTGGAGCTGGAGTTACTCAAGCTACAATTTTAGGGGTCTTCGTAATGCTATGGGATTAGGTTGGGCCCCGTGATAGATGAATTACTTACATCTGGAATTCCACTTTCTCAAAAAAATATTTCTCCCAAAAGCTTGCTCCATCCATAGCTTAAAAAAATTTGTTAACAATGGTTTTTAGTACCTCAGACTGACATTTCTTTTTGAGAAATCAGAGTTTTTACTTACTACAAAGACAGCTTTTTTGTAATGTGTATTAGGCCAAAAAAAAAATATTCGGTCTCTGGTCAGACCAAAGTTCCGGAATTGACGCGGCCATGCGGCTTTTTTTTTTTTTTTTTTTTTTTTTTTTTTTTTCTTCAAGCTTGGATTGTACAGACAAGGTGGGTACTATTTTGCTTTTTTGGTGTCCTCATGTACATTGGTGTCCTCCATAATTTGCCTTGGTGCTTTCGATCATTTTGCCTTGGTGCAATTTCCCATTCCTTGGTGCTCTTTGGTCAAAAAAATTGAGGAGGTGCGGAAATAGAGGGCGCTACTTAATTGAGTATAAAACTTGATTTTGGTAATTATTCTGTGGTCTATGAGAGGGACATTTTTTTTGGGACACGCTGTATAGCAATGGCGCCCTCCTGTGTCAACAAACTTGTTACTAAATATATGTATAATGGTACAAAAAGGTGTTGCTTAAAGGTACATGCACATACCGGTGCTTTCTGCCAAATTTTAATTTTTTTTTGTAAAAATTGTTTACTTAGGTCCAAAAATGCTGCTTCTGTTTACCAGGTACATGGCATTTGAAAATAGGGTAGGTAGGTAGGTAGGGAGTATTGTTTTTCCCAATTTTTCGGGGGTATGATCATATGGAGGCGTTGGCGTGTAATCAAGGGTAAGTAGAAATTTATGGTTTTGGGTGTTTTTTCCCCCTTATTTTTCCCATAAAAATTAGGGTATATATTAGGGTAGGGGCTGTCAGAATAAGGTACAGGTACATGTACGGTAGGTAGGGAAACCGGAAACAGAACTTTTTTTTTTTTTGGAATAGCTTATTTCAAAGATACAGGGTGAGTAAAAAAACACACACCAAATGTCGGGACTATTGTTTTTTTGAAGTTCTGCATGTAGCAGTTTCACAATCTAGTATAAAAGTCCAATTTATAAGCTTTCTTTTAGTACAAGAATCATTCAAATCACTCATGTACTTTTCAAGTTACGGAATTGTAAACACAACCACCGTTTTAAGGTTCTGTCCACGGATCATCAAAAAGGTGTGCGTTCTTTCAGCAAAACGAAAACAACTCACACACATCCCTATGTGATTTGTTTTCGTTTTGCTGAAAGAACACTGAACTTTTTTGCGATCCGTGGACAGAACCTTAAAACGGTGGTTGTGTTTAAAATTCCGTAACTTAAAAAGTATATGAGTGATTTGAATAATTCTTGTACTAAAAGAAAGCTTATGAATTGGGCTTTCATATCCTAGATTTTGAAAATGCTGCATGCAGAACTTCCCCAAAACAACATTTGGGTTTCTTTTTTTTTTTACTCACCCTCTATGGGGGATACAGAAAATCGGTATATAATGTCTGATATAGATCTATACATATTGGTACTTGTAGAAACGTTGGATGCTTACATGTACATCTGACGCAGCAGATTCTAGTAATACGCATGTTTTGTAAATTTTGCGGCAAGACTGTCAACAAAAACTGGCGCTGCGTGAAAGGTACTCAGTTCACTGTGAGATATCATGAGACATTTTTTCGTCTGGGCTTCTTGAACATGTTGAAAAAAATGAAGGAGGCGGGTGCTTTTCTTTTTCTCTTTTCCTGATGCAAACTTGTGTCCAAAGGAGCCGTAGTAAGTAACCCTTTTAGATGGCTACAATTCTATTGGAAACAAATAGTAAGACAATAAAATGACACTATGTGTGATATGGCAAATGTATGATAAAAAAAAAGGAGGCGGGCTGTAAAAAGGAAGCAGACGAGGATGTGAAACTAGTTAATTTTTTTACTTGGCCTGATCATATCACAAACTGGAATGAGGACCAAACTTTTGTACCCAGAAATCCTTTGGGCAGTAAATACTTGAGTACATTTCCAACTATGTACAGTGTATGTGTTTGAGAACGTTTGTATTTCACGTTTTTAAAATCTTTCTGACTATTATCGTTTCGTTGTACCGGTGCATACCGGGTATTAACGCATTTTCAAGCCCAACTGGGCGGGCTTTCTCTCGAAAAGTGCTGCATGTCTGTTTAGAACTTTTTGTCAGCCTGGTTATGCTTGGGTCAATATTGGTCAAGACCCCCATTGGTTTGTACACAGTAGGCCAGGAGGTGAGGAAGAAAATTTTGACCATTGGTGACCTCTTAAGCAAGAGGAGTGTTAGTTCTTACTTGTTACATGTACTTGATACATGTATTTGGTTTTTCATCTTGAAGAATAAATTGCATTGGGATACTGCTTGCATTCAAGGGCTGTAAAAGAGACCAAATAACAACAAAGAATCCTACATGTACCGGTTCACCGTTTTATGTTTTATACATTGGACATGTACACGTATGTGTCATTTAGACAAGTACTGGTACGTGCAATTTGCTGTTATTTTTTTGTAAATGCATTCTTGGAATGTTATATTCTGCATTTTTTATTCCGTGCAAATAAAATTGTAAAATTAAGTGTTGATGTGTATTAGTTTTGTTGAGACTGTGCTTGATTTTACTGTGAGTAATGTGTGCCATCAGCCAAGTACTTTATGAAAAAGATATTCCTACATACAGGTACATTTACATACCAAATTTATGATAATTGAACAAAAAATATATATATCCAGAATCCAACAAAGCCATTGCCTGGCCAATTGACTCCAGTCCTTCCCCTTCAGGGGGTAGATTGTATCACCATGGTGAGACCACCCCAGTTACATGTACATCCAATCAAGTTTGTACAGTCCAATCAAAGTTGCAGTCTACCAGAGCTTGGAAACGGGAATCCTCCAAGGGCTGTCATTTGCTGGCTGGTTGGCTGGACCTGATGGACCCCCTACCATGTTGGACTGCCTTGCAGCTCCAGCCCTTTGCATCAAACTGGTTTTCGCTCACCCACGGTTTCGTCTGCTCAAGTTTGGTGCCTGGAGGTTTTTTATCCATTTAAAAAAAAATACAAAAAGAAGAAAGGGTGCTGCACTACATTTCCTATTTAAGCACAGTAGAGTACAGTATGTCTCTTGCATCAAAGCTGTTGCTGTGAATCTTGCTGTAAAATGTAAGTAAAGATGTACAAAAGTGTATTTGCCATTTGTATAGTTTACATTATTTGTGTGTGCATTAATCCAATGCATTTATTGTGTCCTACAAGTATTGTACGGGTTGGATCATTTTAGAAAAATGTCAGAACTTTCCATTTAAATATAAAATCTAGACCAAAATTTAAAGGAAAGTGAACTGAAAAGGCTGCAGCTATTAAGTAGTAAATTGTGTAGGATGGATAATTCTTACAGTGCTTTTTATATACTACCAGTAGAAGGTGTGCCCAGATCTCTAAATCAGACATTGAATTCAGATTTGAAGTAATTACAACCGGTAAATTTGCTTGTGAACATGTACATGTACATTTGTACATTATTGTCCTTTACTAGACATGTTCCCTGAGCTTGTTTGATGTTGTACATGTATGTTTGCAGTTCTGAGTAGCTTGAATTTTGTAAATGGAACAGTGGCCCAATTGTGGTTATTGTCCCACCATTCATTCGAACTTTAATAGCATCCATGGCCTTTCCAGGGGTTTTGAAGGCTTTTGCAGGATTGAGGAAGGCACAGCATAATTACTCTTATTGAACATGTTACTTGATGGAAGTAGCAAAATAGCCATGTACTAGAGTTAGGGTTACGTAGCTCGATCCCCCCCCCCCCCCCCCCCCCCTCTGGTACGTAGGCTTGATTAACCTCCATGCTTCAACCAACTGTTTCAGGCTGAATACAATTGCAACAAGGTAATTTACAGGCATCTTGCTCAAGGCAGTCTCCAAGTCCACGAGGAAACGAGAGGCAAATTTTATGTGTTTTGGAATGTACTTTAATCTTCCCAGGAATTGATTGACTGTAATTTCCAGTCCATCTTCCCTGTGAAAATTTGCCCTGGATGATGTGGCATATATTGTAAAATATACGTACACATACATGCATATGTACATTGTACATTGTACCAATGTAAGTGCACTACTATACTTTCAACGCGCCTGTTATCATGTGCTGTCATCATTCTGACATCCAGGTGTTGTGAACAGTCTTGAAGGATCCTCTTCCAAGGCAGGATTTCCTGCAACAAATACGTGTCACTGTACACCATTCATAAGGCCTCATTCATCCTGCGGAGCAGCTGTTCCTGTTAATAACATACGTAGATCTTGTTGTAACTTTACCTGTAACTATTATATGAACATTTTCACAAGTGAACTGTACCGAAAATATGTTTTTGTTTTGTATTGTCTTTTTCTCTCAATGTAAGCAGCATTTGTTCAGGCAAATGTACATTGTATGTCATTTGCATCAGTCGCATGCATCAGTCCAATACATCGTTCAGACTTGTAGGCCCTATCTATAGTCTCTTAACTAAATCAGGGTTCCCAGCTACTCTGGAAATCAGGGAAAACCTTGAAATTGAAAATGAGATTCCACTTTTCGAATCGGGGAAACTCAGGGAATTTGGGGGAAAACAAATCAAAATTGGAGAAAACTTAGGGAATTTGACAGTGATCCAGAAGGTAAAGGTTTTTGCCAATTTGGCATGTGCATCTCTGTTGCATAGTATATAAGGGGATAAGGGAGGCCATCACTTTTCAACAAGTCCCCTGTTTATTATCAGTATCTTAATTGCATTGCTGTAACCACCTCTTGACTTCCCAGCCACCTCGTTTAAGTGAAAATATTTCTCATAAAATTTTGAAAAATTTCCATACTTGCAACTTGATGAGGGAGGCAATCAATCAACAAGGGAGGCTTCTGAGAGGAAAGGACCACCCAAGGGCTTTAATCTACATCCTTTGCATGTAATGTTATACATGTAAAGGAGCAAGGTCACTGCTTGACCTAGGAGTATGACCTGAGTTTGTACTTCAAGGTAATGAGCAGGTTCACTGTCACTGCGCTACATGCACCTAAGATCAGGTGCAGCTGTGCAATCAAATTACGATCAATTCCACTAAACTTGGTGTAGCTGTGTAACATTTTTCAATAATGTATACATCTTGCACAATGATAATAGCAGCTTTTACAACAACTGTTTGTGTATAAAATCTGTTCAGAAACAAAACAGTCATTGAACACCTCTGCCCGCCATGTGTCTGACTTTGGAATTGTATATTAACTCTAAAAGTGCTGTCACAGATACAATAATTCATTTACTTAGAGTTTCTTGGATCAACCTTGAGTTGAATAAAAAAGGCTCCACAACAATCACGATCAGTCAGAAAAATAGTTTATTGTCAGTCACTACACCATAACTTACATGTACGTGAAGTCACGCCATATGTAGTTACGTAAGTCGCACTTACATGTACGCACTGTGCAACTTTCGTGAAATGTGTTCTAACTCAATTCTTGCACGGTGCAAAATACAAATGTTGCGCAACTCATGCAATCAGATGTGGCACCAGAGTCATGCCATTGTGTATAGTTTCATGGAATCAACTGAAGATCCATTTTTTCTTTTCAAATGGACAAAATATTCATGAACTTAACTATTTGTCATTAACTCTAGATGTACCGATACCTCTCTAGAGGCATGTTTTCCAAGGAAAGCTAGAAATTTCCCAAAATCCTCCTTGGAACCCACTGGCAGTATCTACATTTCTTCTAACATTGTATGCAAACTTTCCTAGTACATTGTAGTCAGACTCTTTTTAATGGTATGGCCTTCTACCGAAAAAAGCGGAACCCAAAACCCCAAAATTATATTTCACATTTAAAAAAATGTGTAGCACCAAACAAAATAATGACTGGAAAGCCAATTTCATAAGCTACTTTTAGATGAAATAATTACAGAAATTGCTCAATCCGTTCGAAGAATATCACAATTGAAACAAAATGACCCTAAAACCTCTTTCATCCAAAAAATGCAATTCCGAGAATCGCCGTCACAATTGTCTTCAAACATCAACAGCGATAAAACCTTTAAAACTTAAAAATATTCAACAAAGTCCTTTTGAAGGCCCGTCTTTTAAAAAAGTGGATTCTATAAATCATGTTGTTTGCCTAACCAGGGTTGTTAATAAAGATGTCGTGCACTACAGTTGTTGAAACAAGTATTCTGTGTCATTTTCTTTGCTGTTCCAAACAATCAGAATACACAATAAACTGCTTTTTTTGGACGAAACAGGTTTTAGAGTTATTGCGTTTAAATGCCGATATTCTTTGAAGGGATTGAGCAATTTCAATATTTTTTTCATCTAAAAGTAGCGTTTGAAATTGGCTTTCCAGTCATATTGAATGTTTGGTGCTACATATTTTTTTTAAGATGAAATATAATTTTTGAGGTTTGGGTTCCGCTTTTTTTGACTCCCCCTGTACTGTTTGTTTTAATTTTTGTGCTAGTCCAGTCACAAAAAAATATTGCCTTGCTTCAAATGCAACAGAGTTCCTAATTTTGGCATGTTATACCAAACATGGTTTGATCATAGATCAAGATTTCAAACATATTCCTACAAACATGGAAACAAATGTGTGAAACCGCAGGTAAAACAATTCTGTGAAACTACAGATCTTTTTCGTATGACCTGTATCAGGTTTTATTTACCACACTTGTGTTTAGTTACAGTGAGATATAACAAGAATTTCCTCCCTGGAAATGAATGTCCGACCATACAGTTTTCAGTTACAGGGCGGCTTCCCTTGCCAGTGTCCGCAATTCCTGGACTGTTAAGGTCAGATCTTTTTCTCGTTTGACTGAGCCAAGCTACAAGAGAGAAATCGTAAATCAGCAATTAGCAGGCAATTTGTTTGGGGGGGGGGTTGCTAATTGAAAAGAGAGGACACATCAAACTTAGCAAAGCTTGCTTGTCCCAAACCGCACACAAGATTCATTTAAAGCCTGAGTCCATCATTTGCAGCTATCCAAAAAAGTAACCGGCGTAATTATTGTTGAAAAACATACTGGTTGAAAGATAGTAAGGGGACTAAACTCCCTGTGAAATTATCCTTTCTGGCAAGCTCTCATTTTGAAGAAATCAACGAAAGAAGGCATTTCCAACGGTGCTTCTTAAGAAGCACCGTAGGAAAATTTAAATTAGTTGTTCGTTTTGTTATTCGGCACAGCGCGCACAAGCATTGGAACGACGCACAGGCGCGCACGGTTGCTATAATTCGTTGGATCAGTGCGCAACATCGCGTAAAGCTGCAATTCAAAACAATTCGAAACATGATTTAGCAACTTTTGATTTTAAATTGAGATCCTAGAATGCTGTTTTTCTCGGAATATGAAGCTGAAGCTGAGCTGAAACTTCATCAAGTAAGTTGTTCAGTATCCTTCATTAGATTTTGAACACTTTTGTTGCTTCAAACGAACAAAATGCACTAATTACAAATGATGGACTATAGCTTTAATTCAGAATTGGCAATTTACTGGAAATCCTGACATGGTCTACACAATGGGCTATAGCCAAGTAGTTCGGGGCGGCCTAGCATCACATAAATGCCAACAAGTGAACTGAAAAGTCTTGCATTGCTGAAGCCTAGCCTATTGCTCATCAACTGGCCAATTAATGATATAAAGCTGAATAATATTCAAATAACCAGTTAGTTTTTCAATTAAAGAAGCGTTTTCAAAACTTCCAGAAATGGTAATGGTTATAAAAGTGAGTGTGTTCTCAACATGATAAAAAAAGTGTCATTTGCCCTAAGTGACATGTTTTGAGTTCAACATGATTTCCTGAAAACCCAATTTTTGTAAATCTGTTGAATTCCTGTTCCTATTTGATTGTGTTTCCATTTGTGCTGCTAAATGAGATTTCAAGATGAGTTAATGTCTGCGAGTACTGGGGTTGAGTTACGTGTTCAGAAACTTATGTTATTTTGGCAGTGTGCCACAATGCCCAGTCATAACTATGCACATTAACAGACACACCCAGACGTCTTGCAAATTGACATCCTGCCAATGGGATCTGTAATGACCGGATGACCACCACTTACAGTTCACCCATGGGATATATGCAGGGTCTCTTTCAGTTTTTGACCAGCTGACCACAACAAAGAAATTGAAAGCTTGACTACATACACATGCATGTCTAAGAAAATCCGCCAAAAAAAAATGAGGAGAAATTATCATTGACGAAGTTATTCCTTCCTGTTGCCGGACCATCTATTAAGTGAGCTCCACGGAGGTGATTAAACAGCAATTTCCTGCTGATGAGGGAATATGACTCCTCTGTTATACGGAAAAGACATTTGGGGGGTTGGGTTGCGAGATTTAGACTTCACCCAGTCCAAACCCGGCTTTTTTTTCTCTTGTGCGACTAAGTGTTTTTAATCAGCCATGCTCAGTTCTACTACCATCAGTTAAAATGGAGCTTTCACTACAAATGTTGATGTAGAAACTTCAGGATTACATTTAATTTGTGTTTAGATAGGAATTTTTGGAACTGTCAGAAAAGTAATGAGTGTTGGTCTCTATTGGCAAGTCTAAAAAAGTTTTTAATGGTTAGCCACTGCGCGCAGGAAGGACAAATTCACCGTCCCAGAAGCTAGCAGCCTGTCGCAGCCCAACTACATGTATATGTACTGAGGACTTTCATAAATAGGAGGCTCACTTCCAGTCCAGCTTTCATATTTAGTCATCAGAATCCTCCGCAAGCTGAGTGCCGTCAGTGGCTTTCATGTAGCTAGAGCTGGTGGGGTCTCCAGTGCCTTGCAGCTTCAGGACAGATTGTGGTCACAGAGAATTGTCTGTTTCTTTTGGAAAGTCCTGGATATCTGTGTATCCACACATGGATTTTATTCAACTACAAGTTCAACCAACGGATCTACTGATCAACACAGTGTGGATAACCACATATTTTGTAGATAGGAATCCAATATATAATAAAGTGGTTGGTACTGTGAATTCATTCAACAAGTTCTCGGTTTCAACTAAACAACCAGCAAAATCTGCTGAGCTTTCTTGGAAACATTAGTGCCTCGCACACATGCTGTACCGGTATAAACCCTGTCATCCTACACTGCACAAGGCAATCTCTGAGTCAGTCATATCATACAGCAAGGAATCATATCCGCTTATCCATTCATAAAGTGCATCCTTTTTTCGTCCCCATTTCTTCTGTGTTATTGCTTGTGCTTGGCTTGTGCCAGGAGCCACCATCTACACCAATGCGGCTGTGGTCGGGAAGCAAGAATATGGACTCCACCAGGGATATAGTGGAGGACCTGGATATATTCTATGTCAGGCAGCTTGCCGTCAGCTTACAGGTAGGCGTAAACAAAGTGCTAATTTCACAAAATCTTCCTGCTAGAAAATGATACTCACTTTCCACCTCACCCCCTTTTGCCAATAAGTTTTTCACCTTCACTAAAAACATTCCGAACCTTCATAATAGACCTGTATCATGCTGCCACCATTTCAGTCATGTTCCCTGAATCCAAGAACAGTACTGAAAGATCAATGTTTTTTGTGCGAAAAGGAACCAGACTATTTTTCCTTCCAGCCTCGCTTTGGTTACGTTGATTTGAATGGGAAAAAATCAAGATTACCGCAACATGATAATGGTCTATGCACTGTAAGCTGGCAACCTTAGCCCCCCCCCCCCCCCCAAAAATCTCCAGTTTCTGGTATGCGAGCGTGTCGCCGTAGCCATGCGTGTCGGCGAAATTAAAAAGTTTTTTTTTTCAATGCAAGATGATGTCTCAAACCACCAAACTCACTGGTTTGACTGTAATCCTGCTGCTGCACAATTTTAACATGTTTTTAGATGAGGTTACTATCGAGTATAAGCTTTATGTGGCCTCTCTTGGCTCCCATATATTTTGCACTAAATTTAGTCGGGCACCATATACAGTCATCAGCCGACATTTGAAGAAAAAAAGTTTTAAAAAGCCACTTTGCCGAACCACTTTTGGGGCAAGCTCCGTACCACAAACCAAAGCCTTTTTTTTTGGCCTTAGAAAACTACAATGTACTGTATACATGATATTTCCCCAACAGTTTACAGCAGTCCTCAGAAACTTGAATGGAATTAATTCATTTTCCTGTGAATTTCTCCATAGTAAATAACTTGCATGGAATAAATTGCATTTGCTGTCCTTACATTTAGAAAATCTTGTTGCTGGGGAAGTCATCCAAAAGTGTTTTGTGGTAGACTTGACTATATAACTTTTCAATAATAATGGTACTTTCAGAAAGGATGTTTCATGGGTGGAGCAAAACAGCAACCCTGTCACCCTGGGCAGGGCAGGACAGGATGTCGTTTGAAAAGTCCCCTTTGCCTTTCACTTTTGTGTATTACCAACTCCAGATCATAAATTGATGCAAATTTCAGCCTTTTCTTTAAATCTTCAATTGCATGCACACTAACGACTGCCTTACATGACAGTTCCCCAGTATTGTCTGTAACTGTTGAGTCAAGAGTGCTTGTGGCCTTGTTATAGTATGTGGTTCGTTTGGGTACGTAGAACTTGACACTAGTCTTGTGGTAACTTGTGTAACTTCAGATTCACTTTTGGACAGTGGCAGTAAACTTTTAATTGGGCACAAAATATACTTTTGGCTTCAATGCGTTTGAATAATAATGTGCTGCTTGACATATTTCTTCAATAATTCTCAGTAATTGCTTTCTTTAAAGATTCATTCCCTGTGCGTTTTTCATGTTTCATCCCGAAGCATCGATTCCTTTTCTGAATTGCGGATTTTCTAGCAATACACGCGTTGTTCACTTTTGAATGAGACATCTACCGGTACCCAAAAAAAATTGGCCAATGTTTAGTTATTAAATTATTACTATACAGTTTTGAATTATTTACTGCCAGACAGTAATTCTCATTTCCAGGGGGTACCTGTAGCCTGGTTCCCGCCTTACAATCAGTATCGATAATGTATGGACCGGGAGCCAGTCTGCTTGCAAAGCGGATCTGTTTGAGCCCAAAACAAAAACCTTATTTTCCCAGAGGTTTGTACATGTAGACAAAAAAGAGAGCTTTTTAGGTTGGAATAAAACACATACAAGTTGAAAATTTATAAATAGAAAAGCAAAATTGAATTTGTTGAAGAGCACTAGGAATGCAACTTAAAAATGGCAACAAGCCAAGTAAATCACGGGGTGTGCTAGTTGTACAGTAGAAGTCCCAAGTACACTCCAGCTGAGATTTGCGACTGATCTTCATACATGTATGCACATCAGTTCATTACATGGCTATATATGGTTACAAGATCGCATACCACTACAACCTCATAGCAAACAAAGCATACATTGTTTTACCACCATAACAAAGAACCCCATTCTGCACAGGCTAATTAAAATGAAGCATGTTTCCTTGCTGTGTGAATGAACCCACACAACTCACGCATGAATTTGAGAAGCAGTGTTGCAGGCACTCATGGTACATGCGAATGTAGCACTTAAAAGTCTGTCATGTCAATTAGTCCTCATTTGGACAGATGAAATGAGTACTTATGCTTCTGGAAAACTATCAGGGTTTTCTTTAAACCCTGCCATCTGAAATCCCAAGAATAAATCAACTATACTGATGTCATCGAGAATCAACCTTATCTATTTCTTTGCTGTTCATGTAGCTGATTGCTATATTGGTCAGGTTGATGACCAGTGATAAATCTTTCTGGACTCGGATCATATTGCTCCCACTGTTCTTTGTGTGGGGCTGAGTTGCCAGACCAGTTAGCAAGGTGAAAGTTGTTCCTTGTTGAGGCAATCTGGCCTGGATGCGTTGACTGGAGTTGTTTTATTGATAGCAAGGGGATAGCCAGAAGAAGATTACCATTTTAGGATGTGTTCAGAGGTTGCTTGTTGTCGTAGTGTTGCAGCAATTGCAGATGTCCAGGTGAGGATGGTTACAACTTTCTTCATCTTTTCAAAGTTTGTTTTTTGAATTTTTTTTTCAGTTGTGTGTTTTTTTTGTGTTTGGGTGTTTTTTTTAAATTTTTTTTATTTATTTATTTATTTATTTATTTATTTATGTATTTCCTCTTCTTCTTTTTTTTTTTTTTGGGGGGGGGGAGAATTTACTTTAGGGTTTTAAAGTTTTGTTAGCGTCATCTTGCAGTTGGTTTAACCCTAAGGGCAATTCCATGGGTAACTCACGTTACATTTAACGGGGTCTTCCATCACCTCTGTGTTGTTCTATAAAGTCAAAGCATTTTGGGAGGATTTTTCTCACAGAAGATCCCTTGAAGTTAAGTGACTTAACTGCAAAAAAGAGGCCAACAAAATCAATTTCTGTCGGTTTGGCAATACGTTTTTATCGGTAACTCGCGTTACACAAAGACTTTTTATTTGAAATTTTACTCATACTGTGCACAGTTTAAACAATGAAGGTCAGTGTCCTTACTTCATTAGGATCATTTTTGTAATTATCAATCATGAGATCTCGAAGGGGATATGGTGCGGTAACTCACATTACGGTAAACAGGATGTGTGAAAAATCATATTCAAATTGGAGTTTTCTGGACAGTTAAGGATAGTATTACATGTAATTCATTCTTCCACAAATAAATGAGCACCAGATATGGTGGACTGGTTAGGGGTGCAACCCATGTAAATGAATTCCCATAAAAACTAATGATAAATCCTTCAAAATTCTTTTAAAAATGCTCTGAAATCTCAAAGGCTGCAAAAAAAACCCCTCATGATCAACATGTCATCTTTCATATTTCTTCTTCAATTTTTGGTGCGTTGACCAATATTTTTTTGGGCGAAATTCTCAGCCAAAGAAGACCACCCCTGGAAAAAAGGAAAAGTAGCCATTTTGAAAAAGGATCCATTTTGAAAAAGGATCCCTCCACAACATGGCTAAATAGCGCCACTTTCAGACCCAATTGCATCCGAAATGCTAAGAATTGGAAGCCCCAAGTCCAGGCCAGAGGTGCATTCCATGGCTATCAGAACTCTCTAATACAGAATGATTGTTGGCCTATTCATTTGGTTGCATCATAGAGCAAGGTTGCATCCCTAGGTTGAGTAATTAATTCAGGGCTCGTGAAACACCTAAGTAACCCAAACCCTCCCACTTCTTCCAAAATTCAATAGGACATTTGGGAGAGTTTGGCAGCCTTGAAAATGTGTGGAGCCCACTCACCAGTACTTTTAATATGTGGGGCCTGATTCCCCTCCAAATTTTAAGTGCAGGAAAATTGTACATGGCTTTCAACAGTGGAGGATTTTGGAGAAGTCAAGAAGGCTCCTAACTGAACTGCCTGTTGAGACTTAGGGTTCAAGAGGGTATCAACTGTTGACAGTCCAAAGGCTGTCCATCAGACTTTGCTAATAGCCCTGCCCTGGTGCTCCCTAATGTCCACTGCAAACATGACTTTGATGGTGCGCCTGGATGCCGTCAGCATAGGGGAGCCTGTGTTCAGGAAATGACTTCTGTCATCACCTACTAAACCCTTCTATCTGTTCAACCACAAAATGCTATCAACCTGACCACTGAAGTGACATTGTGAGTGACCCCTATTCTCCCTTACCCCTGGTTCATCCTTCCAGTATCCCTGGGATTAAGGCCTGACTGGTCACAGTCAGCTCAAACCCCCTGATTATCTTGTACTGACGTCAAACTTGTCAGTAGAAATTACACCTATTGCCCTTTGGCCATGCCGTGACTGCCTTATCTTGCAAACCATGCAATTCCTGGACAAACCACAGTGTGACCCCATTGTTCATTCCTAGAACCCATAACCACTGACTCCTAGCCCTCCCCACCTCCCTTCACACTCCTTTCTATTGACAGTGACTTCTCAAGGATGTGCACATGTAGTTCTGACGTCAAAGAAGCTTGTCAACAAAATGCAGATATCCCCCTAATCATGTACTACCTTTGAAGTTGAAGCACTCATTTCAAGGGTAGTGCTTGGACAATAGTTAAAGGATATTTTTGTGGGTAGGCTGCTAGCCACAATTTATTGAGTAAGTTCACAACAGTTCACGCTGCGTAACATTTCAGTTTTTCAAGAAAGTTGCGTAGTGAGTCAGTAAGTCCAGTAGTCCACGACTCGCACAGCAAATTATAGCGTTACTTATGCTATTGTTTTTAATGGCGTAAGTACTGACGTAGCGACTAAAAAATGAACTATTCTTCTGGCAATTCATGATAGTCTTGGAGCCTGTTATTGCTCAACTTATCAAGGCACTTACAAGACACTTACAGCTTTCTGCGTTGATAATTGACTGCGTCCAATTGGATATCTTCTCAATAAATTGGATGATTGGAAATCTCTTTGTGTTAAAAGTAAATGAATTGGTACACATACGTGTATCAATGCATGTGACAGAATTTTTAGAGTTTCTGCATAATTCCGTAGAAAGTCGGACAAAGTTCTTTTCAAAATGGCAGGCGAAGGTGTTTCAACGATATACAAACAGCCATTGTAAAAGCTGTTATTATCGTCGTCCAAGATGTTTTAACACATTGCACAGCTACTGGTACTCTAAGTTTTGTGAAATCAATCATAAGATGATTGCACAGCTACGCATGGCGTAAATTGCACACTGTTCCTTGAAATCGGCTTCTGGTGTATGTGTCACTGAGGCTGGCTTATAAAATAAGCTGCATGTACTTGCACTGTAGCACACAACTTAATACAAAAAGCTCTTTAATGTTGACTGCCAACCCTTCAGACTTATGTTAGTCATTCATACCGTAGTCTGTCATCAAGTTTAAAACTTGTTCAGCAGTTGTGTGCATTCCTTCAAGACATTCAGGTTACAAATGTCAGGAAAGTGTAGTGTTCTGAATTTTTGTATCATTTTGCCAAATCGCTGCTGCATGTACACATTTCCACAGAATGGGAAAGACAATCACTGAGCTGATTCCTTATGAAAACGTACACGTGCTTGATAAAATTTTCAGATCTTTCAAAATCAAGGGATGTTGGAAATTATGTAGGATTTTGTAGGATGTACATGTAGGAATGTAAAGTCCAACACTGTTACTTTATTTAGGGCTTGCACTGATCCCCTTTTTACACGTAGAAGAAGGTTAAAAAAAGAGTTCTGTGCAGAGTGGTTGATTTTGTAAAATTCAAGGGGATTTCCAGCACAACTGTTGGGGAGTTTCCAAGGGTTTTGTAATCAAATATTCATAGCATTACCCCTTACCCCAGGACCATGTTTTATAAAATAATATGCCTTGAATTGCCTCAGTTCCTGCTATTGATTTAGGAAGAATCATAAAGATTCTCAACCACAAATACTTGGAATTTGATGTTGGAGCAGTTTCAGCAGAATTATAAACTGTTCTTTTTCCCCCCTCGTCCTAGGACTATGAGCTGCAAAAGAAGATTGACCTAGAGATCAAGATGAGGGAAGGGACCAAGAAGCTCCTAGCGGCCTGTAACCGGGAGCTGCAGCTACTGGAGGCCTCCAAGGCCCTGCTGGTGTCCAATGCCAGGGTCCTGGCCTACATGTCAGAGCTACAGGAACGCAAGACGGCACAGTATCTGGAGAAGAAAGGGTCATCTGCGGCATCACATGGCTCAGAGAGGAGTGGAAGCACTCAGAACGGGAGTGAGTGTGGGAGCAGGCCAGCTTGTAAAGGAAAGGTGGCTGTCTCAGGTAGGTAGGAAGAGAGCAAGCGGTTGGGGTGATTGTTTTACTCTGATAGAGCTGGAATTGGTGTAGATAGACGGCCGTGATGGAAACTGGAGGTAATGTGAGACTAAGCAGGCTGTCTGAGGCTGGTTGAGAGTTGAGATGCTATTGAGTCAATCGTAACTCAATTACAAGTCAAATCAAGTCAGAAAACAACACAAGTACCTGTGTATTAGGCATATAGGTTCATTTGCTATTCATGCATTTTGTTCGTTTCCAATAATACCACTCAAAATCCAAAGAAGAATGTTAAAAACCAAAAGAATTTCATTGGAGATAGTTCAAGGTGTAACACAAGTGTTTGCAAAAACAGATTAAGCTGAAATTTGGAATACATACTGAGATGATTTAAGTGTTCAACTACTTGTGAAATACCAACTTGAGGGAATTCCAAGAAATTGAGATAAATACATAGCTTTACCAGTAACCAGTATTGACGTTTTGGCATCTGACGGTAATTTTTTTTCACTGACATGAAGTTTAGAATTTTTTCTTCCGTTTATAATTTAACATTTCAATCATACTGAGCATATTTTCTGAGAAACACAACGATCAAAAGGCCATGTTTTTTGGGGTGCATGAATTTCACTGCTCTATTATAGCTTCCAATGGCAATGCTTAGGCCTTTGCAACCACATGGCTGGGTATGGGTGGGTTGCACTGAAAGGAATGGCAGTGAGAATTGGACTGCATTGTACAGGTGTAAAGATTTATTGGTGTGTCAATGACTACAATACAAAAAATCTGCAATACAGCAACAGAAAACACAAATTTGGATTGCAATATTTGGTTTTAAAGTTGATAAAAACATTAAGCAAATAGTGGACCATTTCAAGGACCGGAAGTCAAATTTTGTCAAAAAATTGTGGACAGCACATGTTATAATTGGGATCAAAACATTAGCCATTTAAAACTACTTCCAATACAAGTACATGAACCGGTTTATGCGCCTTTGCGCATTTCAAATTGGTTTGTGTTTACATTCAAACTTCTATGAATACTTTAACAGTTTAGCTTAGAATTGATTGAGATTTTCCAAATGTTTCTATTGCTATTTTCAGACATCAGGATTCCACTCTTCTGGAAAGACGTCGACCACATAAAAAACAGAGGAGGTATGTCATCCAAACTTTCTTGTTAAAAAGTAACATTGTTTGGATTATTGTAGTCAGAGTTTCAATTCCAACAATTTTTTTTATGGGGCTGTGTTGATAATTTCAAATTCATTTTCTTCTTTGGTTCATCTCTGATTGTCTTTTTTTGTGAGGGAATTTTACTGTATTCACTGATTGCCAGTTTACCCGAGCCTATCCAAGCAATAAACCATCATCCTCTAACTCGATTCCCATCCAGTCAAACTCCAACACCAGGGTATGTTGGAATCTGTTAGGATGAGTACTGCGCTAGTAGACTGATTATGCTTTACATGGGGTGAGGCATACCATAACACATTCTGACTGTTTATGTGTACAGTTTACCATATGGTGTTGGAATTTGCAAGGATGAGGATGGTTCCAAGTAAATCAGCCTAGGGGGTTATGGTTAATGCATAAAGCCTATTGGCTTTGAGTTTTGCCATGTATGTGCAATGTGTAGTTCCATACTACATGGCTTTGGAGTTGTTTTATGATCACAAAAAGTTCCTATTTTGGTCCACTCTAGAAGCTTGACTCTGCGAACCTTGCCACCCAACTGAAGTCTGTTTGTAACATTAGTATGCCAGACAGCCCTGTAGTGAGTTACCATATTTCCTATTGATGGGGCACACATCCACCCTGTGATTTGAACCTTCCTTTTTCCTGAAAACAGGGTGCCTTAAGGCCAAGATTACAAAAAAATGGTCGGATATTAATTAACCTCATACATGTTTGTGAATGTGTACAAGTACTGTAGGACATTCATTTTAAAGTGTAATGATGCCTTCAATGCCAAGTTTTATTGACAAGTTTATCATGGAAGGGATTTAAAGGTACAGTCCATCATTTGCAGCTATCCACAAAGTAACTGACATGCATTGTAATTATTGTTGAAAAGCATACTCGGTTTAAAGACAGTAATGGGACTAAACTCCCTGTTAAATTATTCTTTCTGGCAAGCTGTCATTTTGAAGAGATTAGTGAAAGAAGGCCTTTCAAACGATGCGTCTAAAATCGTTGGAAATTTCCGTTTGGCCAAAAAAAAAAGTCTCCGGTTTCTGGTATGGAGCTTGCCCAAAAAGTGGTGCGGCGACGCGGCTTTTTTTTTTTTTTACCTGTTTTTTTTGCTTCAAATGTCGGCTGATGACTGCAAATGGTACCCGACTAAACTTAGTGCAAATATTATGGGAGTCCAGAGAGGCCCCATAAAGCTTATTCTCGATCATAACCCCATCTAAAAACACGTTAAAATTGTGCAGCAGCAGGATTCCAGTCAAACCAGTGAGTTTGGCGGTTTTGAAACATCATCTTTCATTGAAAAAAAAACTTTTTCATTTTGCCGACGCGCATGGCTACGGCGACGCGCATGGCTACGGCGACGCGCGCGCTTACCAGAAACCGGAGACTTGTTTTTTATTGGCCTTAGTAGTTCGTATTTTTTATTCGACGAAGTGCGCACAAGCGTTGACATGATGCACACACGCTCACGGTTGCAATAATTCGTCAGTTCAGTGCGCGACATCGCGTAGCTCTGCAATCGGCTCAGTGCGAACATATCTTGAACACTGAATTCAGGCACAATTCAAAACATGACTCAGCAACTTTTGATTTTAAATCGAGATCCTACAATATATTGTTTTCTTGGAATATAGAGCATTCACTGAGCCGAAACTTCATCAAGTTTAGTTCACCACCACAGAGCATCTCGAATCACCCTGCACCACCCTTCCCTAGATTTTGAACACTTTTGTTGCTTCAAACGAACATAATGCACAAATTACAAATGATGGACTGTATCTTTAATGATGGAATTTTGAAATGATTATTGTCAAAGGTATTATCTTTGGCAACACAATCATATGTTCCAAATCATTAATCCCATGCAAATGACATTTTCCTGAGATATTCCATTGCTTGGGTGTTTGCCAGTCTTTTGCCATATTTGTCCCCTGCACAATTGCATTAACTTCCTCTTCCTCTTTCCCAATTGAGGAACTAAATTACTTGTTCTTCAGAAAAACATTCCGAGGTTCAGTATTAAAAGAGACTACATGTTTATGAGAGATAAAGTCAGGCATGACATTTTTCAGACTTTTTGTCTGAATTCAGACTTTTTGAATCTGAGAGAAAGACATTATCAGTATAGAAAGATATTTGCATCTTTCAGACCTTTCATCAATTTTCAGACATTGTTTTCATTGACAATCTCATCCCTGTAAAGTGTACTCTGAGCCACCTAGCACAGTACATGTACGTGCAGCACGCAATTTTCCCATCTAAGGACAGTTTTTGCACAACGTGCGCTGAAAGACATGGCCAGGGGGGTGTTTCACAAAACAAGAAGTGAAATTGTTGAACAAAATTGTTGAACATTTGTGAATTTTGACTTGCTTTGACTTTCTGACTGTATTAAACAAATATTTTTGAAATGGGACTAGAGCCCTTGATGTGGATAATGTCCCTCGCCTTTTGCTTGGGTCATTATCCAGGGCCCCAGCCAGTTTTAAACATACTCAAATTAGGTTTTGCCCTTCACCGACTTATAAACACTGAATACTCAGTGTGTTACATGTACCTCCTGAGTGAAAGTTGGAAAAAATCACTCGGGTGGTACTCTAATTGATTTACATCACCCCGATGAAAATATTCCATCTTATGAATAGTTTAATGCGGTACCCATTTGCTATGTACATCAGACTCAAACCAGCCAACCGATAGCTCGGTGGTCGAGTGGTAAGACGTCTGCACTAGAAGGTAGTAAGTCGTGGGTTCGAGTCCCACCCAAGTGATTTTTTTTCAAAATTTTACTCGGGAGGTAACACACTGAGTATTCAGTGTTTATACGTCGGTGAATTAAGGGCTAAACCTTGTTTGATTTACATCACCCCGATGCAAAATCTTATGAATAGCTAAACATACTCGTTTAAAGCTGGCCAAGCATGCATATTCATTCCCATTATATACATGTACCGGTAACTTGTCAGACTTGACAAATAGAAGCACTACTTTCCAGCAAAGCCTTGCATAGATCTACATTGCACATGTATGTGTACAGGAAGTGAGCATTTGACGTACATGTAAATGTATTTCCAAAAATAATGTACAAGGCCCAAATCCGTTGCCATATACATGTACATACATGTACGTAAGCTGGGTTATCTGCATGGCTCACTGATGCATTATCACTGTTCAGGGATTTAAGAGCAAATCCTCTTTTAAGCCCAAAATCTGCTTTGACATCTACATGTACACTGTACCCAAGTCAGCTTTTCTTGTGCAGAAATTTTTCTCGTGAAACACTTTTCTAAAAAAAGAAGAAGATAATTGTAGATAGTTTGCTTGTGAATTTGCAAGTGAGGAACACAGTATTCTGATCTAAAATCCAGTTCAGATTATTTAGTAGAACTTTCTAAAAATTTAATTAAGTTTAAAGAAAAATCTCATATTAAATTCAGCCTTGCATGCTGCTCACACATTCATCGGGTCAATTTAGCAAAGTGACGTGCCAGTACATGTACATCTCAAAACAAGTTGGATGTTTTCCAGCGTAATCAGGGAGGAAGCACTCTGTAGATGCAAAGGACAACTCAACTTCTTAATTTAAGACATATGTTAGAAGGTGAAGGTCACTTCAGTGAGTGGTGTTGGGGGGGGGGGAGTCCTTGTACTGTTCTGTCTATTGATACACTGTGCAGGAACAGTAGATGATGATGTGTAGCCTTTTGGAAGGACATGGTGCGCATTTTCACATCTGTCCATAGCCTTGCGTATGGTGCACTATACGCGCAACAAATTTTCATAGGAGCAATCCCGCAGCATGCAGCTGTGTAGGGCTGTCTTGAATATATCGAATATTTGAATATTGGATCATGAATCGAATATTTTGAATAGCTTTTTGCCAGTTTGAATATTCAAAAAGAAAAACTATGCATGTGCACACAAAACTGTGATGTTATTTTAACCGTAAAGTTGGATTTTTTTATTGTCGGATGCCACTCTTTTGTCGACGGTAACTTTTTTGGTCAACGCCTATTTATTGGTCCCATTTTAGCTTGGTAAAGTCCCTTGGCAGTTATACAGTACACATATACTAATTACGAAGGTTCAATAATCTGAAGGTTCGATAGTCCGAAGGTTTGATAGTCCGAAGGTTCGATAGTCCAAGGGGCCCATTAGTCCGAAACTAGCATAAGGTTAAATAATCTGAAGGCTCGATAGTCCAAATCGACAATAAGGTTGAACTTCCCGAATACACAGCATTGGACACTATTGTCAATTTGGACTATCGAACCTTGTGTGTTTTTGGAATAATGAACCTTCGGACTATTGAACCTTGTTTTCGTTTCAGACTGTTGAACCTTCGGACTAATTCACCTTATTCTAAATTCGGACTACCGAACCTTTGGGTAAATGAAACTTCAGATTATCAAACCTTCATGACTAAAGCACCTTCGGACTATCGCAGCAATGTTCGGATTAGCGTTTCCGGACTAATGACAAATGAGCCCACAGTTACGGGAAATTCCTACGTTCAGACTATCGAACCTTCGGATCAATAAACTTTTGGCCTATGATACACTATCAAACCTTCGAACTATTGGGCCAGGGACAGCGGAACTGGGGGGGGGGGGGGGCAACAAAAATGCCCCTCTTGCGGATATAAATGTGCCCCCTCGATCGAGATGAAAACAAAACTGCCCCTCAAATGCACACGCATAAAAGCACATGATAAAATAAAATTGTCTCCTCTCTTGTAATGCAAAACTGCCCCTCAAAAACACAAGAACGGTGCCCCCTCTCAAGATGGAAAACTGGCCCCTAAAAATAATAATGCTCTTCACGCAAATATAATGGTCACTGAAACTGGCCATTACAAGCAACAGTGCCCCTCTCGTGATAAAAAAGGTCTTTCCACACAACTAGGTAAAAGAAACACAAAGAGCAAGACGGACAACGTATTCATAATTTGTTCCTCGCATATAGGTTTATAGTGAAATGAACGGGACCATTTTCTTTTTCTCCACTTTCACACCGACGGAAGGTGCCCCTTTTTCTGGACAAGTGCCCCTTTTTGGTGTTGCCCTCCCCCCCCCCCCCCCTCCCCAGTTTGATAAGTGTTCCGCCATTGAGCGTGGCATAAGGGATCGGCCTTTTGAGCGATTCTAATGCACAAAGTTCAAACCAGGAGTGACAAGTGGTTGTATATTTGTTTAACCTCCTCAGACCATCACCGGTATGCCGTGTTCTGCCTCCTCAAGATTGGTTCAGACATCAACAGCACCCAGTTGGTAACCAACGTGGACCGAACAGCAACAGACGTGAATTTTGAAGACTCGTTCATTTTGTAAGTTGACCATGGCCAATACTGGTATCATTTTGAGCAGGGCTTCAAAGTACACACTGTCAGTTGATTTAAAGTGTGGGACTAGTACTTTCAATGATTGATCAAAATTTGTTGTCAAATGTGTTGCCTAGAAACAAACTTTTGGGAGACACTTACCAGTCCTAAATTCTGCATGACCATAGACCTGTATGACCGTAGACCAGTACATGTATGTTACACTATTGAAAACAAATGTAACAACTACGATATGCTTTCATGGATTTTGATGGAACTTGGATGCAGTGACCCTTGGTTGGGAAGACACTATTCTTCATCGATTTACTGAGGTCCAGTGTTATGTAGGGGTCATTGTTCAAATATGCTTCAAATGTTTCTTTGTCTACAGAATTTGATTGCTTTTAATGTCACTTGGATGGAGTGATCCTTGGGTGGGGGTTCATCACAAGTCTTCCGAAAAAGGAGTTTAAAGGTCATCTAGGGGCCATTTGAGGTCCTTTAAAAATGCACAAAATTTGACTTTAAAAAACCCCACAAAACATGTAGGGATCGACTGAGAAAAAGGCGACACATGCGGACCACTTGTTAAAACTACTAATCCATTGTAGTACTCCAAATGCTCCATTTGAATTCCCATTCAAGGGACCCAAAACTTTTAAAATCTTGCTAAACCTGAAAGGATTTTTGGTGGATTCAGAGACACTTTCCAAACAAATGAGCAATGAACAAACAAGGCATTTATGTCCCAAGTAAAATATTCTTTTGTTTTGTTTCCTCCCTTTCCATCAGTGAAAATGTATCCCCAGACTTCCAGTTTACCATTGAAGTTTATTCCTACAATCTCCATGATGACATGACGATAGCGAGCACGCCCCAAAAACTGCGGCGGAAAATCAACTCGTTCTCCAACAGTGTCGGCAAAACAGTGGGGCGAAGACTACAAGCAAGCATGTCAGCAGGGGTGAGTTTGCTGTTTTCAATGACATAAAAATGCCTCTTTAGGCCTACTTGAATTTTATAAAAACAGAATATCAACATCATCCTTTACAATAATCAGCCAATAGGTCTCGTTCAAATGATGTCATTTCCTACAGACCATCCACGTGCATCGACATTTTGAGCGTCAACTTGCATAACGCACATCAGCTGTGTCGTATTTTGAACACATTTCAAGCAACAAGCGCATGTGTTTGGAACATTTTCAACACTGCGCAATGCGTGCTCGATTGCGTTAAATACGCAGTTGCAGTTCTCCTACAGAGATGGCCATCGTTGAACGAGCTCTGTTCAGAGTATTGCAGCTTTTCTTTAGTGTGAGTCACTTGAATTGATGTTTATCACTGAACGATGTACAAATTTATGTCCTCAAACTTTAGGGCCTGTTCGTTTCATTCCAGATCCTGATCAAGATCATGATATCCAGCGCCGAGCTAAACAAACAGAACCACTCTCACTCCTTGAATCCTTTAGGCGCACACAAATGTCATCTGCTACAGATTTTGTACACAGAAGGTCTTTTTAATGATAACCTATCTATAATTTCCAGAAAAAGTAAATCAGTTGTGCTATTTTTAATCACGAAAATACATTCTAAAAGAATTATGAAAACGAATTGTCACAAAGGCTCATCTGAAGCTTCAATTCTACTAAAACATACATGTACTCAGCAGATTGCACGAAACCTTACCCAATGGCGCAACTCTGCTTGCACTACAATTTATTGCGTAAGTTGCGCAACATTTCACACTGTGCAACATTTCACTTATGAAACATTTCACGAAAGTCGGATAGTGCGTAAGTCTGCGACTTGGGCAATAAATTATGGCGCAACTTGTGCAATCATTTTAGATGGCATTAGTTGTGGTGTAGCAACTGAAAATGACATATTTTACCAACAAATCTGGACTGTTGTGGATCCCGTTATTGCACAACTTATCAAGGTTGATACAAGGCACTCACAACTCTAGGTTTGAAGTAAATGAATTTATATTTTAACAGAATTTTGACAGTTGCCGAATGATTCCGAAGAAAGTCGAACAAAATAATTTTCAAAATGACGGGCTGAGGCGATCCAACAACTGTTTCGCTAACGAACAAATTCACACACAAATGGCGATCGTAAATCCTCTTGCTATCCTCATCCAAGATGTTAAAATTATTTAAAACATTGTGCAGCTCGCCAAGTTTCTTGAAATCGATCGTAAGTTTAATGCGCAGCTGCGCAACAGATTTGTTGCGGAAGTCTGGCGCAAGCTGCGAACTTTTTCGTGAAATCGGATGCAGCTTTTTTCTCTCCGTCCGTCGCGCACATCGCCATCTTGATCTTGCGAATCCACCTCGCGAGTAGGATCCATTAAAACATGATCTGGAGCAGCTATCAATGCGTCAGATCCAGTGATGTAGTGCCTTGATGCTGGGCCTTGGCCTTAAGGCTGCCTTAAGGCTGGATTTTAGGGCCTTGGCCTCGAGGCTTGAGGGCAAAAGCCTTGGCCTTGGCCTTGAGGGTTCAGGGCCTTGCAATTTTGAGTCAAGGCTCTTCAAGGCCCATAGATTTTTGCATTTTCCAGATAAATCTGTTCGAAATTTTGCTGTTACCATTTTAATCGTATTACCATGGAGGAGGGAAGCACCCTATAGATTTGTGTGTTGGGCACACTTCCACTTTTGTAGCATCACATTTTGTTACCATTGTAGTATAGATTTGCTGCAAAAATATTCCGTACACTTGTGGGGCTAATGAGATGATCACTTTAATTGCATATAACTATGGAATAGATCTGATTGGTTGTATATCTCCGTGATAAGTGTTGGGCCAGCAAATAAAAATTTCCCAAATCAGTTTCTTGAATCCCCCTTTTGTTACACTTGGGAGAATTGTGTGTCAATATAGAAGTAAATCATTATTTTGTTTAGTTAAACCATATTGAAGACCTGAACTTATACTTTAATAGATACAATGCAGTCATAAAACGGTGTAGGCCTATGCGAGCATGTTGATTGCAATTAAAGAAATGTTGTTCTTCGTAACGAGCAATTCGTGATGATAAGGGCGGATCCAGGGGGGCCAAAAGGGGCCATGCCCCCCCCCAAAAAAACCCCCCGAAACCATATTTTTTTTTATGTGACGTCGTAATAAAGGCAGGCAATGAGTACACCACTATCTTTTCCTCAAAAAACATCGGTTAAAATGTTCAGAAATTGCCTCAAATCGCACCACAGAGCATCTCGAATCCAAAAATTTTTTCGGGGCCCTTAAGCGGGCCCCGAAGCCCAAGCCGTAGTTTTTGACCCACTTTTTTGGGGGGACCAAAATTTCTTTGGCCCCCCCCCCCCCCCCCCCCCCCCCCCGCAAATTGTGTTCTGGATCCCCCCTTGCGTGATGATGTGTCACTCATGTGACTATAATTAGTTCTATATTAGTGGTCATTTCATAAAACAGGGCCTTGGCCTTGGCCTTGGCCTTGAGGGTTAAGCCTTGGCCTTGAGGGTTAAGCCTTGGCCTTGGCCTCGAGCTTTGAGGGTCAAAGCCTTGGCCTTGAGGGTCCAAGCCTTGGCCTTGGCCTTGGCCTTGAGGGTCAAAGCCTTTGCTCCAACACTGGTCAGATCACTGATTGCGATCCGGATCTGCGCGGAACAAACAGGCCCTAAGACTGCTTACAATGAAACCAACATGCAGAGTAGGGCCCTGATTTGAAGCTTAATTTTGTTCATGCTAAACTGTTTTGCTATTTCAATGTTTAATGCAGTTTCATTCACAGACACACATCATTCACAGTTTTATTCACAGACACACCCAAAACTAAAGGCCAAAGAAATTATGGGTAATTGAAAACTACTAACAAATTATTTTGAGATTTGTTTTTCCAATGGAAACATATTGGTTGCTTTTGTCAACAAATTGGTTAAAAAAAAATTCACATTTTGAAATTTATTTTTTAAATTAGTTTAAGTATTAGCAATTAATTGTTAATTCAGAGTTGTGAGAACATAATTTGATTTGGCTCATTTGTGCAACTCTCAAAATTGAATCCTAAATTGATAGTTTTTGTTGTTGCTATTTTGATGACTCCAGTCCAATGAGGAATCCCTGAATCCATCAGAGATGCCAGGTACTCCGAGGTTCCACCTCGTCGCCTGCTCTAACCTCACGGTCAACGACGTCAACCCAGTCACCAAGACCCATGACTTGAGCCTGGAAACTGGTAAGCGTTAACCACTAATCATGCTTGTATGGCCAGTTCATACCAGTACTTTCATAACGTCAACAACTGAAGTTTCATTGTGATGTTCTCCCTGTTACCTTGATGAATTTGTTTGACACTGAAAAATTGCACGTAATGTACGTTTTCTCTGTTTTCACAAAATGTGTAGTATCCAGGGATCTGAAACTGTAACAGGATGCACCCCACTTCAAAAGCAATTTATCTTACAGATTTTTATTTAAATTGAGCCAAAGTCCTTCAAGTCATGGGCCTTCAACATTCCTGAGGCTGAACGCAGAGACAGAACTGAGTTTTATAAAAACCTCCACTTGTAGCTTTGAGCAGTCGACGGGAGCAGCATAATTGCCAACTCTGAGACAGTGGGAGCCAGTGACATTTGAAAGATGTCACTACAGTGGAACGTCGCTATAACGAACATTGTTATTAGCGACAGAAATTGATCGTAATAGCGATCGTTCGGTATAGCGATTTTACAAATTACTGGTGGCCTCTTTTGACCATTGTTGTAGTGTAGTTGCGTTTACAAACCACGCGCAAGGTCGCCAAATGTGTTCATTCATCTTTCTAATTCCGTAAGCAGAACTTCACCCTGTATGCCCTGGTAGTTACTGAAAGATGACTTTGTACACGTGCGACTATTGGATCATGTAATTATAATTTTTGAGCTTACACCGGTGGCTTTTTCCTTCATATCCATGGGGAAATAATAGCCATTTGTCGCTCTTCTGCTGACATTTTCCAACAACAATGTTCGGTACGTTTCATGCACAAAAATCGGGAGCCAAGGCTGATGTTCGGTATAGCGGAATGTTTGGTTTAGCCGAACGTTCGGTATAGCAATGTTCCACTGTATTGAGTTCCTGTAGTGGCCAACAGGCTCAGACTCTGAATCTGTTTGGTCATGGGATCGATATAATGGACCTGATAGATATTGAAAACACAAAGCAGGCAGCTTCCTTTGACATCTATTGTATGTTTTGAACAGTGTTTCTATCCAAGATACTGGGAGGGGTAAGAATTAATGTAGGTTTTAGGAGAACATTTCAATTTTTCTTATTCCAGGCCAAATAATTTAATTACTAACATTTTCTTTAGATATTTCATTTACAACTTAATAATTTATGTACATAGATGTTACCCAGATAAATGGTAATTTGTAAAATAGGGACCTGGAAGCATATGGATCATTCTATAAATTTGGGGTCCACTTTTTTCCTGCCCCTGTTACATCTGACATCAATGATTTTGTAATTCTGGATGCACCCCTTACATGTTCTCAAATTCCTCCAAGAGTGATTATGTGTTTGAAGTCATTAAAGGGTCCAGGCAATGAAATGTTATTAGGAATGGATTTGTACAACTTTCGACTCTTCTTAAATGTATGAAAACTATTTCACATTCCCTGTCGGTTAATTTTATTGAAAAATTGCACACCTTTAACCATTTAAACATTTTCCACGTTTTTCGAACAACTGAGGGTGCTGTTGCTGTGATGTCATTTCAGGAAGACACTGTTCAATTTAGGGATTTTCTGTTCATATTGTGAACCAAAAACTTATAGAATAACCCCATATTTGTCAGCCAATTTGTGTACTAAGTTTAGCTCCCAGAAAATAATCCCTGCTACTTTAAAACCATTCTTCTTAAATCTGTCTTGTCTCATTTTTTGATCTCCAATAGATGACAATGCTCGTCCCCATTGCCTTCCTCTGTTTGGTAATGTTTGCTGTCGCCTGGCTGCCCAGCCCAATTGCATGGCACAGAGTCTGTCCCAGGGAATTCTTCATTTACAGGTGAACCAGTGTTCAAAACTTGAGACTGTTACTAGCATATTTTCAGATCAGGGACACATTTGTCATGACTCTGATGAGTGAAATGGAATTACATGTAAATTCAATTTTATTCAAATTTAGGTTGTATATGTGTACTACCCTCCTGCTATCGGAAGTAACAGTCACAAACAGTTAAACAAAAATCAATCTTCTTCTTCTGCCATGCCTTTTACACTGGCTAGTCACCAACAGTCAGATCATATTTCAAGCAAGCACTTTGACTAGTAAATTCAGTCAACAGACAAACGCAGTTAAGTGGAAGGCGCAACTGGCTTATCAATCACCTACAGTCAAAGCATAGCTGTACCAAATTACATAAACAGTCACAGCCAGTCAATCCTCCTTTATGTAGGTCGGGAGCTCTTAACTGTTGAAAACAGTCACTTGATTGATTTTGACAGAGAGGACAACGTGGCACAGAATTAGTGTTTGCATAGGAGGGTGAATATAGTAGATATATTTCACTGTGCATTTTCCAGCTTCCTTCAGTTTATGACCAAAAAGTGGTCTACATTCCATGATTGTTGCATGCTATGCCAAGTGAAAAGTGCAGTCTCGTAGTTCGTCCAACAATACGTATGTATGGTCTCTGGCACTATGCAATGGTACATGGGTTCAAACCCAGACAGGGGAACATGGTGCTTGTGTTCTTGGGCAATACACTTTACAACAATTGCCTCTCTCAACCCTAGGAGTTTAAATGGTACATGTGAAAGTAGAGACCAGATTGCGCTGATCTCAAGCTGCTTCAGAAAAATGGTCTCATGGGCTGATGAACAGGGATAATAATAGTGAAGCTCTTTGAAACAGTGGTAAAAAGCGCTATATAAGCACCATGTTATTATGAAATTGCAACTTACCTCACTTTTGACAAGTGCCGAGAAAATTTAGTGGAACTGCTAAGGACAGAAATTTGCTAAGTATAGGCTTATGAATGTGTTATCCTGGTCACATATTTCATGTAGTCTCATAAGACCCCTGGTTTATATGTATCATGATATCTGATCAGGAGAGACAGGCTGGTCTTCCGAGTTGGCGGCGCAATCTCTGGGGAGTCCTGCAGGACGGACACCTCAAACTCTGGGACAAGGCAGAGGAAGTGTCAATCAGCGCTGTTCCCATTTTAACAGTTCCAGTCTCTAAGGTGAGGGGTTGACTATTTCTGCATTCTTCCCCCCCCCCCCAACTTCCTGTTCAGGGCAAATCAGGATCAGGATCTTCAGATGTACATGGAGCATACTTGACAACCACTTGTCATTATTGTGTTCTATATGAAAAGACACATACAACTTTGAAGTTGCTCGTCTTTGACAAGTCGAAAACTCCAGTCTCAAGTCAAGGAACAAAGAATCGTGTCAAGTTTCAAGTCAGTCTAGAAAAGGCAAAGTTGATTATGTGCACTAGTCAATCAATGCTACCTCCCGAGTGAAAGCTGGAAACACTCCAACTTTCACTTAGGCGGTAACACACTGAGTATACAGTGTTTATGCGTCGGTGAAGGGCAAAACCTAATATTGATTTACATCACCTAAACGCAAATTCTATCTTATGAATAGTTTGTCTAGTCAACTTTACAACATCTTGACCGCAACTGTAATTTTTATGTCATACACGTACCTTCAAGCGTGATCTGAAAGGTTTGTGTGACACTTACGTACAGTTCACTTGAATAAACTCCTAACCTGCTTGGTTTTCTTCACGTAGACCAGTATAAGCATTGTTGTAAAAAGGAGGGCAATGGGGCTATATAGATTCCTCCCCCCTCCCCCAACCACCAAAAATTGGGGGGGGGGGAATAAAAATTGAAATTGAAAAGTCCAGATATCCTCACTGTTAATATTTTTTTCAAGTTCAGAAAAGTTTTCTGAGCTTTGCGCAAAACCCTGTATTGAAATTACATCACCCGACACAAAAATCAAACTAAGGAATAATTTCAGTCTTGTAATGGAGTAGCTGACCTTGTTGGCAATGGTGATCTTTCCTTCTCAGGACACAGTCGTCAGTCTTTCATCCGAGTGCAGCGTAACCTACCCTCATGTTTTAGCAGTCGGCGAAAGAGAGAGTGAAGAGCGCCACCACTTGGCGACAGAGAGCAAGGGCGAGCTGGAGAGGTGGTGTAGTGCGCTAGAGCAGCTAGTGGTGGATCAAGGTATGGATTCAACTTACAGTAACTGCGGCAATCCAAAAATGTCATTTTGTCCTGATCCTTAACCCCTTTCAGTAATGTGGGGGGGGGGTGAAGTTTGTCTGATACTTCAGATTGGCTTGAAATTTTGTGACTTTTCCTAACTTTTACCTGGGGCCAATATGGTATGAAAACACATTCTGTGGGATTTTCATGGATGCCATGACAATGAACCTATTTAAACATTGAAATGTTCAGTTTTGTGTGTCTAAAGCATGTTTACTTTGCCCAAACCTATGAAGTATTCACTTTAGACTAAAATGCATTGGCGCGAAAAGCCACTATTAATTTTTCAACTTTTCTGCACAAATTTCTTGTTTGGGGCTACTTTTTTTAACACTTTTTGCATGAAAAAAAAATGCAAAGCATTTATAATATTTCCAAAAGTACTTCATCAAGCAACAAAAGGCCAATTCTGTTCACGTTATTTCGAGAGGCATCAAGCCACATGCAATATACAAGTTGCTGAAGATATATTCTTGAAGTTTAAGGGGTGAACACGGCAGGCTGTTGAGTGTAAATCATTGGTGTGGTTCAAGTGTGGGTCACCTCATGTTTATGTCCTGTGGCAGAATTTAGACATGCCAAGTTTTGAGGTACTATGTTTGATACGCACATTGGGAATGGATTTCCTGAGTGTCAACTCGGGAAATGCTGCTGTTGTTGGCAGATATTTGTAACCAGTTTCCACCATGAGACTTATGCTCTGGCAGAGTTGCAGTCCATCACAAGTTTATTAGAAGTCAATCACAAGTCATCGAGTCTTAAGTCAAGTGATGAGCAATTTAAAGGAACAGACAGTTTACGCATTCCCATTGGTCGAGAGCCCGTCACATGGCCGGTCTTAAACGGATGATAAAGACCGGCTGGCTGGTCTTAAACACTTTTCCAGTGTCACATGAAATTTGGACTCCTATGAAATCCAGTTCACAATCCTCACGTAGGCATGTGCAATACTACCAGTGAGTCAGTATTTCATAGTCCTAAATTCACAACGCACTCACCACAGTTGCATCTGCGCGTTATCGCGCAATACGCTGGTGATGTGCGTGCCAATCTCCATAAAAGGAGTTGTTTACGTCTTACTCGCAGCTGAGCTGGACACTCCATTATTTAGCTAGAGGGATGTTTCGAAAAACATACATTGTGTAGTAAAATTGTTTAACAAAATTGTTGGAAACTTTTAATTTTTAGCTTGTTTTGACATTTGGACCGAAAAAGTTTTTTTTTTACCAAAAAGGCATTATGAAATTTATGGGAATAAATATTATGTGCTTGGTAGGTATTAAACAGAGATGCCACGGTTTTTTTGGCCATAAAAAAAAACTGGAAAAAGAGAAAAGAAACTGTGGAAATGCCTTGATTTTTACCTCGTTAGCACTCTCGAGTTTACATGTTGTACTTGCACGCGGTATACAACGGCGCCTCGCGTGCTGCGCTGCATGCGGGCGTGTAGTGTGCTAAGCACACAGGGCATTCAGCCTGGAAATCAAGTCTATCATTTCAGTTATCGGTGGTTCCCGATCGCAGTGATATATGTGAATACAAAAACGCCGGGTACCAACCATGTTTTCGTTGCGCGCATCGCATAATGCAAAGGTCATGTACACCGACAGTGTTGTGGAATCGTGCATGGTCGGTGAAATATTACGTTGGAAATTCGGGTAGGCAGAATAAATAATAGGACTATGGAAAAAATTAAAGTGATTGAACAAACCCACAGCTTATTCCTAACTCCCTAGCTTGATTTATTAGGAACCATACCCATCTTGTCAAATTCCAGCACCATATGGGAAACTTTACACACATATTTCTGACTTATTTCTGATTCTGGAGGTGTGCCAACCCAATGTAAAAGACTGTCAGTTAAGGGGCACTGTACCCATCCTAACAGATTCCAACAAAACATGCCGTTGGGGTTTGATGGGTTGAGTTCTGTTAAGGTTAAAGGCCATAGTCTAGAAGCAAAAATAAATGGAACTGGGCTTGGCTACAACAAGAGAAAGATGACAACAGGGACTTTGTGTCGGAGTGGCTTTTTCACAAAGTTCCGTTTTTTTCAAGCAGCTGCTCCGTTTTTTTTCAAGCAGGCCCAGTTCCGTTTTTTTTCAAGCAGACCCTGTGGCATCTCTAATTAAACACTGTGTTTAAGACTAGTTGGAGTCTGGATGCTGATAATTACCCTCGCCTTCAGCTCAGGTAATTATCAGCATTCCAGACTCCAACCAGTCTTAAACATAGTGCTTAACACCTCCCAAGCACACATTTATTTCCTTAGTAACATAGGGGGTGTGGGTTAGAATTAGGAATGAACCCAGAAGAGGCGTGAGGATGACTGCTTTTAAATCAATACTGCTACCTCCTTTCCTTCTATGGATATGTGAAACATGAAATAAAAGCGAAATAAGAAAATGGGGAAACAGAGTGCCCCTAGCGTTAAATGAGGTCCAGCTCCAGCCCCTCCAGCCCCTTTCAAATTTGCAACTGCCCCCCCCAATAAAAACAATATAAAAAATTGGGATTTTGAAACAAACTGGGCAAGAACCAGTGCATGCATCAATGTGTTCTTCCTTGGCTCTCAATTCCTGCATGGAGCTTGTACTTCTCTACTAACTGTCCCTCCCTCTCTATGTCATTTTCCAGGAGCCTGGCTGAATGCTTGTCACACTTCAATAGGTATCCTCCCCTCGGAGCATAGGAGGCCCTCTGTGGAATCTGATCGCACAGGCTCCCTCTATGATGAAATGTCAATAAGTAAGTTATGTCAGCAGAACTTAATCAATTGGAAAGCAACATGATTGGTTGCAGATAATGGTAACCATTGACAAAAAAGGTCTTTTTTGCCGATTAAAGTAACAACAATATAATAAATCTCTAGCAGGTTATTAAAAACCACTTATTTTTTTTCAACAATATAATGACAAATTATTTCTAAGACGATTCTCTCCTGAGTAGGCGATACAGTCCGTGCTGTGCAGGAGAAACACATCTAAATCAAATAACTGTAAACCAAGACCAAGTAACGGGGGCACTTGAACTCCTTTTTTCAAATTGTGTCTTTGGTCACCCTACATGACTAGGCCTCGGACTCGGGAGGGGTGACTCAGACTCACAGACTCGATGTTTGGTGACTCGAATACAAGTCTGATGATTGGGTAATTCCAACACGGGAGTCTGTGACTAGACTCACTAGACTAGTCAGTGTTTGGTACCAAGACGTTCACATGAAAAGTGGACATGAACTGGCGAGACTTGCATGCTCTGTTGTCAGAAAGTCAGTAGCATGTAATAAGTTACATCGGATTGTATTGTACATGTAGTTTGTTTTTCGTTGACGCACAAGGATCACAAACAACCTTTCGCCTTGCCTAACAATTTTTCTCATTTTCCTCAAACAGTCCCGTTTTTAATGAGGCAAAGAGTGCATGGGAAAACTTACATTGATTGAAGGCCAGTTTCCTGCCCAAGTCATTTGGCATGCTCGTATGGTTTCAAGTTTGGGGGGGGGGGTATGTCAGAGACACTATCTGCTACTGCTGTTTTGCTGATGCCTGACGGCTGGTTTCGATTCCACTAGGCACGCAGCAATCTGGTCACAAGCACAATTCGTGGGAAGCGGTCACATTTTCACAGATATTTTAATTTTTTGTTGTTGAAGTGTTTTGAAATCAGGTCTTGCGTAAACAGCGCTATACAAATGACCTTCTTGTATTGTATTTTATTGAAGACTGTTGTTGAAATCTTTCAGTATTAATGCGAATAGCAAACAAATTACAGTAAGCCTACTTTTATACCTATGCGTGAAATGGTCTGGTTCTTTGTTATCTAAATGTGAAATGTGTTCATTCTTATGCCTAAGTACTAACTCACCTATACAGCATGGTTAAAACTACTTCTTCATTGTCATAAAGACTTGTAGATTGGCAGTGAGGCAGTATTTATCTTAGTATCCTCATAATAAGAGGGCGTTAATAATATCCAAGATATTGTAGAATTCCTGTAGACGTTTCAAAGAATTTGGTAGTCTTACCATTGGGCTTGATGTCCCTTGGGAGGTATTAACTTAAGAATGTGTCATTGTTTTCTGCCTCGTGGAGATTTTTGAAGATTCAGAAAGGTCCTTAGCACAAAAAAAAATATTAAAATGAAGAAGAAAAGTAGATTAGGGTTAATCAGAGATTATCTTTTTTCATCCTCTTGACCAGGTGCAGACTTACCGAGCCAAGACGAGTCTGATGATGAGAATGTGTTTGTAGACTCACCAGCAACAAATCTCAGACCAAGGCCGCAGCTGACCAAAGTAAAACCATTCAAGAAACCCATATTTACAATTCCAAAAATCCTGGTGCGAAGGGAGACTAATGTTTGAGGGATTCTCTTGTTTGTCAAAAATGAGTTTACAGAAAGAGAAGGTAAAAACGGAGGTAATATGAAGAATTTTTTGGGGGGAAAAAAAAACAGATGTTGTGTGAAAACGGGTACAAGTCTGGTGTGGGGAATAAAATAATTCTTTTTGTGTTTAAAGGAAATGGTTATTATGTCATGTTCGTCAATTAAGTTCTTAAAAAAGACAATTAATCAATCAATCTTTTTCCTTTAAAAAAACATGGAAATGATAGTTAAACAAAATGTATATTTGGGCATAAGGCCACCCTAGCGGAAATCCATAGGTATTTATGGAAAAGAACTTAAACAGTCAAGTAAGTAAGTGGACTTGCACATGATTTTTGTGTTACCAGCACGTGAAATCTGGCTTCTGAAAAGGTGTAGTTTTCCTGTTTTGTGAATCAGCCAGGAGTCAAACATATTTTATTCTAAACTGTTATTATTTCAAACCTGTGTGTTTTGAAGGACTAGTACGATTCCTCTCAGAGGGCTCGGGGAGGGGGATGCACCTTTGTTTGAAGGGGCACCTACCCGCGATTTATTTTCCCAAACAACATTTATATTAGCAAATGGGGTGTACGCTATGAGGTATTGGACTTGACTTCCCTAAAAACATTTTAAAAAATACATAAAAGAATAAAAGAAATGAATTTGAACCTTGAAATTCGGACTTTATTTCCCTTTAAAAAAAAAAATCCTCCGAAGCCGCAAATTAGAAAAGAAATTTTTTTAAAACTGTGGTTTTGAACTCACACCCTCATATGATCTCAAAACCATGGCTTTATCCAGCTGAGCTGTCGGATAGCTCAACAGCATACCATAATTCATGGCATTATATACCTGCGTACGTATATAAGGTATTGTAGCTGGAGCTCACCAACCATCCATTCAATGTTGTTTGGAGAAAAAATAATTGGCCACCTGCCCCCACCTAGCCCCCACCCGATGAAGGATTGTACACTACTTGCCTTGAAAAGGAAACTGACTGTGGACTCAGTTGGCAATTTGATGGCAAGGATCATTTCATAAAGAAAAGGGTTGTGATGAAATTCCCATCCTAATTGACTGTCTTGTTCTGTCAGTAAAGTAATGGATTTGTATGTCATGTTGAGTATATGTGATTGTGAACTTCACTATCCAATGACTGCAGAGTCTGGCAAGTCTTAAAAGTTTTGTTATTTTGTTAAAATGTACAATAGTAGATTCTATCCCGACAAATTGTATGGAGTGGATTATTTTAAGCCTACAAGGTTGCCTACTTGCCTTTCATATTATTTTTCTCATAGATTTTTCAACTTTGGGTTCTTATATTTAATTTCTTTGACCCCAAAAGAAATTGTTTTTATTGAACATATTTTTATGTAGTCCTGAAAAAAGTGCATGTTTAGAGTATTCTAGACCCTCAACTAAGTCTGTCTTTTTGTATTTGAATTTTACTGAGGTTATGAAGACTTTTTTTTATACAGAGGCCGAGTTTATACGACCATTGAACTCCTTTTATTCCTATGGACTACTCGCTTACCATAAAAACAGTTAAAAAGAGAAATAGGATTGATCGTTTTCCATTATTTTACTAATAATAAAATATAATACACTTATAATACATTTTAATTGTTACAGACAATGTACCTAAATAGGACTTTTTTATAACAATTAACTTGGTATGGAAAATTATTCTTGACGGGTTATGTCCCGTTGATAAACACATTTCTTGTTTGAATGGATTTAAAAACAAAAAAGAAGTAATCTTAAGGTAATTTTGTTTTTAAGACGTCAAAGTTGAAGAAAAATAATGTTGTTTTTGTTTTAAGAGAACTATGCATTGAAAAAAAATATTTTCTTATCCTAGCATGTTTTATAAGTCTGTTAATTGAATCATTTTGTTTCAAAGAAGTTACTTTACTTATCTCAGCTATAATCTCTAATATGACCTCCCAAAAATGCGTTTTAATGAGTATCGAAACAGAGTTAATTAGTAAAGTTATTCACATTATTTGAAAATTGACAATATTGCATTTTAGGAAGATTCATGGAAAAAGTGGAACCTCAATTTGGTAAGGAAAAAAACATTATTTATTACAAAATATTTAACTTTGTACAAAACGTAAAATTGTTCGTGTCATTAACATGGAAGAAGTGATGTATGTTTAAATTGATGCTTAAAGTTGCACCACCCATGATAATTAACATTTTTAATTTTTTTTTCTCATAAACTTTTTTTAATTTAAAAAACAGAAAAAAAACCTACATTTTTCCATTTTGGACATTATCAACCCTGGGATTGCTTTTGCGCCCACAACACACAAAAGATATGCCTGATTTATCTTGTTTTCCTTGAAAAGTTTATTTGTTCATATACATTGTGATTTGTTTCTCATTCTATACAATTCCATTACAATTGTATCATACATGTTGTAATTACAATTATATAATCAGAAGTTGTATAATCAAATTGCATGTTAATCAAACAACGGCTTGTAGTAGAATTACTGAGGTATTAAATGCAATTATGCATTTATTTCATTTATTTGTTGCCTTTTGTCTTTTTCTTATGTCATACGGATATACATGTAGGTGAATATGCTGCTACTATGGCCATAATCGCAGGAAACTTTCATACAATTGATATTTTGTCATTTTAGAAGTAATTTATGCACGGCCCTTGGCACTTGTTGACTTAAATTACAAACACCCATGAAAATGGCAAGTGGGTTTACATGTTTCAAAAGTTTTTGCGTGTTTTATTTTTCGGTATTAACGAATTATCTCATTGAAATAAGGTATTAGAAAGATGACAGGAATATTATGTAACATATATTATGTATGCTGCCTTGAAACATATCTTGTTCAGTTTCCAAAAACTAGGTCTAACACCTACACTAGCTTCATTATTTATACCAGAATAATTTAGGAACCTGCGGTACATCTGGAAACAAAATTAACAATGATGTTCAATCGCAGAAAACTAATACATTTATACTGGGCCGGTGTCTTCCACGTCAGAGACAAGTCATTTAATTGGAATCTGGAGCTCGAAGCCAAGCCGAGGTTTGGCAACTATGGTTAGTGTTAGTTAATTATTGTATTATTAACTACGGAGGGCGCCCTTTTCATATTTTGTGTGTGTACGTGCAAAACTCAAGATCCTGGAGTTGGCCTCGTATTCAACTGAGATTTCATCAGAAGTTTTAAAGGTTAGTCGTGAGATTTTGGATGTCAAAAGACAGATTATTTTGAAAAGGATATTATGGAGTTATTTAGCTTGGCAAAACACTTGTTCTTTTAAGTTATGTAAATGAAACCGGGGTGAAAAACAAAACGGTTTTGCCGAAATCTAGACGGTAGACCCGTCATGCCCGTGAAATTTAGAAAGTGACGTCAATAGCAAAGCCACGCGTATTCCACTGTATTCTGTGGGTGTGTAATCCCGGCCAAAATGGTTGGGACACTTCTTGAGCCTGCCACGCGGTCACCCACTCCCCTGCTCCCCCGGTCAATGTTGTTCTCCCCAGCTGATGGAGCACACACTGCGCAATGAGAGCGACTCCCAAAAAAGCGACTGCATATCCCCAGTTAATGAGTTAGACCCGTGAACGTGGCTATACAACGCCATGCTCTAGTATCATTTCGAACCCTAGTGAAATTCCTCCATGATCTGCGGTACATCATTTCGTATGTAGGTTGAGAACTTACCTAGAAATCTTTGTGTGCTTATCCGCGTGTTCAGGAAGTGTCATTTGGAAGAAATTTGGCAAAAATGAAGACCCATACGAATGTGTAGAAATACAATTTTAACGTTAACTGGACAAGTACCCAGGGTGAATTGCATGCAAAATTATCGGAGCCCTCCGAGCTACCCATCTGCTTCATGTGATGCATACGATTATGGTTGTTGTCACTTGGACAGATTGACGGCTGTTTCATGTCGCATCCCAGATCCTGTGGGAAGGACGGCTACTAATCCTACATCTTTTTTGTCCACAAGAAGACCTATGGATTGTGTTTGTGGCGAACTTAATTGATACTCCCAGTTCACCAACAAGATCAGCAAGGATTTTTCCATGCCTGGGCTTTTTTTTCTGATTTTAGTAGCAGGTGTATTAGCTAGAGCATGAAGAGCAACTGTTCAATTTTGCCAATGTATCAAATGGCACAAGAGGTGAAAAGTGTAATGACTGCAAGTAAGATGTAAATTTGCTGTGCAGTTTTTGCTTTATAGGAATTCCTTGTATTTTATAAAGTAGGTCCTTGTTATTTGTTCAGAAAAATAAAAAAATAAGAATTCCTCTTATTTTCGCGTTGCGGCAAGCAGTAGTGCGCCCGCGTGCGGTGCGGTGAGAGAGGAAAGGACTGGAAACTTGTCTAAAATGATGTCTATTTAACCTGCGACAGAAAACAGCCGTCGAATCATATGCAACAAGAAGGTATAATATAAAGCGCATGCATCAGTTGGGGAAAGTCCAACCTCGTCTCCACTTCCTGCTTCCTATTGGAAACGAGTTTGGAAAGAAAGTAAGCACTAGGGACGAGGTTGGTGTGAGTCCAGGAAATCACATGAATCAGAAGGAGGTTGCAGGACGTCGAGATCTTGCCAATTCTTGGGCCAGATTTTACGTCAAATTTCGTTCAAATGCAAGATTTGCCGTAAAAGCAGATTTCAAGAAGTTTCATATGTGAGTGCTTATCACATGGTAAAATAATGTTCAGTTTGTGTCATGAAGAGACGATTTCGCTAGGTTCGAAATGGTAATGGAACGTGGCGTAGTTTACAAGCCACGTTCACGGGTCTATTCCCCTGTGTATTACAAAAATGGTCCATTTTCCCCTATTATTATCCCAACCCAGATTCCATATCCATACCAGCATGCGGCAGTCATTCATGAAGCTAACAATCAACCTCAATCAACAGAACAAGAAAGACTAAAAGTAAAATATGAAATTTGTGGATGATTTTGGTGGCGATTCTCCACACAAATCCATTGCTGAGGCTGTCGTGCATGTTTTCTGTACGTATCATGAATACCCATGAAGCACGTCGCGAGCATGTCCCTTCATGCAGTGTGCGCACCAAAATTGAAATCACTAGTGCGCCTGAAAGTGGTATGGTACCCACATACATCGCGCACACTGCATGAAGGCACATGCACACGACCAGTGGGTGGAACGATTTCAAAAATCTATTGAGATCACGCAACGCTTCATGGGTATTCCTGATACGTAGAGATGACATGCACGACAGCCGTGGCAATTGAAGTTTTCTGGAGAATCGCTACCAAAATCATCCACAGATTTCATATTTAAGTCTTTCTTATTAGCTTCATGTTACAGTTACGCATGTTACAGTTACGCATGGCGTTGTTATTGACGTTGGCAAAAATGTCATAGTAGAACAAAAAAGAATAAATGTTTAGCACAGCGCGGATTCAATCCCATGACCTTCAGCATGGTAGTCAAGCATTTAACCAATCGAGCTTGCAAAATGCTTTGGTTGGAAGGGCAGCTATAATGTTAAAGATTCGCAATGATGCTTTTGCATTGCCATGACAATAGCAGTTACGATAGCCAGTTAGCCACTACGAAAGAGGAACTGACTAATTATGATCCTTATTCATTATTTTCGAATCAGGTTGAAGCCCTCATAATCTTGAACCATGGGAACGTGGCCAGGACATGCTTTGCCAGGTGCTTTCTTTATTCTGTACGCCATCTGGTGGATGGTCCAGTTCACCTATGAGAAGGTTGCTCTTGACAACGGGCGGTTGCAGCCCTCTGGTCGCATCCTTCGTCGATTGCATCGCTGGCCTATCGAGGGGGCGACCATTCTGGCAGCGGGGATCATTGGGTTTATAGCTGAGATGATGTACCCTATCCCCAAGTGGACTCTGATCGGCGCTGATGGTCAGTTCAAGCATCCAGCTGAGTGGCAGCACTGCACCATGTACACATTCTTCTCGGTGTACGGCTTGGTGGTGACGCTGTCCAAAACCTGCCTGCCCCAGGCCGAGCGCTACACCAAGATCTTTGGTAGTCTGGCATTCTTCATTGAAGGTATGCTGTTCTACTTCCACACCCATGGCCGAGCGGATCTGGATATCCACCTGCATTTCCTGCTGGTCATCGCCATAGCCTTCTGCGTCATCTTAACCCTGGCTGAGGTCTGGTGCCCGAAGGACGACCGCATCCGAGTCATGCGCTACACGGCCACACTCCTGCAAGGCACCTGGTTCTTCATGGTGGGCACCGTGCTATATTGGCCACCCTCCGGTAAGGAGTGGGACGAGGAGGACCACCTCAACGTGATGTTCATCACCGTGGCATTCGCCTGGCACCTCCTCTTTGACATCATCATTATGGTGGTTGTCTATGGGGTCATCAGGAGCCTCCTACATCTGATGGGGTGTGCTGGTGTGCGGTATCGGCCCATGAACAACGGTGCAGAGGAAATTGAGTTTGAAAGCACAAAGCTTATGGACAATGGCAAACCAGGTCATGTTGGATCAGACGTTGAGAGTGACTAGACGTCTGTCAGTCATGAAGCCAAAAAAGTTCCTACATTGTAAATTAGTACCAATTCAATTATAAAGAATGTAACAATTAAAAGTCTGTATTCGAAGCTTGACCAAAGAAATTGTAAGATCTTACAAACCAAGGCTGTGCTGAATATTTGTAGTATTCGATCATCCACTGAACATTTTTCCGATTCAAATACTCAATCAGTGTGATGTCATTTAAATGGGATAAAATATCATTTAAAAAAATTGTTTAGTATCAACAGCTAGTCAGCTACAACAACAAAAATATCTTGAGATACACACATGAATGTCCTTAATGGTTTAATATAAAGCTTGTTGTGCATGCAAATCCTGATCAGTCAATCATTTAATTCCCGATGAATGCACGCAAATTTTAACCAGGGTGTGTGCATGCACCTCCTGAATGGCACAGACTGGCACATGCTGACACATACATATGCAGTTTAGGCTGATGCATGTGAAACGTGCTAAGCATATTTGAATGTTTGATGGAATCCAAGTCTGAAAATCTAATACTAAATATTACGAAATGCACAGCCCTACAGTTAATGATTAAAGTTAAAAAAATTGTTGTGGCATACCGAGGTACCTTATATATATTTGTCCAATATAAGTTACAAACTACAAAGAATTGATTTGAGTCCAAGAATTTGTCACATAATATATGTGCTACTGTAAATTATTTTTCAAGCAATTTATTTTCTTGTTATAACCTGAAACTGCTACATTTTTTCCTAACAACCTCTCGGAGTTTGCTAAAATCAAACACTGCGGATCATACTTTTTACGTCATCAAAATTATCACATAAAGCCCCATGGAAAGTGACGGTGCTGACATTGTACAGTACTGAATCCTTTAAAATCAAACTAGTTTGATTTTGGCATTTGGGAGGATTAGGAATGAGGCAAAGCATAGGCCTGTATGTGCATGTGTAGCAATTACAAAGTGTTCATTAATCACATGGTAATTTTGAGAAGGTTTGTGTTCTTTAATCTTTTTATTGATTCAGGCTATTCTAAAAAGGGCAAAGTTCAAACTTGTGGTGGAGCACTTTGTACCAAAGTACAAGTACATCTAAACATGACTTTGGCACAGTGGAATTGTCAATTTCAGTTAAAGTTTGGCTCTCTTTAAGCTCAGTCCCTGTTGTATATTTGCATTTCAACAACTGAGTGCTTTGTCTGTTTTTAACAAGTAAACCACGATGAGTCAGAAACAGATGGTCAAAAGTGTACGGCGTGTGATACCACAGACTACTTGTACTATGCCATTGTATGCAATGTGAACCCTAAACCTTGTTTAATTAATAGATTTTGTACCTGCACTCCAACAGATTGCAGCAGTCGAACCAACATAATCCAACAAGTTGCATAAGCCTTGTTGAACAGATGATCAAAGTCCGACAAATTACAAATTACATGCACAGTTCTTGGACCTTGTTTGTCTATAAGGCATGCATGTAGGGTTAATATGGATAAGTCATGTAAATAGCTGCACACAGAATACATGCGCAGTTGACAATGAACACACTACACATGTAGGTTGTAAGCTTTGTTTCTCAACTTTTCATTGTGTATCCAATGGTGTCAAAATAAAACCACACACACAACAAAATGCATACAGATACAGAGTCTAAATTGTCCCTGTACAAAACTTACCTATGGACAATAAGATATTTATTTTCTGCCTATTAAATTGATGGAATATTGGCCATTGATGGACGTTGTTCTCTGTTGCTTCACTTTTCACATAAATCTATTGACCTCTGTGTCCTGTTGATACTATTAATTAACATATTCTGTGTGCACATGGTTGTGGGATTTTTTTAATAGGTGTCAAATTTTTTTTGAATGGTAATTGGGTAAAAGTTTTTTGTCATAAACTGTCATTTGCTTAGTTATAATAGAGCAAGTGTGCTCTCTCATCTATAGCAAAGAATCTACATTTAGTTGGCATGTGTGTAAAATTGGTCACATAAATTGTATAGCACCACTTAAAAAAACAGTAGAACTAGAAAAAAAAACACCTAGATTTGCCATTGTGTGTGTTATACGTATACATGTACATATCAGCTGATCTACATTCCGTCATATAATATGTGTTAAAAAAATGTTCTTTTTTGCAATCTAATTACAAGACAATGAAATTATTTATTGAGATGCATATTTTTTTTGGATTGATTATGATTGTTTTATCCAGGAAGTTATCAATTTGAGTAGTGTGGATTATGAGGCATTTATTCAAAATAATCCAAAGAATTTATTAATGAACACGGATAGCTGAGAAGTCACTCGAAAGGCTGCAGACTGCATGATGTGTTCTGAAGTGAAATGAAACATACTGGAAACAATCATTTTTAATTTTCTTAATTCATTGACAACTGCTTGGGCCAAAAAAAAAATAATGGTTCTGCTTCCGGTTTCCCTACCTACGCTATTCTGACAGCCCCTACCCTAATTTTTTTTATTGGAAAAATTAGAAAAAAATCCAAAACCATCAATTTCAACCTTTTACCCTTGACTACACACAGCCACCTCCATATGATCGTACACAAAAACAATTTGCAAAAAAAACCCCAAATCCCTACCTACCTACCCTATTTTCAATTGTTATGTAATCGGAAGCAGAAGGGTTTTTTTTGGCCTTGGTAGAGGGCTACTGCTAACATTGTATGGATTAGTTGTATGGATTTCACAGATATATTCTTTGTTTTAAATGTTTATTTTTCCCAATTCAGCTTTTGCAACTAGGTATTTAAATTCAGTACTTGTGAAAATGTATTCCACAATTTCTTCTGGGATTGTTTACTGGTTTTGTAGTGATGCCTTTTTCCTATTCCAATACCTTTTAATGCATATTGAACAGTACGCTATTGCAGCACTTTCATTCAAATGTTTATTGAAAAATTGTACCATGGATGCTTTCTTTTTTGTGTATACATTTTGAGATGATTTATTTGTTTTGATATTTGATCTTATAGTTAAAAATTTTGAGCAATGAATAAATTTTGAAAACAAGTTGCAGAGTAGAAATGAAGACAAAAGTGTTGTTTGTTATCTTCTTGGAGTCATTATTTGTTGAGATTTTGGAGCTTCAAGGTCACATTGGAAGTTCACACTTTGGTCAAGCCAGCTACCAAAACCTTCAGACCTCATCAAGTGATAAGGATGTTTATGTAGTCAAAGTTTTTGGTTTTTTCCCTTCTCGGCCCCTTCCCCTCCACACCACCCCTCCGCTCCACTGAGGCCAATTTCAGTGAGTCAGTAAGCGCAGACAGTTGCAAAATAATATGAACATTTTCTAAGTTGAAAAAGGTGAGCAACCAAAATGTCATATCTTTCCACAGAATTGCATTGTTCAGCGATGATTCTGCTTGTAACTGAAGTCTAGTTCTTGTACTGCACAAATTGTGCATAATTTTGTACTTTGATGGGCGGGGCTTGAAAAGGAATTTTTTTGGGGGGGGGGTCATTACTAGGATCATAACTAGGAGCATGGCGCGAGTAATAAGTAGAAGGGACGCAACCTGACCCAGAGTTGAACGCGGACTCAGAAATACTTAGTTTTACGGATTATTATGATGAACGCAGAAAGAAAGTATGCTTGTATGGGGAGGGGCCGCATCAGGCTAGGCGTACGTGACGATGCATGTACGTTGCGAAAACTAACGTAAATATAGGATGGTCTCTGTTTTTATATTCTATCGTGTCCAAAGGATTTGATTCTAGGAACCAGACTCGAAGGTTGGGTGACCGTTTTAGCCGAATTTCGGCTAAACTTGACAGGTTTTTTCGAGAACAACTGAGTTTGACAGGAAAGTTAGCAGAATGATTTTTTTGGCAGATTTCGATCAGAATTCTGTAAATTAATGTGGTGATCTGACAGAAAATATATGGCAGATTTGAAAAAAAATGTAGCTGATTAGTTTTAATAAGCTTCAATATGAGGTTCCTGACGTGTGGTGGTACACAGTATGGTACTTGGTTTAGACCATTGCAAGCCAGGCTACACACATGCAACTTTTTTTTTTAAATTTGTTTGTTTTGATTTAATTTAAATTGTATGACTTTTGTTTTTGTGTAAGGAAACATCTGCATGTGACTAAGTGTGGCATTAATGTATTTCGTGTTAAAAAAAGAAGAAGAAGAAGGTGATTTGGCGTGTTATAAGGCCAAAAAAAAAAATCTCCGGTTTCTGGTATGCGCGCACGTCGCCGTAGCCATGCACGTCGGCAAAATGAAAAAGTTTTTTTTTCAATGAAAGATGATGCCTCAAAACCGCCAAACTCACTGGTTTGACTGGAATTCTGCTGCTGCGCAATTTCAACGTGTTTTTAGATGGGGTCATGATCGAGAATAAGCTTTATGTGGCCTCTCTGGACTGCCATATATTTGCACTAAGTTTAGTCGGGCACCATTTGCAGTCACCAGCCGACATTTGAAGCAAAAAAGTCAGGTAAAAAAAAAAAAAAAAGCCGCGTCGCCGCACCACTTTTTGGACAAGCTCCATACCAGAAACCGGAGACTTTTTTTTTTGGCCTAATAGGTGATTTGTGAAATCTAGCAGATTTGTGAACTGCATCTAGCAGAATTGTGCCATTACCTTACGGTCACCCTGCTCGAAGAATCACACGAGAAATGTAGGCCACGAAGTTGATGCGTGGTTTCATTTTCAGAACGCTTAAAAAAGCGTACGTTTCCTCAAAACTGTGGCATTTGAGGAATGATATTGTAGTATTGGCTATAAGGTGTGAAATAGAAGCTGAATAAGTCCAGTGTGTGGACGGTAATCGGTGAAATCATGGGCACGTTTGCTGGCCATGCCCTTCCGGGTAGCTTCTTCATTCTGTTCTCCATATGGTGGATGATACAGTACGCATACGAGCAAATCGCATTGGACAACGGTCGACAGCAACCACGAGGCCGAATCATGCGGACTCTCCACCGCCTGCCCATCGAGGGTATCACGGTGGTCCTGGCTGGTTTCATCGGGTTCATTGCAGAGAACATGTATCCCTCCCCCAAGTGGGGCATCTTCGACAAAGACGGGAATTTTGCCTACACCCATGTCTGGCAGCACTGCGAGATGTACACCTTCTTTGCTCTCTACGGCCTCGCCGATATCCTCTCCAAGACCTGCATGCCAAAAGCCGAGAAGTACACCAAGATCTTGGGCAGCTTGGCATTCTTCGTGGAAGGGTTGCTGTTCCATTTCCACACTGTCGGGCGCACCACCATCGATACTCATCTCCACAATCTTCTGGTGTACGCCATCGCTGCTTGTGTGGTGCTCACCCTGGCTGAGGCATTCTACCCTAAGGAGGGTCGATTCCGCGCCCTGCGTTGTGTGGCAGTCCTCCTGCAGGGCACCTGGTTCTTTCAGGTGGGCACGGTCCTCTACTGGCCACCATCTGGGAAACCCTGGGATGACGAAGACATGGCCAATCTGATGTTTCTGACGGAGGCTTTTGCCTGGCATCTCCTGGTGGATATCCTCCTCATGTTGATGGTCTACGGAATCTCCTGTCTTGTCCTGAAGAAAACCGGACTCACTGCTGTCCACTACCGCAAAATGAATGGCATAGCTGATGGTGAAGACATCGAATTTGGCACAAGAGTATTACTGGACAATGGTGCACCGAACAACCTGGATTCTGACAATGAATTATTTGACAGCAGTCCTCATTAAAGTACAAGGCATGGGCATGATGAAATCACTCTGTAAATCTCTAAAATTGCAACTGTCTTGCTTAACATTATAAATGTCAAATTTTTAAAAATATGGAAGAGTAGTTCAAGCCTTGATACACTTAATCACATTATTGCATGTATTTAGTAGGGCCGCAATCAGCACATTAATCAAAGGATGTAGAGCTGTAGCCTTGATATCATGTAGCAGATCACAGTCCCATTGAAAGGTGCTTATTAACTATTGTGTTATTCATATTCTTGCCAGCATGCAAATTTTCCTCAAATCAGCTGATTTCCTCGTTTTTCACATCACACTAACAAAGAGTTCTGTGATCTCATGGTCTGGTGTGTTGTATTTCCTTCCTCCATGGCTTAACTCAAGATCATGTGGTTCTTAATCAAATTAGGTTTTGCCCTTTACCGACGTTGAAACACTGTATTCTCAGTGTGTTACCTCTCGAGTGAAAGTTGGGGGGAAAAAAACCCACTTGGGTGGGACTCGAACCCATGACCTCCTGCTTTCTAGTGCAGGCGTCTTACCACTCTGCACTAGAAAGAAGGAGGTCGTGGGTTCGAGTCCCATCCGAGTGGATTTTTCCAACTTTCACTCGGGAGGTAACACTCTGAGTATACAGTGTTAACACATCGGTGAAGGGCAAAACCTAATTTAATTAATATCACCCCGACGCAACATTCCATCTTATAATATCATGTGGGTAATTCTGCAGATTGTAGAGTCCAGTCTGGGGAGTTGTGATTTGTGTAATCTTGGGCATAGCCTTGGGCAAGACACTTTATCCCTTTTTTCATCTCATTACCGAGATGTGAAATTGGTACCTGTGAGGGCAGAGATTGTTATTGAGTTTGAATAACCTGTTTGTCAAATTGTGCTGAATTGAAAGAGCAACATTACAAGCTGATACTCCTTTGGAGCTGAGATTTTCTTACTAAGGCATGATATATATAAGCCAAAAATGAAGGAATTTAATTTACATGTACATGTAATAGGCTTTGATCTTGTACAAATGACCAAAAAAAATACCTTTAAAGGTAATATACAACATTTTCTTTTGCTGTAATTTTCAGAAATGGATGGATTTGGGGGTTAGTATTTTTATAGCAAATATTGTTACTCTGTCCTGTTATAAATTTTTGTGTCCATAGATGCTGGAAAAACCCAGAAAAAATGCTGTTCTTGTAGTCTGGTTCCCTGACCCTACTTCAGACGAAACTGGGCAATTTATAGAAGTCAGGGAAATATCAGGTCAGGGAAACAGACTAGCTAACAATATAGATTTATATAGCGCACTTATCCGGAAACCCAATCAAGGCACCTACACACACAAAAATAGTCAAGCTCCACTCATTGTGAAACAACTAGCTTTCATCCATTCACGGATTTGTAACCAATTGCAAACAAATTTTGGGCAGTACATGTATTTGAAAAAGGTCAATTTTTTTCCAAATGATTTGTCAACCAATCGTCGTTGAAAATTGAAACAAAAATTCCTCTTTTTTTTTGAAAATGACAGCACACCAGGTGCTATGATTCCACAGGGTGCTTGAGACTATTATTCCCTTACAGTCATGTAAAGGTACATGTATTTTATTTTTATAATCATTTGATAGTTTTGTTTTTTTGATATGCAAATGTACATACTATCTTTAAGTGAGATTTTCATCCATTGTGTATTTAGGTCCACTCCAAACTTATAGGCGTAATATGTCACTGTCCAGACATAAATTGACTGCAACTGTGCCAATATGGAAGAGCATTTTCAGAGAGAGAGAACATTTCAGCTTTGTTCTTAATGGTCTTAATTATCAAGTCATTTACTGAGCATTTTGTTCTCAGAAAAATCATGCCAATGCTTAAATTTAATCTTACTTTTTCTATCTTATAATTTTTTTGGACCTTTTATAAAAATGTTACTTCCATGGCATTCTTGCTTCAATTAATTTTATATTCGTTATTATCTTTAACTGCATGTTCAGTCATCATGAAATTTAAACACCATCATGTCAACTTAATTGTATGGTTTTGAATAGGTGAACACAGTTGAATTAATATCATGTCTTATAATATTGCCATTGCCTCAAGTCATATTCAATTGAGGCACGGTCATGTGATTCATTCCCATCCACTTTTCTCATCAAAGATAAGTCGACAATGCTGATTGACTTTCTGTACAGAAATTTGAACGGAAATGCAAAGGATTGCGGGCGAGCACAAACTGAACTGTGCGAATGAGGAACCAGCGTTGATGATGTGAAGTGTTGACGTCCAATCAGTGCATTCTATCTTACCTCATGCATATGTATTACCTCGTGAGATTTACCTGTACTAGTGCCCTTGGGTGTGGATTACCAGTGAAGTCATGTACCAAACACATAGAGGAATCCATTGTATTCCTCCATGCCAAACATGAAGGCATTTTTGGACTGGTACCTTGCAAGACTGAGGAGTTTCTCATCCTTCTTTTGACTGGTACACTAGTCTGCTGGTTGCAATTCAGTATTTCCTTCTTTGAGAATGTCTCTCAGAAAGCCCATGTTCAGTAGTTTCATTGGGAAAGTTATGTTTATTCATGAGAAAAGAAAAATGATGTCAAACCATTATTATTACTTTGTCAACTAGTGACAATAAAGCATTTTAAATAACGGCAGTCATCGAGGTGCCACGGTAGTGGATAGTGGGTGAGCTATGAATCGAACAGCCCCTGGTTCGAATCCACTAATGCCCATTTTTCATCCGTTTTTCTTCTCCAAATTTATCATTGGGATAATTTTTAAATTGAGAGAAAATATTAGTCTGAGAAACCTGACGAGAAGCTAAGTGCCTTGCAGTGATTCCATCAAAAATACTGAACATGGGTTCTCTGAGAGACATTCTCAAAGTAGTACATATTGATTAGCGTACTTTATTGTAAATAACAGGTCACATGCATGTAATTGGTGGGATTATATGTAACTGGTACCTCGCTGCCAGATATTTTGTGTTGTAAATTGTGAAGCAGTTGTTAAATATCTCAAAATGTGTAAGTTGCCACAAGCACAGCACAACCATGTGTATATACTTTGCACAGACTTGCCTGAATTATTAACTACATGTACTTTATGAGTTTAAGAGGCTGAAAAATAATACCAAACATTCATGCATGTTGGTACGTTGAGAAACAACTCCCACATTTATATTTTAGATATTCTAAGGCTGTTCCTGCCCAGGAAAGTTTAATATAATATTATTCCAGTCACCATCTGTACTGGACACTGATATTTGTATTTAAGGAGAAATATATTGTATTTAACTAAGTAGATAGAAATAATATCTTGGTAGCTGTCCTCAGGGATGGTATTATGAGTGACATGGTATTTCGTGGCTTGTATAGGCTATTCCTAGTAAACTTCCAAAAGTTGAAAATTTAACATAGTTATGGTGTTATGGAGTAGTGAAGTGTTGCTGTAAGATAGTGTCAACTCACATGAGTGAAGAGATTAATAAGTTTAACTGCTTCTCGTTAATAAAAAGTTGTTCATCGTTTGAGCATGTGACTAACTAAACTGGATTTTCTGAACATCATTCCTGTTTTCTTCGAAAGTGACAGCATGATGAATTGAGCAAGTTTCAAAGGGCGTTTCCTATTGGACGCCTTTTGGTCACAATTCGGTCACATATCGACTGAAATATAAAAGGTTTACTCTCAAAACGAAAAAAAAAGAAAAAATGCTGTTCTTGTAGTCTGGTTCCCTGACCCTACTTCAGACGAAACTGGGCAATTTATAGAAGTCAGGGAAATATCAGGTCAGGGAAACAGACTAGCTAACAATATAGATTTATATAGCGCACTTATCCGGAAACCCAATCAAGGCACCTACACACACAAAAATAGTCAAGCTCCACTCATTGTGAAACAACTAGCTTTCATCCATTCACGGATTTGTAACCAATTGCAAACAAATTTTGGGCAGTACATGTATTTGAAAAAGGTCAATTTTTTTCCAAATGATTTGTCAACCAATCGTCGTTGAAAATTGAAACAAAAATTCCTCTTTTTTTTTGAAAATGACAGCACACCAGGTGCTATGATTCCACAGGGTGCTTGAGACTATTATTCCCTTACAGTCATGTAAAGGTACATGTATTTTATTTTTATAATCATTTGATAGTTTTGTTTTTTTGATATGCAAATGTACATACTATCTTTAAGTGAGATTTTCATCCATTGTGTATTTAGGTCCACTCCAAACTTATAGGCGTAATATGTCACTGTCCAGACATAAATTGACTGCAACTGTGCCAATATGGAAGAGCATTTTCAGAGAGAGAGAACATTTCAGCTTTGTTCTTAATGGTCTTAATTATCAAGTCATTTACTGAGCATTTTGTTCTCAGAAAAATCATGCCAATGCTTAAATTTAATCTTACTTTTTCTATCTTATAATTTTTTTGGACCTTTTATAAAAATGTTACTTCCATGGCATTCTTGCTTCAATTAATTTTATATTCGTTATTATCTTTAACTGCATGTTCAGTCATCATGAAATTTAAACACCATCATGTCAACTTAATTGTATGGTTTTGAATAGGTGAACACAGTTGAATTAATATCATGTCTTATAATATTGCCATTGCCTCAAGTCATATTCAATTGAGGCACGGTCATGTGATTCATTCCCATCCACTTTTCTCATCAAAGATAAGTCGACAATGCTGATTGACTTTCTGTACAGAAATTTGAACGGAAATGCAAAGGATTGCGGGCGAGCACAAACTGAACTGTGCGAATGAGGAACCAGCGTTGATGATGTGAAGTGTTGACGTCCAATCAGTGCATTCTATCTTACCTCATGCATATGTATTACCTCGTGAGATTTACCTGTACTAGTGCCCTTGGGTGTGGATTACCAGTGAAGTCATGTACCAAACACATAGAGGAATCCATTGTATTCCTCCATGCCAAACATGAAGGCATTTTTGGACTGGTACCTTGCAAGACTGAGGAGTTTCTCATCCTTCTTTTGACTGGTACACTAGTCTGCTGGTTGCAATTCAGTATTTCCTTCTTTGAGAATGTCTCTCAGAAAGCCCATGTTCAGTAGTTTCATTGGGAAAGTTATGTTTATTCATGAGAAAAGAAAAATGATGTCAAACCATTATTATTACTTTGTCAACTAGTGACAATAAAGCATTTTAAATAACGGCAGTCATCGAGGTGCCACGGTAGTGGATAGTGGGTGAGCTATGAATCGAACAGCCCCTGGTTCGAATCCACTAATGCCCATTTTTCATCCGTTTTTCTTCTCCAAATTTATCATTGGGATAATTTTTAAATTGAGAGAAAATATTAGTCTGAGAAACCTGACGAGAAGCTAAGTGCCTTGCAGTGATTCCATCAAAAATACTGAACATGGGTTCTCTGAGAGACATTCTCAAAGTAGTACATATTGATTAGCGTACTTTATTGTAAATAACAGGTCACATGCATGTAATTGGTGGGATTATATGTAACTGGTACCTCGCTGCCAGATATTTTGTGTTGTAAATTGTGAAGCAGTTGTTAAATATCTCAAAATGTGTAAGTTGCCACAAGCACAGCACAACCATGTGTATATACTTTGCACAGACTTGCCTGAATTATTAACTACATGTACTTTATGAGTTTAAGAGGCTGAAAAATAATACCAAACATTCATGCATGTTGGTACGTTGAGAAACAACTCCCACATTTATATTTTAGATATTCTAAGGCTGTTCCTGCCCAGGAAAGTTTAATATAATATTATTCCAGTCACCATCTGTACTGGACACTGATATTTGTATTTAAGGAGAAATATATTGTATTTAACTAAGTAGATAGAAATAATATCTTGGTAGCTGTCCTCAGGGATGGTATTATGAGTGACATGGTATTTCGTGGCTTGTATAGGCTATTCCTAGTAAACTTCCAAAAGTTGAAAATTTAACATAGTTATGGTGTTATGGAGTAGTGAAGTGTTGCTGTAAGATAGTGTCAACTCACATGAGTGAAGAGATTAATAAGTTTAACTGCTTCTCGTTAATAAAAAGTTGTTCATCGTTTGAGCATGTGACTAACTAAACTGGATTTTCTGAACATCATTCCTGTTTTCTTCGAAAGTGACAGCATGATGAATTGAGCAAGTTTCAAAGGGCGTTTCCTATTGGACGCCTTTTGGTCACAATTCGGTCACATATCGACTGAAATATAAAAGGTTTACTCTCAAAACGTGAAATATGTTTAAGGTACATCTCTCTGTTTGAGGTTGGCGACTGGTCCACTGGTTACGGTGTTCGACTTGTGCGTGGGTTTAATCCGGGACGGGCACATTGATGCTTGTGTTCTTGGGCAAGACAATAGTGTCGGGCCTCGACGGAACTGGGGGGGGGGGCAAATGTGCCCCTCTCGCGGTTATAAATTCCCCCTCGAGATGAAACAAAACTGCCCCTCAAACGCACGCACGAAAGCATATGATCGCGATACAAATAACATTGTCTCCTCTCTTTTAATGAAAAACTGCCCCTTAAAAAACACAAATACTCCTCTAGCAATAATAAATTGTGTCCCTCTCGAGATGGAAAAGTAGCCATCAAAAACAATAGTGCGTCTCTCGCGGCGATCACTTCTCGAGATGCAAAAAGCACAATTTTATTAGTGCCCCACTCGCAACATTAAAATTGTGCCCCTCTCATTGAAAACTGGCCTTTAAAAAAATAATAGTGCTCCTCCTCACCCGAATAAAATGGTCACTGAGCTGTCCATCAAAAGCAACAGTGCCCCTCTCGCGATAACAGAATTGTCTCTACATTATACAGGGGTGTGAAATCTCAGCTTTAAAGCTGATTTCAGCTTTTTTTTTCTTTTTTTTGTGGATTTCAGTTTTTTCAGCTTTTTCCCTCACTTGTGTACAAAAGAATAGGAGATTTCCAAAGTTCAGCTTTTTTACACCTTTTTTCCAGCTGTTTTCAGCAATTTTTATCGTGGGTCACTCACTCCCCTGATTATATAAAATTCATTGGCGGACCCAAAGGTTACTGCCGGGGGCGGAGGATGTGCGGTGTGCTGAAGGCCCAATTGCGGGTCCAAGGGGGTGGGCAACGGGGCCATGCCTCCCACGTCACAAAAAGGCAGTCACTACGTACATCTTTTTCCTGAAAATCAAGTCAGAAATTGCCTCAGATCGCACCACAGAGCATTTAAGAATCCATTTTTTTCCCGGGGCCCTTAAGCGGGCCCCATACCCCATGCCGTGAATTTGTGGACTCACTTTTTGGATTTCCAAATTGTTTGGGGTCTGCTCATAAGTCCGACACCTCATAGGTCCGACGCCTCATAAGTCCGACATTTCGGACCTACGAGGCGTCGGACGTACGAGGCATAGGCCTAACATTGATTTATTCCGAAAGTCCGAAACAGCGTTTGTCTATTGTCAGACTCAAAAGGCATCGGACTTATAAGGCGTCGGACCGATGAGGCGAAATTTATGCCTTATAAGTCCGACGCCTCACAAGTCCAAAATTTTGCACTTATGAGGAATCGGACCTATGAGGCGTCGGACGGCCCCAATTTGTTTGCCCCCCCCCCCCCCCCCCCCACACACACACACCCACACGCAAATTGAGTTCTGGATGGGGCTGTATCGTAAGTCCGACGCCTCATTAGTCCGACGCCTCATAATTTCGGAATTATGAGGCGTCGGATTTATGAGGCATTGTACTTGGGGACTTGGCCTCATAGCTCCGACGCCTCACAAGTCCGACGCCTCATAAATCCGATACGGATTTGTTCCGGACTTATGAGGCGTCGGACTCATGAGGCGTCGGCCTTATGTGGCGTCGGACCCCATGCGGCGTCGGACTTATGGGCCTTTATTCGGTTGGGGGATGAGATTTTGTCGGACGTATGCCAGAGGCGTCGGACCTATGAGGCGTCGGACTTATGCGCGGACACCTAGCTGGATCCGCCATTGCGGAGGCCGAAGGGCTCTCACTTTCACACCGACGGCAGGTGCCCCTTTTTCTGGATAAGTGCCCCTTTTTGTTGTTGCCTTCCCCCACCCCCCGTTTGAAAAGCATTCCGCCGCCCTGCTACAATTATATCTCTCTACACAGAAATGGAACCTTTGAAGGTGGATACCGGATTGAGCTGATTTTGAGTTGCTGCAGACAAACTGGTCTGCATGATCAGGGGCGCTTTTAGACCTTTGCTTTATACAGGGTGGGTCAAAAACGAACCCAAACCCCACAAATTATATTTCCTATTTAAAAAAAATATGTAGCACCAAACAAAATAATGACTGGAAAGCCAATTTCATAAGCTACTTTTAGATGAAAAAAATACTGAAATTGCTCAATCCGTTCAAGGAATATCACCATTTAAACACAGTGACCTCAAAACCTCTTTCATCCAAATATGCGATTTTAAGAATTGTCGTCACAATAATATTGTCTCCAAACATCACCAGCGATAAAACCTCAGTTTAAAAGTTAAAAATATTCAACAAAGTCCTGGCATTTTGAAGGCATGCATTGTAAAGAAATGGATTTTATAAATCATAATTATTGTTTGCCTAACCAGGGTTGTTACTACTCTGTTGTTTGACAGTTGTTGAAACACGTATTCTGTGTCATTTTCTTTGTTGTTCCAAACAGTCAGAATGCACACTAAACTGCTTTTTTTTGGACGAAACAGGTGCGAGGGTCATTACGTTAAACGGATTATATATATCTTCTTTGAACGGATTAAGAAATTTCAGTAATTTATTCACCTAAAAGTACCTTATTAAATTGGTTTTCCAGTCATATGTGTTTGGTGCTATTTTTTAAAATATGAAATATATTTTTGGGGGCTTTGGGTTCCGCTTTTTTTTACTCACTTTGTAATTATTATAACTAGTACAAAATGAATAACTAACTTGCCAACAACGATTGAATAGCCTCATTTCAAAAATTAGGTTAAAATACAAAGATATAGGTTCAGGACAGCTTATATATATGAAATACAATGTACCATCTTGGCCTACTCGGTTTTTTTCTTTTGGAAGGGGAAGGTTGGTGGTACTTGTATTTACATTTCCCTCAAAAGATGATCACTCCAATAAAATAGTCTTGCAGATCATCGCCTTTTTGGAAAATAAGAGACTTCCTTTGTCTCAATTTCATCCAAATTCACAGAGAAATAGGCTGAAAGTCCTGTTCCTCATTCTTTGTTTTTACAAAGCGCAATCGCATCCATATGTTTCTTATTGTTTGTCGCACAAAATGCAGAACGGTGAATGAAATGTGGTCTAATGTATATATGTAAAGTCGAAAATCACGCCCAAATCACCATGCTATTCTCAACATGTTGCGTCCCATACGGGCATGTCACCTACCTAATGACCAAACTGTTGACAGTAATTAACGGAATTAGCTCCGTGATGATGATCAAATTAGGCTCCATCCTAATGTTCATTCTAGTGTTTGCAAACAACTGCCATTGAACTGATGAGATTTAGGCCTGTATATCCGCCCGTCTTTCCGTCGCCTTTGCTTGTGCCCTTTCTCTATGCCTGACCATAGAGGCTTGACTGACCGCTAAAAGACGCCAGCGGTCAGCCGATCGACAATAAACCTAGAGTTGCATAATGATGGATTATGGTTTCCTAATCTGTGTTAATCCCAACGTACATGGGAGGTGCACAAAACCCTATGAGGCCATCATTAGATTATTTTGCAGACACGTGTATAGGAAAAGTGACAGCAGTCGCGTGCCTTATGTGCAATGTAATTAGAGGATTGCCTTTTCGCGGATCATTCTACGTATCGGGAAGCTGACAGGAGGGGGCGTTATTTAACCAGCAGCCGCGTTTCAGTTTCATTTCTTTAAGCCTTGACTGTAGAACTACCAGACAAACCATGTTCACCATGTTAAATGATCCAAACGATATTCTAGAGTAAAGGCCGCAGATTTGTAGAGCCGGAAATGTAATTTAGTTTTAGAACTGACCACTTATTACTGTTTCAATAGAACTGATTGGAGAGAAGTTCCCTTTGTGTGCATTAATGGCATACTAAGATTATGTTTTCAATGTTAGTTTTGCTTATTATTTATCAATTCATTTGTCTCTTACATCACCATTCATACAACATTACTTGAAGAAAAGCCGCAGAAAAACTAAAATCCGAAACAAGTCTTGAAAGCGGAGTTTTAGCGCATGTTGCAGAATGATATCAGTGTATCAAAGAAGTATAACCCCAAATAACGGATTACTTTGTGAACATTATGAGCTTGAAACACTGTCAATGTGGTAATGTGGTTGCATCGGAGAGGCGTATTTTATACCAATGATGCACCCTGCAGTCGTTGATTTGAACCGTTAAGGTATGAAACCTCCTTGTATATGCCAAGTTGGTGCGAGCTTATTGTGGCACGAACTGCCCAAGATAGGCATCCCTTTCTGTTGGCGGATGAGCGTACCCTTTCAATACACGATACCGTGTGATTTATTGTTTGGACAGCTCATCTCACTCCGATCCTCAGAATCTGCCAACCTTGGCAAACAATTCTTATCTCATATGAAAATTAATGATAAATGTATTCATGACAGCAAAGACGCAAGTAATGGTCAATGGAAAGCTGATAAACCACCCCAAGCCAAGCCAATACCTTAACTTTAAAGTTGGTATACACGTGTTTTTTTGTTTTCTGGTGTGGCACCTTGACAAATATATTTTCAAATTGAATCGATAACTTTCTAGCATTACATTAGTTATGAGCTTTCCAATGAGACATCGCAAGAAAAAAAAATCGGCCCACGGCAGGTACTCAATTAATTATTTTCAACTTTTGAATAAATTTGTCATATAGTGTGTGCAATTTCTTAACTGTAGCGTGCCATTTAAAACCGCTTTTTAAAACTGTATAAAGGCCTGCAAAAACAAACAAGCGAATTGATTTGTTACCGACCATTATATTTCTTTAAATTTCGTACGGGGAAAAGAAAATCTAAAAGTTTGAAAAAGCACGTGTAACAGCTTACACACGTGTATACATACCACCTTTAAACAGTTTCATCTTTAAAGATCAGACATGTCTGGCCACTCTGAAACTTAAACAATAAATACCGTATTTAAATTGTTAACGAACGAGATACTGAATGACAAGGGCAACATTTACTGTCATACTTTTTCGTCCTGACACATTATCGTTAAGTCTTAGTTGATTCTTTCTTGTTTATTTCTTCTTGTTTGTCAAGTTGTATAATGTTGGCTTTGTATTTTTTTATATTTTGGACCATTCGTCTCTAGAAAGATTTCTAATTCCGGCCAAGGTACCTCTCAATTAAAAAACAAAGAAAGCCTATATTCATATTCATTGTAAACAAGGAAACCACTCCTGAGAAGTTGTTGCATGATTAACGTGGCGGACCCTTCAACACAACAACAGCTCTCCGAACCCTGTTGACCGGTGATTATGATATTATGAACCCGATGTCCTTGTTTTTTTTTTTAACGCAAAAAAAGGACTATCACAATGGAGGTCCACGCGATGAGACAATGATTAAGTCTGAACTACTTTTCTGTGTTAATGAGAGTTTTGAGTCGGGCGAGGAGTTTAATGAGTTTGTCTCGCGTCAGTCAGTCAGTTAATGAGGCTCCCGTAGGGTTTCCACCAATCCTCTGACGTTTCAGACTGCGTAGTTAACCCCTTCGGCCAATCAGGAGGCGTCTTACGCGCGCTGAGCAGAGACTCAAAAGGCCGCCAACTCCGCGGTGAAACTCAGTTCAGAAGAGCCAAGAAACCGCACCATCAGAAGAGATAGATACCGACCACTCTCCATTCTTTGACATCTTTCGCCGCGTGGCCCAATTATATTGCAGAACTTTGCTGGAAAATGTGAGTAGGCTTTGTTCCCAATAGTATGTTTTCGTTAGTTGATAAGTCTATTTCACGCGTTTGTTTTTGCAGGGTTTGAAATGTAATTCATTTAGGCCTACCGATGATCCATGTACAATCGGCGAGTTCCGAAATTGTATTTTCTTTTTCAAACTTATTAAAAAGGCAATAAAGGAGGTTGTTTTGTTTGGGAGAAAAATATACAAGTTGAAAATGAATTTGAAAAAAAATAATTTGTTAAAGAGCACGGGGAACGCATCTTGAAACGATAGTTTACCAAGCGCTACGATCCACATTCTACACCCCTCTACACGAGTTACAAAGATGTATAGAGCTTTTTTTATATTTATAATGGGCTTAAACTTTAATTTACTTTAATTTCGTTCCATACGAAGTCGTTCGAAGATAAACTTGTTATTTTCAATTTCAAATTTGCACCAAATGATCGGGTATAGCACCTACATTAACTTTATTTTTGTCTTTCTGAAACCTAGATTCACAACAATTTGTTTTCTACTGGAAGTGATCGTTGTGCAGAAAGAAGATGCAAAGCATGGAGCCTGTTCCCGCAGCTCGCGCACCGTCTTATCACAGTATAACTGGCTTGAGCTACACGGAGCTCTGGAATTCAATCCACGCCAACTACCACCCTGTCTCTTCCAACTACTCCCTCCCTGAAGAGCAACAACAACAGCTCCAAGAGTTGTCCCCAGTTGTCGCAGTCAACGAGACCAGCACGGCCGACATGGAGCTTTCATCTGGCAGCTCCACTGGCGGATTCCAGTGGAGCGGCGACTCCAGCGTGACCTGCGGCAGCGGCAGCCCTGCCAAGGAGCGGGGACAGTCAGCAACCACCAGCATTTACTCGACGGCAGGGACCAAAGATCTGACCGGACTAAGGCCTTATCAGCCCTCGTCGGCACAGAATCGTCTGACCGTGCAAACGCTAGCAAGCGTGGACCGCGACCAGTACAGGTATTGCCTAACAAAATTATAGGATCCCTTTTACTTTACACTGTTCCAAAGTGTCATCCGAAGGCAGTCCAACTTGGTTCCTAGCTGTCCCGAAATCAAATGGAAAACTGAAAATCAGCTAATGACTATATAATAAGGCTTAGGCTATTTCGAGTTAACCACCCAAGAAAATTGGAATTTTTAGAATCACAGTGTCATAATGTCCAGATTTTCTAGATCTATAGGTTTTTGTAACAATAGGTTTTTTTCGCACATTAAAAAAAAAAATCTTCGTTCAAATTAAAAAACGGTTGACTTCAATTCCGTCTCTAAAATTCATGAACTTGCAGCGGCCAAATAAAAAAAAAACCATGTTTCTCGTCCGGGTTTTTGAAAAAAAGGAGGAAGCGGGGCTTTTTATTTTTTATTTGTTTCAAGATGACCGCCATTTAAAAATTTCCTGCAACCGTTGGTGTTTCCACTGTTCAAAGACACTTTTAAAATGAAAGATAAGTTGGACAAGTGTACTGAACATATTTACAGTGTCATTTAGACTTGTTTTGGTCTACAATTTATTTTCCGATGAATTTGTGGACTTTTTCGGTGTTTTTTTACTGCATTTTTCATTTTTTGCCGAGTCCCTATAATGTCTAGAACCCCCACTTATAATATAACAACTCAGAGACATAAGGGGATCTTCAAGACGAGATAGTAAGAGCCTGGTCTGGTGCCTAGACAGAGGGAGATATTAGGGGTTTTGGCCTCGTACCCCCTCTTATAATATAACAACTCAGAGACAGAGAGATATTAGGGGGTTTGGTCTGGTGCCCTCCACCCTTGCAGGTCAAAGAAGGGGTATATATTTTAAACTATTTGTCCTGTAACCCACCCACACCTATGGCAAAGTCTAGTACCCTCCACCATTCCCTACTCATGTTCAATTCAGTCTTTGGGCGCTCATTTTCGCACAATTTTCAAACAATTTCCTAATATTAGCTAAACGTTTTCGTGAAAGACAATTCAATTTCGTCGTCCGGAATTGTCAAACAAAATGTTGAAATTGATTGACCATTGATCAATTGGAATAACCAATGACTACATTCATTGTAGCATCTGCGCGTTCCAGTCTGCTCGACACGAAATTGAAGCTAACCGTTGATGAATTTGAATGGGAAAAAAAAGGTTTGAAATGTGCAGGAAAGCCTGTAAGACAATTATCCTAACCCCTTTTAGGCCTAAAGATTTTAAAAGCATTTCACTAAAATTTCTGAGATGTAGACCTATATATACAAGCTGTTAACATTTCCACTTGCATGGTTATTCCACGCCCGCCAAAAAAATATAGAGTTTGATTTGTGTACAATCCTTTCCAATGAAAACATAATTTGGCCGGGTCCCATAATGTGATAAAGGCACTGTTTTCCTCTTTTTTTGGTTTTGCTTGATTTTGTTATACATACCTTCAGCACCAGACAGTCCATCATTGGTTTCATTTTTTTTCTTCTGTAGGGCCTCATCAAAGATATTTACAACAGGACATAGGCGTCGCCAGGATTTTTTTCTAGGGGGGGGGGGGGGCAAAGCACATCCCCCCCAAATCCCTGTACTTTTCCAGTATATTCTCGACTTATCATTTTATGGGTAGGGACATTTCCCCCCCCCACCCCCCCCCCCCCAAAAAAAAACCTCATTAAATTAACAGCAATATGACTTTGCGCCTCTTTCCCTACATTTTGCCCCTTTTTTCTTTCTTCCCCCCCCCCCCTTTTGTTTGACTTTTCCAACCAAACGCCACCCCTTGCTCCCCTCGCGACGCCTATGCAACAGGAGGGTTTGCTAATTGGGGAGTGTTACGATTTCAGTTTAGTGGAAAAAAACATCCCAAAGTGTCGTCAAAATGGAAGTTGACCCTCGGCCCCTTCCTCCGTCCTTTGAATAAGCCAAAGTTAAAATGAAATCTTGTTCATAACCTCTGATCCAGCTTTAATCCAGCTCGATGGGCGGATCATTCCAAGCCCTTCCACATTGCTGACAGTGACGCGGCTGACACTCTCCTGTCCATGAAGCGGGCTGCCGTTTTCCCCCTTAACGCGGCCGTAGCTAAGCCTGGCGGCACGAAAGGACTGTGCACTGACTACGGATACGAGGAGCTAAAGCCGAGCACCGCGCAGTGTGTGAAAAAGGAGTCTTCTTCCCGACAGAACTGGGATGTTCTGCGATATGGAAGAGACGCGGTAATATTACAAGTTTCCTTAATCCTAAATTTTTCAAGTAAAGTCTTGAGAAGAACCGAGTTTTGGCAGGCTCTCAGGTTTTGAGATCAAGTCACACCGGAATGAATAAGTCAGTTACACGTCAGCTGGTCACAAGTCATGTCACACGGTTTAACTTGCGATGGTCAGTGAAAAAAAGGAATGACTTTGTCAATAATTTGAATAGCTCGCCACTTGACTTGACACTGTTGGCTTCCGGTGTGACTTGGGATTGACTTGCCTTTGCCAATGACGTTTCGTTTCCAATTATAGGACCATTACTGTAGGGCCTGATACATTTTTGTTTTATGTTACCAAAATCTTTCCAAGATGCTATTTTATCTAGTACATTGAGTCATACTTGGTGCCAATCGCCTGGTACAGTACAGCCGCTTGACCTAGCTATCACAATCCTCAGCGTTTTCCATAAAAGATTCTTTGCAACGATTTACCAGCCCTTACCACGGGTTTTTGTTCAAATCGCGCAAAAAAACGGCGGATACTCTCATCACCATCCCCACTTTTGCGTGGTAACCACATGGTAATCACATTATATGAACATGTTCATTTCTGCCTCCAGCAAGATACCAGGGACGGTTTACATCCCTGGTACTGTGGAAACCAAGAGCTCAGTCACTTCCTCTCCTCGACGGAAACCAACGACCAGCCACCCACAACCAAGGAACTGGCGTCGGAACCAGACGACTTCAGATCCGCGCGCCATCGTGCCACCACAGACGGGCACCATACTGCCGTATACACCAACCCCAAGACCATCAATTCGCATCATTGGCCGTCAAGTCCAGCGCTCAACATTCGAGATTTACCCGCCAACTCTTGGTACTACACGAGGTGGGCAAAACTGTGGTGTTTAAGTGGTTTGTTTTAGTTTTGAGCAAGTTTGGGCGAGAACCATCACATTTAAATAGGCTATTTATTCGTGACATAACTTACGCATGCGCACTAATAATAGCTACGTACAGGCGTGCGTTCGATCGAGCGCGTGCTATAATCTTAATGCGCACGCAACATTTTCCTGCACTCGATCGGGAGTAGCAAGAGTAACACGCTCGAACGCACCCCAGTCAAGGCTCGACAGAACGTTATCATAATTAGAAAACTTCTGGATGGAGCCCTGTGTATGTAATGCCCACAGCTATTGGTAACCAGCGACGGGACCGTGCCGGCTCCGGTTCCAAAAAGTGGGAGCTAGGCCATCCGGCGTTCGAGCGATTTTTTTTTTTTTTTTTTAACTTTGGTTAACCATAGGACTCGCTCGAACTTGTTCTTTGTTGTTGCGACGCCCCGAAACTGAATTTAATTTACAAAAAGTTATCGATATTTTAATAATTAGGGCCTAGATAAGAAGTGATCTTTCCAGTGAGGAACGCATCCCATGCAAATCGACCCATCACGTTAACAGATTCAAGTTCGATTTTGCAGATTCTCGACGCGCGTATAGCTCAAAGAAGACTTGTCATGCTGAGTGCTGGTAGCGCATGCCCCCTTCGGTTTGAAAAGATATTGGCAAGTTACGGGAAACACTAGACAGTCGTAGCGCTATGCTATATGCGTCATGTTTCTTTGTTATGCTGGATTTCGACAAGCCAACGTACACCATATTGGGGTCGAGGATGCACAACGTTCTCCAGTCATAAACCTATGACTTATTATGTCGAGGCGCGGTACGCGCGCGATCGACGGGCGCACAAAACCCTGGCCTGCCAATTACCAACTTGAATAACGGAACCGTTTTGGAACGGATATGCCACCCTTGAGAATGCAATAATTGTTTGCGCTTGTGTGTTGAAATCTAATTCAACCGTCTAAATCAACTTCACTCAATACGAATTGGCAAGGCAGTGAAGTTTCTTTGATGTGTCACTCTTGGATCTGTTGCCTTTTGTGAGAGGGGATATCATTATGCCATCACTGATGTTAGGATCGAAACGTCCTGGACTCCAACTGTAAGTAAATATAGTATTATTTGTTTAACTGGAATACGCAGGTCTATTGGTGACAGCCTATCGAACAGCTTTGCCACTGCAAGGTGGAACGTGAACGCCCCGCCGCCCCTTCCAAAGCACCATCAGCAACCCTTGGTCATCACCGGTGGTTCGGGCGCCGCAGCGACTCCCGTCACCAACCGGTCCCCGGGCGCCGCCGGAGGAACCATCACCCTTCACCAGCAGACACTGAAATATAACGACAACAACAACAAGAGCAACAACCAGGCCTCTCAGAATCACCAATGTCATATTTGCGGCAAGTCCTGCACACGTCCCAGCTCCCTCCGGACCCACCTACGGTGCCACTACGGCGAGAAGCCGTTCCTGTGCCAGCTCTGTGGCAAGAGCTTCTCGCAAGCCGCCAACCTCACTGCTCACATGCGCATCCACAGCGGGGAGAAACCATTCAAGTGTGTCGTCTGCAATCGCAGTTTCTCACAGGTAGGTGTAAATTTTATACCAGCTCCAAAGCTGGTTAATAGTTCCATCTTCTAGGAAGGTATAAAAATGCTTAAAGACGATGCATTATGTACCGTTTTTTTTAAAGGTAACATTGCCTTTTTTTGTGCCGCTTTCAAAGTTTGACGCAACAACATTGTTCACAAGGTTTATACTGAGATACAAAATATAGATTGCTTCGATACGTTTTATAGAGGCTGACGTGTGTTTACGTTTGTGAAGGGCCGGGGCGTGGGAGAAACGGCCACACCAAAAATTAGTCTTGAGTCCGAGGTCTTAAGACTTAATTAAGAGTCCTGTTAAGAATAAAAAACATTCCTTGTCATTAAGATTGGACCACTTAATTCAATTGTTGAATTTTAAGAACCTTCAACAAAATTCAAAATCTCCGTGTTGGATCTGGGTCGAACCCCAAGATTTCAGGAGCCCGTTTCACACACTCGTATAGCAAGAATTCAACATGGATTCTGGTCTGATTAATCAGGGTTGAGATGTCAATTGCTAGGAAATTAGTAAAAAATAGTCATACGGCCAGCCCGTTCGAAAATTAACATGTAGGCCGAACTGTGTGAACGGTGCACGCGTGCCTTGTCGGTATGACTTGTGTTCAATTAAATCGGGTTGCGTTCACGATAGATACGTGCTGATTTCAACATGGGTAGGTGTGAAGATAATGTAAAGGGGCCTTGTTTTTGACCTGACAGAGTTCGTCGGTCAAGACCCACATGCGGACGCACACGGGTGAGCGGCCCTACCCTTGCACCTTCTGCTCCAAGTCGTTCTCCGACAGTTCCACACTGAGCAATCACCGCCGGACGCACACAGGGGAGAAACCTTACAAGTGCCGGGCATGCTGTCGATCCTTTAGCCAGTCTGGTAACCTCAACCGACACCTGAGGATACATCGGAGAACATCAGGTGGGCAGTCTGCATCTGCCGCGACCGGTGGGATGACGGCACTGCGGGAGTGATGGAATAGTGGCGTGTCAAGCGGAGACTCGGGAAAAGAAGCCTAGGGGACACTGGGTAGAATTCAGTATCTTAACCCACATTTTCACAATATCCTCATTGATGGTCAGTAGTTGCACAAGAAAAGGAGCTGAGAAATATTTCCAATTTGGTTTGGTATTACTTTGGAAATTTTCACAATTTCCCATAGGCCCTATGCAGGGTGAGTACAAACAAAACGAAACCCAAATGTCGAGACCATTTTTGTAGTGAAGTTCTGCATGTAACACTTTCAAAATCTAAGATATGAAAGCCCAATTCATAAGCTTCCTTTTGGTACAAGAATCACTCAAATCACTCATGTACTTTTCAAGTTACGGAATTTTAAACACAACAACCGTTTTACAGTTCTATCCACGGATCACAAAAAAAAAGTTTAGCAAAAACGATTTCACATCGGGATGAAAGTAAACTGTTTGGATGATAAGGTGTTATGAAGATTGATTTGCAATGAAATTGTTATAAAAAAGATGACTACTATAAACTGCTGAGATTGATTGCGAGTCAACAACTTGTATTGGTTTATGTAATTGTATTTTGTTCAGATGGCCACACCCTGTCCTACCACTTTAGCCAGAAAATGTTAAACACTACTCACTACTCTAGTTAAAGTAAATGTTTATCACCACTACACGTACTTGATCATTATATAATTTTACGTTAGGTGTTATTGTCTTTTTAAAATAATGTTCTCATTGCTGTAATGTCATTGCTAATGTCCTCTTTTTTGAAGTATGTGTACCTTTGTCATGTTTCTATTGTTATTTGACCGTAATTCACCTTTTAGCTACTATGGTCGAATGGTAATAAACCATTTCAAACTCAAATTCAAAACTTGAGCCGTACCAGAGCATATGAGGCATAGTGAGGGAAGGCCTACCGCTACCGATAGGGAGTGAAAACCGCCGGTGACGGGAGTGATTGCTACTATGATTACATGTAATGAGAACAAAATTTAAGAACTCAAAAACTTCGTAATGTTGAATAATTATCCATTCTAAAACTGTCCATTGTAGCAAATATAGTGTAATGATTGTATTTTGTCCTAAAGGTAAAAAAATCTTTTATCATGGCGCCAATTTGTCATCATAATGCTACCTCAGTGAAGGTCAGTCATTGCAACTGTGTTGGAAAAAATGAATCCGTGCATGGGACTGAAAACATATCCAATCAATTCTTTGAAAATGCACTCGACTCTCCATAGACTTTGTACACAACAAAATTGGTGTCTTATACTACATTCTGGCGGCATTTGGGGGCGACGTATCACAAAAAACCAACAGTATTTCTAAGACGGTTTTAAGATGGTTTAGACGTCGTTTGCCCCCCCCCCCCCCCGGCGCAAGCTGGATGTGCTGCACATGTATTTCATTGTCGTATAATAATTATTAATCCTTAAAATGGAGAGATACTCTGTCTGTCAGAATCTATCAAGTAGCAGTATTTAACAGTTTTGTAAACTGGGGTCATATTGGTATTGACAGGCTGTGGCAAGGCTTGTCAACTGAAGGTACCATGCCTTGACTGACAGTAACAGATATGGTGGGTTTAAATCCTGCTGAGTGCCTGGCAATGATTGATTTAATTCAGTACAAACGACGACACAAAGGTTCACTCATGCATATCCAAAACAAAAAAGGCATTGCCCTTTAGGGCAATGCCTGCGATGCATAAGGTCTATAGAGAGTGCAGCAACAGTTATGTTATGTAGTTAATCCATTGGGGTTCTGGCAGTTGGCGACCAGCCTGTACAAAAGCTATGGGAAAGGAAGTGGATTGTGTTTTGTCAGTTTGTGACAGTCCTATAGTAGGAGGATTAATATGAATTCATCCTATACTCGCCAAATAAATTAAGCTTCCAACTTTTCTCCATAGTTGGCCACATTGACAACACACACATGCATGAGGAAAAACCCTGGACAGCCTCAAATTTCAAAGGACAACAAATGTGGGGGATGCTTTTCAGCAATTCAAAAGTAATAACTAATGAGTTATTGAACAAAAAATTCGGTCCATGTTAAGTTATGGATTTTTTTTACTTCAAAAAATTCGAATTGTTTGCGATCCGACTATAAAAAAAGTCAGTTCTCTCAGACTAGATCCGTTTCCACCTACTATTCAGGATTGATAATGTAGGGACCGGGAAAACTCGAAGTAGGTAATTGAATCTGTCTGTGCGCAAACACATTCCAAAATAAAGACAGTTTTAAGAGGGTTGTGGAAAAAGGAATTATTCCCTTAAAATCAAACAAACAAGTTGAAAAGTCGTGAGGGAAGCAAACTCTTTTTCTTTCTGAATCAAAATAATGACGAGTTCGGCGCTCGGATGTTTTGGCGACAAACCAATGGCTTTCAGTGGACAATCAGAATGTGCGTATTGTAATGAGTGGACACTATTGGGCAATGGACATTATTTCAAATAGACACTCATTCACTCACCGCTACAGCCACTTATTTTTTTTAATTTTCAATGCATAATTGGCAAAAGCACATTGGTTTATTTTCTCTCGATAAAGGACACAGGATAACAACTTGGATAAATTCAGCACGTAGCACCGTACCGCTTGATGCAATTTACAAGCTCGACACTTTTTATCATTTTCTTTTTTAAATTTGACACGACGTGATCAAGTGATAGTTGCATAAACTGTTGATATTTCATCAACCCCTATCAATTAACACTGTGCTTAGTTGCCAAAACCTTTGTCTTTACATGACTTCGTTTCACTAATGCACATTTTTGATGACAACTTACAAAACGCAAAACGGTGGACACAAGCCCAAAGGGCAACTAAATGTAGGTCTACTACATTTCATATTGCACATGCATTATTTCATGAAGGACTCATCGATTCAAAGTTGACATGCACCTAATGCAGTCACAAAGTTACATCAAATCGACGCAGTTTGCAAGCAAACTATTTTACAATAATAACACGGCTACAAAATTGAGCCGCGTAGAGCTGTCTACTCTCGTAATACAACGATGTTAATTTTTTGGTATCACATGATCTGTCCAGCGATTCTTTTTTGCTTTTTCCCAAACTCCTAACAAATATTCTGGAAAAAAACACATTTATAAACTCAAGTAAAATGTAATTGCGTAGAGTATTAATTAAGTGACTTCGTGCTTATCCATGTAGGTTACGGGTTCCCTTGATGGTGTTCCCAGCGCACATCCATCCACCTTTTCTGATGTCAATCTTAATTAACTACATACGATTATAACTATATCTAAGATGCATCTACCGCACGTCGACCTTATTTTATATGTGTGTACTCTTTAAACAAAATTTCATACATTATCATTGTTGAATCACGTAATTGCAGCTTAGTGACAAGTGTAAAAGAAACATTTGTTGAGTTTTGTTAAAGGATTGTTGACATTACTTTTTCTTCTTTTAAGTATTTGTGTAAAAATTTACTATATAATCTAAGATTGTATTTAGTGGCAGTGTAAATTAATGGTATGGACAAATGTGAAATAAAATTAAAAAAATACAAAATTGTGTGCAGCCTTAAGAATATATATACAAACAGCACACACCACAAACATCAGTAAATATATATTTTTAAAAACTATTAAATTGCAAAATACAAAAACAAAAATCCATAAATGGATATGCAAATATGCTTAAAATCAGAAATCAAAGTGAAATCCTATTATACACTTATGGTTTTCGCAGGCTTCATACTATCAGTATATCTTGTATGCTACACTACTTTGCAAGCACAAAGACCCATGCCTCTCTAAAGCGACCACTGTCTAACCTTTAAAACTTTGAAGACATTTCTCATTTCAAGCATTACTGGCTTGATATGCACAATGGCTTTCACAAATGCCTTTAAATCCATTACAAGAACACTTGTAAATTCTGCAGGTAATTAAAATCCTTCCTCAAGGTTTACATTTCTCAAAAGCAATTACGATGAAAGACTTACTTAGTCAAATTTGGCTTACATATTAGTTACACTAAGATATTTACAACATATGAGCACTTGTCATATGCAAAGAAGTTCATCTAGACTAGGTTTACACACTTTTTCTCATGCATCAAGAACTAAAAATTTATTACTCTTTGATGAGACATTATTGTTAATTAGGTTCATGCTACATTCTTTGCAGTTGTATACATTGTATAAAGAATTACTTGAAAATAAATCAACCATTACTTGTCATAGCCAAAGAAGTCCTATTTTGTATGACCAAGTTTTAAATTCTGGACACCACATTTCAGACTAAAAACTTATTGCTTTAGACCACAAAATCCAAAAAGTCTACTTGTAACAATACTGTGGTCTTGCAAAGGTTACCTGATTTCTTTTTTTTGCAGGTTAAATCCAAGTAAATGAAAACACTAAACAAATACAAACATTGAAAGCCTATTGATATCTTTTGAATATTGTATGTTCTCCCAACCCCTTTCAATCATAGTTCATGCCAATACCCGCCAGGCTTAAAATTTAGAACTTGGAGTCCACTGGATTAAAGGGCAAGACATATTTGTTTAGCAAAGATTCACCAAGTGACATAAACGGTGGATTATTAAAGTAGAGACTGTCCCGTAACAAAAAGTCTTACAAAATCTGGGTTTTTTTTTAAACCTTTGCATCATCTCGGGCTTCAGCTTTAGGAGATTTTAGGCACTTGACTTGGAGGATTCCAGCGTGATATGGGTCCTCTTTTCCTTTTCAGGACATTCAATCTTCTAATACATGTATAAGGCCAAAGTTTGGAGTATTTCTATTTCGGATGATTATCAAAGGCTTCCAAATGGCTCTAAAGCCAAGGATAAACCTAAAGCCAAGGATAAACCTAAAGCCGGGGACGCAGCACAGATTTCATAACTCCCCACATATCACCCCTGTTAGGAAAGCAGAAGTTTCAAGGTGAAAATAAGGATTCAAAGTGTCTCTGCAAATTACAAGAGGACAATGGAGTTCAGGTCTTGTAGATGACCCTCTTATAGTGTAATGATCAGTGTGATCCAATGCTTTAGTATCCAGATGGATCCTCTATGAGTTGTTGTAGCCAGGCGACATCATCAGGTGTCTTCAAACCGTCTTTGAGGCCCCTGAGGTGATTAGTGATCAATGACTCGGCACGGTCATTCATTCCACAACAGAAGCGGATAAGCATCCCCATCTTCCGTACGGTATCACAGGTAACCTGTGGCAAGAGCTGCTCTCTCACGTTCCCCTGATGGACCAAGAAACAAGCCGCAAAGTACTCCTGGTACAAATGCAGGAACTTGACAACACAGGTCTGCCCCTCTGCAATGGTGTAGGTTTCTTTAGACATCACCCCAATCCTTAGTCCAAATTGCAGAGACTCTTCAGGAAATTCGCCCTCAGAAAAGTCAGATCTTTCTTCGTTGGGATCCATTAAGCCTCCAAAGGCAACTTTACCAATACTCGTTTTGAAACCGTCTATCTTCTTGACATCTGACTGGTCTGAACCATCATGTGAGATGTGTTTGGCCAGCACATTCACTGCTCTATCATACACGTTAGCCATTTGCCGAGGGAGGCTGTTTTTATGCTCCCATATCAGACACAGTACTTGCAGCATGATAGGGGACTTGGCAAGAGTCTCAAAGATCGTAGAAGACTGAACTTCCTTGATGAGGTTATCCCCTTTGTCTGAGTCTTCAAAGAACTGATGAATGTACTGCTTGATGTTCTCTAGTGAGAAGCCAGTTGTTTCAATGACAGTGAACCTGCTATGGAGGTTTCGCAGCTTGTCCAGCTGATGGCTACTGATGGTGATCAGCAGAGAACATCCTCTGAGTGCATTGAAGGACAGTACATCCTTCAATGACCAGTCACCTTCCGATGCCGGCCTATTCATATCTGATGACTCTAACAAAAACGAACCATCCACTACCATCAGCACCTTTTTCTTGTGCTCCTTAATCTGCTCTCCAAGTTGCTGCTTGGTGATATCTGAATCTGCTGGCAGAAGTTTGCGAATGGCTTCTAGGACACCTGCAGTACCACAGATCTCCTTCTTTCGCAGGATAACCACATACTTGAATGCAGTAAAGTTCTCACATGCCCAGTCATAACCTATTTTTTCCATCAAGGCCGTCTTGCCGCATCCCGCACTGCCTATGACAGCCACGTGGTTATTCTTGATGAGTAGCTTCTTCAGATCGTCGAGTGACTTCACTGGTTCCCCCTTCTGGTCGTCCAGGTACTGGGATTGGGAACCTTTCAGCTTTGTTGGTGTTTCAGCCTTGATGGTTTTGTGACTACGTTTAAACATAGCTGGAAAGATGTAGATATCTTCAGTTGTCCTTGTCATGGAGGAATCCAGAGGATGGATACGGGTGTTTTCCATGTTCTCTTTATAAAACTCCTTCAATTCCTCTGCCAATGTGTCTCTCACGGAATCTACGTCTGAAGTAACCAAAATATAAAAATGTTAAAAAAAAAAAATTCCAGCCAAATTCATATGGCACCACTGTCTCATTTTGCAACTTAAAAATTCCTTTAATGTATAATGCATAACTTCATGCGCCAAATCACGTTGTGCATGCTTGGTTATGACATCACAGTTTTCACTTCGTGCACGCTGACCTTGTGTTGTGGAAATAATGGAATGACCCCAGTACAGATCTAAATATTCAAATAGGGTATATTCTGTGTGAGAGAAACGCTCAATTTCAGTGAGTAAATTGCCCCTAAATACCACCTATTTAACAAAAGAAACCAAATGGATTGTGTCTTAGAGAAAGAAGTTATATTTTAGGAACAGTACTGACTTTATAGTGCAATACATGCATTTCAAAACAGTCCTCTCCGTGCTAACCCTACTGCTGCATCACATTGAAGTTGAACAATTTTTCGTACTTATTACATACAGTTGATGAAGATAAAAAAAATTAAATATAAATAACGTTAATCTGCTTTTCATCAAGGTTAATCATTTATTCAGAATGGATTATGAACTGCAGGTTTGAACTGTTCGATCATCAACTGGACTATAATTATGGAACTTAAGATTTCTAAAGGAACAAAGAAGAAACAAAAGAAGTCTCAAACAAAGGTCTTCCCAACAAGAACCCGGCCGCTTTCGTACTTAGAAAATATTCCACCAACAGATGGCACAATTTACAGGACGAGAGGGTGCTATCTGATGATGGTACTGAAGTGGAAAGTTTAGAATCATATTAAAGTTGGTGGGAATTCATTAATCGATACCTTCAGTACAGAATCAAATCCATTTTGGAATCGATTACAATTAAACATTGTGCGCATTCATGGGCGTGGAAATAATTTTCGCAAAAAAAAAGTATGCTAGAAAACCACATAAAGGTCTTGGAAGCAAGGCTATGCTATCTACTATTCTTATATGTCTGAACTCAGTGAGTTCAGACATACTCACCATCCATTGGAATGGCTTTGTGATCGCCATGATGTGTCCTCCTCTCCCAGCAACTACTTTCATTCCGCTTCTTCAAAGTGAACCCAGAATACAAACATATGATAAGGAATCCTTAATTAGTACAAATACTCTTTCATGTATTTCCTAGTGTGATAGTTAATGCAACAGCAACACTTGAATTTGCAGGACAATACACTTTGGGTATTTCAACAGCCAGTACGAGCTGTGATAGATTTTACATTGTGTCAATTTTATTGTGTCAATTTTACATATGGGAGACTTCAGTTAAAAAAAGCATGATGTCTGTTTACCAGGTTGGCACATGTATCATTTACCAGTAGTGGGAATCAGATTTAGTGATATATAAGCAGAGTTCTCACGTAGTTAGTCTGTAGTCATCACGAGTCAATCACAGATTGTCTCCAGACAAACCACAAGATCATTCCGATGAGATTTGACAAAATACTCCGTTGTCATTGTTAATTTGTTAATGCCCTGCAGCGATGACACTATATACTTGTAATTTACACACATTTGAATTGATGTGGTAGGATTATTATCATAATATACAGAACGACGTGAATTAGCACATACCTTGTACATACACACGCCCAATACAACTACCATCGCAACAACCACCAAAATGGCAACGACGATGACAACTATATTTTGCTGGAAGGCATCTGGTTGTGAGGTCGGTGTGACATCCTCCATGCGCTCTGGTGGTGCTGTGGATCATGAGACAAGTAATATGGTAGTACAAGTCTGAATACTGCATTATCACAGTGTTTTCCATACACAAGTTGGGTCATAAGTAACAATTAAGGGTGAATAATAATGGAGGAATGTCATCGACCTTACCTTGGACTTGATATTGACCTAGCTGTGATGGTTTTGTGAGGACTTGTGATTGACTTGAGCTGGCCTACCACATTATCATTAAATCATTGGTCTTGGACTGCCCCAAGTCATGCCACATTGTAAATTAAAACACATGGTTAGATGGTGTCTTTTGATGGCACCGGTATGATGGCAACTGTCTTGAATAAAGTAATTTCATTGGTATACATGTAGTTTGCTCCTTTGTCAAATTTATAAAACGGCTGTAAGACCATTTATGTCAATTAAATACAACTGCATGCAACTGTGACGGGCCATGTGTCTTTACACACTCAACTTATACTTATCATCTGTGGTGGGAATTTCCTCATCATGTGTCCCACATTAATAGCAATCAACTTGATATATAATTATTTATCATGGGTATTCAGCTTGCAATGGCCATCAGGGCCCATTTTAATGGCTCTGCTCACCATGTTAAAAAAATCCCCACTTAACTGTAGCAGAAAATTCCATGCTCACAGAGAGCATATTTCACAGGTTAATAGTGAGGAATTTTGGCTTATATGCACATGCATGCACCCCGTAACGAAGGAGTTACTCACCAACAATGGTGATGTTCACAACAGCTTCAAGCAGGCCAGAGGCCTTCGGTTTTAGTTGCCATACATAGGGTCCTCCATCCGAATATGAGACATTGTGGATCACAAGGGAAAAGTTGGCGGTGAGGTCGTACTTTCCAATGGGAAGTCCAGATGCCCAAGTGATTTTACCTCCAAAATTTGAAATCAGGAATTTTTTGTTGCCATCAGGCAGCCCTTTGTGCCAATAGGCTGAATCAATATCGTTGATGTTAAAGGTCTTGTCGGCCATGCGAGGATTGTGCACAACACCAGTTTTGCCCTGTTGCAGCTCAACATGGGTGTTGTCTGATGACAATGCAAGCGCCAGACACACACAAACTGTTTGGAAAAAAATGGACATCAAATCAATCAGTGGCATAATATTCATCTTGTTTATGCTGTAGTAGTACTTGATCTTTGAGTCTTCAAACAAAAGACTTCTTAGATTAGACAAGATCCTACTTTGCAAAGAACAAACCTTGACATTATTTGAACATGTTTATCTGTGTCAGCTGCACTGAGTTGTTTTTCAAGTGCCTCCTCATGTTTTGAAGTCTCCTATGTTACTTTCAATCAAACATATAAAACCACAGATGCATCTTTATGCATGAAGCCAACAACTAAAAACTTGAATTCCAGTTTCTCCAAACTTCACTTTTACCCACAACCTGATATCCAAGGGCATGCATGCTATAAATACTGTGATGGATATAGGCAAGGCACCAAGGGTACCCTGCTCTCGTGATCAGTGCATATCATACCATCATGCACCATGCACTAATTTGAAAGTAGGCCTACCAATGGTAAAGGAAATTATAGTTGTCACAAGCACTCTTGGAAAAACAGCGGATGTGTGCAAACTCAACCATTGTTGGGCTCTACATTTTTTTATGAACCACTTTTCACAAGGGCAGATCCAGGTTACTGCAAGGGAGAGGGTGGGTGGGGGGGGGGGGGTAGCGGGGCGCTCCCTCCACACCCCTGGATCCGCCACTGTTTCAGTCTAAAATATAGTTGCAGATGTGTTGCAACACTTCTACTTTAAGAAAGGGTGTGTCGGAAATACAGACTTCAAATATGACTCTATACACTATAGTAACCCCATGAATGACCGCAATGGCATTTTGACATATAAGGAAGAAGAATTAGGTAGTTGTGTTACAGGCGTGTAAGACTGACTCACCCAAGAAATGCACAAATAGTTTCCTTGCCATGATCCAGCATGGACACTGTAGTGCACCAAACAATCCAGAGAAGATTTTATGAAAGCGCCACACGTCACCACACGTCCAGCTACTGTACACCGTGTCCCCCTAGCTTTCAAGTGCTATGGCGGCTACTGAAGCTAGTGAGGTGTGTTGACCAAAGAGGTATCTACAGAAAATCACATACAAATTCAATATCTCCAATGACAACTGCAGGAAGGACAGGGTGGATGTTTGTTTGAGAAAACATGAATGACATTTTTCGAAGTTTTTAATGTAAATTTTATATTTTATTATTCGGGTTGTGTCAATATGCAAGAATACAACCTTCCTTCCTTCCTTCCCTAAAGTGCAGACTTCTGCAATGAGAGAACAATGAATGCACTTGCCTCACTGTGCTAATAAAAACTATGTATAGTGCTGAAGTGCAGGTTAAAAAGAAAAACTAGTTTGTGGACTAATAACATAGGGCTGGTTTCTGTCATTTTTTTGTGACATGTGACATAAAGTTTCAAGTTAAAGTTCCATCCAGGAAGGATGTGTAGTTCTGTTTATAATAGGGCTTTGAATTATTGATGTCACATGTCACGTAATGATGACGTCACATCAATTTTCATCTATAATTATCCATAACAACCTGCCGTTAGAGGACGATCAAACATTTTATGACATCACCGTTAATTTGTTTGTTAAGAACAACTCAGCCAGAGCATACATTGAGAAAGCAAGTTCACATATTTTACCAAATTTAAATTACAAGGCACTTCCGGTTTCAACCGGAAGGAAGGGTCACGTGATTTTGCATGTAAAATAAAAAATGAAGACCCTGGATTATTCTATCAAAACCTACAAAAATCATGTTCAGATCTCTCTCGGTTGATTTTGTATTGATTTTCAAAGATTAAATCTATTAAACTTTAATGTGACATCACATAACCCATGGTGACGTCATCGTAACGTCATTTAATTTTTCATCTATAACACATCCCGGTCTAGAAGCATACCAACCCAATTGGACATGTCGTTCTGGAGATATAGGCCTTCAAAATATGCACATTAAATGTGACGTCACGAGACTCGTAATGAGGTCATCATGACGTAAATGTTCGGCACACATCTTCAGATGCTGGTCTAAAAGCGTGCCGAGTATAAAGGCAATCGGCTTGATTTTAGTGCCCAAAGTGTTGTGGACAAAAAAAAATGACTGAAAAAAAATCTTAACGAAAATCTTAACGAAAACAAAGGCTGTTTCGGCAAGTTCCAGTCTCAGCAAGTTTGTGCTATGGCATGTTTTGCAAAAAGATCAGAGCAGGACGTTTAATCAACCTCGTCCCCAGTGCTTACTTTATTTCCAACACGGTTTCCAATAGTAAACCCAGGATAGGAAACTTTCTTCCTGTATCCTGATTCGATACCGCAATTGGCTAGTAATGGATTTTTATCGTGTACTTGGTGTTGTTATTCACAACGTGCAGTACGTATTTTCGCGATCATTCGTCCACGCCTCCTCGAACATATTAATTTCCTTTCCAGTTTGTTAATATTAATATGAAATGTGATACTGCATATTGTTTCGTTAAGATCGTAACAGTTTAATTGAATGAATAAAAATCGTGTTTTTGTAACTCAAGCCATGCTCGCGCTGCTACGAATTGACTCTGTTTTTACCCCAGACACCGCATACAAAAACAACACTAATGTAATGCACATGCAGGCACCAGACTATTCCTCATTTGCATACGTGTTCAAAAATCTTGCACATGCAAATGATCCAATACCAGGGTGAGAGAGCAGGTAGTGATGGGCGCGTACTGCTCGACACCCTGGGTACGAGGTTGGACATTTACTAGTTTTAAGCTTCCATGCACAAAATTAATGGAAAATATGCAACAAACCATGGAGGGCTTGGAGGTTAGATAAAAACAAACTTTGTCAAGTCTTGGTCTATAGCTTCATCATTATTTCTGAGATCATGAAAAGTTGTGTTGTGGAAGATCATGTACCAAATGTCATTTTTTTTTCCTACCAAGTCTTAGAAATTTGCTACAAAAGCATTAAGTAATTATGAACAATTACCTTGGGAAAAACATTTTCATGTTTAAAATACTAACTTAAGTATTTGTAATTTGTTTTGTTTCTCTCTATTGGTATTTATAATTTTAATTTTCTGATTAAATTGGATTAATTGTGTTTACAGTGCCTTGAACACTTTAATAGGTGGATATGTGCACTTCATAAATCTTCATTGTTATTAGTTATATTGTATCTTTGCGGGCAAGTTTGGTGACTGGTACGTGGTAGGTTGGGAAACCCCCGCACAAAAAAGCTCATCGAGATGCGACATTTAACTTTCTGATGAGCTTTTTGTGCTGGGGTTTCACAAGCTAGGTGACTAGTAGACCCGTAAACATGGTAGTATTAAGCAGAGTTGTAATGACTCGAGTCAATGACTCGACTCGAGTCCGACTCGAGTCACATTTTTTGGTGACTCGACTCGACTCCAGTCCCAACGGGTAAATGACTCGACTCGACTCGAGTCACTGCGAGCAAATGACTCGACTCGACTCGAGTCTCTCATCAGAATGACTCGACTCGACTCGAGGAAGGCTAATAAGACTCGAGTCCCAAAAATAAAAGTAAAACTTACTTGCGAAAAATATTTGCAATGACTTACGCCGCGCCGTTTGCGTTGCCAGTTTTTGTTCACGTCACGTTATGTTCGCGAATAATGTACGTTCATATACAGCGGCCGTCTGTTTTCCTTCCTCCATAATAATACAACAAACATACACCGTGTCTCGGACTCCCACCTTGTGGTTCTATAGCATTTAATTCTAAACCCGGAACCAGACTTAAAACGCATTTCTCAATCGTGGTATCATCATTGGTTACGGGCGATTTCTTATAAAGCTCTTGGTGGAACGTAGGCTAAATTTATGTCCCGATTTCACACAAAAAATGGATACGGACGGGACCACCTTTAAATAATCAGAAACAGTTTTGTATAATGTAATTAGGTTTTGATGTTGTCAGCGATCAGCGAACAACAAAATCTAGACCCAAAGCCAAACCAGTTATAAGACCAAAGTTTCACATCTTCTTATCTGTGACGTGAGCTAGCAATGGAAACTTATGTCTAATTTGGATTTTCGTAATAGACTGGTGCCTTGTATTCTTTCTCTCTTGTGTTTGTTGCTTTTAGTTGTAATTTATTATATGGTGTTCAAATATTTGTGACTCGAATTGACTCGAGCTAAATACTTGACTCGACTCGACTCCACTCGACCACACACTGTGACTCGACTCGACTCGACTCGACCTTGTTGACCTAATGACTCGACTCGACTCGAGTCACTTCTTTAAAATGACTCGACTCGACTCGAGTCACAAAAAACAGTGACTCGTTACAACTCTGGTATTAAGCACTGTCGATATCAGAATTTTTAATAATCGCTGGAAATCCAATATCAAGATTGTTTGACATATCGATTATAAGTGACACATTTTTGATATTTTGATATCATTCCTCAATATATCGAAATATTCCGATAGTCAGGCATGCAACTGGAAATTTAGAAAAAACGAGGAAACTCCAAACCACACAAGACTTTGTACTTTATTCTTTGATTTGTAATGGCACTCATGAAAAGTAAAAAAGAGGAAATCAGCAGCGGATCAGAGGAAAAGTTGCATGCCTGGTATTTGATATGATTAAAAAATTTGTAGCAGTGATTTCGATATCAAAACAATGTCAAATAATCAACTAATATTGATATATTGACAAAACTTAGTGGCTATATGGCCACATTTACGGGTCTAGACTAGGCCCCGGCCAGGTGACAATAGTTTTCACAAGAACTTAGTCTATTGAGGCTGTTATTGGCAACTTCTCCGCTGGGTAAGACCTGTTCTGAATTAGCTTGGGAATTAAGCCCAAAATGCAATTATAATCTGAGGTTTCCAGCAATATGTAATTCGGAAATGCAAATCGAACTTTACCTAGCTGTCAGTGTCACTGTACAGTCTGACTGAGTAGTCACAACTGGTTTTTTTGTTACTAAAAAAAAAATACTAATACTAAAAATACTAATGTTAGACTGAACAACACAGAGGCCTATGTGGAAATAATGGATTTGTAGTTTTTTAAAACAAAACAGGGACACTGCTTGTTGTGCTGTATAGGCCTACATGTTTTCTGTACAAAAAAACAATCAAAGCAATTCTTAATATTTAATCATTAAAATAATTAAAGGGAATATACATCATTTGCTTTTGCTGTAATTTTCAGAAATGGATGGAATTGGGGGGGTTGGAAATATATAGCAAATATAGTTACACTGACTTTTTTGAGGTTTTGGGTTCGAAAATGCTATAAAAACCAAGAAAAACAATCATTTTCCTGTAGTCTGGTTCCCTGACTCCATCTAAGAAGAAACAGAGCAGTTTACATACATTGGGGAATTGTAAGGTCTGAGAACCAGTCTAGCTGGCTTGTACCCGTTCATAGGTGTGTAATCGATTGCAAACAAGTGCGATGGTCAATTGGGGCCAGTATTTGAAAAAAAGCCAGTTTTTTCCAACGCTGATCGGCCGATCAGCGTTGGAAATTGATACAAAAATAGCACTTTTCTTGAAAATGACAGTATACCAGGTGCCATGATTTTACAGGATGCTTTACACTGTCATTCACTAACAGTTCAGCAAGGTATTTCAAAATGATTTGGTAGTTTTATTTTTTGATGTTTGCAAATGTTGTATTTTCCCTTTAATATGAAAGAAAAAATGGTGGCTGGTACAACACAGCAGGGCGGGCGATAGCCCCATAAATGTGGCCAATTTACTGGACTACCTCCGTAAACATAGGCCACACATCCACATGTACAAAAACGTGTCGCACTTTGTCAAATGTTGATTTTCACATTTAGGCTTAGTTTGTAGGTTTTTGCTTTAGAAGCATACTCACCCTTTTTATAGTGTGCAAATGAATCTGGAAATTTCACGAAAAATAGACATCTGAAAAAGGCAGCACTTTCTGATTAGCCTGTAAAGTGAGTATGCTTCTATAGTTCTAAAGCAAAAAAAACCTAGAAACTAAGCCTAAATGTGAAAATCAAAATTTGGTACATGAGGATGTATTTCAGAACTTTATTTACAAATGATGACGCCAAGACAAGGCACGTTCAAATTTTGTTGTTTTGTTTCTTCACTGTTTCGCATGTATGTTGTTAGAGACATTTTTTTGAGTGCATTTGTTTCTGACACATTGTGTGACATAAAAGCCGTCATATTTCACAAGCATAGATGTTCTGCCATACTGGCCACGGTCCATTTCCCTACCAATTTTAGCCCCAACAATTTTAGCTCAGATTGGATATCATTTCAGACTGAAAAAATTGAAGGCTTAACAGTAGATTCAAGAATCAGGAATTTGTGGTTGTGCATACTCACTTTACAGGCTAATCAGAAAGTGCTGCCTTTTTCAGATGTCTAATTTTTTGTGAAATTTCATGTTGAAATTTTGATACGCAAACGTGTGCAGATGAATCTGGAAATTTCACGAAAAATAGACATCTGAAAAAGGCAGCACTTTCTGATTAGCCTGTAAAGTGAGTATGCTTCTAAAGCAAAAAAAACCCTACAAACTAAGCCTAAATGTGAAAATCAAAATTTGGTACATGAGGATGTGTGGCCTATGTTTGCGGAGGTAGTCCAGCAAATAGGCCACATTTATGGGGCTAGGCGGGCGATATAACATACCTAGAAATCCCGCACACAGGCAACTCTTACTCAAACTTCGAAGGTCAACATTTCAGCACATTTCTTCAGAAGATGTCTCAAGCTGTTGTGGTTGTCATCCCAATATTTTAAATGACTGATGTTTGAAAACAGACCTTCGAAAACAGCGATTGCACATCAAAATAGCGGAATTCGTCAGACTTGTTATTTCCCAGATAGTGAGGTACCTCGCCTCCTACTCGCTGAACATAATTTATTCCTGCGTTGCAAAAGAGCCTGTCTAACTGGGGAATCCCCCACCGCGCCCCATGTCCACGCTGATCCACTGACCAATCATGAGCTGTCCAAGTGACGTATGTAAATGAATACCCAAATATTGTTAGACTCGATTCAGGTTTGAGTTTTGTCTCTTTATAGCCAGTTTTCAATAAATCATTGATGAAGCTTAAATTCTATTTTAGTTACTTTTTTGGGGGGGGGGGGGGGGAGGGGGTATAAATTGCATTTTTGAGAAATAAAAAAAATGTGAAAAGTGCCCGAGCGCAAAATAAGATCGTGACCCTATGCCCAATTCATGATTGCTGCAAGTACATGTATACAAGGAACAGCCCCCACTCACGATGCCCCCAAGTGGCGTAAATCTGTGCAGGTGAGTGGGGGGATGCCGGGAGGGGAATGGGAAATGACCAAATTCTAAAAATTGCCCGGCCGTGGAAATTCGGAAGGGGGGCCAGTGACCGATGTACACTCGCGCTTAATCCAAACGGCGTCAAGCGTTTGCACTTTGTTTCTCCACTTTTCAGTATTTATATTAAATACTTTTTTTGGGGGGGGGGTGTTCGAAAATACCTCGAAATCCGCAGTTTTTTCTCATCACAAAAAAGTGGGGGATGATTAATAGCCCATCCCCCTGGTCAAAAAGTGTGGGGGGGGATAACCCCCTCCCCCTCCCCCCGGGATTTACGCCCCTGTGCCGCCCTCTGGACACGCCAATGATCACTCCTACTTCTCATAACATTTATCATTATTGTCGCAATCGCCCTCTATTATCATTATAGCATTCGTAATTCTGCAGTAGATCAGAACAAACAAATCCGTATTATGCAATCTGGCCTGAAGCAAACTCGTGTCACACGCTTTGGTTAGTAATAATAGAGTTCAGCACAGACGGCTTCGAAGCAAGACTAATCTTTACGGCTTTGTCAACGGGTATTTCCAAGGGTATTTCCAACGGGTATTTCCGAACGGCGAGTTGCAAAATACATTGCACAAATAAATGGGAATATTATAAAAAGCTATTTTGTCAATAACAGTTAGGGCAAAGCGATAACATGAATATGCAAAAATATATATTTTGTTGCACCTTTATATAGAGTAAAATCGATTAATTGAAAATGTTCAAAGGGTCAAAACTGTTTTGTTTTTCTTTTATCCATGTTTTATCGTGGTCTTAAACTTGTGAATCAAGTGATATGCAGTGTCTGTTCCTTGCTCTATGGGCCAAATATAGAACACTAGTTTGAAGTATGGGTCAGTACTTATGTGATTAATGACGGCTGCTGTATGGCACGTTAGACTGGCTGTTCTGGGTAGGGGGAAATCTGGCAAATTGCTTTGCCCTAATTAAATGTCCATTTCAATCTATACATAATATTATACATCAAATTATATGAAATTGGTTGGATTTTGAAAAAAAAGGTTCAAACACAGTACATGTATGTGCAAATTAACGAACTAAACAAAAGTGCCCTATGAAAGTTAATAATGCAAAGCCTTCTACAACTGTTTTGAGTGACTCTTTGGCATGGGCGTCGCGAGGGGGGGGGGCAAGGGGGGCACTTGCCCCCCCCCCCCCCCCCCCTGGAAAAGCCAAAAAAAAGAAAGAAAAAAAAAGGAAGAAGAAAAAAAAAAAAGAAAAAAAAAAGAAAAGCAAAGACAAAGTGGTGTAAATTTAATGAGTTGGGGGGGGGGGGCAAAATGCAAAATGTCCCTGCCCCCCTCTAAAACTGATAAATCGAGAATGTGTTGAAAAATACAAGCATTTTGGGGCAAAAAATTGTTTTGCCCCCCTCTAGAAAAAATCCTGGCGACGCCCATGCTCTTTGGTGTGGTTATAAGGGCACATTTGATTTACCTCGACCATATATGACAATAAGGCCCCCCAAAAAAGTCTCCGGTTTCTGGTATGCGCGCGCGTCGCCGCAGCCATGTGCGTCGGCAAAATGAAAAAAAGATTTTTTCAATACAAGATGATGTCTCAAAACTGCCAAACTCACTGGTTTGACTGGAATCCTGTTGCTGCACAATTTTAACGTGTTTTTAGATGGGGGTTATGATCGAGAATAAGCTTTATGTGGCCTCTCTGGACTCCCATATATTTGCACTAAGTTTAGTCGGGCACCATTTGCAGTCATCAGCCGACATTTGAAGCCAAAAAAACAAACAAAAAAAACAAACGGGTTAAAAAAAAAAAAAAAAAGCCGCGTTGCCGCACCACTTTTGGGGCAAGCTCCATACCAGAAACCGGAGACTTTTTTTTTCGGCCTAACACCGACACCATGACAAAATCAGGACTTAAACATTCATGTTTTTGTTGATCCGCTTATATTATATAAAGTACAGTTCATATACATGTAGATAAATACTTGATAAAGTTTGTATATGTATACTGTGGTTGTACCATGCAACAACAATAAAAGCACTATCAAAGTCACCCAGTGTTTCTTAGCATAAATATTTACCGTTTAATTATTTACAACTTGCAAAGCGCTTACGTACTGTTGTAACACTTACTGTTGCATGCAATTTCAATAATGTTTCAATTTGTAAGAGGTTTTTGTATCAGCTGAGAAAAAATCAACTTAAGACATACCATGGTCTTACATGAAAAAGAGGAGATGGAGTCCATTGATCATAGTGTGTTCTGCACACTAAAAGTGCAACATAAGAATTCAACACAAAGGAAAACAAAGAGACAATTAAGAACTTATGCCTGGACAAGGATAAATACCAAGGGTAGGGTTAAAGTAGGGGTAATTAATTGCAACACCTGCCTGCATTTATGATAGGTTGTAAAGACCAGCTTTCACAGATGTACAATTCATATTGTACCGCAGCAGCATTTCAAGTTCAGAATTAATATTAAATTTGGTTGATTTTCACACAAAAGATATAAAAATAAGTTTTTTTTTAAGGCTCTTTAAATACAATACTTTAATTGGGCGTAAAAATTCATAAGAGAGCCTTTATCATGAAGAAGGCAAAATTACTACTAAAAAATAAATTTTGCAAAACAAACTCTAGATTATTTACCTCAGCAAAGGAAAGACATTTCACACTTGTATGTGTGTGCAATTTAATTACTCTATTTTTAGTTTTACATCTTGATGCATAACATTTTTGCAACTGTACAGTTTAGCTCAAAGACCGTGCTTCAAAATGGCATCAAACCAATACTTTTGATTTTGATTAATAAGGAAGGACAAATCCAATCATCTTTCAAGCCTTTTTTTCCATTAAATACTTCCTAAAAATCACACTAGAATTTCCAAAAACTTGCATTAAAGGGCACCGTAAGTACCAACCTTCATACATGTGTAGGTTGCCTTGCAGTTTGAAGAAATTATAACCACCGCGTTTTTAGAACGCCCTGCTTTAATTTGCATTCAAATCGCAATTTTAAGTATAAATGGAAGTCCATTGGGGCAAAATTATTAGCATTTGATTTTTCCATTCAAAATAACATTGGATTTTACTCTGAATTTCTGCTCAGGCATGGACACACACATTGTAAATCCAAGTATAGAAAATGAAATACTGTATGCAAGGAAGTACAAGTCTGTAGCATTACAAACTTGTGTGTGATGTTATTGTCAAATAAATATACATAAATATTTAAAAATCCACCTCTTTATTTGATTATATTAACTGCATAGTATGTACACAAAAATAAAATTTGTACCTGAATATAATTTATTGAAATTTATGCTAATAAGCGATATCTTGTTATAATGGATTAATGCCGATGGGAAAATCGTACCAGATCAAATCAAATACATGTACAAGAAACTGTTTACAGCCTTAATTTGAGTTAGATTAACACATAAATAAAATTTGTACAAGCACAATAGGTATTTCAGAACTTTATTTACAAATGATGACGCCAAGACAAGGCACGTTCAAATTTTGTTATTTTGTTTCTTCACTGTTTCGCATGTATGTTGATAGTGACATTTTTTGAGTGCATTTGTTTCTTACACCAAACCTCTTGTGTGGCATAAAAGCCATCATTTTTCAAAAGCATAGATGTTTTGCCATACTGGCCATGGTCCATTTCCCTACCTGAGAATTTTTTTTTCTAAATGATCCAACAATTTTAGCTGCAATTGGAAATCATAACAGACTGAAAAACAAGAGTTTTAAGGCTTAACGGTAGATTCAAGAAATAAGGAATTTCATTATGATTACAAAATGAGTAAAAAAGATACCTCAAACTTACAATTGATACAAACAAAATATTGAGACTTGACCCAAGTTTCTGAACATTACACGAGCTCCTGCTGTGCTTATATGAAGCAGCCTTAAACTTGGTGTATACATGCTTTTTGGGTGTGGCACCCTGAAAAATAGATTTTCAAATTGAATTGATAATTTACTAGCATTGTACTAGTTACACATATTAGCTTTCCAATGAGATATGGCACGAAAAAAAATCCGCCGCCAACAAGTAATCCATTAATTAATTTCAACTTTTGATTTAGGAGAGTCCCACCTTTTTATTCATAGACTTGAAATCAAGCCGGTAATTTCTTCCTCCATGGCCTGACTTAGTCCGCCTGTGCCATCGCATACAGCACTGTCTAGCTTTTTACAACCGTGCCAAGGCCTGCAAATGCAATGTTTGCAAACAAGCAAATTTATTTGTTACAGGGCATTATATTCCTTCAAAATTCGTTCGGAAACAAATTTGAAATTAATGAAAAAGCACGTATATACCAACTTTAAAGTGAATACAACTGCACTATTTGTGTGTTTATTCGGAGATTCCAACAATAACCCCTATTGCTCTGACACAAATGTTGCAGCAAGGGTTCGACCTTAGTGGTAGCCTGCTGGCCAAATGCAAGTCAAAACAGCAGCGGGCTGGTTAAAACCATTCTCTAGTAGCCCGCCTGGTGAGACAAAAACGTCCTAAAGCACGATCTGTGGGCTTTCCAAATTCCAGTTATTAGCTCGTGGCACACTGTGGTGCAGGACCGTGTTCGTTGGCGATCTGCTGTCCATCTGGGCCGTGTTGCTTGAACGGCGTATGTTGCTGATTGCGTGAATCGTCGTGCGGCTAGACACCGATATGAGCTACATCGTCGTATTCGATGGGATAGGCCACCACTACGAAATGTACAGTGAAATATCCCAAGGAAAGTACTGAAGGAAAACAATTTACTGGAGGACCCTGCTACATTCTCACCATTTGATGAGACAACTTAGCCTTGCTGGTGGAGTTCATCAATTATACGAGCAGCCTCATCACTCATCTCCCTGCAAAACCTCAGGAGGTGCTCATTCCTCGGAATGGTTTCCCCACAGACCTGTGGTAACAGTGTGGCTGGATCTGTTGACAAGTAATAAGCTGCATAGTATTCTTGAAATAAGTGTAAGAACTTCACAGTAGGTACTGTTCTCCCTTCGCTGGTCCTTGTTTCCTTACACAAAATGCCTAATCCCACACCGATCTCCAGTGTGGGGTTTGGGAACTCATCTGGAGAAAAGACACGCCTTTCCGCTTGGGGGTCTGTCAAACCAACATAGGCCACTTTGCCAATGTTCTCCTTCAATGAGTCCATCTGTGGTTTTGGAATCCCGCATTTTGTAGTGGGATCTATCAAAAAGAAACACAACAAAAAAGTCACAACTGTCACTTTGATAATGTAAAATTTAGAGGAATTATAAGGCGGCCTAATCTATTGATCTTAACAAGTTCTTTTTCAAAGGCTAAATTAACATCTTACCCCCGAAGATGATTTTATTAAGATCGATTCATCAGGCTGCCTTAATTTATTTCAGATTTGTATATTTCAGGTCAATCCAGTGGGAAAGCAGTTTGCAGTTTTATTCATATTCACTTTAATAATGTAGCACAGTTAATTTAAGTGGGTTAATGAAAAGACTGTCTGAACTGTGTAGCAATCTAAGGCCAAAAAAAAAAGTCTCCGGTTTCTGGTATGGAGCTTGCCCAAAAAGTGGTGCAGCGACGCAGCTTTTTTTTTTTTTTACCTGATTATTTTGCTTCAAATGTCGGCTGATGACTGCAAATGGTGCCCGACAAAACTTAGTGCAAATATATGGGAGTCCAGAGAGGCCACGTAAAACTTGTTCTCGACCATAATCCAATCTAAAAACACGTTAAAATTGTGCAGCAGCAGGATTCCAGTCAAACCAGTGAGTTTGACGGTTTTGAGACATCATCTTTCATTGAAAAAAAACCTTTTTCATTTTGCCGATGCGCATGGCTACGGCGACGCGCGCGCATACCAGAAACCGGAGACTTTTTTTTTTGGCCTAACTTTCAGTTTTGAGACGATCCCCAGGATGTGAATCCCTTTAGCCTGGGAACTCATCAATTGCAATCATGTACAAAACAAAAAGTTTAAGGTAGAGGAGATAAATATTTTAAAAAGTATCACAAAGTTACACTACCATTCAAAAGAAAGGGCTGCTGTTCTCTTGGCACGGCCTGCTGGAAGCGCTCCATTCTACAGACTGTCTTCTACACACCATAAAATCAGAGAAAACACACAATGCTGTTTGTGTACACACTTCAAATTTGATGATGTGAGACGCTCATTCAGATATTTGTTACATTATGTGATAAAGGAGTAAAATTCCTAGGATGAAGTCAGGTGTTTTCAAAATACATCCTTCATGATATATTCTACAACTGATAATACCTTTCGCCGTGCATGTGTGTGTTTTTTAATGATATATTTTTGGCGAGTTATCCAATGGGTGTGAGTGGAACTAATACATTTTTATATATCAAATAGCAATTAGCATCGTATTGAACTTGTTCTGGCAGCAACTTCCACGGTAAGTGCAAGAAAATGTGAAGAAGAAAGCATAATATTTAAAGAATGATATTTTAAGTATATGTAAAGTATACTGTCATTATGATCATACAACATAGAAAGATGTTGCTATAGGGTTGATCAAAATATTAAACAGACAAGCTTTTGTGTTTCTCAACCTTTCCTTCATGTTTGGACTGAAGTCTTGGTTGGTGCAGATAAATGCCAAAGTTGAATTTTACCCACTTCATTTAACAATTGTTGACTGGATTGACATCGGGGCACATAGCACCCTTGACTTTGCCTCTGGTGCTATGCGCCCCTCAGGTGTTCAAAACGTCATGTCCCACATCACAGCAGTCAACAATTGTTTTGTTATACCTCTGTCTTGGAGTCTTTGTAATATTAAAAGCTGCGGTACTTAACCATAGAGCTATATTAAATTACTAGAGTGCTGACTCATGTACAAAGTGATGCCTACTGGGCACATCCATATTTGTGCACAAACCTATGGAAAACTCAAAATTTTGGACGGCTTTTGTACAGCTATTTGCATAGCTATTTGCATATCTGCATTTGTATTCTTAATACAAGTGCGTTACCGAAGTTGACACACCCAAAACTGAAATGCAAGATCAGCAAATGAGCGTTTCATTTCGCTCTGCACAAACAGTGCAACGCGTGCACATATCCGCAAGATGCTTTTTGCCGTGGCGTTTTTTGAACCGTCATTTTTTGAACCGTTAGAGTACACTTTTAAAATTCAATCCATCTTATTTCATTATGTTCTACAAACACGCACATGAATTCAAAATGTCTGCACCCAGAACGGCTTCACAGCAGCTCCATGCGCAAGAATGTGGAGTTAGCACTCTAGTAGTTTAATAAAGCTTTATAGTACTTACACAACCTGACATTAAATGAATACAACTGAAGATGACGAGTCAACTCAAAACATGTCGAGCACTCCGAAAAGCTGATGGTCTGCAAGTGTGGTTTCCAGACCAAAAGATTCTGACTGTTTCTGATTAGACGTGTGGTGGGCGTCTTCAAGTCAGGGAACCAGATTTATCATCTGCTAGTTCACTGATCCCACTCATGTGGAAATAGCTTGGGTACCAACGATACAAGTGTTTTGCCGTACGTGATATCACACAGGGAGTGTGACAGACGTCTTTATAAACTGAACACGTGATCGTTCTAGACCAATGAAAATACAGTATTCAAGATGGAGGTATAACAAAATGAGTTATACTATGAATTGCTAGTGCCCATTGTTTCCAGTTGTAGAGGGGAAGTAGTGATTCTGAGATTCACGTTGCATGTGCCATCAAGCTAGAGTATACCATGCTGTTGGCACCATTCCCAGTGCATGGGGCAAAGTCAACATCTGATTGTACTTACATGTATTGCCAAAAATTTTGCATCAGGCATCAAAATATTCACTGAGGTTTTACAGTGTTAATCAATGAATGAAGTTAAAGTGGGCATTATGCACTGTGAATTACTTGAACTCAAACCTGGGTTAAAAGACCAATCCAAGCCCTGCCCCATGGTGTTTTCACTAATACACTATCACAGTCATGATTGACATTACACATGTGTCCAGAAAAGTCTGGTGTAGGTGCAAGCACACAACTGATTGAAGCATGCAGTGTCGCATTGGAGAGGAGCATGCGTTGTTGACCATGTGCAGGGCAGGGCTTTGTGGATCCGTCTATATTGAACTGAAACCAACCTTGAGCACCAGCATCAAGAGGAGACCAACTGCAAAAGCACATAGAGCTGCAATGCTGATCCCCTCTAATACAAGCCGTCCTGTCCCTTCAACCTCTGTTATCCATCGAGCTGCAGCATTCAGGAAAAAAATTGAATTATCACTTACATGTATGTGCTTCAACCCAATGCATAACTATACTCCCTCCGATGGTCAAAATTCAAAACAGTCATGTCACTGAAGGACATGGTTACGGATTTGATTCCAGACTCAGTTTTCTTTGTTCATAAAACTGTTTAATTGAAGTGCTGAATTTTGGTTCTGTAGTCAAGCCCACCTGGCGCACGTTACACAGTTCAATCAAAAGCCACATCACAAGTCAATCACAAAAATGGTTGCAAGTATACAAGGGTATTAACGATGACTTTTACAAGAATGCCTTTTGTCACAGTTCATTTCAACAGCTTGGGACTTGACTTAAGACTGAATGACTTGTGATTGGCTTGTGCCGACTTGTAGTCTTGATGAATAAGCCAGTTTTGTATTTCAACTGCGCATGCACACAATGTTATGGGTCACGGGTTATTCGGGATAATCGAACGCTCATCGAAGATGCATGAATGCGCAGGGAGACGAGCGCACAACGCTCGCATGTTAATTACGAGCAGAACGGGCATTCACGTGACATCGCAAAACACCTCAGCGATTTTGTCCTGGACTACTTCATTGAGATACCGAGCTGGCTTATTCCCTGTGTATGAAATCTCCACAAATGCTGGGAAGTTTTTTTTACCTGTGCTTGGCACATGCGTGTCATCGAGCGGTTTTGAGATGTGGACTTGCATAGCACTGCCATTGTTCCTTCCCATTGCTAGGCCGGTTGCTATGCATAGCAAAGTGGTGTTGCCATGGAAGGTCCCATTGAAATATAACATTGTGCTGAACAAGGCCTTATCTGTTAACAGAAAAAAGGGAAAGAAAAGAAAACGCCCCAATTCTGAATTGTTTAAACCCTTGCCTCAGTTAAGTCAACCATTAGCCTGAACAGCAATATCATCATTTTGTACCAGACTTTACAAAATTAAAGGCATTGAAAACAAGACCTTCAAATTTTTTTCAAGAGCAAGACCAACCAATGAATCTTCTGTGGACAAAATAATCAAAATAGATTGGATTTTAGCCGGCCAAATACAAGAAAACACTGTCCACACATAAATTTATTCAGGTCTACATTGGAAATAGAAACACTTTGATTCATACCTTTGCCAATAGCTCCATATTGTGAACTGTCCTCTCTCCGGACTATGTGCAAAACTTGGTCTACAGCCTCAGAGCTCCCGTCTGCATGAACTCGCCGCAGGTGCAGATCTACAGCTGGCCTGGCACCGGTCACATGACACATCAGGTAGAAAAATGTCTCTTCAGAAGGGAGCTGCATCATGCAGTAGTCCTTACGGTCCTTGGGCACTCCACACTCCTCAATCCAGGGGGCAGGTTCACTTGGTGACACTGGCAGAAAGTACAAATAAAACCTGTGCTGCAATACACCATCATTGTCTATAAACAGATTCCTTCAAGCCACTTGCTTGTCTCTTAAACTGATATGAACTGTTTCTATTTGACATATTTGAGTAGTTTAGATTAAAATACTTTCTACTGACAACCTGTTGACGAAAACTTTATTCAAATTATTAACCTTTAACTCCCTAGCATAATTTACTGGGAACCATACCCATCCTGGAAAATTCCAACACCATATGGGAAACTGCACGCACACATTTCTGACTTTGATTCTGGAGGTGTGCCAACCCAATGTAAAAGACCGTCAGTTTAGGGGTACTGTTCCCATCCTGACAGATTCCAACAAAACATGTCGTTGGGGTTTGATGGGTTGGGGGAGGTTAGGGTTTGGAGTGAAATAAAACTACCAGTAGTATTATTTTTGGCAATTTTTGATATTGTCTGCAACTGTTATCCCTGTCAACACTCGATAGACCTTCATTAAGGATTATATTAGGTTTTTCTTCTTCATACGACCAACAAGACAACCTTCATCCATTTACAAAGTGGCATAACAGAGCGGCAGAATTTAGTCAAATTACGTCAGCTTTGTACATTGTACTTACCGAAAATGGTTACATCCACTGAGCTCTCTGGCAGTACTTGGTTTTTTTTAACCACTCTGCTGATATACTGCCCTCCATCTCTGTCGGTGACATTGTTAATAATGAGTGAAAAATTCTCTGTCATGTTGAACCTCTTGATATACTTGGTTCTTGGTATGATACTGCCTTCAAAATTTGAAATAAGGAGTGGTTTTCCCTCAGACGTCAGTTTGTACCAGTAGGCTGAGGAGATTTTTTCCAGATTGGTGGAATTCCCAGTGACGTGGGGATTTGGTATTTCTCCAGGCTTGCCCCGTTGTAGGTAGACATGACTGGAGTCAGATGAGGCTGATGTGACATGACAAAAACCCGCTGAAAAAATAAAACAGATTAAGGATCTCTTAACTGAGTGGTCATGTTCATGTAGATGTACCAGTGTTGTACGTATGACACTGACAGAAAGCTTTTAACCCTAACTCCACCTAGAGGCCTTTTTGCTAGGATGTAGCCTCAATCCTGCAAAATCCTCCAATTGGCCTCATGGGAAAAATAGCAAGCATATAGCCTCAATCCTGCAAATTCTGTCATTATTTCTTGAATATGATTCTTGGAGGGGTGACCATTGCCTGAACCCTGCAAAATTCTGCAGCAGTGCACAACTGTCAATATGTTGAGGCTTGGACAGTGACATCCTGGAGCAGTACGGAGAATTTCAAGCATAAACCAGGCCTATATTTATGCATGGCTGAGCAAAAACAACACCACATCCGGCCCAAGACCAAAGCTGTGCATCCTACAAAATCAGTAACACACTTTTGCCATGTAACCTGAATCCTCCAAATTCCTCCACTTTGGCAAAGAAGATTTTGAAGGATTTCAGGTCGGTTAGTTAATACATCATCATGCACACATATGAACTTACAAAAAAACAGCATGACATATTGTAGTGCCTTCATGTTGCTTAAGTAGTCATGCAGAGTAGGTCAGGCTGTGGGTAGGATGTGCTCTCGGAGGTAGTGGGTAGAGGGACAAGACAGCTCCTGGCAAGGATGGGGTGACCCCCACAGAACACCAAAATAGACAGGCCTGTTAGAGGGATGAAAATGTGGTTGGACTGTTAACTGGAAATTAAAAAAAAAAGGGCAATACCTCGACCCTAGATCTACTACGCATCTCTGGGTTATTCACTGCTGTGGGGCCGTCCATAAAGTACATAATTATGAAGGGGGAGGGGTTACTAACATTACATACACCATGCATACAGGGGGAGGGGGGGGGGTCCAAGCCAATGAGTACATCCGCAGAGCGATAATTTACTTTTAATAAATTGTCATAAAATCAATGTACTTTCTCATATATAACTTAATAACATGTTTAATACCAACCAGTACCAGTTTTTATGTTTCGAACATCATTAGGCCAAGTTCCAATGCACGCAGTCTGAATGTGAAAATAACCGCTGTGAGTAGGCTATATAAGTTATACTTAGGCAGTGCATGGATATTTTGCCGGAGACGGCAAACCTTTAGTAAAAGTTAGTTTGCCGGATATGCACTGAACATGCGCAGTTACTGTTTTTTTGTACTTTTGTACTTTTGTATCGTTGTAACCTCGTATTCACAAGATGGAATTCAGACCATTTTATAATTTCGGACTTTATTTCCCTTTAAAAAAAATCCTCCAGAGCCACAAATCTGAAAAAGAAAATGTAATACTCTGCAATAAAATGTTTGAGACATGTTAAAATAATAAAAGAAGAATATTCTTATTTATTTGGGGATGGGGAAAAAAACTTTAAAATGTGGCGGGGATCGGGATCGAACCCGAGTCATCCCGCTCACCAAAGCCTTTGCTTAACCACTACACCAAACGTGCTACACAACTTTTGATGGGAATTTAATACATCTTATAATTCAGCCCTATCTTAAAGAGTACAGCGCCCTCTGTTGATATGGATTGCCGCCGGCAAACCTTAAGTAAACGTTAGTTTGCCGTCATTACCTCCGGCAAAATATCCACTATCTAAAATGTTTGAGACATGTTAAAATAATAAAAGAAGAATATTCTTATTTATTTGGGGATGGGAAAAAAAAACATAGAAAAGTGGCAGGGATCGGAATTGCACCTGGGTCCTCCCACTCACGAAAGCCGTTGCTTAACCACTGCACCAAATGTGCTACACGACTTTTAGTGGGAATTTAATTTGATATGGATTGCCACCGGCAAACCTTTAGTAAACGTTAGTTTGCCGGCATTACCTCCGGCAAAATATCCACTATCTTATACTTATAGTGTGGCCTTTATTTACGGAGGTATAGTCCAGTAAATAGGCCACATTTACGGGGCTAATATTTTCCCTGCTAAATTTGACTGTTGAGGACATTACCACATTCTGATGGCTGATGGGTCACTACAAGTACAAGTACAAAGAGTGCAGGGAAAAATTAATGATGGCCAGGTATGGGAATCTTTCCCATTAAACTTCAAAGACCGCGACATTACTAAATAAAACAACGTTATATTATATTTCTACTTACCGTCCGCAAACAGGACGTGGCTGCATACACAGTGGAGGAAGGAATGCTGCAGCAGTCAGACACAAGGAACAGTCCACTAGGTGCACATGGTTCAACAGAATGTCAGACAAGTCGACCGTTGAGACAACTCGACTCGGGACAAGTCGACCGTTGAGACAACTCGACCGTTGAGACAAGTCGACCGTTGAGACAACTCGACTCGGGACAACTCGACCGTTGAGACAGCTAACGTGCACGGCACGTGCACGGTACGGCCACGCGGTTGACCGGAGATGCGCGCACAGGCCCGGCAAAAACGAACGATGTGCACGGACAATCACGCTGCGCTATATCGGCTCTGCTCTGTTACGTGTCATAACTCCCAAACGGCGATCAGCCGCCGTCAAAATCCCCGGTACTATCCCCAAAACTAGGCCCAAAAACATGCGAGGCGACTTGTCTCAACGGTCGACTTGTCTTTCCATTTATCGCACATACGGTCGAGTTGTCTCAACGGTCGAGTTGTCTCAACGGGCGACTTGTCCCGAGTCGAGTTGTCTCAACGGTCGACTTGTCTGACCCCCGTTCAACCACTTATAATTTGATTAAAGGGCACTTATGTACGCCATACGCGGTTAACGGTGGTCATGCACATCGATCGATGGTAGTGAATGTGGACTGCATTCAAAGATCGTACACAACGCCATAAAACAGGAATGTCCAAATGGACGTATACTCGCTATCGCTTCGCTTCGTGTTTTACTTGAAGTTAGCTGACCGGAACCTACTAGTACTACTAATCCAGTGATCACGTATGCGCATTTATATACTGTGTATCACATGCGCATATGCACATGCCACGCTCTAGCTTGTTTACATCACATGACTACCTACACTGCTTCGCTTGGCGCATGCGTGAACCATGATAAGGTTGAACAAACTTTTTTTCAGCTTGGCAGAATGCCAGCAGCACGTGAGCGTGATTGTGAATGGAAAAATCCATCACAATCCAAACAAAGGAATCGTATACTTTTTTTTCAGCACCCTTTGGATACTGGGTATTCTGGCTGAACTAAAAAAAAAGTACTGTTTTATGATAATTATTGTAGTGAAGGAATTGAGACAGGCTAGTACTAGACGTACAGAACTGCCAATTGGCGCAACTGGGGTCCTGCAGGGTCCAAAAAGTCACATGTATCTTGCCTACATGACTCCCGATACATCGATTGCAACCAGTTTTTTTTCAGCAGAATTTCCTACTTTTTAAATATTTTACCGATCACATTTCCGAACTTTTCTTTCCAAAGTAAACCTAGATTTTCCTGCTTACCAAATGTGTTTTGTTACGTTTCTCAATTCAATTCTCATTTGGTGCAGTGTTTTGGACAGCTGGTTTTACCATAATGGTTAACTTGGCAAAAGGTGCTTCTTTTGTTTTGAGAGCAATGGAGTTCAAGGTTCAACTATAAGTTTAGGGGGACCACAGTGGTACGGTGTCTGATCGGAGCTGCAACCACAAGGCAGCCTTAAAGGGGCACTATAGGTCCTGAAATCCCCGAAAATGTTCTGTTTTGGATTGTTTACTTAGCCTATTTCAAACATCTGGTTGAAAGGAAACCAACCTAATGTCTTACCGTTCCCGAGAAAAGACGGAAAAACCCCGCCCGTTTACATCGGACATGACGGCCGGATAGTACGAATACGTTTTTCATGTCGTTCTCATGTACGCTATACATGTTGTGTGTCTCGGGAACAGCGCGCGGTGACCAATCACCAATGCAAAAAAATGGTGGTTTCTTCAACGGCCGCTAAAGGCGAACACTTTACGCGTGCGCGTACGAATGAAATCACAACTAGCAAACAGCTCGAATTTATGGGGTCGCAAAAGTGGACCCCGAAATTCGTTCTCGCACGCATAATACAGAAATAACACAAAAACGCCCAGTTTTGAAAGGATAGTTGTGTAGATGTTTATCCTACTTTTAAAAATTATTTCCGATTATCATCATCTCGTTCAAAGCGCGTTTTGTAGCCCAATTGGGCTGTTCCAGGACCTAGTGTCCCTTTAAGGTAGCCTTTTGCCAAGGCCATCGTGACTTAGAGCTGCGAACTTGAACCTTCGAGCGACTGCATGCAGCGAAAACTAATGAACCGCGCACGAGTGGCGAAGTTTCACCACTCGCGTGTGTGGTCTCCCACCCCAGTCGCTTCGCGGCTCGCCGCTTTGTCTAATGCCGGCAAGTTAGGCCACGATGGACTTGGCGAAAGGCTAGCCTTTAGGGGACGGTCGTAGGTATGCGTTGTCCCATGTAGTAAACAAACCGTGACGTCATTTCACCAGGGGCGCTATTTATATACTGCAGAGATGAACTCCGGTCACAGCCAAGTTTGTTGACAATCGAGGTTGTTCGTGCATGACAGGGTTTATTTCCGCAAGGCTATCATAATAATGAGCGGAACTGAAATTGGCAAAACTAGACTCAGATGGACATGCAAGTTGCATCCGTGTATGACGTATACAAAATTAATCATATCTTTGGCAATATTAATAAGGTGGTTTCCCGATTTATTGCACAATCAAGGAACTGCAATAGCTCAATGTTGCAATCACCAGTACCTGATCGAGTTAAAGGTATCCAATCATGTGAGCTGCCCTGTGTATACACAGAGTTCAATGTCGGGCTAGTACGGTAGCCGGATAGTGCCAGGTCTCTAAGGGATGAATATATATTTTGCAAACACGTCAGAATTTTTTTGTACATCGCCGCCACTTAATATGCGGCGGCCGCAACTTAATAACTGGCGGCCGCAACTTAATATGTTGCGGCCGCAACTTAATAACTGGCGGCCGCAACTAAATAACTGGCGGCCGCAACTTAATATCTGGCGGCCGCAACTTAATATGTGGCGGCCGCAACTTAATAACTGGCGGCCGCAACTTAATATCTCGCAGCCGCCACTTAATCATCTGAATTATCTGACGCTATCAGGCAGACCAAAGACTCGAAGCTTTGGAGAAGGAAATCTTCACAGGTGAGCTCGCTGTTCCCGCTTTAATTTTTGGTTTGCTTAATAAGTTGCGGCCGCCACATAATAAGTTGCGGCCGCCACATAATAAGTTGCGGCCGCCACATAATAAGTTGCGGCCGCCACATATTAAGTTGCGGCCGCCAGTTATTAAGTTGCGGCCGCCACATATTAAGTCGCGGCCGCCACATAATAAGTTGCGGCCGCGACATAATAAGTTGCGGCCGCCACATAATAAGTTGCGGCCGCCACATAATAAGTTGCGGCCGCCACATAATAAGTTGCGGCCGCCACATAATAAGTTGCGGCCGCCACATAATAAGTTGCGGCCGCGACATAATAAGTTGCGGCCGCCACATAATAAGTTGCGGCCGCCACATAATAAGTTGCGGCCGCCACATAATAAGTTGCGGCCGCCACATAATAAGTTGCGGCCGCGACATAATAAGTTGCGGCCGCCACATAATAAGTTGCGGCCGCCACATAATATGTTGCGGCCGCCACATAATAAGTTGCGGCCGCCACATAATAAGTTGCGGCCACCACATATTAAGTTGCGGCCGCCACATATTAAGTGGCGGCGATGTACAAAAAATTCTGACGTGTTTGCAAAAAATATATTCATCCCTTAGGGACTGGCACTATCCGGCTTCCGTAGGCTAGAGATCGAGTTTCAAAATGTATAAATTCCGTGCGATTATCGTGTTGAATTGGACACATGCCAATACCTTGTTGACATTCGCAATGCATTGTAGGTATGGATGACAAACAAGCAATAAATGTCAGCATTTCCGAAATTAATCCATCTATTCATAGTCACAGAATAAAAGAAATATATCAATTTAAGAATAAATCATTTTTTTAAAGCTTTGAAAAACAAAACAAGAATGTATCTTGAAATTTTGTTGAGATACCAGGCACAGGGCAATGAATGTGATTGGTCAGTGTTGGATGAAAGAGCTTGAAATCCTGATTCTGATTGGCCAATATTGAATGGCTCAACCAGTCAATATTGGACCCAAAAAGGGATTCCCATCTTTCTTCATAGTTAAATATTTTTATAAAATATCTGCAGCAATGTTAGTCTTGCATTTTGGCGAGCATCGTCACATCTCTGTTACCTCACCTCAAATTGTGTTCCGTATAGTCATCCATTGAAATGAACAATAAAACAGAATGTGAAATCGTTTCCTTTAACTCTTGACTTAAGGTGACTTTATCTTTCGTTAAACAGTTTTGTCCTTGAACAACATGAATGATACATTCCTTTCGTTACCTCAGACATTGTTCATAAAAAAACCAACGAATCATCATAAATAGCATTAAATTAATATGTCAAGCCGAAAGAATTAGAACTTAAACAATTTTGAAGTGGAGTTTTTCTTCCTCAAATCTATAACAGGGATGACAATGCCAAGAATAGAATATGAATAAAATACCAAAAGAACCCCCCCCCCCCAAAAAAAAAAGACAAAGTCTTCACTATAGTTTTAAAATCCACTATTAAAAGAAAGAATATCTTGCAACACGGCCAGAGCTTAAGTGCACTCGCACTTGTATTCCTCCGTGAAACCACAGAGCATGCAGTTGAGGTCAACGTGAGGGCACGGCACATTCAGTACAAACAGTTTGTTGACAAATCTCCAGACGGAGCTTGTCCCATTCCATAATCAGCACATCCGATGTTACCTACAGTAACTTGGACAAATTACAACCACAGTTGCACAAAATGCGTATGAGGTGTATATTCATTTCAGGTTTTTTTTTTGAAGGGGGGGGGGGGGTTATCTCCCCCCAAATATGGAATTACGAGAGGGAAATGTGGTTGCATCATAAGGATGGTTTTATCACCTCCATATAGTTTAAATATCAGAATGCCATTATTTTGTAAGTAAATAATAGGATAATTCCTCATGTGAAATCATTGCGCCACTGAATAGTATGCTATATTTTAAGACAAAGAGTAGTTAAGCCTGCCATACCATATTTTTTTCCGCGACGGGACCAAACAATCGCACTTTGAACGACCACCAATGATTTGCGTCGAGAAAAATGAAGATGAATTTTCCTTTTTTCTTTTTCAAGAAGTATATCTGCTGAGCTGAAATCTCCAGGTTACTTTTTTTCTATAACCTGCTTCATATTTATTGTATTGGTGTTCCTTAAATCTGCAAATAAAACTTTTTTTGTTGCAAATGGTGTCCATCCCCTTTAGGAAACATTCATTCGGGGCCCGCTTAAGGGCCCCGAAATTTGTTTGGATTCTAGATGCTCTGTGGTGCGATCTAACTCTAAGGCAATTTCTGACCACTTTAACCAAATTTGTTTTGGGAATATATGGTGATGTACGCAGTGCCTGCCTTTTTTGCGGGTTCGTTTTTTTTTGGGGGGGGGGGGCATGGCCCCCGTTGCGCCCCCCCCCCCCCCCCCCCCCCCCCAAATCCGCACTTGCCCCCCATCCTCTGCCTTGAGTCATATTGGGACAGAATTTCCTGCCGGGGTGTACAACAGATAAAATTTCCGTACTTTCCTTTACCATGTATACTTGAAATTGTCCTGCAAAATCATTCCAAAAATGTCTTGTTAAACGTTTCTCCATTCAATTTTCTTTAAGTTTTATATTTCAAAACGGTGCATGTTTTGACATAGCTCATCTCACCATAAATATGCTTACCTTGGCAACGGGTACTGTGTTTTCTTTGTTTTCAGAGCAAATGGTGTTCGAGTTTCAACTAATTAGTTGAAATTATTAGGGACCACACAGTGACCCTGTCTGATGTTAATGGGACGTCCATGTATGCGCCGTCGCCCCATGTAAACAAATCGTGACGTCATTCCACCCAGACCTATTTACGACTGTAAAGGTGAACTTCCGGGCCACACAAAGTTTGTTGACAGTCGAGGTCATTTTTGGTGCATGATACGACAAACATTACCTCCGCATAGCGTTCACTGTGTGGGTTGTGCGGATCTGATGAAAGTTGGCACAACTCCAAGACTCTTGGGTCATGGACATGCAAGATGCCGCATCCTTACATCATACTTTGGCAATATTAATAAGGTGGTTTCCCGATTTATTGCACAATCAAAGAATGTTGCAATCGATCGCGCAGCGGACCGAGTTTAACGTACATCGGATTGCTGTTTGTGCAATTTATTTTGATTTCAGAATGATTGCCCATAAATTGCTCACAATATCTTAAAGACACACAGGGACATTTTCAAGTACCCGGGAAAGAGAAAATCTCAGAAAGATGCTCAAAGTAAAGATAGGACTGGTACCAAATACCATGTGTAATTATTCCACTTGTTTGGCAGAAAACAATCATCGAAGATGGCTTTAATAAGAAAATGTGCACAGATTTATGCGTGCGTTACGAGACTTCGTATAGTTGGAACATTTACTTTTTCTAAATTATTGTTTTCCCCGTTTCAAGCAGAATACTGCTCAAAGTCTTAAGGGTGCGTATAAATGCATAGCAACTATACTATGAAAAAGTAACTAACAAAATTACTCGATTTTTAAGACAATTATTGTAGTAAAGAAATTACATTTCGTGTATTTGGATTAAGTTTTTAACCGCTTCGTAGGGGAGGCCTAATTACAAATGTAGGCCCACATGACTTCTTTGAATGATGCAATGCAGTGTCAAGGGGATTATCTCCCCCCCAAATATGGAATTACGAGAGGGAAATGCGGTTGCATCATAAGGATGGTTTTATCACCTCCACAGTTTAAATATCTTAAAAATATTTTAAATATGCTCACAATCGTAAAGACACATACGGACATTTGCAAGTACCCGGGAACTACCTACCGATTTAAAGAGAAAGTCTCAGAAAGATGTTCAAAGCAAAGATAGGATTGGTATCAAATACATGTGAAATTATTCCGCCTGTTTGGCAGAAAACAATCATCGAAGGTGGCTTTAGAACATGTGCCCGCGGGCACAGATTTATGCGTGCGTTACGAGACTTCGTAGTTGGAACATTTACTTTTTCTTAATTTTTTTTTCGCTTCAAGCACAATACTGCTCAAAGTCTTAAGGGTGGGTATAAATGCATAGCAACTACTACGAACTTGCTGAAGTTTGGGCCAAGTAGATACTCTACATTTTGAGAAAACAGAAAAAAACGTATGTACGATTTTTTGGAGTCCATATTACGTTGCTAACGCAGGTAAAACAAACCTGTCTGTGGTCACATTTTCTTAAACCACCTTGATGATTGATCATTGTTTTCTTCCGAATGATACCATTCAATGCGGAATAATTTCACAGGGTACTTGTCCTGTCTTCACTTTGAGGAATAATTTTCTCGTTACATCTATACGTACGTATGCATTTTTGGTTAATTGCCAACGTGCCTTTAATATTCAGGCTTAACCCTAAATTAACCGCCCCTAATGCTACAAACTACTACTGAGTAGTTCTTTCCATACAAGTGAGCACAAACAGCCTTTTGGGGTTTACTTACAGGCATTTGGATGCCACAATCTTCAGACTCTAAATACAATGTAGTATTTATAGTACGGTACGGTACACAAAGTTCAATGTCGGGCCACAGAAAGTCTGACACAAGTGCACGAATCGTGTGTTTATAATTCCGCGCATTGGAACCTTGTTGATATTATAGTATTATGGGAACCACTTTTTTGGCTTGGCAGAACGCCAGCAGGCACGTGAGTGTGACCGTCAATGGAAAAATTCCAAATCACAATCCAAACAATGGAAAACTACCAAAATTGTAGACTGTTTTGCACCCTTTGGGTAGGCCTACTACGGCGCATTGTCGTGTTGCCCCGTACTATACGTGCCAATAATGAACCTTGTTGACCACTTTTTCGGCTTGGCAGAACGCCAGCAGGCACGTGAGTGTGATGTCAATGTAAAAAATTCAAATCACAATCCAAACAATGGAAAACTACCAAAATTGTCGACTGTTTTACACCCTTTGGTAGGCCTACTGGCCGACCATTGAAAAAGTAACTAACAAAATTACTCAATTTTTAAGACAAATTGCAGTAATGAAATTACATTTCGTGTATTTGGATTAAGTTTTTAGCGCTTCGTAGGGGAGGCCTAATTACAAATGTAGGCCCACATGGCTTCTTTGAATGATGCAATGCAGTGTCAAGGGAATTTTTGGAAACAGAAGGGGATGCAGCCCAAATGCACAGATCATAGGCATGATATTGTTTTGTTTTTATTAAAGGTACGGAAAGGTACGGAATGCGTACCTTTCATGATAATTTACATGCCACAGACTAGTTCAATGTCGCGCCACAGCAAGTTTGACACTGCATCGTGGAGTTTGCATTTACATTTCCACGCATTCTTGTGTTGGGGATTGGACATGCCAATCCTGTCTGACATTCGCAATAAAATTAAAGGCATGGATGGCAACAGAGCAATACAATTTTAGAAGAACCTTATTTTTCTTGAGTATTTTCCGAAATTAATCGATATTTTCACAGAATGAAGAAATATATAAATTTGAATATAAAAATCACTTTTTAAAGCTTTGAAAAACAACAGAAGAATTGATCTTGAAATTTCTTTTTAAGATACCAGACACAGGGCGATTAATGTGATTGGTCAGTGTTGGATGAGAGAGTTTGAAATCCTGATTCTGATTGGCCAATATTAAATGGCTCTACCAGTCACATTTGATCCAAACAATGCGATTCCCCACTTTCTTCATATTTAAATATTTTTAAATATGTTAGTTTTGCATTCTGGAGAGCATCGTCGCATCTCTGTTGCTTTGCCTCAAGTTGTGTTCCATATAGTCATCCAGGGAAATGAACAATAAAACAGACTGTGAAATCGTTTACCTTACTCTTGACTTTAGGTGACTTTATCTTTCGTTTAATCTGTTTTTTTTGTCCTTGAACAACCAATTCTTAAAGAACGATACATTCTTTTCTTTACCTCAAACATTGTTCATGAAAAAAAATTGAATCCTCATAAGTAGCATTAAATTAAATTTCAAGCTGAAAAAAGGACTTAAATAATATTGAAGTGGATTTTTTCCCCACAGATCTGTGAACAGGGATGAAAATGCCAAGAATAGAATATGAAGAAAACACCAAAAAGCAAATATAAATAAAAAGTCTTCACTAGAGTTTTAGAATACGGTCGGTTCACAATAGTGCGCCTCCAAGGATTTGCAATGCGTTGGCCAATCACAATGCGCAAAATCGGTTGACCCAATGTGCGTTTGGAAAAGGTCAACTGATTTTGCGCATTGTGATTGGCCAACGCGTTGCAAACTCTTGAAGGCGCACTATTGTGAATCGCCCGTAATAAAATGAATAATTTAAAGCTGTTAAGTTCACTTCAATTTTTAATAGTTCTAACATGATTTCAATACAAATTGTATTTATGAATGGGAATGCACAGTGGCGTAAATCTGTGCTGGCGAGTGAGGGTGGGGGGGGGGGGGTGAGGGGGGGGGATGACCAAAATCCAAATAATGCCCGGTCGTGGAAATTTGGGGGAGGGGGACTGAACATTTCACTGGGTGCTCTTCAGGATATAGATGTATATCGCAATGTATACTCGCACTTGCATCAAAACGGCCCATTTGTGAAGCTTATGTATTTTGTTTCTCAATTTTTCAGTGCTATTGAATACATTTTGGTTGTTGGGATGTTCGAAAAATACATCGAAATCTGCAATTTTTTTCTCATTACGAAAAAGTGGGGGGGGGGAGTTTGATTCAATAGCCCCCCCCCCCCCCTTGTCAAAAATTGGGGGATATATAACCCCCCCCCATTTATGACATGGGAATGCAGCAAGTGGGTTTTCTACCCGATAGTGTGCAGTGGAAATTGTGCTAGGTTGTTTTTTTCCATCTCTACACAGCGTTTCTATGGGCTCAGTGCCCAAACAAGAGAGGACACATTGTTATCACTTTAGAGAGCCCCTTGGACAAGAGACACTGCGTGTGTGTATTGTTTCGTGAGCGTATAGTGCAAAGTACGCACCATTTTTTCAGTTCTGAATGTGCACAAAGCCATGGCGTCTTCGCGTGAGCGTCAGCATTGCGTTCAAATGTTTCCCCAAGTGGTATCCCCCATCTGCCATTCTTGGGGGGGGGGGGGCACTTGTGCAGCATGGAGCCCATAGCTACTTTAGCTGGGCCCAATTTTATGGAGGTCTTAAGCAGGAACTTTTGCTTCCTTGGAAAATGTATGTACTCGAAATAAATCAGCAGTTATAAGCAATATGTATTGCATGGGATTTTAACTGGTAACCTGTTGTTTGTGTAGCAGTTCCATCGACATTGGACCAAGATATTAGGCTGTGGTTGTACTACTCTTGTCTACATCCCCAATTTGTCCAGAGAACAACAAAACATTATTTTAGTCAACAAATGTTGGTAATATATTTGTACTCATTTTAGTAAATTCTTTTGGACATTTGGTCACTTAAAGACAACTTTGGAGTTAGACATAATTTCACAGAACTCATAGTCTCTTCAGCCTCTTGCTTGAACCATAGTTCTTACAAGAGTATTCGCTTGTTATTGTGTTTCAATAATTTCAACAAGATTTAAAGAGGTCTTTGACTGCCAGATGATATCATCATTCATAAAATTACAAAGCAGTAAATTTTGTCGTAAAAGTAAATATATGAATTTTGACTGCTGTTTGTTTTTTTCAAGTTCAATCTCGGCCGGTCTTAAAATCGTAACTGGGGGTAGCAAACTAACGGCTCACCAGCAAGGCTTTTTGGTTCTGTTGTTTTAGCTTTAGTGCTGCGATCATGTCGAAACAGCGATCAGTTGTTAGAAGAATCTGACTGCTACTTACGATATCACAAATCTTTCGATTTTTTTATGATAGCCTAAAAGCTACAACAGACGTTTAATTTTAGGCACACGCTGAACAAAATAATTCACCAATCAATTTTACGTTTACATCTAACCATGAATTGCAAACAACTGGGACTGTGCCATTGTGTTATATTTTGGTGTTCAGCAATCAACAACCTCTTGAATTGTGTCTACATTTTGCTTACATAGGCAATGAATGTAACATTTTGAGTTTCATACATTTTGATTACTATCACAGTGCAGTCCTACTATCATTTGCATATTTGCTTGAAAGTATTTGGTACCATTTGCAAACATTCCAAAACATAACTGCCAATCCTACTTGCTTGTAAGTGAATTGTTGCGCCTGGTATGCTGTCATTTCAAGAAAAGAGGAATTACCATCATTTCCCAACGATGGTTGAGACAGAACCATCACTGGGAAAAGATTGTTTTTTCAAATTCTGCCCCAAATTGACCAAATTTAGTTGGGTTTGAAAATGGTTACATATCCATGAATGGGATGAGCAAGCCAGCGATATTGACCTGGTGTGTGCATACGGACATGTTGGGTGCAAACACGGAAGGGAACTTTGAAATGGAGGGCATTCAACAGAAATCTTGCATTGCGTTGAGACAAATGAAGATGCATTTTTACAGTTTTCTCAAAAAAGTATATCTACTGAGCCGAAATTTTGACAAAGTAGTTTTTTAAAAACCTGCTTCAGATTTATTGTACTGTTGTTTCTTGATTCAGTGAATGATTTTTTTTGTGCAAATGGTATGCATTACATTTAAAGGGAATGTACAACATTTGCTTTTGCTGCAATTTTTCGGAAATAAATGGATTTGGAGGATTAGTATGATAAAGCAAATATTGTGAAAATGACTTTTTGGGTTTGGAGATGCTGGAAAATTCAAGAAAACCAACCATGTTCTTGTAGTCTGGTTCCCTGACCGCACTTAAGATTAAACAGAGCAATTTATAGACTTTGGGGAATTGTAAGGTCAGAGAATCAGTCTAGCAGGCTGCAAAGAAAATGTGAAATAACTAAATAAGAAAAATTAGGGGCAGGATTTGAAAAAAAAAGCCAGTTGTTTCCAATGCTGGTCGGCCGACCAGCGTTGGAAAAATACAAGTTTTCTTGAAAATGTCAGCACACCAGGAGCCACAATTTTACAGGGTGCTTTGGACTGTCATTCCGTAACAATCCAGTGAGATATTTCATGATAATTTGATCATTTCGTTTTTTTGATGTTTTCAAATGTTGTATATTCCCTTTGACGTGTGTAGCCTTTAGTGTATTGCCTATGCAATGCAAAACAAGTAATCTGAAAATTTAGAACTTATAGAGAATAAAATTTTCTCCAAGTATCCATCTTGGACCTCGGGTTGGCATGAGCATGCCGTCTTCTTCTGATGTCTTCTCTGGCTCACCATTTCTGGCCTCCTTTCTTCTTCTTGTTCTGCTTCTTCTTTGCGCCTTGTCCTCCTTGTTTCTGTTGCCTAGGTGACGGGCCTGCCACAGAAGATGCGGTCGTCGGGGCGGAAGACGTAGCTGAGCCGGCGCGGGGGGAGCTGGGGGTGCTGGTACTGGGCTTGCTGGCATCCCTGGAAATAAAATATGTAAAAACAAATCAAAATATTTTTTATAATCAAAACAAACTAGCAATCATGCTGAACCAATCCAAAGTATACATTCAGTAATTAAGACTTGTCACAATTATGTCAAAGTAAGGAAGAACATGGAAAATTTCAATAGAAAAAAACAGCATAAAGAATTTAAAAAAAAACTTACTAAAGCTAGTTAGTAGCAATATGGCTGCCAGATTTGTGAAGGAAATGTTAAAGAAATAGAGACTCGGTACCGTGCTTCCCTTGCTAAACATGTGCACTGCAGGAAGTGTATTTAATGACCTGGCCTTCGCTTTGGCTCTGACTGCACTGTTCTTGCTGAACATAGGACTGTATTAAATTCTGCTGGTGACAAAGCTTTCACTAACGCAGCTCCCAAACTTTGGAATGAACTGCCATCTCAAATCAAATTGTTAGACACTATTCAATCATTTAGGAAGAACTAAAAGAACCACTTATTTCCAACTTAGTAGTAGTCATGATCATTGATATTAGATCATCCTTTTTTTCTGGAATGTTCAATCAAATGAGGTTTGATGCTTGTCAGAGCGCTGTGATCAATATGAAATAGCTCTTTATAAGAACTTATGGTTCTTCTTCTTATTATTATTTTTATATGGATTGCTTTCATGACCCAGTCTATTTTCTTGTTTATAGTTTGGTTCTGTGGTTCTATGGTCGTGGTTCTGTGTAAGTTTTCCTCATGTTTACTACTTACATTTCACTGCTGCCAGCCGTAGCACCTTGAGTGCCTTTGCCAATAGCTCCCTTCTTTGTTTTTCTCTTGCCCTTGTAGGAGGTCCTCTCTCGCATTGGTAGCCAACGCTCTGGGTCAGGGGTCACACTAGGGTCACAGTTTGCTGGGAGATGTCCTGCAGTCAAGCACAATTCATGTGTTACATATATCTTAGAACATGAAAAAACGTACGTGTGACAAACACATCAACGTAGACAGAGACAGTGAGAGTGGTACTTGAAGTTTATATTTTCTTCCCCTACTTTTGTCCTGGGAACTAAATTTGTCCTTCTTTAAAGAAGATTACTGATGAATCTTGTATTAGGTTGAAATATGACAAATTTGTCTTCATGCTGTGACACATGAGATACGCTAGTTCGTGACTACCAATAATTTATATCAAATTCATCATATTGGGAACTGTTTAATGTTCACCAAATACAAAAACAATTTCTGAAAATCCAAACCTCATTTCTTTGTATATGTTTAAGTAGGGCCTATCTTTTGTGAGGCCCAACTGAACAGCGGGCCCTTCATATCCAGATATTTTAATCTGAATGCTGGGTTCAGACTTGCTGTCAACAGGAAAATGAAAGTTAAAGTTTGTACTCAAAAAATATGGAAAAGGTTTTCACATTCAACTCTGGCAAATGCTGCCCCAACACTGCCTGACATCACCAAGCTTTGCATTTGCATTCACAATGAGCCTTATTCACGAGTTGGCCATTTTTGTCGAGTTCCCTGAATGTATTTCAGAAATTGTTAACTGTGTAATGGGATGGCCAGGCTTTTTATGCAGGCACAATGTAGCCTTAATTTACTGTCATTGTTTTTTTTTAAATATGGCTTTAAACATTAGGGAATGTTTAATTACAAATTTCAAATTATTCATTGAAGATTATACATTAAGTTGCTTTCATTTCTCTTCGCAAGTTCTAAAAATTAAGCTTTTACCTGAAATTCAATTCAATATAGCCGACTCGTGAATAAGGCACATGAAGAGAATAAGTATTAGCATTTCAATGAATATTTCTATCAATCAGCATGAATCAGCTTGAAGAGAGTCCAGAACAACTTACGTTTCTTGCGTTTTCTGCTCTTCTTAACGATCGATGCTGCAGTCTTACTCTCCGCCGTCTCCATTTTCTCTGTCTTGCCTCCAGCTTTCTTCATCTGGCGCGAGGCCAAGGAGAGGGGCGTGGTCTCCAGGGCGTCTACGTCCACCGCGCCTGACAAGGCCGCCACTGGGGGCAGCTCACGGCTCAGTCTTGAGGTCAAAGGTCAGGAGGAAATACTGCTACAAAGTATGTAGTCTGAACACAGACTCCAAATGATGGATTATTGTGGACAGCCATTTACAGTTTGATACCAGGCAGCACGTCAACTGTCAGGTCAACCTATGATGTAAGGGTCAACCTAATTTAAATATCAAATTGGATGTGTCGCACAGATATCTCTGTTCTGAGTGTTCGTGAAAGCTCAACCAATAAGATCTCCTATGCATAGCAACAATAAGACATCAGAAGCAGGAGGCTGTTGCCTGTTTTCATATACATCTGTGCTTTGAGGTCAGGTGTCCAGTCTATGAATTATGGAGTATCCCACCCAATTAAGCATGTTTTTTTAAAATCTCTGTAGAGTACTCAGCATATAGTGTTCTGTAGTATTACATTAGTGACCAACCAGGTAAAACCACCGTAAAAACTGAGAGTGTGTGTAAATGTTTGACTGGTTGAACGGTTTGAGTATGTGCCACATTCTGGATTTCTACCCAATCCAAAATATTCAGTCTTCAAATCTTGAGATGGTACATGATGGAATTGATAATGTCCATCAGTAGCAAACATGGTTTTCAGGTAGTTATGCACACAGCCAATAGCAGATGGGACTTTCATTTTTGTAAAGCATTATAGGCTTATATTCAATATTACTCCTTTCAATTATAAAAGTTTTACTGCTGAATTTTTCATTGATTGAGCATGGAAAAAAGGTTATCACAAACCTCCTTGCTCCTTTGAAATTTTTTACTTCACTTTATGGATATTTGTGCAGCACACACACAATTGAGCTATCGTATTAGAATCGCGTCAATGCACCTTGTGAAATATTGTCCAATTACACGATATACATATGGACGCGAAAAATCTGAGACAAACAAAACTTGTCTAAGGGGCGTGGCTAGCTCGCAAACGGCAATTGAAATTAAATGTGTTCATACAAAGCAGGGATCAGAGGAGATGTTGGAATCTATCCCCTACTGCTGTGAGAAGGTTAAAAAAGTGCCTCTTTTACTAGGGGTTAAAAGGAATTCAGCAAATGCCTGCCAAAAGGATACTCCTGCGCTCTTTTGGGGTCAAACTTGGAGTAAGCTGAGATGAGCTGTGCTAGGGTTCTAACATCATCTGGATTTGCCCTGGTTACAAAAAACAAGACAACAGCATTAGTAAATAGCACATTGTGTCCCTAAGACAGTAGAGAGGCTATGCTATAGATGGTGGTCTCCAAAAAGCATGAGCTTGTCGAGTGGAGACCCCACTGTGAGAAATTAACAAAGTTCTAACAATTACAAGGACAATGACAGAAGTTAAATAACATAAAAGTTTGTACAGAGCTAGTAATACGAATTAAAATCATGATTATTTGATGTTACAAAAGGAGATTATTCTACCAAATTATGACCCAATGGACACATTCTTTGTAAGTTAACTTTCAAGGGATTTCAAGCCCTATGTATAGAAATAGTGGCCGAGCTCTAACTTCCACAATCCTACAAAATCCTCCTGGTGGGTTTTGCATGATCTGGGAGAGTTAGGCTTAAGTTATAGATATGCAAAGCAAGGTCCTATTAAGGGACAGACATTTCGTAAGGAGTAGGTACTAACTTTCTCAGGTCTTCCAGCATACTGACGGCAGCTTGAGACTTGCCATGCTTCAGCTTGAAGTTGGTATTCTCTCTCAGAAGGGTGTTCAACTCGCTCTGTTTCTCCTATATGCACAGTAAATGAATCAGTATTATTATTGGAATTAATTTAGTATATGTATATAATTCAATTCCTCTCAATGAACCCTTAAGGATACCTTTTTTGTCATAAGTTATACCTTAGGGAGACACCGGACAATAACCCTAACTCCCTAGCATAATTTACTAGGAACCATACCCATCCAGGCAAATTCCAACACCCGCATGGGAAATCGTACACACACACTGTTGGACTAGTTTAGGGGTACTGTTCCCATTCTAACATATTTCAACAACACCTGCTGTTGGACTTTGATGGATTGAGTTCGGTTAGGGTTAAGGAGACATTTCAATACCTCCATAATGTCACAACTCCTATTTAGAGGCAAAATTTAAATGCCATAAACTAGATTGATTGCTCGTGTTCCTAAACATAACTATTAAAACCAAAATTCGTTGGGAAGGATAAGGGAAATAGGGGTTAGGGGCCATTAAAGTTAGAAAAAAATCTGTGCACAACCATATGGGCATGTCTCCCTTATGTACAATTTCCCATAATATTATTGTTATTTGAATTAATTTATTATTTGTCAGTGGCGTTAAGAATTTCAAGAATTGTAATGCGCTTGTGAACATATTTTATGGAATCTGCACTTTAGAAATGAATAAATTAATATTATTAATTATTATCATCATATCCATGAGAAACAAATCCTTTGCAACACTGGAATACAAATTTAATGCACACGTTCTTGTGACATGTTCTTGTGAATTCAGACAGAAATGAGGAGAGGTCATATATGTACAAACAATGCTCCCCCTATTTTTGTTGTACAGTTAATTCAAAATTATAATACCTGTCATGTTCAGAATACGACCAATAAAGAAAGAAGGTGACACTGCTAAATTTTCAATACTGAGAAGGACAACTTTTAGAGAAATTTTTCCAACTTTTACAAATCATTGCATTACTAAAAAAATGTCATACTGCTAAAAAAATTCATAATTCTACAATGGAATATCCATCTACAATTAAACAAAAAGCACTGAAAACAGAATATTTGAAGCCCAGCCGATTACAATTTAATGGAATTTAGATAATTTGTAATATTTGGGTTACGTGATATAGGCATCTGCACTAGTAAGCAGAAGTTTGCAAATTCGAGGCCAACCAACACAACTTCATTTTTGTCCTCGCTTGTCCTCAAAGAGCACATAGCACACAGTCCTCACATACATTATTTCAGTGAAGGGCAAAACGTTATATGAAAACATAAAAGAAACTTGATAATACATTTAAGGTTAACCCTACTCACCCCTTCTTGCTTGTACCACTCGACAGCCTTGTCCAGCACCTGTATAGCGCCCTCTGGATTGTCCAGGTTAGTGTAGAGCGCCACCAGGCTGGACACAATGCCAGGCTTGTAGGTGTCTGCGTCCAACTTCTGCAACACCTCACAAGCTTCGCTTACGTTCCCTGAAAAGGACATGCAAATCAAGTGTAGGATAGTTTTCTTTCTTTTTTTCTCGTAACTGCCCTCTTATATAAGCACAAATATGTCACGGGCAAGCAAGTCAGGTTGTAGTCTGGGTCCCAGACTGGACACTGACTAGCTGGTCACTGACAAACAGGGTAACGCTGCTGTGGTAATACAGGTTATCAACAAGATGAATCAAAATAGTCTTGGGAACTTTGGCAGCGCTACCAAGGAAATTCCGAGCATACCTCACGTGTGCTGTATTTAAGATAATGCGAGAGTGTGAGGTATGCTCGGGAATTCCTGGGTAGCACTGTCAGAGTTCCTAAGACTGGATTTGAATCGTCTTGTTGATAGTGAACCCTATCACCAGGAGGCAAATTCACAAAACTTGTATTATCTTGCGACTCATCTTAGGACTTAAGACGAGTCCCTGCTCTAAGATCGATCCTAGTTAAGATGAATCCTGAGACCGATTTCACTAAATGCATCATAAGCAAGACGCATCAAAATTGCAAATTTGATGGCTGTTCCATGTTTGTTTTTACAGCTTCACGAAATCGTCATTGAAAAGAAACATAATTTGTAGCCAACAAAATGGGCCAAAATTTCCAAAGATGAGGTCCTGATGTATTTCACAAGCCAATGTTTGAGGTCGCATTACAAAGTTTTATTTTAGTCTCTCTTTATCGTTTTGTACCAGAGTTGTGCCAATTGACTTAATTGTGATCTGTCATCACAAAATGAGCATAAAGTCGGAAATTACCACTTTGCAGAACAGTGAAATTTCAAGGAGTGAACCTCGTTTACAGCTGAACCTCAATCTGTATGTCCCGTTCTACCTTTACAGTAATTTTTATCCCATCAAACATCTTTAAAACTTATTTTCATCCAAGTATGTAAGTTGGATTTTAAAATGCCATTTTCATTGGGATTTTCTCCAAAAGTACTTATCCAACTTCAATTTAGTAGGCAGTCTATATTTCCATAACTGAAATCAGAACACCCAAATGTTATATACCATTAGAAAGCCCTAGTTCTGCAGAGTCCAAATATATAAAAGGTAAAGGGGGTGAACGGAGTGCCCATCTCTCTTTCAAAGCAATTGGGCCAGACGCAATGTAATGCTACTGCTGTAGGAGGATCAACACGCCTCCTCCACAGCAAGTCTGTTACCGTCCCAGCATTACTTGAATAATGCCAGTACCCATTTAACACCTGGGTTGAGAGGAGTAATTGAGGTAAAGCGCCTTACTCAAGGGCACAACACATATGGCCACAGCGGAGCTCTGAAAACCCACAACCTCAAGATCACGAATCCTATGCTCTACCGCTAGACCACAAATATAAACAATTCTCAATTCTTAAAACGTCTGAGTTCATGCTCATTTTGTGGTGACGGTCACAATTATATGAAATAATATTGGCAAGTGTGTGCAATCTTTTGACAAAATGGACCATTCAGTACTTCTGGTGCTATGATTGTAGAGAGAATGCAAAGAAATAGAGGCTCGGTATCAGATGCTACTATTGAAAGACTTGACTTCTGCACAGTAGTGATTCCCTTGCCATACCTTGCATGATATACAGCTGAGCCAGTGTCAGTTTGACCTGCAGTGTAACGCTGGGTTTGCTCTTGATGTAATCCTGCAATGACAGAATAACAACACGGCATTTAAGAAGGACCGGGAAAGTCATGGGCACAGCACGCAGGCACAATACACACTGTAGACGAGTGATTTCTATTTGTTCTGCACTCTATGTAAAGACGGAAGTGTATGTGGTCACATCAAAATGCACCCTTTTATTTGTTTTCAAATTTTCCTTCCTAAGCTGCCTGAATATCACCGCCCCCTTTTTATGAAAGGGGAAATCAAATTAAGGACAATAACCAATAGGATTTTCATTTTTGCATTGCATTTTTGCTGACAAGGCAATGTCCACAGGTCAGGCCTCACTTGTTGGGGTTGTGGGAGGCTGTAATGGCCCCTATATTTGATTCTCATCTACAAAATCATGTTGGTGTCAGAAAGAAGAGGCTACGATGAGCAGCGCCAACTACAGTCAGAAAGTCTGCAGTCTGTGCTCTCCACCTCGCTATTTCGAAACCTAACTGTATTAAGAACCCCTTCTCAAATACGTCAAATGAGGGCGCTCTGACAAGCTAGCAGGAGCCGCACAAAGCGCGGCATCCCGCTAGCGGCTAGAAACTGTTAGGGCATTTCCAGGCTGAAGTCCCCATATGAAAGTTCTGGCTACATTCTTGCCAACTTGTTGTCCATCGGAAACAAAACAAATTGTTTTATTGAGACAGAGCTAATATATGCCCCTTACCCGGACTTTCTGCACTGCCTTAGCGTTGTGTTTCTCCCTGCAGAGCAACGCAGCCTCCACCAAGCACGGCATGTCGCTGTCTGGGCATGACACCCTCAACTGCTGCAGCTGCTTCCTGCACTGATCATACTGTTGTAAAAAACCAAAACCAAACAAAAGTCGACCAAATTCTATTTTACCAAAAGTACCGGCAAGAGTTCAATACATCACTTGACACACTGTGCACAAACCCTATGAAACTTGTCTGGCAAATTCCAAGTGTTTTCTTAGTAAATGCTTCAATATTTTCCCTAAATTTGAATTTTTAGGACATGTTATCACTTTCTAATGCCTGATAGGTCACTGCAGGGAAAACAAATATTGATGTCCATGTTTGGAATTCTTCCCAAGGAACAGTCAAAATCAATATTGTAAAGTACAACGCAATAAAATGAACAAAGCTCCAAACTTGTATGTGTCACTATGTTGTACACTGGAAGCTGAAAATATCAATAGCAACAGACCACTACAACAATTAGTATTTTGCGGACCCTATTGTGTTTGTTAAATGGACATTCTACTGTGACTGTATGCCGGTTTTAGTCAATTATACCTTTGCCGAGACCTGACTTTATATTGTAATCAACTGAGTTCATGGAAGATGAACAATGGACAAACTGTTATGGCCGTACTAACTATGGAATTTTGCACTTACATTGTATGATAACAATTTTGTACATTTGGCAGGGGGACAGAAATTTGCGTTTCAATTCAGGTTTGTCTCTCACCTGGTTGGTATACAGCATTAGGATGCAGCGATTGTAAGCGATGGCCGACTGCTGACTTGAGGTGAGTTTGTGCTGCAGGCCGTCCGCGGTAGTCGCCTTGATCTTCTTCTTGGAGTCAAACACATTCTGGTCCTGTGTAAATGTGACAAAGGCAGAGAAGGGGAGTCAGTGTTGCGATGAGCAACTGCATTTTGTGACTCAAATCAAGTAGGGTCAATCTAAAGCTGTGACTGAGGTTATGTCAGGTCATTAAATCAACAAAAGTCAAGATATCTGAAGTTCGAGTTAAGCAAAGTCCCTAATTTTTCTACGATCACGTGCATATGCAAGTACATGAATGGGTTTCACTGTAACTCTTTATGCCTGGCTATGAAATGGACACGTTATGTGGCTCAGTTTCCTTTTTGTTAATTCAATTTAATAATGTATATTTCAATCATAAATCATCATTTTGGTCAGAGTATATATTTTTCTTACCTAAAAATGTCTGCTCTAGTGATCAATGTAAAAAAAAACACTCAAATTGTGTAACTTTGTGAAGCAAATTATTACTTTGTGTCATTTGTCGTTGTCTAGTCTAGACTAGTGATCACACGATGCTTCGCACGGACCACACTCAGGGTTTTCCGATGTGCAGTCACTTGACCGGTCCTATTTGATCAGTAGAGGGCGCGCTATCGTGCAAACTGCAGCTTGGCCAGTGGTAGCGATCTAAGGCTAACTCCAATTGGGCCACAGGTAGCAATCTGGCTTGAAAGCCAGGAATTTTTTTGCGGTTACAGACAGGAGTCCGATCACAATGGCACTGTGTACGCTGCATCCCCACGTGAAAAGAAGAAGTGCGTTCCGCAAAAATGACTAATGAAAAAGTTTTGCTATCTTTTTATGCTTCTTTGTGACTGTTTAGGTTGCAGCTTCTTATGGACTGTCCCAACAAAACTTTGAGTTAAATGAAGGTACGGCATTTCGAGTTGCGGGGTTATTCATGTACATATTATCCTATTTTCTTGACGGGAATGAAGTATCACTTCCAGAAAAACGGAGTTTCAAGTTCTCTGAGTTTGACTTATCGCGATTTCAGTGTATATACATCAGAAAGTTCAATTACACGCATAATGAAAATTGCAACTGAAAAAAAAAAGAACGTTTTGAGTGCACGCTCTCGATACAAAATGACTTAGACTTTGTCTAGTGAAACATATTGACTGCGTTAGCCACCAACGCTGCCAATGAAAATTCAACAGGCACCTCTGAGATACTCAAGGATAAATTTAGGAACAAGCCTAACATTTCAATCTCACAACATGATGTTTACAATGAAATGAGAGAGAAGGTTGTAAGCCGTTTCTCCTTTGTCCTTAACAGTTTTCAATTTATATAGCATTCATAATACCTGAGACAGTTTACCCATTCCTACTGGTCGAGAGCCCGTTATGAGGGTGGTTTTTAACCGCTTGTAAAACACCGCTGCGTTCTGCACCACATCGCTCAGTATGTGCTTCGCCAATCTCCATAGAAGGAGATTATTAGCACTCCGCATGCGAGGCACATACCATAGACATGGCCAAAATATGTCATTTAACATGTTTTGTTCACATTTTACCTTATTTAGACTGACAATGTTGTTGGAAGCAACTGCCATCAAGCCAATGTCCGAGGGTCTGGGAAAACAAGGAGCACAAACCATGTCAATAGAACAATGAAAAATGAACAGAATTTCTCATTGTTACATTTGTATGCTAATTATCCCAGTGCTAAGTTCTCAATATTACCTTTCCCTCGTTTATCTGTTTTGCAAGTAATATATCTCCTTTGCAGGACAATAATTACAAGAATGTTGTCTTTGTAATGTACAGAAAAAGAAATTCTGCATACAGAAAAAGGAACTTTGTATATTAAAATGCAAAGAATACGCCTTTCATATTCAACATTGCTGACTGTTAAAATATGGGATATGACAGTTTTAACACCGGAGCAGGAGGGTTGCATAGCACGAGGTGAAGCCGAGGGTGCTATGCGCCCCAACAACAATTGTTTTGTAGACAACTGTTTTGTTAAATCAGGCCAAGAGGAAGTTTTTGAACTCGCTATGCAGGAAATAAATTACATCACTGCAGTGTAATCTTTTGATTACTGTGAGTTTTCCTGCCAGACATGAGCTTGAGAGGTTGCAGTTCTCTGTTGCAAGGCGCGTGGGCCCTACCAATGCATCCTTCGCGTGCAGGCAATATATGCAATGAAGTGAATACATGTAGATAATATATATGCAACGCAGTATATGAAGCAAACAGTCACTTTTATAGACGGGACACAGGGCCATTCTAGACCAATGAAATCACAGTATCCAAGACACGATATATAAAGCAACTTATTGACCATATCATCTGTGACTTTATGAATGTTGGCAAAACAGCCCCGAGCATCTTTCCCATGTTATTTAATACTCGTATTGTAAAGATTAGCACGTTTGAACCACCGTATTTCAGGTGATGCACATGCAGTGCAGAATAGAACAGTCTGCAGAAAGTCAGCGTCACATTCACATCATCAAATCCTGTACACAAATGTGCCATGATGTACAAAACTGTCTCCAAATGCATTTAAATTAAGAAATTCACAATGATGACATGTATGGGCTCCGTGCGCCAATTTTTTACCATTTTTAAGAGCCCCTTGGATGGAAGGGACACTGCGTGTGCATGCTCTACTGGTTCACGTGCGAAGTACGCACGACTTATTTATCCTATATGTGCACTAAGCTAAGCCCTAGCATCTTAGCGTCAAGCGTTGTCGCCGCGTGAATACGTTCAAATTTAACTTGCAGACGACTCCCCTCCCCCAATAACTTTGGATCATTCGAAACACACAGTGGATGGACCGGGAACCAGTCTAGGTCTCCCCCAACTCTCCTTTTCTGGCCGTTGAAGGGGTACTTGTGCACGGAGCCCATATACAGAGCAGTTCAATGCAGGCAAGCACAGTACCCCTACTTCACTACATTATGGAGCAGGACTGAGTGAGAACAAGTTTTTTTTCCAAGCCCACTAGTCGACCAATGGCCCTCCACTGAATTTGCTCGTGCCTTTATGTGAATGGTGTTGTTTCTCACCGTGACTTGACGAGCTGATTGTATATCTTCATGGCTTCCTCTGTCTTGCCTTGCAGCTGCAGTATGTAGGCTCGCTGTACGTGGATCACGCCCAGCTCTGCCTCAATCTCATCCGCAGTCATTTCCTGCACAAAAATGAACCAATTTGCTTGGACTTTGGGTACAACATACATGTAGGCTTGGACTATATTTCAATAATATGATACAGTGACAATATTTTTGTAATACCAAGCATCACTGAATGATGCTGTCAAAATAACCAAATACCGACAACATTGGTATGGAATTTCGTTACTGTGATTTTTCCTCTCAAATGTGGCCAGATGTGGCCAATGGTTCCAATGGTACTTAATGGCCAGTGGGCACGGTTTAAAACGAACTGACGTCACACAAACGAATCGGATAGTTAACAGTAAATTAAAGAACCAGATAGTTAACAGTACATTTTGGTTTAGCTAAAGTGTGAGTGTGTGAGAGTGATTTTGTAAAATTCTGATTCTAGCAACTTACGGCTTCATCCTCCAAACCATCTTTGCACAGCTCTTCTGCCAGGTCCAGCTGATCCAATGCCTGCTTATACTCCCCCTGGCCGAGCAACAGACAGGCTTTGTTGTAGCTCAGTTCAAAGGTATCCTCCTTCAGCCCAAGATCTGCCTGAAGTTGGAGTCGTTCAAGAATTTTTTTTGCTTTAACTGATATTCTATTCTAATTGATATTCTATTCTTACAGAAAAGCTTGAAGCAGACAAATCAATGATTTTGTGAGCACTGTGGAGAGCAGTGAGTCATGACCAAACCCATCTGCCCTGAGCTTTAACCAAACACAAGAAATATGCAGGGAACCAAATTCTCTATTTGTGATGCGATCAAGCTAAATGAATCGTTTGTCAGGAATTCTAATGTAGAGAAACAGGCCAAAATAGGGCCACTTCATCACATCACTTAATCACATCTCTTGGTGTTTCGACTTCCATAATTTTTAAACTAAAGATAGTATCAGCATGCGGTTTTCAAAGCAATAATGCTGAGATTGTGCTCTTTTGCAATCTGTAATAATTTTATTTTTTTTACCAGGGTTGACAAACGACTCATGTAGCTTGATCGCATCACATTTGAATTGTCATCCATACCCAACAGGAAATTTGAGAGTTCTGAAGAATAAGGGCCAACTATCTGGGCAAAAGTATTTAAGCAAACCTTGACGGGTTTTGAAGTGCAAATAAGGATAGAAATCCATGTTTAATTTGTACACAATCAAGTGAAACTTTTACACACCATTTAAATGTTAACCTAACCCAGTATATGTGCAGACACAGGACAGGTACTCAGATTAAGCCAGTTCCGTATCTCAATGAAGTAGTCCAGGTCAAAGGTCATTCGGGATAAAGTCACTAACGTTATAAGCGTGTCATGCGACCGTCTCCGCGCGCATTCATACGCCTTCTATTATCTTGAATGACCCATGACGTATATCATTGTGCGCATGCGTAGTTGAAATACCAAACTGGCTTATCGATCCTGCCCAGTAATGTATCTACCACAATCAATTGTGTACAATGTACATGTAAACGTGACATCCATTATTACCACTGGTTCCTGTTGCCATAGTTGCAGAGCAGCGACCACGGCTGATAGGTTGGTTGCTCTCTCCTCATCATAGTCATCCTATGGAGAATACAAGTCATAAAGCAGACCTAATCAGTAAAGATATTCTGTTTTAAACTAAAGTACAGAAAACTGCAGAAAATGGGTCAGGTTCAAACCATCATTTACTTGTCATCAAAACCCATTAATTACAAGACAGCTAATTTGCTGTACACGGTGTAGCCTGCTGGACACGTCAAGGTTTGCGCACAAACCTATGGAAAGCTTGAAAATTTGAGCAGCTTTTGTACAGCTATTTGCATATCTGCATTTGTACTGCGTAAACGAAGTTGATACACCCGAACCGAGATGCACAATGACAGCATTTCATTTCACTCAGCACAATTAACATGCTTGTGTGTACATGCACTTCCGATTATTTGCTCATACTTATGAAACTGCGCCTATGCGGCAGCATTTGTTGTACTCTTAACATTACATAACTCACCAGTGAAATTTCACAATGTTTAATTTCAAAATATTCTACGGTCATGTGTATTTAATAGGAACTCGTGTTTATTTATGGGTAGTACAGGAACCGGGTTTCCAATAGAATAATCAGGAGTACCCGGGTACCCGTTTAAAAAACCCAACCCCAAAATTCAAATTTCAGAAGTTGCTGTTCAGATTGTTCATAAAGGTCTGCATGATAATACTACCACATCGGTACATCGATACAGCAAAATACAAGTGTGTACAGTGAGCTTATACAATATCTTTACGGTGCAAATTGCAACTTTCTTGAGCATGACAAACATGCAATATGATTTGTTTTCCAATGTAGCCTGGTTTTCATTTTGAAAATTCCCCACAAATGACATTCAAAAGCTTTCTTCTTCATTGTCTGGGAAGTTAGTACGTAATTTGTAAAGTTGGTTACGGGTACCCGATCCAATGTGGAACCGGTTCCTGACATCTGCGGTCGGGTACTCGGGTACCCGATTCCAATGCACAGCCCTAGTATTCATGCAATCTGTCCGGTCCCTGGATGCCTCCAAATGTAGCCTTTGCAAGGGTATGAGGAGTTTGTGCTCTAGTAATTTAACATGGCTCTTTGTCAATATCCCAAGAGATGGCAGTTGGCCAAAAGCTAAAGTTCTTGCTACACTATGACAAATCTGGCCACTCATTATTGGCAATAGTGTTAATACTGCACAGTCTAAGTATGTGTGGAGTATTTTAAATGATTTTTTTTTCCTGCAGTGACTTTCCTGCCATTGTCTAATCGTTATTTTAAAATGTTGTAAGCAAGAACTTACAACTGCTACAAATAATGTGCAAGTTCGTGGCAGACACGTGGATGAACTTTAAATTCACACATCTCGTTGCCTGGACTCCACGTCTACAATCTGACCCAGTTGGCTTTCCTAGACTCTTAGACAACTTTTATGATCAGCTATGAAGTGATTTGGCACTGTCTCATATCCTGCAACAATCTAACCCAGGAGCACCTGTACTCCCTCATCTAAGATGCTGAACAGGCTTTGATGAGAACCTTCCTAGATGTAGATGTAGATTACATTGTATTGCATTGTGTTTATTCCCTGACAATTCCTGACAAGCCACTGAGTGCTGGGTTGGTTTTGGGCGATATCCGCTCCGTTCACAAGTACCCCCTCAACGGCAAAGAAAGTACAGTTGGGGGTGGCCGACCGACGCCATCTTGCCTGACTGCAATTTTGCCGAGAAGCGCAAAGCGCGGCCAATGCGTGTACATAGTACAAATCCCCTGGTGTACGTGTGTCATACACAAGGAACAGTGCGCGTCAACCAGCGAAATGTCCCGCCCATGGGACGTTGTTGCTAGGTAAAAGGACGCCCTCTTTTGTTGGCGCACGGAGCCCATAGAGAGTACAGGCAGGAAGGTTTACCTGGATTAAGTAAGTTAAAGTGATTCAATGTGTGCCTTTAATAATCTGACCTTACCGATGTATTTTTAATCAAGTCTTTGTAAACATCAAGACACTCCTTATACTGCTCTAGCCGGTACAACTGCAAGAAATAGAACATAAACAGGTTTTAATATGACAGAAATTACGTGTGTTATATTAGTGACCTGCCATGGAACAGAATAATTAATGAACTCAAACAGGGCTGTCCATCTTCAAACCAGTAAACAGCTATTCGAATATTGAGTTGATCAAATATTTGAATGTTCGATACATACGGGACAGCCCTAGGCTGTAATGTCTAAAACAGCATGATCATAACTCCACCTAAAAGTACAGTTTTGTTTAAATTGTATTAAGAGTGTGGAATGTCTTCCCCTTACCACTTGGCCCTTGAGTTCCTTGAGTTTGGGGCTTGGGTTGCCAACAGCCTGGATAGTATTCAGTGCATCCTGTATTCTGTTCAGACGATACTGGCAGTACGCCTTTTCAAACATCAGCCCACTTCAAAGTACCAAGAAAAGAAAAAAGCAGCTCATGATTTCATTGACATATTCAAATTTAATAAATACATGTGGTTCCTATGATAACTCAAATTAATAAAAATCCGTGGACAATTGCCAACTGACTGAAAAAGTAATTAAGTTAGGGCCTGAATGTCAGAAGAATCTTTCCTAATGTAAAAGCGAAAGAATCAAGGAGGATGAAAACGTCGGAGCTCTCAAAGTTTTATTTTAAGTTGTCTACTTCCTTTTCAGATTTCCTATACTCCTTTGAGTTTTTGTTATATATCTTTCACCCAGAAAGATCCGGGTTGCAAGTTGGTATGTAAAACAAATTCTGAGCTAGTAAGAAAAGGTTACGGCCAGTATTAGAAGCAGTGACTGATGATCTCCATTCTGTGACTTTTAGGCAATGTGCGTTTATTGAGTCCCTAAAAAAATGGACAAGCTCTACTTTTGCGTAGGATCTGATCTGCAGTCCAACAATAGGATATTGGAACATTTGAGTAAATATGTAAATTTCATATCCATAGAAGATTTTTTTTCTTCTGATACTAAGAGCAATTAAGAGAAAAAAAAATCATTAAAAATTCTTGCAAATTGAGAATGACACAGTCCATACCCATTATTATTTATATCGGATTTCCAGTGGAAAACAAATAAATCGGTGTATTATATGCTTTCGTAAAAAAATACCCAGATGACTGCAATATTATGTCAGTAAAAGTACTCGGATGAGGACAATATAATTTTTTGATATTGTCCTCATCCAGGCATTGTAACAAATTTCGCTGGTTCCATACAATCACGACCGTAAAAACTCACAGTTGTCAACAAAGCGTAGCGTACTGTACCGTCGCACCGGGACGCAGCGCCTAGCAGGGTATACACACACACTTGCCAGCACCCAGCCAGCTCTGAGCGGCATGAAATTTGCTTCAGTAAGTGAACAGTATTCCACGAAATTTGAAAAATAAAGACAGTCTCCTTAAATAATTTTTTTGCGGTTCAAGATCAAATAATAATATCAACAATATTAAATGTCATTTTCTTCGAGGGATACAAGAATATATTACACTCGCTATAACATTGTTCAACTCGTGCAATATTGTTGCAGCTCGTGAAATATATTCTTGTATCCCCCTCAAAACCATCCAATATTATATAATTTATATAATTATGTTTGATTGAAAAACAAATGTGCAAGATATCAATATGCCATACTGTTTTACCTTGCCAAAGCAGGATTGTTGGCAATTTCTTTAATTGCATGCTGGAACTGGGAGAGCTGGATTAGGCACACAACCTTGCAATGAAACGCTGTCTCATCATTTCTTGACTCCTTCAAAACTACAAAACGAAACAAAAATCCCAAATTGTTTAATAATCCCAAATATCTGAATTGTATGAAAAGAATTTATTCTCCCACACCATTGCCCACCTAAAAGCTTCCCAGGAAGTGCGAATAATCGCACACCTGAATCTCTCTCCTCTGTACTACACACCTCAGTATACATTTATGTTGAAATTATACTTCTGTGAGCTCTTGAAATGGCTTTACTGTAAACCAAGATGAATATTATAAATAAAAATACCAGATTGTTCATTCGCAGTTTGGACCACAGAATCAGCCTAGAAAGATCGCACGCCTAGAAAAATTACACACCTAAAAAAATCACACGCCTAGAAAAATCACACGCTTAGAAAAATCACACGCCTAGTTGTCGTTATTTTAGAATTTTTTTGGAGCTAGATGTGTGGTAGCTACTGATGTACGCACACACACACACACATATGAATTTGCAAAAATGTGCACCCAGATGCATACTTCAAACCAAGGGTAACATGAAAAGTAGACGTCTTAGGGATTGCCAATTTGTTTTCATTGCTAGTAAGAAGCTGAGTGTGCTTCCAAAGCGTAAATAAACTAGCAGCAAAGGCTGAATGTGAAAAATTGCAAAAAACAACAATGTTCTCCTTGTCACTCCAGATCATGATAGTGTGGCCGTGATTTTTAAGGAGGTAGTCCAGTATTGGCCACATATTTTATGGGGTTATTCCATGTCATGAGCCTTAGAGCTGGGTATTCCAAGGTAGTTTGTTTTTTACGTCACCAACTAGTTTGTTGGTACTACATGTAAGTCAAATAAATTAAAAGAGGATTTTCTTCACATATCATCTCAATGAAGTTCAGTAATTGCAAAAATTATGATAAGATATGAATCTGGGACTGAAAAACATTTCCAATTTTGTTAGGAAATACTTTCTTTTGACTCTCCATGGACTTTGTACACAACCGCTGAAGTAGGACTTTGTTCTCTTATACTTTTAAACTAGGGAATGGGGCAACACTGTACGATTGCCATAATTTTGCAAAGTGTCATATATATATATCATAGAGGGTATGCACAGCCATTTTCCTAAGTTATATGCGAGATTGGACCTCAGTGAGGTCATGTTGTGCATCTCACTATAGGACTGATGACATCATACGCATAAGACCATGAAGGTCTATTGTACGGAAGCATATATGACCATCCGAGTTACTGCATTACATGATAGGCTATCATGAATAAGTGGAATTCCATGATATGCTATCGTGGAAACGCGGAATATTGTAATAGCCTATCACGAAAACGCGGAATACCGCGATAGGGTATCTCAGCAACGTGGAATTCCGTGATGTTTTATCGTGGCAAAGCGAAATGCCATGATATCGTTAGCCTATCACAAAATTCCTCGTTTCCACGATAGCTCATCACGGAATTACATGCTTTCACGATAGCCTATCAGCAAATTCTAGGTTTCTTTGATAGGCTATAACGATATTCCACATTTCCGTGATAAGCTATCTACATGTAAATATTCCACGTTTCCACGATAGCATATCACGAAATTCCACATTTCTGTGATAGGCTATCACAGTGTTCAATGTTTCCACGATAGCCTTTCACGGAATTCCATGTTTCCAAATTTTTTTTATCTCAGTAACGCAGTAACACGGATGGTCACATACGCTTCCGTACTATTGCCAAGAAATTTGAGAAAAAAAAATATGGAGCCTGATATACATTGTACATGTATGGTTTTGGAATGAATGTTGCATCATGCATACCCTGAGATAATATATGATTTAAAAAAAGTGGCGTCAGGGTGCAACAGTCTTTCCAAAAGGTTATTCTAAGACTGAGAAAAAAAGTTCCAATTTTGTTAGAAAATACTGAAAATGCATTTGACTCTCCATAGACTTTGTACCACAACCAAAGAAGAGGCGTCTGGATACATTCTTTTCCACGAACATTCACAACGTTTTTGTGTTAATACTTTACTGTTACTTCGTGTTAGGCCAGAGAGAATGTTGCAACCGGCAACCTGACGCCACTTCAGCGGTTGTGTACAAAGTCTATATTGTTGATGTACCCTAACGTGGCGCACTTTTATTTTTCGCCTGTAGCGCCTAGCTAGAGCAAAAGTTTTAACTGAAATTTCACAGAAAGTGAAATTTCATCAAGTTCTAAATACTCCCGTTCATAAATCGGGAGTTTATTTACCCGTTACAAAGTTAAAAGAAAAAATTATTTTGGCATGATTTTCCGATTTTATTTTCAAGTGCAAAGTGAACCCTTTGAAAATGCCCCGAAAATAATTTTCTGACAAACATCTGGCTGGGTTTGTAAGTAAAGATAATAATGATTGATCAGAATTTTTCAAGTTTACAGAAATTCTTAAATGTTAATTTGGAATTTTCTGAGATTTATTCAAGTGCGCCACGTTAGGGAACACTCCGCCAATTTGTGCCAAATTTCCGGACGCGACCGTTTTTGCATTTCGGATTAAATTTTATGAAACCGAAATTGTTAACAGAGGTAATAAATAGCAAGCATTAATAAGGTAAAAGTACCAGTATTTCACTGCATGAATTTGAGGTTTATCAACAAAGAGGTTTGGCAACACTACACGAGGAAAGTTGGGTAAGCTTCGAAGTGCGCCACGTTAGCAGGTTAGGGAACACGACTATATCAAAATTGGAAATGTTTCTCAATCCTAGATTCATGTCTTATCATCATTTTTGAAATGACTGACCTTCACTGAGATGATATATGAAAAAAACAGGCGTCACTCTGGCTGCAACATTCTTTCCTACTTAAAAATATAGGCCGAGTTAACAAATAACAATTTATGAAAGGTCACGCATGGTACCCAGAGTCCTTTACGTGCAAAATGGTAGTTAGGAGCCCTCCGAAGTACCTGTTTGCTTCACGCATATGCTCACCATACATGCCATATGATTCATTAAAACCTTGAAAAAGAACACTTTTTCTAGCAAGATCAAACACGTAAAATTACACATAACATTAGCTATGTCACTCACTTTTATTAGCGGCATTTAAAGCCCTCTGATAATCTCCATTTTGCCCAGCTCTGTTTAACTCCGAGTACAACGATTGCACCTTGCTGGCATTGGAGGCCGCCATGATTGCGCAACTACGCCCTCAACGGTTGCGCTCAACACAGCTTGGTTTGGCGGGACGTGAACAAGTTTCTAAACTTTTCATTTTCATTTCATTATTATTTCTCAGGGAATAAACATACACAAACAAAGAAAAGAATAAAATACGGGTAAGCTAACAAGAAACTAACATAAAAACAGAAGATAGAATCAACATAACAGCACTCCCTTTCATTGATGTGAACGTCACAATCAAACGGCAGTGCCCCCGGTGCTGAATCGGCCCGGCAATATATAAAATACATAAAAATAACATTGCAAAAGAAAAAAATACAAACAGAAGTTATATTGAAAATAAATATGGATTGATGAGTACAACGTAAAAAACTGATGATTAGGATTGAAATATAGATATTCAGAAACTTATGGATTCGGGTTCAGAACAATTAGTGTACTATGAGGACTTCTTCATGATATATGACTACACCTTCCAACTGATCTGTGGTTTTTTATGTTTATTTGCCCCCCGGGGGGGGGGGGGGGGCACAAAAAGGCAGACCCGTTTCCCGAACAGGCTGGCTTTCGATCCATACATTATCTATACTGATTGTGGGGCGGGAACCAGCCTACCCCACGAGAACAGATTGTCTGACAGCGCCACTAGGCCTAATTCAAAATTGTTAAGTCGGCCTAATAATTTAATAACTCAACATCGGCTGACTTTTTTTCGGTCGATGTACATGTCTCATGCAACAGTGAATAACTTTAGCAATTTAGAAAAGGAATCACGGCGGGAATGCAACTTGAACGCCAAATTTGTTCCTTTTATTCTATAGTTTTAGTGGTTGTTTTTTTTCTTTAATAATTTCAGTTCTTATGATTCCTAATGTAATTGAATGAATTAAATTGAGCCTAACTTTCTTTTACATCTAACAGTTTTGAAAGTATTAGGCCTAGGCATGTATTTTTATTGTAACATTGAACAAGATTTTAAGTTAATTGTTAATTATTAATCATTGTGGCGCTATATGAGAATATTATGTTTATAACATGTTTTATTATTTATTTCTCGTGTATCTTGTGGAAAACGTTTTCCAAGTTTTTACTTTGTGACCGCGATCTCGTGCTTTTCGTTTCTTTTCCTCCCCGGCTTTCGTTTGCCTTATAAATGTATTACTCTGAGTATTCTAATTCCCTTTTTATTTTTTTGCAACTGCATGCCATCCGGGAAAAAATTGAATGGATGTTATAACATAGTAGCACAGTGTGTTATTGTATTAAGACCAGGAAAATTCTCGCATTATATATATTTATAAAGTGAAAAAAATTCCTTGGAGAATCCGGGTATCGATCCCGGTACCTCTCACATGCTAAGCGAGCGCTCTACCACTTGAGCTAATCCCCCTGGCTGATGTTTAGTGGGTTTACAAGGTATATAAAGTATTGTGTAACGGAGCAGATAAACTGTAATCGGAAACACCCAACTATGAAAGGTATGAACCACAGTGTCGAAAACGAGGTGTAAACTGATGATAATAAAACATCTCATAACAGCGCACATTATTTAACGAAACATCTATGTAATTAAACAAATAAAATATTGAGTGCCATATTTCCTTGTTTTATTTTTGAGGTGATATCTAAATTAAGGTTTTCCAAACGCAAATCACAAAATATTTGTTCCCTCATTTAAACAGCCATACCTACGCTAAAATGGTAGTTACCGTAATCCAGAAGCGCGCCATTTTGGTTTTGTGCTAAATTTTGACGGGGTTGTTCGCGGTTTGTCAATGCTTTTGTCACATTTTGAGGTCCAGCGATGCCTGATGTCTTAATTGCTACTTTACATTTAGGGTTTGATTGATTTTTTGCGTGAAGCAACCGCTTAAAGTAGCCCTTGCAGTCCGTGAAAATGTACATAAAGCAGGTTAGTTTTTGGTTTTTCGACATGCTGTGTTTGTTCAGTTGTTGTTTTGCGCACATTTCAATGCCCACATTCATGACATTAGAACATCTATCTTCGGATCTGATTGAGTACGACAAACGGGGTAACGGGAGGGGGGGGGGGGGGGGGGGAGGGGGGGGGGCTCTCTTTAGTTTTTGTCGAATTAGTCAAGTATGTTTATTATCATTGCAAAATGACTTCTGCAACTTAACCTAAGCTATTAAAAGCAGACTTCTTCTGAGTTCTGTTCTAAATCTAAGTGATAAATGTCACTGAATGTAATTGTAATGACACTGTATTTTGACTTGGGAAGTATGTTTATTATCATTGCAAAATGACTTCTGCAACTTAACCTAAGCTTTTAAAAGCAGACTTCTTCTGTTCTAAATCTAAGTGATAAATGTCACTGAATGTAATTGTAATGACACTGTATTTTGACTTGGGAAGAATTCCGTACCAACCACTTACCTGCCACCAAATACATCAATTTTCACCTCACCTTGTGATTTCACCCAAGATGAATCCAGGAAGCTCCGGCAATGACATGAATGAGAAAAATGTTTAAGGAACAATGTGTTTTAGAGCACATTTTGGATGCACACGTCGTGCAGAACTAAGTTGGAGGCGCTAGGCAGCCGGCAGCCGGTCATATCATTTGTCATATTGATTGAAGTGTCTGGAAGACAGCAGTACATTATACGCATGACATCGACAACCATGAAAGCAATGACAGTGCAAAACGTCATTATGATTTATATGAATATTTATTTTCTCATGAATATTTAGTTTATTTCAATGGATACTTGAAATACGTCCAAAGATTGATCATTGGAACAAGCGATCGTGCGCGGTCTAGCGGTAAAAAGTGATGTGTTTCAAACAAGAGTCAAGATGTTCGAATCTTGATGAAGTAAGTGACTGATTAATAATTGATAGTGGATATTTTGCCGGAGGTAATGACGGCAAACTAACGATTACTAAAGGTTTGCCGGCGGCAATCCATATCAACAGAGGGCGCTGTACTCTTTAAAATAGGGCTGAATTATAAGATGTATTAAATTCCCACCAAAAGTTGTGTAGCACGTTTGGTGTAATGGTTAAGCAAAGGCTCTAATAAGCGGGATGACTCGCGTTCGATTCCGACCGCACCACATTTGTAAGTTTTTTTTCTCTCATCCCCAAATAAATAAGAATATTCTTCTTTTATTATTTTAACATGTCTCAAACATTTTTTGCAGAGTATTACATTTTCTTTTTCAGATTTGTGGCTCTGGAGGATTTTTTTTAAAAGGGAAATAAAGTCCGAAATTATAAAATGGTCTGAATCCCATCTTGTGAATACGAGGTAACAACGATAATTTTGGCATGGAGCCAGACTAAAACTTGTCACCGGAAAATGTTTAAGTAAAAAAAAACAGTAACTGCGCATGTTCAGTGCATATCCGGCAAACTAACGTTTACTAAAGGTTTGCCGTCTCCGGCAAAATATACACTGCCTTAATAATTAGGAATAAAGGAAAGGACAGGGTGAGAGTAGTGAAGGGAAAGTGGAGGAAATAACCATAAAGGATGCAACTTTTTGGTGCTTGAAAAAAGTGGTGGCCTAGTATGGAAATCTTTCCTATTTTGTATCATTTTGAACACAATCAGACAATCTTTTGGCAGAAAATGCAATTTTACAAAGTGTTAATTTTCCCAAGTCCTACAAAATACTAATTGCAAAATAGAAGATTTTGCAGGAATGAGGCTATGGCAAAAATGTGTGGCTGATTTCGGAGGATGCACTGTGTCAAGGTCTTAGGCCGGAACTTGTGTTGTTTATGCTCAGCTGTCATGGCCGTACATAAATTAAGGCCTAATATATCCTCTGCACTGCTCGCGGGATGACACTGGCTCTGCCTCAACATATGACAGTTAGTGCTGGAGCCTGGAGGATTTTGTAGGATTGAGGCTGTATGCCATTTTTACATGGAGGCAGTTGGAGGATTTTGCGGGATTGAGGTTGCAACCAGCAAAAATGCTTAGGAAGTTAGGGTTTTTTCCATCAGCAAAAGAGTCAAGAAAGTGGGAGAATTCACTTCCCATAAACCTGTGTGTTGTTTTTGTAATTGGTCCAACAGTTTTTCTAAAGAGGGGAGATTATCTTCTTTTCACATTCAGTGATGATTGATATCGCGATCACTCGCTATGGCTGTATATTGTAATTTTGAATTTTGTTCTGATGTATTTTCTAGGTCACAATCCAGGGATTCCGTAGTTATCGGGATCAAACGGTCATAGAGCCCTTCAGTCCAAAGCATAATGTTGTCGGTGAGTTTGCAAGCAATCTTATAGTAAAATCTAACAGTATTTTTTGTATGTTGCTCATGATCTTTTATTACAGACTTGAGTGTCTCTCTTCTGATTAACAAGCCATATTTAAAACAAATTAAGGTATCACATTTGAGACAACATTCAAGCCGTTTTCAATGGTCAAACAAAGAGCACCTTTTTAAAGAGTGTTATATAAGAATGATACTCTGCATAATGCAAAACGTCTCTGGCTGGCAAATTCCGTCCACAGTCACAGTGGTCCAAGTCAATCAAGTGACTGTTTTTGACATTTAGGAATTACCGTGTTCATTTGATACAGCCATGCTTTGATTGGAGGTGATTGATAAGCCAGCTGTACCCACCAGTTACCTCTGTTGATGGAATTTGACTAGTCACAGTGTTTACGAGAATGTGATGTGACTGGTGTTTTTACTAGCCTGTATACAAATGCATGGCAGTGGAAGTGGAAGAAATTTTTGACTGACTATGTTTAATTTCACTGTTGTAACCCTTCCCCAGAGTCATGGGGTTTGTTCCTATTTGTGGAATAAAACATAACATAACATAACATTATTGAACAGAGGCTTCATTCTGAGAGAAAGAAATACAAGAAGTTTGTATTAGATTTCATGTTTCTTGAGTTCAGATATCTAAACTGCTAATGTTATAGTCTTGTTCCAAGACTGGATTTGAATTTTTATTTCCCTATTTGGCAGCCACTCCCGTAAAAACACGGTTAAGTTGCCACAGAGATGGAGGTCTATATCAATCAACATGATGAATCAAGTCCAGTCTTGGCAATATTGGCAGCGCTACCCAGGAAATTCCGAGCGTACCCCACGTGCATGCATTAGATTGAATACAGCACGTGTGAGGTATACTCGGAATTTCATGGGTAGCACTGCCAGTGTTGCCAAGACTTGATTCATCTTGTTGATAGTGACCTCGTTATAAGGGGAATAAAATCCAAGTCCACCAAGACTAGTAATGATATTGAAATTGTGTTCTATATTCATAGTGGGACGAAATGGATCGGGCAAGAGCAACTTCTTTTATGGTATGTGTTTCATTTTTTTCCTAACATATTCTACTTTTGTTGCCGTTTTATTCTGTGTGGTTAACTTTTTTGCCAGCTTTCAAAACTAAATTCAACAATGGAATCTTTACAATTTGCAGTTGCACTTTTGCTTGCCTCATATTGTTAATTTATTTTGAATATATGAAAGCTAGTGTTGGAATTAATTATTATTAATTATTAATCATTTTTGGTAATGAAACCAAGGATTCCTTAAAAGCGCCCTAGGCACTGTAGCTCGCAAGCCTGAAGAAACCTGTGGAGAGAAAACAATGAGAAGAAATTACAGTTTTAGAGGTGGGAGGAAAAGCCCAGAAGAATATTCTGAGGAAAACCCACGGAATCAGGTGACTGAAAACCCAATCCACATATTGGCCCAGGCGGGATTCGAACCCGGGTCACAGCAGTGGAAGGCGAGGAAAGTACCGCTACGCCAACCTGACTCCCCAATCTGACAATTTATTGCAATTTTAAACTTTAAAATTGCGTTGTCACAAACCTTTACAGAATCTTTGGCACATGAACATCATTATATGCAATGCAATGCAATATACTATCATAACATCACAATCCTCTGAAAATAGCTAACCTGGCCACATTAAGCTTTACCTATTCCTTCTGAATTCAACAGTATACAAATATTGAGTGGCTCAGCGTGGAATGGGAGGAATATTATCGCAAGGTAAAATCTGGACTTTTCCATTTCACGAGGCGAAGCCGAGTGAAATGGAAAAGTCCAGATTTGACCGAGCGATAATATTCCTCCCATTTCACAATTTAAAGCCACTCAATATTTGTTTTATATAACTGACATATAAATCCTTGTCATTTGATAAATTTGAACTTTTATTTCAATACAAAACTGGAGGAAAATGTATTTCTCTCTTTGAAACCACCCCTTCATGAAAATGTTTGAATCCAACGCTGTAGCGCTTGCTCTTTGGAACAATACGCGCTACGCGCAATGCTGAACGCACACATTTGCATGCATTTGCACACAAATACCGCGTCATGATCCTAACTGTTGAATAGTATTTCCCATTCCCCATGGGCGGATAGTACTTTTTGAGCGGCGGCGTGAATGGGAGCAATAACAAATGTCACGTGATGTGAGTTCCACCAATCAAATGACAAGGATCTGTATGTCGGTTATATAAACTCAACTGACAACAATGTAAAAAGCTAGCTGAAAGCTAGTGAATCCACAAAATACCTGTGTTAAACAAATCCTGCTGCTGTGATCAATAACCCAGCGCAAGTTGCCCAGTGTTAGACGTAGATAGTGGATGTAGCATGATTGCAGAAAAGCATTTTAAATGATGGACTTTCACCCATCATTTCAAAAGTGAAGTATTGGTTTATACCATTTAAGCGTGTTCATTTGAAATGTTTTGCCAACAGCCATCCAGTTTGTGCTCAGTGATGAGTTCAATAACCTGCGGCCTGAGCAGCGACAGTCGCTGCTGCATGAAGGCACCGGGCCCCGCGTCATCTCCGCATTTGTGGAAATCATTTTTGACAACTCAGATAACAGGATACCTGTAAGTACTTCCTAATAACTCTCCAGAGCCAGTTCAATATTTTTATATTGAAGTTTAATATTTTTATATTATTTTTATTTATTTACCCTTTCCTTACCATGGGTGACTTTTGTCAACAAGGAACTCAGTGAGATAGGTAATCAGTCTAATTAATATGTGAGAATTTAGTCAGTGAGATAGGTGACCAGTCTAAATAACATGTGACAGTTCATCAGTGAGATAGGTAACCAGTCTAATTCATAAGTGACAGTGCGTGAGAAAGGTAACCAGTCTAAATCACATGCGACAGTCAGTCAGTGAAATAGGTAGCCAGTCTAATTATCAAGTGACAGTCAGTCAGTGAGATAGGTAACCAGTCTAATTCATAAGTGACAGTCAGTGAGAAAGGTAACCAGTCTAATTATCAAGTGACAGTCAGTCAGTGAGATAGGTAACCAGTCTAATTTATAAGTGACAGTCAGTGAGATAGGTAACCAGCCTAATTCACATGTGACAGTCAGTCACTGAGATAGGTAACCAGTCTAATTCATAAGTGACAGTCGGGGAGAAAGGTGACCAGTCTAATTGACATGCGGCAGTCAGTCAGTGAGATACGTAACCAGTCTAATTCATAAGTGACAGTCAGTGAGATAGGTAACCAGCCTAATTTATAAGTGACAGTCAGTGAGATAGGTAACCAGTCTAATTCACATGTGACAGTCAGTCACTGAGATAGGTAACCAGTCTAATTCATAAGTGACAGTCGGGGAGAAAGGTGACCAGTCTAATTGACATGCGACAGTCAGTCAGTGAGATACGTAACCAGTCTAATTCATAAGTGGCAGTCGGGGAGTGAGATAGGTAACCAGTCTAATTCATAAGTGACAGTCAGTCAGTGTTATAGGTAACCAGTCTAATTCATAAGTGACAGTCAGTCAGTGAGATAGGTAACCAGTCTGATACATAAGTGGCAGTCAGTCAGTGAGATAGGTAACCAGTCTGATACATAAGTGACAGTCAGGCAGTGAGATAGGTAACCAGTCTGATACATAAGTGGCAGTCAGTCAGTGGGGGAGGTAACCAGTCTAATTCATAAGTGACAGTCAGTCAGTGAGAGTCTTGAGCAAGCCTTATTCACAAGTGACAGTCAGTCGATCTGTCAGTCAATCATTCAGTCAGTCACTCTGATACAAAGAGGACTCAAGCTGTGCTGTGACCAGAGGGTTAGGGTTAGGGAGTGCTCTTAAGAGCAAGTTCTGTCAAGTGCTGGCATTACCTGGTTGCTGACTTGTACAACCTGTGACTGTGCTGATATATCATTGATTTTGGAATCATCATGACTAAAAACAAAGAACTGAATGGTATTCATTGTTTCAGCTGTCAAAATAATACGTGCAGCTGATTTCACGACACAGTGCGTGACTAGCGCTATGCGTGAGAGTTGCGCAACAAACTTATTGCGCAGCTGCGCAATAAACTTACGATCGATTTCACAAAACTTGGCACTGCTGCGCAATTTTTGAATAATCTAAACATCTTGGATGAGGATAATAACAGCATTTACGACGGCTGTTTGTGTATGATTTTGTTCGTTTATGAAACAGTCAGTGATTGAATAACCTCCGCCTGCCATTTTGAACATATTTTGTCCGTTTTTCTTCAGAATCCTGCGGCAACTCTAAAAACTCTGACACAAGTAAAATAGCAAATCTTTTACTTCAAGCACAAAGCTGTGAGTGTCTTGTATCATCCTGGATAAGTTGTGCAATAACAGGCTCCACGACGATTAGAATTTGCTGGTAAAATAGGTCATGTGCAGTCGCTACGCCACAATTTTGGCTACCTAAAATAATTGCGCAATTTATGCAATAATTTGTTGCGCAAGTTGAGGTCTATCTTACGCACACAGTCCATATCGCCTTGCAGTCCAAAGACAGTACAGACAGTCTTTGCAATTTGTAACGACACATTCTTTTTTCCTCCTTTAGATTGAAAAAGAAGAGGTGACATTGCGACGTGTCATCGGATCCAAGAAGGATCAGTATTTCTTGGACAAGAAAATGGTCACGTAAGGAAACACTTACACATTTTGTAATGATTTGATTTCGTAAGGAATTCTGTTTGGCAGTCTTGTGATAAGAAATATTCAAAGGTATAAAGTAACGAGGCAGTATGAAGTAATTCAAATCAATAAGATCTCAGGTTGTAATATTGTTAATGACAGTTCAGATTCTTAATGGAATAATATTGTAGGAAAAGACTGGGAACATTTTGCTGTAAATGCAGCTCCCTTATACAACCCAGCTATAAGTTTTGAGAAGCAACGTCTGTATGCCACTGTTCATCTATGTCACTTGAATGTTGGTATACTGATTTACTCATATAGATTTCCTTGTAACAGAAACAGTGCCTGGTCTGTCTGAAAGTGAAAGTAAGGCTGCAAATCCGTAGTGCACACTGCTTGAGGTTTAAAGGGAATATACAACATTTGCAAACATAAAAAACAACTACCAAGTTATTATGAAATACCTTACTGGACTGTTTAGTGCATGACAGTCTTAAGCATGCTGTAAAATCATGGCACCTGGTGTGCTGACATTTTCAAGAAAAGTGTTTTTTTTTGTTGTATCAATTTCCAACGCTTGTCGGCTACCAGCGTTGGAAAGAAACTGGCTTTTTTCAAATACTGCCCCAAAATTACCATATTCAGTTAGTCTGAATTTTGTTTGCCATCAATTACACATCTATGAACGGGTACAAGCCTTCTAGACTCGGTCCCTGACCTTACAATTCCCTGACGTCTATAAATCACTCCATTTCAATTTAAGTGGGGTCAGGGAACCAGACTACAAGAACATGATTGTTTTTCTTGGTTTTTCCAGCATCTACGAACACAAAACTTCAAGTATCAGTGTAACAATATTTGCTATAAAATACCAGTCCCCCAAATCCATCCATTTCTGAAAATTACAGAAAAATCAAATGTTGTATATTCTCTTTAAAGATTAGTTCAAGAAGTAACATGCACTAGTCCATGTATCCGTATTGCACAATTTGTTATTCGTACTGCATTATCTGAAATTTTATACGCTTCAGGTAGCGATTAAAACAGATGACACATCCATACATATGGGATTTGTTGCCTGCAACTTAGAGAACAATGAATTGGTGGGATAAAAAGAGGCCTAAAGTGGAAGCACTTTGTTTGTGAATCTTATTGAAACAAACTAGGGCCCGCCTTAATTTTAATTTAATTTTTAAACCTTCTGTTGATAAAACATTGAATAATCATAGCCTGTCTACTTTATTGAGAAGTTAAATCTTGTCGATTAATTTTGTAAAATGTGAACTTTGCCAAAGCTAATCTAAATGTGATTGAGATTTGATTTTTCTACCTGCAAAAGTACTGAATCCTCTCTAATTGAGCGTTTACATCCGTCAAGTGTGCCGAGAAATTGGCACACATGGAATTTGAGAGTACGCATCACGGATACGCAACCGGTAAATGCACAGCGCAATACGCACTTCGAAAACGGAAACATGGACTTTCGGCCTAAACCTGATGAATACTTTTGTCTTTCAGGAAAACTGATGTGATGAATCTGTTGGAGAGTGCAGGTTTTTCAAGGAGTAACCCTTACTATATTGTCAAACAGGGAAAGGTAAACAACTTCTTATTTTGTATAAATTACTTTTTTTCAATACTGTGGGAGTCATTATAAACCCCAACCACCCCAGCTCCGTCAAAATCCCCCCCTCCCTCCCCCCCCCCCTATTCTGGTGGATTTTGGGGGACTTGGCCCAGAAAGCCTGGCGTGACTAAATATTGATGGAATATGATGGACTTGGGTCTAATGGCCAGAAGCAGTGCCATGGGTATCCGATTGATTTTGCCTAGCTTCCTGTACTGCTATTGTGATAAAAGCCATGTTAAGCAAGTCCACAAATGTCAACCAGTGCGTCAGTTGTGGGTTCCATTATGTCATGTACAGTTTTGTATTGGTCGCACAGTGGTTGATGGATTTTGATGGACTTGGTCCAGTTCCAAGTAAAAGACACTGGGAGTAAGGGTTAATTAGTTGATAATTTGGGATAGTTGTTTGCAGTGCAATTTATTTAGAGTATAAATTCAAAGTTAAGTTTTGCCATTCGCCATAATTTCATAAACACTGTCTACTCAGTGTTTTCCGAAGGTTTGCAATAAAAAAAGTAAGCAGCTTATGAGGGTGGGACTTGAACCCACGACCTCCTTCTTACTAGTGCAGAAGTCTTACCACTCGACCACCAAGCTTGCCGGAGTCGGCTGGCTGGTTCGATTATTGATATAGCAGTGGATGCCACAACCAATCACTTAACATTTCTGGAATTAAAATCTCCCTCACAACAATTCCATCATATGATATTGGGTTTGTATATAACAATCAATTGCTAAAAGGCAAAATCCCAATACTGAGAGTGACATTAAGTTCAAATTTGACAAGCTTGTCAGATAACCAGCTGAGATTTTCCTTCTTTAAAAGTACATTTTGGCTCACAAATCCAACTTGTTTTTCAGATATGGCTAGTTGATGAATAAAGGCCCACCTCTCTCTCCAGTCTTAGTAGAAACACTGATTTAGTTTTTGTTTGCACGAAGAATGACCCCCCCCCAAAAAAGTGCAAACTACTTCCATTGAAAATGAAATAAATTATGTAATTCCTTGCCTTTTCATTTTTTAGTTCATTTGTTGAATGGAGTAATCATTCAGTCCTTTACTTGAATAGAGTTACAGTTTACATGGGTCTTATTTGCTTGGTCTGCATATTCTAGTTTATTGGATTTCTTGATCTACTTCTGCTATGATCTTGCAAAGCTTTTCTTGTTTTCATGTTGTTACTTGCCCATTGATGTTTTATTTTTGGTATTGAGTTCTCACAAGTTTTTGTTGTGTTGCTTTTTCCAAAAGATCAACCAGATGGCAACTGCCCCGGACTCCCAACGACTGAAGCTGCTGCGTGAGGTGGCTGGTACTCGTGTCTACGATGAACGCAAGGCAGAAAGCCAGCTCATTCTCAAAGAAACCGGTCAGTATTCTGTCAGGGGTTTTGCCTAGGTGTCTGTCGTCAAGCGAGAGAATAGTCCATACAACATTGAATCAAGAAAACTGCATCAATCAATCTAAACAAAATATTGATACTATGAAGGGATAAGATTGAATGAGTGTGTACTTTATAGTGTGAAACCGTAACATCACACAGATATAGGAATGAGAATTATCCGCAAGGAACATTGCATTTTTCACATCTGCAGCCGATTTCATGACTTCACCGTGTGGGACTTACACCATGCGTAGGACTTGGGCAACAAATAGACTTACGATCGATTTCACGAAACTTGGCTTGGCTACGCAACATTTTAAATATAAACATCTTGGACGAAGATAATAATAACATTTACGATGGCTATTTGCGTATGATTTTGTATGATTTTGAAACTTTCTTTGACTGACTTTCTTTGGAATCGTGCGGCAACTCTAAAAACTCTATCGCAAGTAAAATAGGAATTCTTTTACTGCAAACACAAAGCTGTGAGTATCTTGTATCAACCTTGATAAGTTGTGCAGTAACAGGCTCCATGGCGATCATGATTTGCTGGTAAAATAGATCAGTTGCAGTCGCTATGCCACAACTTACGCCACCTAAAATGTTCATATAAAGCTTTCCTTGTAATGGCCTGTTTCTATGGAGAACACAATGGAAATGGTGTGACTTTTTCTTACTCATTCAGAGGGGAAACGTGAAAAGATTGAGGATCTTCTCAAGTACATCGAGGAGCGACTTCAGACTCTGGAAGAAGAGAAAGAAGAATTGAAGCAGTACCAGAAGTGGGATAAGATGAGACGGTAAGATCACAAACAGAGAAAGCAATCTTAGCATGGACAATGTAGCGTGGAGTTGTATGTCACTCAACAGCATAAACAGGTGGCTTTGCACAAAATTGTGCTGTTCAAATAACATTAACCCAAAGGATAAAATAGAAGACTCAAACATGTCTTGGACAAAATGAACTAATATAATCAATTTTGAGTTGCACGTGCAGGGTATCAAAACTTGAAAAGTAAGTGTGTTTTTGTTTGGAAAAAGATTTTAAACTTTCAGAAAATGTCCTATGTCTGATCGTTATTCCCCCTCTGAACATACAGGTCCTGTTTTAATCAGCTAATTTCTGTTGATTATTAGCCATTTTGATGATGCTCATGTTAGTGTACCCAAAAACAGTAGTAACAAATGGTTACTAAATATATGCTTCTGTTACTTTTTCCAACTGTAAATATCTCAACATTTTTGCTAGGAATCTTACTAGATTACTGTGCAAGAGCCCAAATAATTCCATTCATTGTTATCAAACCTTGATGGTACAACAAATCAAATGTTATATGGTGGTGGTTACTTGGTACTTTGTTGTTTCTTCTCCTAAATACTCCGCAGGGGAGTTTTAACAGGAGGCCAGAAACACCGGGGCAAACCCCTTCTCTTGGCAATAAGTGTTACTGGGTTCTTTTACGTGCATTGCATTGCATTACATAACACATGGGACCTACAGCTTTACATCCCATCCGAAGGACAAAGCAATAATGGTTTAAGTGCCTTGCTTAAGGGCACAAGTGTCCAGACCCAGGCTCGAACCCACATCCTGTTGCCTCTGAAACACCAGAGCATGAGTCCGGAAGGGGGCTCTTAACTGCTAGGCCATGACACTCCGTGTTGTTAGTGTGTTCTTCAATCCCGCAAACTCCCCCAGACAACCTTGTGGATTTTTGCGGAGATTTAGGAAGGTTGGTTCCGCACGTATGTTTGTGGTCTGGTTGTTCGTTCGTTCGTTCGTACGAAGAATATCAAGGTGTACATCATCTAAATAGGAAGATCCTTATTTAGCCAACTGATGGTCTCATCATCGAGCTCTCGAAGTCCAGAAGCACCATGAGGGGATTTGTAGATAGGACAAGCATCGATGATGTGATCCATAGTTTGGATGTTTCCACAGGCACAGTTTGGCGATAGATCAGCTCCAATTTTATGCAGGAAATGTTGTGTACGGCCAACTCCAGATCTGATACGGTTAAGGTTGACCCAGGCTTTTCTTGAGAGGTCACTGCCACTTGGTTTTGCACAGGGCACTAAGATGAACTCCTTCAGGTTGGTAGTGGACGAGTTCCACTCAGGGCTCGATTTACAAAAAAAAAGTGGCATGCACTGGTGCATGTAGACAAAAAAACCTACATGCACCAAGAAAAACCCACATGCACCATAATTGACTTAAACCCGTCTGCTTCTCTGAAGGCATTCTTTCTCTTTGAAATTTATCGAACTTGCGACAGACAGTACATAGCCTTTTTTACTCTATCATGCTCAAGCCTAACATGGCGAAATCGATCCGCCATACATAATTTCGTACATATGTTCAGTACTCGCCTAGAAATCTAAATTTGCCTTCCCGCGTGTTCAGGATGTGTCATTTCGACAAAATTTGCCGTCGATGAAGACCCATACGAACGTGTAGAAATTAGATTTTAACCTGACAAGTGACCTAAACAAATGATCCTGGACAAGTACCCAGGGTCATTTGCGTGCAAAATTATCAGAGCCCTCCGAGCTACCCGTCTGCTTCATGTGGCGCATACGATTGGCCAATAACGAGACCACGTGATAAACGCACCTAATAATTTGGATTCGCACTTATGATCCGGACATAAGGAATGCCCGGAGCGTCAGTGCGATACCAAATTATCCGCAGCATGTATCACGTGGTAAATCACATGCATGATCGGAGGAGATTGCAGGACGTACGTCGAGATCTTGATACTCGTACTCTGAATCTGCTGCGACTGTGCGAGCATGGTGCGAGGAATAATTTATGGATTTATAACAGAAATAACACGTTTGTACACTATCTGGTCAAGTATTCAACAAACTTTATTCTTATTCTCACTCACTGGTAAATATATGCATGAAATGAGTATTTTGGTGGCTAAAAAAGTTACATGCACGTCGTGCATGCTCAGTTAAAAAGCTACGTGCACAAGCAAAAATCTACATGCACTGGTGCATGCGTGCACCGGGTAAATCGAGCCCTGGTTCCACTGGTCTGACCAGCGTTTTGCTATCCAGACGGGTAAGGTGGAGGGGTGCTTCTCAAGCGGTTGTGAATGGTTGTAACACTTCATTTAGAAACTTGTTCCTTTTTTTTTTAACTCACAGCTCACTGGAGTACACAATTCACAATCAGGAGTTGACAGACACACGAAAGAAACTTGATGAGGTATTCCTTATTTACGTATTTGGAAATTTTCTTTGATAGAAGGAACCCACCGTTCTTTGAACAAATGGTTGTGTCAGGTTAAGTGTATTGGGCAGAAATAGCGACTACGAGCATGTTTCTTATGTTCTATTGCAAGCCTGTTAGTCTGTTACAGTAAAACGTCGGAATAACAAACACCTCTGTACCGATCATTTTGTAATAACGAACATCCCGTTCAATTTGCTCCATAATTTATGTACTGTGATGGTTGCATATTGTAGTTAAAACCAGCACGATACTGAATAATATCTTGGAGCTTATTCTCTTTTTACTGTATATGTTTGTGTTTCTTTCAGGTGACATTATCTTTCTTTACTTTAGGTGATTTTGTCAAACGGTGCAAAACGCACTTGCAAAAAATGTGGCACAATATTGAAAAGTTATGCCTGAAATTGTGGGTGGTTTCTTTTTACTTGTGATTTGAATACAACCTAGAAGCCTTGTTTGGAATGTTATTCATAATAGATGCCCTGTTTTTGAATTCCTAGCTTGCCAATAAACGAGAGAATAGCGGTGAAGTCACCAAGACACTGAGAGATGCGCAAGAGGAGGCTTCAAAACGAATTAAGGTAGGAATGGTTTTTTTCCTAGGATTGCCACATAACTGTAGATAGCTCAACTAAAATTAAGCACTTTGTGCTTTCACAAACTCGCTTTAACAATGCATTCTTGGGATATTTTTTATTAATTCACGTCCTTTATTCATAAATTAACAAAAAGCACAGAGAAAACCTCAAACATCATGAACATAAAGATGAATCAAGGACTATCTACATCTTAACGAATCCAGGAGTGAAATTGGCCAAAACATTTATTAATGAAATAAGTTAGTTACTGAAATACAAACAAAATTATTTAAGTAGTAAACCACAAAAAAATGAAAATGGGGTCTGCAGAATAAATTATTGAGCTATCAATTTAATTCAAAATAATAATACGTAATTAAGAGAACCAGGGATGATGATTCACGTTTAGAGTCCAGGTATTTGAATGCATGAGCTATATCCGTACAGAAATGTGAGTGATTTAATTCCCTGGGCCAGAGTTGGAATGGAGGAGGGAATTGGAAGCACTTTTGGAAAGTCCTTCGCAATTGTTATGTACGTGTCAATGTTAAACGACTCATCGAGCTTGTGTACAAAATGTACGGAATGGATTGTCTACATGCATGATGTGCCGTGTCTGCGCATAGAACAACACATAGAACATGTAGAACAATGCGCACCATGAATCCCTGACAGCTGGCACTGGCCTCCCTGAAATCTTAGTAAAACCTGTCAGAAATTTGACTGCAGTTGCACGACGCGCACGGGCCGTATCACGCATGTAACCAGAAATTTAAGGAAGGCGTTTATCGTTGTGTAGAGAATCCGTGAGTGTATTGAGATCAGGTTTAGTTATGGAGAGTCATGCAAATTGCAGCCAAGAAAGAAGGTGGTTACAATACACTTGAGTTTATATTCATCACAGATTTTGGATTCAAGACTTTGCCAAATCCTAGACCCATAGACAGCATCTGACACTTTATCACTCAATTCTGTGCTCCCCTGAAACTTCACTTGTCTCTTTGCTCCGCAGCAATTAAACAAGGAGCTGCGGGAACTGAAGGGACGCATTCGGTCAGCCAATGAGGAACGAGACCAGCTGCTGAATGAGAGACAGGAGCTGTTCAAACGTCGGGCCAAACTGGAACTGGCTGTCAAGGACCTCCAAGAAGAAGTCAATGGGGACATGGATGCCAAGGTGAGACTGCAGAGATAGGGTGCTAGACTTAGGCTGCATCCCAATCTCTTGTCCAGAGCTGTTGTCGAGGTCTTCTTCCAGTACAACTATGTGGGAGCATGCTGACAATAGATATACAGTGGAATCTCGATCAGTCAAATCTCAGGGGAATTGTCTCAAATTTTGAGTTAAGAAGAGTTTTGAGTTATCCAATGGATTTTCTATTTAACAATTGAGGGGAATAAGTTTTTACTTTGAGTTAGAACGGTTTTTGCCTTAACAGGTTTTGACTTATCGAGATTTCACTTTAGCCGTAGCTCTGGAAGCCCGTCCCGAACATGGCCTTAGTATGTCGGATTCAAAACGGCAAGCTGACCCCAGCAAGTGCGATTGTTAGAGTTGTGTTACCCATGCTATTTTCTAGTTTCATCCCCAAAAAATAGATTTCTTTTCTAATTTTTCTAGCAATACAAAAGTTATTCCCTTTTGAACGATTGAATGAGACATGACTGAAAAATATCGGCCCATGTTTAGTTCTTGAATTATTACTTGACAATTTCTAATTATTGGCTGCCAGACAATAATTCCGTTCTCGCGGGGTAGGCTGGTTCCCGCCTTACAATCAGTATCAATAATGTACGGATTGGGAGCCAGTCTGCTCGCTAAGTGGATCTGTTTGAGCCCAAAACAAAAACCTATTTTTCAGAGGGTTGCAGACATCCAAAAATGAAAAATGTCGATTGCTAGTAAACAGGAGGTTGTGGGTTCCTGTCCCACCTGTGTAGGCTTGATATTTATGTTTTTCACACTGCTTTTTGATCAAGGATGAAATCCACGATTAAATTTGGTAAAACCTCTGGTGAAACTTTCACGCACCATTTAAACTGTATAGCCAACATTTTACCATGGCTGCCGCCGGCACAGTATGTGTTTGTGGTTGCTTGAAGGAGAGGCGCATGGCCTTGATATGTGGCCTGGTTGCAAGTTGAATTCAAAATTGTATACAGTGTTTATGGTTGACACAATCGATATTCGCTGGTCATCAGCAACTGTACAAATTCAAACGCTAGCGTAATGATTAGTCACCGTGGTGCATCTGGAGTGGAGTGCGGTAGCCTCGTGGTCTGGGCCATTGAATTCGTGGTCTGTGGGTAATTCTGCAGGTTGTGGGTTCAAGTCCAGCCTGGGGTTATGGTGCGGGTGTCCTTGGGCAAGGCACTTTGTCACTCATTGCTTCTCTCCACCCAGGAGTAAACGGGTACCTGTGAGGGCAGAGATGGTTAGTGTGGTTGATTGAGCTGCTTTGTGCCGATATGGCAGCATCGAGCTGTATACTCCCTAGGGAGCTGAGATGGTATTTGGTATGTTAAATTGGCCCAAGGAGCAGGGGTAATAATGATGTAAAGTGCTTTGATCTTTAAGCGCTATGTACGAACTGTTATTATTATCTGATGCTTTGTAAATAAAATATCGCATAAATAGAAGGTCCCGTTTTAAAATATTGAATACACGTTTTCATTGATGCCATTTCTTGATCTTTGCATTGGCAGAGTCGCATTGAGGACCAACTGGAAAAACTAGACAGTACAATCCAGCAGAAACAGAATGATTTGGATCAAATAATGCCGCGATATGAAGAATTGAAGAAGGAAGAAGAACGCTGCTCAGCCAGGTCAGAACATTTTTAAACAGGTTGACTTCTCTGGACACTTTATGGGTTTGTGGCTTCTGACTAATATTGCTTTTAAGAGTGAAGATATGACAATATTGGGACTGCGCCTACATAGGGCTGGATGGCTCAGTGGGTCTATAGAGTGATGATCCAGAGTTTGCAGATCCAAATTCTGTTTGAGTCAACTGCTTTGCTGAAACTTCTTTTAATTAAAATTCACTATTATATGTGTTAGGCAAAATGAGACGGAACTGGGCACAGGCCATAGTGCAAAAAAATGCAAAAAAAAAGAATAGGGGTGATTTTTGAGTTTCAGATTGAGTGTTAGGCCAAAAAAAAATATATATTCGGTCTCTGGTCAGACCAAAGTTCCGGAATTGATGCTGCCACGCGGCTTTTTTTTTTGTTGTGCTTTTTTTTCTTTTTTTCTTCAAGCTTGGATTGTACAGACAAGGTGGGTACTATTTTGCTTTTTTGGTGTCCTCATGTACATTAGTGTCCTCCATAATTTGCCTTGGTGCTTTCGATCATTTGCCTTGGTGCAATTTCCCATTCCTTGGTGCTCTTTGGTAAAAAAAATTGAGGAGGTGCGGAAATAGAGGGCGCTGTTGGAGCTACCGTGGAACATTTTGGGGGGAAAAAAAGATCGACGCGCATGATTAAAATCGACGCGCGCGCTGACCAGAGACCGAATTATTATTTTTTTTTTGGCCTTATTTGTACTCTTTTATACTTGTATGTCTACTGCACATATTTTAAAGAAAAAGTATAAAAATCATGGACTAAAAGTGCTTTTAAGGTAAAACAATGGGCATCTTTCATTTTCACAACTAAGAAGCTTGAAACTTTGAAGGCCTTTTTCTCAGTGTTTTACTTTTTTGACATGTTGGTAAATGCGAACTTTGAGCAGCCATAACTTGTCAACGGAAGGTCCTATTGAAGTGCAACAAACAGTATTGCAATGAGAATTGTATTCTCATTCCAAAAACCCACAAACCCTCATTTCGACGTCTGCCCAGTTCTGTCTCTTTTACCAGAAATCCTCACGTGTCAGATTTTCAGTTGCAGCTTATCCTTCTTGAGTAACTCCCAATTGCACCTTTGCAGCCTTGCAAACATTGCTTTGCATTGTGACTTTGATCGTGTTCCCTGGCCGCATGGTAAAGCCAGGTTTATAGCTTCTGAAAAGCGGCCCTTGAGCAAAAACACTGACTCATTATGAGACTGCTAAACTATTTATTGCTGGATAGCTCAGTTGGTTGAGCATGACCTAAATATTTATTACAAATGAATCTAGTCTGTTCTACCCCCAGTGATCACCTAAATGTGATTTTTCTACACTAGAAAGGTATCTTGTTCCAGGTTTCTAGTGTAGTTACTGTTAATTGTGGAGTGTTGTGGTCTCACTGTCTGGAGCATCGAATTCAAGATCTGTGGATAGTTCTGCAGGTTTTGGGTTCGAGTCCAGCCTGTGAGGTTTCGATCGATGCGTCCATTGGCTATACATTGAGTCCCAAATTGCTTCCTACCCTGGAGTTAGGTGGGTGCTTGTCAGAGGGCAGCTAGATGGTGATTGTGTTTGCATTAGCAGTATGCCCCTGAACAGTAGCTGAATTGAGCTGCATACTCCAAGGGAGCTGAGATGATATAAGGGGTGTTTTATATGCCCAATGGGTAGGGTTAATAAAAATGAAAGTCCATATATTTTGATCTTTTGTAAAAGCTTTATATGAATACCCATTAGTTTGATTATGTTGATCTCATCCCAAATTTTTCTATGAACTACTGACCTACCCCTAGTGTCTCTGAGATAGTTTGTAGTTGATTTTAATTGTAAGTTCAATAAATATATCCTACTCTTTTTGATTATCCAGGCTCCAAGTGTGCGAGCAGAGACGGACTGAACTGTTTGCCAAGCAGGGACGTGGAAACCAGTTCACCACCCGCGATGACCGGGACAAATGGATCCGAAAAGAACTCAAGTCGTTAAATAAGGCCATTAAAGATAAGGAAGAACAGGTATTGGATAATACTGAGTGCAGTTGATGACCTTTCACTGTTTGCAAATCGTAAGCGTAAGATCATTTGCATTGAATCACTGGGTTTTTTTTAAAGTGTAACATCCACTGAGCTGAAACTTCAACAGGTTAGGTTTTGAACACTCCTCTTTTGATTTTGAGTGGTGTTATTATTGGAAATGGGAAAAAAAATGCATGAAAAGCAAATGATCCTATCTGCCTTTCATTGAGCACTTTCATAGGCAATCTCAAGTTTCATCAAGTCTCTTTGTACTATGCTAACCCCAGCACACATCGTGTCAAAAGCCGGCATTGTAATCCACTCAATTTAAAGTCAAATAAAAAATAACTAGGGAAGATTAACCCTTGCTCCACAACACCCTCCAGCTCACTTCAATATTTGCCAAAAGTGCCTTCACAATTTTGTTTGCAGTGCCCTTCAATGTATGCCACAATACTAAGTCTTATGACTTGCAATCGCTGGCAATAAACAGACCAAAGTAAACTTGTCTGTACTGAGCTTCCCTTAGGCCCTCCTAATTCCTCTGGATTAATGCCATTTGCTGACCGAAAGATAAGCCCTCTTAATGTCATTTTTATGCATTGTTTAGAATTCACTTGGCTGGTGAGTCAAAGCATCTTTTAGTACATTCCAGGTGGAGTGACAGTGACAATAAATTTTATTTCACCGTACGGCCTCTGCTGAAACAAAAGACAACTTAACAATTACAATTTCAAAGGATATTTAACAAAATTACAATACACAGTTACAAAAATAAAAATAATATAATATAAACTAGGAATTTAATTAAGACACAGAATGTACAACAGGATAAAAAAGGAAAAAAGAAAGAAAGAGAAGATATGCAGTATACAACTAGGCACCAGTAACAACAACATGAAATATTCTAAAATTTATCCATGATTTGCGAGCAGAAGTTAGCGAGTTTTTTTTCTTCAGTTCTATAAAGTTGGTTGTGTTGAGGAGATGGGCTATTTTAGGGTGTTGGGCTTATGAAGGTAATAGGGCTTGAGATATTTGGCTCTTTCAGTGGCTGTCGATGGGCATTCAAACAAGTAATGAAATTCATCACCTAATTTGTCTTGTTGCAGGGTTCTCCCCATGTACAAACGTGCGTATCGGCCCGATACGCTGGAATTGCGGCCCGATACACCGACAAAAATGCCGATCACATTTTTCATCCCCCGATACGCACAATATAATTATTATACAAGCCATTAAAATGCACAACATAATACGCCATACACCGTTTTATACGCCATTATTTCATCTTGACATGCAAAATCTTGACAAAAATCCCGTTTTTCTGATGCATGTGTGATCAAAATGCACACGATGACGGGTCTTTCGCGTCGACCGCCAGGACCCAGCTATATATTAGCGCATACAGTATGGTACACTGGTTCCCTCCGCGTGCTAACAGTATTAATGCTATGATGAAGGACCGGAACCAGTGACTACTGCCTCGTGCGTGCATACATGATGATGATGTCGGCCGAAGTTGGATCGTAAAAGCACCAAACAGACATCGATGGAGAAAGATAATTTTTGCAAATTAATTCACAGAACGTGATCTTTATTTTCTGTGTATGTGTTTTCCATTAAAATGACGAGATTGCAAAGCTCGAACTTGTGGCGAAACATCGTAGCATGCTTCTTAGAAGCAGTAGTACAAAATTTTCGGCCACATGGGATGGGCCGTACACAGTGCAGTAATGCACACTGATACTGCGCTGTGTACACGGCGCAATGTACGACCGGCCAGACTGAATGTTGACGGCGCCAGGGGCCGTGATGTACGTTAAGCATATAGTGGAGTCAACCACCTCAAATATATTTTTAATTAGGTGAGGCAAGTTTTAATCACTTTTGATGGTCAGTCTTGATAATTTTCGTGGTGCAAAGAAAAATAATCCAGGCACAAAACTAAATGATTTTTTGTTCAATATAATCCATTCAATCACGTGTTTTTATTTCTCCATGATTCAATCGGCAGCCAAAAAAATTGGCGAAATAATTTTTTCGACCTACAGACGCTATTTTGAAAGGCATGTAATCAGAAGCAAAATTGATTTTTTTTTCTTCACCTTAATTTCTTAATTTGAAACTTGCTTGTACATACTTTCTAGATCAGGAAGTTTTAACACAGGTTTTGAAATGTTGATATTTTTTTAAAGTAAAACATTTTGATATTTGTTTATCTTTAATTACCAAAAATATCACAAGATCTCCTCTAAATTTTAAGGAAAAATCTTCCTCTATAAAATGCACCAGAGGGCCTCTAAAGTTCAAAATTTTGCAGGTTGGTGAATCACAACAAAACTTCCCCCACAGTTTTGAAAAAATCCTGGGGAGAACCCTGCTTGTTGGCACAGTACACAAACTCGACAATCCCTACTTATATTTTGGAACCTACCACTAACGACAGGCAGCCTGTGGTTACCACATCTGAATTTACATAAGCTAATACGCTCTTTTGCATCTAATTTTACCAAGTAAGTTTCAAATCCAAGATCTTCTTTGAAAATTCTATAATTTACACAATGGCTGTTTTGGGCATTCAGAGTTTGTAAACGGATATCGGATGACCTCAGACTGATAGCATTTTTTAACCACGTCCTATTGATAACAGTACCATTGTACTGTGCATTGGCATGTCCAACTGACATGCGCTAAATTCCACCAAAAGAAAAAAAGTTATGCCACCGTTCATTTGAAGAGCCAGTCACTTGACTTGGAGTTGATGACTTGAGCTTAAACCTTAGGATGTATTTATACAATGTAAAGTTATGGTCCCTTTAAGAAATAATTCTTTATTGACATACAAGAATGAAAAACTTAATGTTAGGTGTTTTTTTTGTCCGGCACCTTTGTCCCAGATTGCACGTCAGCGGGAAGACATCGCCTCCGACATGAAGAAGAATGAAGACCTGGAGGTCCGAATGGCTAAGCTGAATATCGACATTGAACAGATGAAGGATTCAGTGGACACCTCCAACCGCAGTCACTACGATCAGAAGAAACGCAAAGACGAACTTCAGAACGAGAGAAAGTGAGTAAACGCTTGCTCTACTACATCCTCCAAACACTTTACTGTTTGCCTTTAGTATCACGAGGTTCCTGTAAAATATTGAATACCAAGCTTATCCTCTTTTAGGTAAATGAGCACCCTCAAATTCACTGTAATGGGAGTCTTTGCCAGTGTTGTAGTCCAGTACTGTTATCAGAGTAGAAGTACTGCCGAGTATCAAGCTATCAAATACCAGTCACATCTGAATAAGTGACCCTTGAGAACGAGTACTTGGACCTTCAAGTACAAGTTTTGTGAAGCCGAGTTCAAGTACTTGGACCTCTGAGTACAAGTATTTTATGGAGTACTCAAGTGAAAAGTATTAAAATCTCAAGTAATGAGATCCCACACAGACACTGGTCGCACAATGTACAAGATGAAGCATGTAGTCTGTCTACCCTTCCCCATACCACTCTCAAGCTGTCCAACTCACTTTGCTCTGCCCACTCCAACAGTGCCCAATCTCCATGAACATCCAACCTCTAACTAGGGCTGTCCATTTAATATTTGATTGATCGAAACTACGTTTGATTGATCGAAACTACGTGCTGCACCTGTCAGAAGTTGTGTGCTCCCTTTGAAATAAGCGCGTGGCAAGGAGTGTTTTGTAGTAAGTAGGAGTGTTTTGTAGTTAGTAGTTTATAGCTGTCGATGGATTTAACCCAGTCCTTCTGGATTTGAGGTGTGCAATCGCAACCCCACGCCATCCCGAGAAGCTTCCCGAGAAGTGTGATTAATTGCACGCCTAAATTTCCCTGGACCACAAAATCACACACCTAGAAAACCACACGCCTAGAAAAATCACACGCCTAAAAAAATCCAGGTGTGCCTTTTTCCACAGGCCTGTGATTTTCAAATCACAAGGACTGTTAACCTGCTAAAAGTATGGGAACAATGAGCCACTGTAAACAAAAACAGTTACTGTCAACAAAAATTGGCATCGGACAATAAAGCACAGCAACTTTAGGATTAAAACAACATCAGAATCATGTGTGTACATGTATGCTAGTGATTTATCTTTCAAATATTCCAACCAGCAAATAGCTATTTGAATATACGGTTGATGATCGAATATTCAAATATTTGGTATATTCGGGACAGCCCTACCTCCAACCCACAGGGCTTCATGGGAAAGTATTCTGTCAGCTGATGGTGAAACCCTATTTAAATGAAAAAGAAAAAAAGGCCTCCTAAAAAGGGTTTTTTAATGAAGGTACATCCGAGAATGGGAATGAATTTGCAACACTTTGTGTGAAATAAATGGTTTTCAGATGTAAGATAGGATGGGCCAAGTAAAGTAGTTTGAACAAAGAAACAAATAAATTCAGTTGTTAATTTTTTCAAACTGAACTTTTCTGATTTATGGGAATTCATAAACCAGATTTCTCAAACTGTATCTCCGCTTTTCTTAAAGTTCCCTGTGGAGACAAGAGAATAGCATTCAGCAGGAGATAGCAACGACCAAGGAAGAACTACACAAGAAAGAACAGACGCTTCGCTCCATGACTGGCAAGGTAGGAAGTAGGAGTGTTCAGGTAGACTTGGTAGAATTGGACCCTATGTCATGCAGTTGTTTGACACAAAAGTTTACGAAGCACAGAAAATCTTCTTTGAAAAAATAGGTCAACATTTGTACAATTATGCTTGAAAAAGTGTATGTGGCATTTTTGGTGCATTTGAAAAGTCATGATGTAGTCTGGGCTTGATTGTGTTTGCAGGCTGTGCTGCGTGGCATCGACAGCATCAAGAGAGTCCTGGATACCTTCAGGTCAAAGGGCATGACCCGGGAGCTGGAAGGTTACCACGGCGTCCTGATCGAGAACTTCCAGTGTGCCTCACGCTTCAACACCTGCACTGAGGTCACCGCAGGAAACAGGTGGGGGATTCAGATGAATGTGGTATTATTTCACCTATACATGTGAACAAGTTCTGTATTGGGCAATTCTGTAAATTTGGATGTACATGGCAGACACTTTATTGAGCTGCTGTTCGAAAAGGGAATGTGATACATCACTAATATGTGACATCTAATGAGTAGAAAACAAAATTTACAGACTAAACTAACGTACCACCATCTTAACGACCATGTTCATGTACATCATGTGAACGGACGTACGTGGAATTTTACGGAACTGCCCATTTCCACATTCTGCATTCAACCCTTAATGCGTGCTTTTGGGGTACAGGTAAAACAATCCTTGTGTTCGTCTTTTTGTAGCCATTGAAAAGACCTTGGCTCTTAGCCAGTAGCGACGCTATGGGGGGGGGGGGGGGGGGGGAATTGGCCTCCCAATTGTCTTCCTTTGGCCCCCCTTCAGAATACTAGAGCAAGCTTCTGGCTACTCACCATTGTAGTTTGTGAATATGAGACCTGATGAGCATGGCATTGATCACTCTCCATTTATCTCGCAGGTTGTTCTACCACATCGTTGACACGGACGTCATCAGCACTAAAATCCTGTCCGAGATGAACAAATCCAAGATGCCTGGCGAGGTCACGTTCTTCCCTCTCAACCGTCTTGAAGACAGAGAGACCCAATACCCAGAATCCCCGGTAAGTTTGACCCTCGACCCCACTGGCACTGCCAAGGCATTCTCACTGTATATATGGCGCGGTGACTATTTACCAGAGTCAAATGCAAACTGGGAATTGAAATTGTAGCGCCAGTTTGTTTTGGGAATTGAAATTAGTTGCTGATTCTAGGTCCCAAACAGTTCATTCTAGTCGGTCCCTGACAATTTTGAAAATAGGGAGGTTCCGGCATTCGTTGAGAGATTGTGCAGATTCAAGTAAGAAATGAATTCCGTGGAGATTTTAAAAATGAAAATGAAATATACACATCCAAAATATTAGAGGACTTAATGTTTCGGATTCTGGCAGGACCTTTCTCAAAAGGCAAAATAACATTTGTACAGAAACAAACAACTAGGCGACACACAGCTTTGAAATAGCACACAGGGCGTCAAATTGCAGGCTTATCTCCTCCATCTCACTAACGTATCAGCTGGGTCCAATTTGTTGGGTCCCTGTTACATCTGACATGAATGAGATTTTGTAATTCAGGACACATTCATGAATGCCTTCTATCTCCAAGAGTGAGTATATAAAGCAAAGTGCCTGCCAAACAAATGAAGATAGTGTGAAGCCAATTTGAATGACAAATTACACAGGTCAGGTGTAAGAGGGACACCAGAAAATGTCGCACTTTTGGACTCAAAATGTATGTCAATATGAACCAGAAATGTCCGAAATGGGTTTTGTTCCAGACAAAATGTCTGGAACGTGAACAATGTCAATCATTGTTCAGTTTTAAACATTTTTCTCAGAGCAAAAGCGTTTCAGACATTTATCGTTACTAGTGAGTCAAGTAGTCAAAAGTTTTTACATTTATCCATGTTTTGAATATTTAAGAAAATATAAAAATCTGAAAAGCTCTAACAAATCTTTTCAAAGATAAATGTCTTTGCTGCTTCATATGATTGCTAGCTTGATTAACTAAGCTGTGCTTGATCCACAGGATGCCTTGCCCATGTTACACAACCTCCAGTTTGACGCCAAGTTTAAGGCTGTACTGAACCACGTCTTTGGCAAAACGCTCATCTGTCGCAGCATTGATGTGGCAACGCAGTTCTCCAGAACACAGAATCTAGACTGTGTCACCCTGGAAGGTATTTCAAATACAGAATAACAACATTGTTAGAAGAAAATGTCACTTAAAGGGACACAGCATTTTGGAAAGTGCCCAATTCGGGCGATTCACAATGCAGTGCGCCACCAAGAGTTTGCCATGGAGAGTCCATTTTAGGCCGTTTTTTTTTAATTACTTGGATTACGGAATCGCCGCCGAAAAAAATCGGAATTTTGAAAAAAATTAAAAAAATCGCCGCCGGAAATTGTCGATTCTGACTACCCCAAAAAAAAAAAAAAAAAAAAAAAATGTGCCTATTGTACAAAAAACTCTATATTGCGCGCTGTCCAGGCCTGTAAACCATAGTATTAGTACTGGTTTGATCGAACGACATGACTTAGACTGGCGACGACTACAGACTGTGCCGTGCGGGCCGCGCGCAGCCATGTATGGTGCACATGGTGAGTCCGTGCACAGACCACACGTGGCCGTAAATATTGTGCATGGCCAGGCCGCGCGCTGTCAATGCATGCAGTGTGCAATGCATGCATTGCAATAGGAACCAGATCTTCCATGTCTGCTATGTTGAAACATTAGCGTAAAGTACAAACTAGCGTTGTCTTTGATTTTGTTTTATTGTTACACCGACTTTGTTATTCCTATATATTCTTATGTGTATTATACTCTGATTTTGCTTTAAACGTCTAATTTGAGAAAAATTGGCTAAAGTTGCGTCAAGTTTGAGGTGTTTGGTGCTCGGGTCGCAACATTTATTATGTAGGGGTGAGTAAAGTCGTACCTTTGCACCTTTTGTGTAAAATGTGTATTTCTATTGTTCTAAAGGAGATGTTTGGAAAGGCGTTGTTAGAAATATATACTTTAGATATTCTGAAATTACGGGTCACGTTCTGTTCAACAGTACATGTACAGTGAAACTATACCGCTCCCCCGTAGTGAATAGTGGTCTAGTCCTCTGACCTGTTTGGTGCATGCATGGAATCGGACAACCTAGCTAGCTATGCACTGTACTGGGTCACGTCATGTACGTTCACGATGCCACAGCACCCGGAACCTACAGTCTACGCGTTTGTTATGAGCCACGGTTTTTCATTTAGTTGCTGCCATTCTTTGTACACAGAGCATTACAAAACTCATAAAATATACGCCAGTACCAATTATTGCACAGGTTTGAAGAAATAAAGAAAGGAAAGGGCCGTTGGTCACTCCATGGTCACTATTTCTTTGAAACCGTGGTTTTGAAAATGCAGTGACTGTTCATTCTCGTGCCCGTTTTTGTTTCTTCATGTCTCTATGGGCGCCGCCATGTTGGATGATAGGGCGCCCCCATTTTTTTTTTTTTTTTTTTTTTTTTTTTCATTTCCCGCTCGCCGCCGGAAATGGGGACCCAAAAATTCCGTAATCCAAGTAATTAAAAAAAAAGGCCTTATCAAGTTTACAGTGGACAAAACGTGGCCCATTTGAATGAGTGTGTCAGTAGACAGCTTGAGCTAATTTGTTATAGATTGGGGCATAGCGTTCTGCTGCCTTACAAAAAACATATTGATAAAAAGAAAAGAAAAGGGCAAACAGATACTCGAATCATACGCTTACGAAACTACTGACCGGAAAAACAAACAATGTCAAATGTCCCGCACTGCGAATTTGTTAACTATCTCCCACAATGCACTGGGAAAGATGAACTCTCCATGGCAAACTCTCGGTGGCGCACTGCATTGTGAATTGCGTGAATCGGGCTACAAACTGCCTTTTTTTATTATTTGGAAAAAATATTTAAAAGCAGAATATCAACATCAACACAACCATATCTCAAAAATTGCGAGAACAAATTTGAGGGGTCAAAATTTTGACTCTCAAAAAATTGAGCTGTTTGGGTGCTACTCGTAATTCCAGTTGCACATGTTCCTTTGAAAATGTCAATTAAAATGTATGTGTGTTCACCTGCTATTGTTTTAGATTAATCAATTGACTGCAGCTTTGTCAGTCTGCGTGGGAGTTTGCTTGTGAGCTATGGGAACTTGTCTGCCACCACTCCGGCCGCGCTGCATGCCAAGTATATGTACAGTGCGGGTGCATCACATGCAGTGTGGAGCAGTGCGGGAAACAGTTAACACTTGTGTATTGGTGGTGCAAGTAATGGAACTTGTACACATAACGTGTACCTTACATTGAATTGTCCGACATGCACATTTGGCCAAATTTCGCAAACGTTTCATGTTTATGATTGTTTGCTTACCTTATTTTAAAGGTATACGTCGCAACAGGAAATCAATATAATGTCGTACATTTATGGAGCAATCATTGGAGATCCTTGTTTGCTTACATCTGACGTTATACATATTTCAAGCGTTAAATTTTGAACCAAGTTTTGAGGACCAAAATTTTGTACCCCAAAATTCTTTTGCATAGTAATTACATGGAAACCACCCAGCAAATTGCCAAGCTATAGTTATGTGAATGGTTATAATAACGATCCTTACAACTATTATCATTTCATTGTAAATGCATTTTCTATCTAAAAAAGGAACTTTCTCTCCGTAGTGCTCTATTTATTCTTCAGAATTGGGGGCCCCTGTACATTTTTTATGATATCACCCCCACACAGTTTTGGCACTGAGAACTCGTTACTTTTTGGCTGATGTCTTGTGCATGTTTCTAAACCAAAATTGTAAAAGTAAGATGTACTTTTCTCATGAAATGTCCTAATTTTTTAAGAATAGAGGACATCATAAGGGCAAGCCACTCAATCATGAACATATCTTTGTTTGAAGGTCTCCATTCTTGATGGATTTTATGGTTTCAAAGCGCATTACTATTATTATTACTGTTCATCAGGAATGAGACCATTTTTCTGCACCAACTCGAGATCAGCTCAATTTGGTCTGTACCCTCACAGGTACCCATTTATACTCCTGGGTGGAAAGAGGCAATTGTAAAAAAGTGTCTTACCCAAGAACACAAGCACCATGTTCCCCATCAGGGTTTGAACCCATGGTAACACGGCACATGAGCCAAACACCATAACCATTAGACCACAGCGCCCCAAGATTGTTTCAATAAGCAACCTTTTTACATTTGCGCACCAAAGTAGCAACAAACCTAATTTAATCTGTAGTTTTAAATTAAGTACATGATCAATTCCTCAGTTGAAACGGTCAGGAGCAACTATAACCAAGTATCGACCGTTGCAGTCAATCGGAACAACTTCAGAGTCGGGTCAAAATCTGTTTAGGTCAAAATCTTTTTTGGTCAATTCAAGTCGAGTTCCTCCTGTTACTACATGTAGTTGGATTGACAGGAGTCTGGAACACCAGTTTGGAACGTGTTTTAGAAACTTGGTGTGACGGATAACACTTACTTGTCCCCTGTGCCTAGGTGATCAAGTCAGTCGCCGCGGTGCGATCACCGGCGGTTACTACGACACGCGCAAGTCGCGCTTGGAGCTGCAGAGCGGCATCTTGGAACTGCGCCAGAAGCTGAGCCGAGAGGAGCAAGAGTACGAGGAACTACGGGAGAAACTGCAACAGGTGGAGGTGGACGTGACGCAGCTCATGAGTGAAATGCAGAAGATGGAGACCAAGAATAGGAAGAACAAGTCAGTATCAAGACAAAGGATATTACTATGCCTCATTTATTGAAGAAGAAAACAGTGTCCCCTGAGCTAAAACATGGACAAATTGGGAAAAGGAAACGGATTTGCAAGCTCAGTTGGTAGAGCACCAGTACAGCATTCTAGAGGTCCCAGGTGCGAATCTCGCTCTGGGCAATTTCGTGTTAAGCCTTCATGATTGAACAAAATATTGGATAGTTAACTCTATTGCAATGAGGAATTACTCATGGAATAGGAGTTATCCACAACACGGTGTGTTATCAATTGTCACCGAAGAGGCCATATTTCAACCTCACAGTGGATTTCTTGTGTAATGCTGTCCCTTGTCACTCAAATGCGCATAAGTAACAACCATCATTGTTTAACCCATTAGCACTTGAACTACATTGTATTACATTTTAATATTCCCTGATGACTTATAAAATCATAAGAGTGCCAGGCGGTTTTGGGCGCTACAGGGAGTAACAAGTAGGGCGGTTTGGGGTGGTACATAACCAAAGAACTGAAAAGTATCAGGTCCAAGTCTAGTGCAGAATATATATCCTTGGGTAATATCTACAGATGCAAATGTTTTCCAACAATGCATACTGGAATGGCCTCTGTGTAGTAGCCTCTTGGTGTGCACAGTCATTGTAAACTACTCGTCTTAATGTATCATTGTCTTTGGTGTTTGTTACCAGGGACATCTACGAGAAGATGAAGAGTGATATGCGCATCATGAAGGAAGAGAGCCAGGTCATCCAGAGGGCCTTGACCCCTAAGGAGAGGCGTCTGTCTAGTCTCATTACCAGCCTGGAAGCCATGAAGGGATCTGCCCAGTCCCTGGACGATGAAATCGGTGAGTGCTTCTACTTGGCGTAATGGTAGTGATGGAAGATGCTCATTCTGAGAAAATCTATTTTGGTGTACACCTATGCATATTTAGTCTTGGCTAATTCCCTATTTGGCAGGTTCAACCGAACTGGGTTTTGGGAAATTAGAAGAGTGGTTGGTTGAATGGTATGTGAATCTTTGGATTTAGGGGTGGGCTGGACAATCCGGTTAGTAAGTGACTGCGTCATACACGTGCACGCACCACTGATTACTAGCGCCCATTGGCTAAACACGCCATTTTGCACTACTTCGGTTCCAATGGTTCCAATGAGTTTCAATGCCCTGTGTGCACAGGGCGCGGTTTAAGTTGAAATGACGTCACTCACGAACCAGGTAGATACATTTCCTTAGGTTTAGTAGTCATCTCAATAAATATCGGGGATAAGTCGCATGGAATTTTATCCGGAATGGGCCCACTGTATCAAGTATGTGTTGGAGGATTCTGAACAACTTCCACGAAATCTCCATGTTATGAAGTTATCAGTTTGTAAACAATGCCGATAAGTTCATTGACTGAAATTGGTCCGAATCCTACAAACACCCGATACAGTGGGCCCGCTTTGGATATTTATTGAGATGACTCCTTAGTGGGAATGTGTGTGACTGTATTGCCTGTAAGGCCATATTTTAACCCTAACTCCCAAGGTATTTTTGCTAAGATGCAACGTCAATCCTCCAACTGCCTCCGTGTATTAAGTTGCATACAGCCTGAATCCTCCAAAATCATCCGTTATTTTTTGAATGTGGTCCTTGGAGGGGTGACCACTGCCTCAATCCTGCAAAATCCTCCAGCAATCACCGTCAATATGTTGAGGCAGAACCAGTGACATTCTGGAGCAGTGCGGAGGTTTTGAAGTATAATCTAGGCCTAAATTTATGCACTGCTGATCTGAACATAAACAACACAAGGTCCGGCCCAAGACCTTGACACAGTGCATCCTCCAAAATCAGCCATTGTTGCCATATAGCCTCAATCCTGCAAAATCCTCCATCTCGCAAAGAGGATTTTTGAGGATTTGCGAAGGTTAGGGTTAAAGCCCGAGATAGGTTACAGTTGCCATGTATATGCTAGCATTTTTTGTGGATGATGATGAACATAATATGAAATCCATGTTTAGACTAGTGTTTTCAAGGATCATTTGGCTGAAACTTTTCCTATGCTGTTGTGCGCATGGGCCTTTGACCATTAAAAAAAAAACCTTGGAGTTTTCTGGTGATGTATTTGGAGAAAAAAAAATCGTCTTACATTTTTAACATTTTTTACATGTATGTGTTTTGTCTTGCAGGCACGGACTTACTGTCTCAGTTGAGCGTTGGTGACCAGCGTGAGGTAGACAGTCTGAACGATGAGATCAAGATGCTGAATCAGCAGAACAAACAAGCTCTGGCAGACAGGATCAGGGTAGGTCATCAAGGCCTTCTTAGTCCTCCAGGATTGTTTGCTTTCATTGATTGAAAATATGATTTAGAGTTAATATACAACATTTGCTTTTGCTGTAATTTTCAGAAATGGATGGATTCAAAGGTTGGAATATTATAGAGAATATTGTTACACTGATTGTGTTCATAGATGCTGAAAAAAAAATTTGCGTCGGGGCGATGTAAAACGTCGGTGAAGGGCAAAACCTAATTTGATTTATATCCCCCCGACGCAAAATTCCATATTATATAATAGTTTATGCGGTACCGGCTGCTATGTACATCAGATTCGAACCGGCCAACCGTTCCCGTTAGCTAGGTGGTGGAGTGGTAAGACATCTGCACTAGAAAGCAGGAGGTCGTGGGTTCGAGTCCCACCCGAGTGATTTTTCCCAACTTTCACTCCGGAGGTAACACACTGAGTATACAGTGTTTAAAACGTCGGTGAAGAGCACAACCTAATTTGAGTAATAGGGGAACAGAGTTAGAATTTCAAATTGATTGTCCGCAGTGAGGGAAAGTTAGTGTTTATTGATATATCCTCAAAGCAGATACCGCTTATTCCATTTTTTTTTCACATCACAATAATTGTTTTGTCAAAACTAATAATTTATGTTTCTCTGTCAACAGCTTGAAGGTGAAAAGAACAAGATTGAGAACCTTCTGTCGGGTAATCTGATGCGCAAACGAGAGCGCTTAGTAGCTGTAAGTAGCTGAGTGTTAAGTCAAGTTTTCAAGTGTTGAATTAAAAAAATCTGTAATTGAAGGGCAAAACCAGATATTCAAATCAGGGCCCGTCTCACATCATATCTGGGACAAGTTCATGACAAGTTGCTGAGATTATATCGGGTGTAAGTTGCAGGATTCTGAACAACTACCCTGCAATCAAAAATATTTGATGAGCATATGGTATTTGGAATTGAAAATAGGATGATTTCAATGTACCAATGCTAATTTAGTGAATCCTGAAACACAGATTAATTAGTTTATCTTTATCTACCTGTGTATTGCAATTAATCAATTATCACCAATGTCAAAGTTGATGCAAATGACAAGTTTAAAATCATTAATGTAGGGTTACAAGTTTAAAATTACTAATGTTCGTGTTTGTACCATGATATTGTACTTTAAAGTACATTTACAAGGTGAAACCCAACTTTAAAAATGTTCAGTAGTAATAAAGCCATGTGCTGCGCTCTAAACTACATTGTATGTATGCAGTTTAGAAATCACCACTTGGTTTTGTTACTACTGAAAATCAGTTAAAGTTGGGAGCTATGAGCATGTTCGGGCAAGGACCATTTGTCAACTACTGGTTGATATGTGATGCAACTTATGCATGCGCACTAAAAGCAACGTGTGAACGGCTGTAGTCAAATGATGGTCAAAACATCATGGTGAAGCTTCTTTATCCTGGCTCCCTGCTGTGCATCATAGTGCCTGTGGCTATTGGTGACCAGTGATGGAAATGTGACCTAAGCTTCGGTTCCAAATAGTCCACCAGTCGAGTAGTCTAATCATCCTGTGTTTGAGTGAAGCTCATCGAACCATGGTTAGCCATAGTCCTCACTTGACCTTACTCTTTGATGTAATACAAGTTTTGTATGGTCTTTCAGGAGCTGCAAGAGATCTCAGTGGAAGACCGCACCCAGCGGCTGGAGACATGCCTGGCGGAGTTACAAGGCACAGAGATGTCTATTGAGACCAACAAGGCCCGTATCGAGGACTTCGAGAGCCAGATTGAGAGCCTGAACCGGGAACAGGTGACTAAGCAATCTGACCTGGAGGACAAGAAGAACAAGGAACGAGACTTTGGGGACAAGATCAACAATGACACCAAGGCTCTGGAGAAGATGACCAATAAACAGAGTCTGCTCCTTAAGAAGGTCAGTCATCATCCCAAGAGTGTACAATTGAAATTTATTTTGATCAGTAGATTGTTCCCTTTTCAAACAACTGATTTAATTTTACATCAGTCGGGAAATATAAATAACGCCTACAACAAAACGTACAAAAAACAACCATCCATTGACCTTTTAGAACGTTTGTCTTGACTTTATTTTTATCAAGTTCGTCTGTCTTCCTTTTAATAAGTTTCATTCAAAGGGTTTAAATGTTTTTTGGATGATCATTTTTTTCGTGCATGCAGTTGCGCTTTCTAAAAGAAAACCTTAACTTTCACCAAGTGGTTTACGATTATTCAAACCAAAATTTGTTACTGAATAACTGACGCAAGCGTTACCAGTAGTTGTTGTGGGCCAAGTTGGTCATAATTCTCTCAAAACCAGTAATTTAACGGCACCATCCAAACTAAAAACAAATCTGTGATTTTTCTTGTTAGATTTTAAGGTTTGCATGGTGAAGGGAGCAATAAGATAAAGATTGTAACAAATCTCTATATAACACCCCTTCACCGTTGGAATCCCTTTTGTCTCCTGACGACGGACAGAGCATACTGTCCGAAAGATTGAGTTCCCCTGGTTCTTTTCAGAAACTCACAAAAGAGATTTTTGACAAGGTGCTACCGTAGATTTTTCTTGTATTGACCTTGGTAGTTAATATTGGCAGCTCTAGGATGATCGTGTTGCAATTGCTCATTTGCAATTCGTACAACGCAGTTTACACACTCCCTGTGAAGGTTATTTGCATATCCAACTGAGTGACAAAAATAATTCACCCCATGTACTTGGTACTTGGTGGGTTCTTCTCCTAAGGACTTCCACAAGGGAGTATAACTAGGAGGCCAGAAACACCAGGGCAAACCCCTTCTCTTAGCGATAAGTGTTACTGGGTTCTTTTATGTGTGTTAGGCTTTATACAACACACGGGACCTCCGGCTTAACATCCCATCCCTTATTGCTTCCGAGGGACGAAGCAATAATGGTTAAGTGCCTTGCTTAAGGGCACAAGTGTCCGGGCCCGGGCTCGAACCCACGCCACTGTTGCCTCTGAAACACCAGAGCACGAGTCCAGTGCTCTTAACCGCTAGGCCATGACACTCCACCTGACACTCAACCATGTGCAAGGCTTTCAGAAACATGACAGAATGCAGTTTTTCACATTCAAAGGAACAGTTATATTATTTGGCTCTGCCTACCATCCATCATTTTTACATTTGGACCTGTTATTTTTAACAACTTACAGAAAGAAGAATGCATGCGGAAGATCCGTGAGCTTGGCTCGCTGCCAAGCGACGCCTTCGAGAAGTACACCCACCTATCCCTGAAGCAGCTGTTCAAGAAACTGGAGCAGTGTAACTCTGAGTTGAAGAAGTATAGCCACGTCAACAAGAAGGCCCTGGACCAATTTGTCAACTTCTCAGACCAGAAGGAGAAGCTCATCAATCGCAAGGAGGAACTGGACAAAGGGCATGCAGTAAGTTGTACAATTCATCAATTTCAAACAAGACTAGGCTTGCCGAATCGAGCAAGACCTAAAGGCTGCAGCGTAGGACATAGATTATATTTTAGTGAGTCATTCAGTCAGTCACTTGGTCGGTCTGAGGAACAAAGGTTTGCCCTCTTATTCCCGCAAAACTGTGCTTCATGTAAGGATAACAGGCTGAGCTAATTGTTTCGCAAATCAACTAAATTACCATGATGTGTAGGAAAATAGAATTTGCTCGCTTGGTAGACATGACCTTCTGCATCTCCTGCCTTAGGTTCCGTTTCTCTTTTGAGTTTAAATTAAACGGTCAAGAATGTTAAAGAGGTGTGCAAATGATGCAAAAATGCTAGTCGCACTGTGATAGTAACATGAATAAATACTACATATCAAAGCCACACAAATAACTAGCCCGCTCTTGGCCCTTTTTTGGTTGTTATGAAAATTAATCCTTAATGGTTGGTCTTCTTTTACCAGTCCATCACAGACCTGATGAATGTACTGGAGCTGCGCAAGTATGAGGCCATTCAGCTCACCTTCAAACAAGTCTCCAAGTACTTCAGTGAAGTCTTCAATAAACTGGTACCCGCCGGCAAGGCTACACTGGTCATGAAGAAAGGGGACAGTGAATCCTCACAAGAGGTCAGAGGTCATTGTATGACATTAAACAAAAATTGAAACTACGTTTGTGTGCTCTTTGCAAGAAGAGAGTGAAGGCTATTTTTATTTCCCTAACGAAATACGGTTGTACAACTTGATTAGCCACGTTGTTAATTGTTGGAGTGTTTCATTTGTAAAGAGTACGCTGTTTGCCAAAGGTTTCATGACTGTTTTTTTTTTTTTTTCTAAGAAAAATACGTTTTTGCATTAAAGACAATATACAGCATTTGCTTTGGCGTTTTTTTCCAGAAATGGATGAATTTGGGGGTTAGTATTTTACAGTAAATATTGTTACACTGACCAGTTTAAAGAATTGTTTTCATAGTTGCTGGAAAACCAAGGAAAAAAAATGCCGTTCTTGTAGTCTGGTTCCTTGACACTACTTCAGACAAAACAGAGCAATGTATAGACGTTGGGGAATTGTCAGGTCAGGGAACCAGACTAGCTGGCTTGCACCCGTTGATGGATGTGTAAGTAGTTGCAAAAAAAAATGTGGACTAACTTAATTTGGGAAATTGGGCGCAGTATTTGAAAAAAGTCAGTTTTTTTCCAACGATGGTCTGCCAACCAGAAACAGAAATTCCACTTTTCTTGAAAATGACAGCATGTCATTCACTAACAGTCCAGTAAGGTATTTCACAATAATTTGGTAAGTTTGTTTTTCCAATGTTTGCAAATGTTGTATGTTACCTTTAAAGCATGCTCCTGTTCTCAATCACATCAGTTTAATAATAGTTTATTAAAAGAATGGAACGAAGCTCTCTGGAGGTAATTTCATTGTGCTGATAAGCATATGTTGATAGAAACTGTGAGCAGGCAAGGAGCAGGCAAGGAGCAGGCAAGGAGCAGGCAAACTTCAAAAGTTAAACTTAGAGTAAGAAAGAAACCCTTCAGCCTGAACAAGCTATGAAATACACTTAAAAATTGGCACATTTTCTCTGCACAGTTTTTTTTTGTATGTTTGTTAAGAAGCGTCGTGCAATTGGCAGCAGATATAAAAAATCAAGCATTTTGAAGTGTGTGATTGTATTTGCATTTGCAGCTGGAAGGAGAGTCATCGCAGGCTGGTGTCCCTCTTGTTGAACAGTTCACTGGTGTGGGCATTAAGGTAAACGGTCTATCTGAAATATTTCCCTGCTTAACTTCAAACCTTCAAAGTTATGTGGTACAGTAGAAATGTGAAAGATTGAATAATACAAGGGTCCTTGGGCTAGATATTTTACTGTGATAGTGGCGCACAGAGTCCGTGGGCCGTTTGTTCTTCGGGAAGTGTGTGCTTCTTGACCTTAAATCCTGATTCTTGTTATCACAACAAATATTTTCACCTTAACTCGGTTGACTTAAAGCCAGTTCATACATAATGCAAAAAGGAATGCCGTGTAAAGTTGACCTTAACGCCATTCACACCAGTCCAGGACTGTGCGCTGGCTTGTGCTCCATGGTTTCTTGCCAGTTCTTCCTATCTTTGGTTAGTCTGGTAGCTTCTGTTAGTGAGCTCGGTCCTCGTGCTGTGCCATCGGACCTCACTCAGTCCTCCCACCGTTAGGCTGGTCTTCCTCTGGGCCAAGTAAAGTTGACACAGTAAAACTTAAATGGCGAAATTCCTCAGAATTAGAATATATTCAACTTTTTGCAACTTTACATTACGTATACAAATTCGGGTTCATTTTTGCCTAAACTATCACTTGGACTCAACTCCTGCTGAGTTATCTACGATGTGTTTCTGTGACCCTGACTTTACCCCCACCCCACCCTTGTTTGCAGGTGTCCTTCTCTGGTAAAACCAGTGAGACCAGGGAAATGCAGCAGCTGAGTGGCGGGCAGAAGTCACTGGTGGCCCTCACGCTAATCTTTGCCATCCAGAAGTGCGATCCAGCGCCATTCTACCTCTTTGATGAGATAGACTCTGCGCTGGACGCTCAGCACAGGAAGTCTGTGGCTGGTGGGTATTTGTTAACAACATACTGTACATACTGGAATTAAAATAGACACTCATTAAATATCTAGGCTTGGAATCAATTCCAATTCTACCCAGAAGTCTTGATGCTGCTTAAAGGTACACATGTTTTTTTTAATTTCAAGCAGTGAAAGTGTTAAAGGTTTTATGCAGGGAGCAAAACAAAAACTTGCTGATGTTTCAGCTCAATGGTTAACCCTAACGACCTAGGCCCTTTTGGCTATGAACCATCCTCAATCTTCCAAAATCCTCCAAAATTTTGCAACTTGCGTTCAAACGAAGGATATTCAGCGTCTCAATCCTTCAAAATCCTGTCCCTCTAAATGCAATCCTCCAAAATCCTCCTCTTCTTGAAACACCATTCATCCTCATCATTCATTAAATCAGTAGGTACATTTTTGGATTATTGCAAATGATCTAACAGGACTTTCAATTGGTTTCTTCCAAACAATACAATTTCTGGTGGAATAGGTTACCAGGTTAATAGGGCAAAGTTTCCATCATTAAGTCAGTAGGTACATTTTTGGATTATTGCAAATGATCTAACATGACCTTCGGTTGGTTTCTTCCAAACAATACAATTTCTGGTGGAATAGGTTTCCAGGTTAATAGGGCAAGGTTTTCATCATTAACCCTAAAGGGGCCGGGTTATTTTGACCATCTCTCAGCCGGTGGGGGGGGGGGGGGGGGATTCGGCCCCCCCCCTAAGATCTCGGCCATCGAGTGACGAAAAATATTGTGTAATGAAACTTGATACATGCATAGAGCAACTCTTCCTTGACATACCCAATAAATTTCATGACTATAGGTCAAAGGGTTTTGGAATTATGGCTAATTAATTATTCATATGTACGAATGGCAATTCTGCTCTGTGTACACGACTTATATGCGAACATTCAGTTTTCACGGCGCGTAGCGCCGGAAAATTTTTCGCTACGCGGCAACCCGTGGTCCGATTTTTATGGTTTTGGTATCAAAAGATGCGCAAAGCTCAAGGCTAAAAAGTCATAACAGCTCGGGTCGCGAAAAAAATTTTTTATAGGCTATCACGGAAAATGTTGAGGGGGGGGGGCGGATTCCGCCCCCCCCCCCCCCCCCGGCCCTTTTAGGGTTAAGTCAGTAGGTACATTTCCGGGTATTTTCAAATGATCCTACGTGGCTTTAAAATTGACTCCATATTTTCCAGGCCAAAAAAAGGGGAAATCAGTCAAAAAAATAAATAAATATAAACGTTAAAAAAACACAGATGAAATGTATTAGTATACATTGTATTGCTGATACAACAAGAGGTGTAAGTGCCATCTTAATCATGAGATTTATCCTAGTTCACGAATAAAACAGATCACTCTGCTCTGTGATGTACTACTTAGAATCCATGCCAAAATTGCCTGATCTTTAAACTCATCTTGAAGTCTCTCCGTCTCCAGAATCATCTGGAATCAACTTTGGAACTTGGATTTGGCTACAAGTAGTCAATGCCTCAGAAAGTAGAGTCATGATTCCAATTCCGAATTTCCGAAATCTGTTCAATTACAGTGCCTAGAAAAGACTTGATGTCATTCTTGTGGGAGGAAATGTCGCAATATACAGAATACAGTTGTTGCCTGCTGTGACAGGGTCCATGGTGTTTTGTACACCCGAGGGGGCAAATGGCACCCGAGGCGAAGTTATACCATGGTAATAGATTTCAATTCTGTCACTGGTAACGTCTGAAATTGTGGGTCTCTTCCTGTTGCGTTGCAGAATTGGCAAACTATTTGCACAGAATTGTCTGTATTTTTCTTCGTGCTGATGCTGTCCTGTTCAAAAATCAAATTTCTGATCTCGTCTTTGGAGGCGACCTGTTGTCATCTGCCGACATTATTACGGTGAAATTACAGCGAAATTGGCACAGTAAAAAAGCAGACGAACAGTGACGAATGATTTAAACAATGGCGGTCGTAGCAGAAATAGTGCTTCACTGTCCCCCATGGTACATCTCACAGGAACATAACATCAATTTACGTAGTCAATTTTAAAGCCATGTAGGATCATTTGCAAATACATAGAAATGTACCTGCTGATTTAATGATAGAAACCTTGCCCTATTAACCTTTAAAATTATTCCCCCCTAAAATTGTATCGTTTGGAAGAAAACACTGAAGGTGGTTTTAAAGTAACTTGCACGCGGGCACAATTTGTCCATGCGTTTGCAACAGAATCCAATTACAAGACCCAAACAAATTGTGCATATGTTTTCTGTGTTTTAAAAATGTAAAGTATCCACTGAGCTGACACATCAACAAGTTAGTTGTTATGCACCCTTCGCATAGCTGCCAACTATTACGAATTTTTCGTAATTATTACGAATTGTTTGTTAAATTACGAAAATACGATTTGCCACTAAAACATTACGAATTTTCCACTTTCTACCTAACGAAAAAAAAAATACTTGTGAAGTATCGTTTTTGACCAAAAACTTCTGGCGAAATGTCGCGATAATGGATGGACTGGTGACAAGTCTAATAAGAATGCAGTCAAGCACCTGATAGACATCAATTCAGTGTGCGCAGTGGAGTACTTGAGGACCAGACTAAAAATATTTTTCAATGGTGTGTCCATTTGTGTGCATCTCGTGGATGTGTGGTTGTGTGTACTGTATGTGAGTACTTTTCAGTGACGATCGTGAGCACATTTGGTCGCTTATTGCCGGGATGAGACCCATCAGTGCGAGATTTTCATCATGGAATTTAATAAGAGTATGGTTGGAATAATTGGTAATAGAGTTCGAGTTTGTCACAACGTCCAGAAAAGATAAATCAGCATGCGTTTGCAAGGTATGTTTGCGGGATATTTCTATTGCATACGGTGGCCCTAAATCATTGTGTGTAAAAACATGATACAAACTCAAAACTCCACATCGATAGCATGCATCTCAAAAAAAATATGCGCACGTTATTATTTATTTGACTTCAACAAACAAATACAGACATTAAAACAAAATTAATTTAAAAAAAAATTTTTTTTTATTTTTAATTTTTTTAATTTTTTTTTTTTTAATTATCTTTTGGCCTACAGTACATTATTATTCACAACAAGAAGGGTATGCACATGTATGTGTACATGTAAACCATGTACCTGTACTCGATGTTGGTAAAGCTTTTGATAAAACAAGCAGTTGAAAATAACCGCGTGGGTTGATTACTAATTGGGATTTTGAAAAGTTGGCAGCTATGCCTTCATAAGACTTTGAACACTTTCACTGCTTCAAAGGATAACAAAAAAAATTAAATTCAATAGTAAGTAGTAGTATAACGTCCACCAATGAAATATTCATGTTTTTAGAACTTTTTGAAAGGAAATCTGACGACTCTTTGCTATTGATTGTTCACAGAGCAAATGCATGAAACAGTCAGCCTGTTCTGTTTTCTAATGGATATTGCCCAAACACCAAGTTAAGAGGAGTCACACTTAGGACGAGTTTAGTGAAATGTCTCACAGTTCAAGTGTTAGCCACAATGCACCACGGAGCTAAGACATGTTGTTGTTTTGGTGAAGTCAGGTTTGGGACTTATCAGGACCTTTATCATGCTGCCACCATTTCAGTCATATTCCCTGTATCCAACAACAGTACTGAATGATAATGGTTCTTGTGCAAAAAGGAACCAGACTATTTTTCTTCCAGCCTCACTTTGGTTACGTTGATTTGAATTGGAAAAAAATCAAAATAGACATGATAATCAAAATAGACATGATAGTGCCCTATAAAGCAGGGTTACGTAGGCTCATGGAGGGCCCCCCCCCCTTCAATGGTGAAAACATTGTGCCAGCCATCGTTCAGGCATTCTGTTATGGAGCAGTTGCTTTGAACAATAGTTAACGCGATGCTTTCGCCATTGAAGGGGGCCTCCTTACATGTACAGTGATAATTTACTAGGATTGTTCAAAAGGGTGAATTTCAGAGTTTTTCAGTGTAAAGTGATTTTGTTTGTTTGCTTGATCGCTCCCAATAGACATGCTCCACGAGTTGGCCACCAATGCGCAGTTTATCACCACCACGTTCAGGCCAGAGCTTCTGGAGTCAGCAGACAAATTCTACGGCGTCAAGTTCAGGAACAAGGTCTGTATTGAAATGTCATTTTTGCATTGTCAGTTGGCTTTTAAATGGCCATAATTGATTTGACTGTCATTCATAATTGGGCAAACAACAATTTCTTAGCATGCTAGATTGAAGCTATATGGGCAATTCCACGGTAACTCACGTTACGTGTAAAGAGGGTCTTCCGTCAACTCAGTGCTGTTATTCTATAAAGTCAAAGCAGTGAGGGTGGATTTTTCTCACAGAAGATCCCTTGAAGTTAAGTGACTAAATTACAAAACAAGATGCCAACAATATAAAGTTCTGTTGGTTTGGCAGTACAATTTGTATTGGTAACTCACATAACAAAAAAAAAAGGACTTGGCCAAAATAGAAATACATGTACCTTGTATTTGAAATTTTCCTCATATTGTGCACTGTTGGAAGAATCTTTTCAGTGCCCTTTACATCATTAACCATTATCTAAAAATGATCAATCATGAAATCGCTAGAGGGATGTATTTTGGTAACTCGCGTAACAGTTTGAACACCAATCTTTGGTACAAGTTAAAACATGTAAGAAACTAATAATCAAACCAAATAAACTCTTTGGGCATAATGAACCTATCTCTCTTCCTTTAAGACAAAAAATCACAATAACATTTGCCATTTGCATGTGAAAACTAGATGCAAAAATTACTACATAAAATCCATAACCTTGGGCTCCCCCCCCCCCTCAAAAAAACCCAGTTTTTGAACCCAAAAAATTACATTTGACCATTGCAATTCCCCTCATTACACTTCAGTTTGTCAGTTTAACCGTGACTAAGTGTCATGTGAGATTATTGGGTTCTGCTCCTCACCAACATGGCCAGTGAAAAAAACAAAACCACAAGCATACTAATGCAGACGTCTTATCCACAGACACATAGCTGCCAACTAGTACGAATTTTTCGTAATTATTACGAATTGTTTGTTAAATTACGAAAATACGATTTGCCACTAAAACATTACGAATTTCCCATTTTTTACCTAACGAAAAAAAAAAAATGTAAAGTATCGTTTTTGACCGAAAACTTCTGGCGAAATGTCGCGATAATGGATGGACTGGACAAGTCTAATAAGAATGCAGTCAAGCACCTGATAGACATCATTTTTTTTTTTTTTTTTTTTTTTTTTTTTTTTTTTAATTTTTTTTTTTTTTTTTAAATTATCTTTTGGCCTACAGTACATTATTATTCACAACAAGAAGGGTATGCACATGTATGTGTACATGTAAACCATGTACCTGTACTCGATGTTGGTAAAGCTTTCGATAAAACGAGAAGTTGAAAATGACCGCGCGGGTTGATTACTAATTGGGATTTTGAAATGTTGGCAGCTATGCAGACATATAAACGCATAGACCGCCAGTCGTGCGCGTAAAACTGTTGTTTGAATAAGTATGGGCAAAACAGTTGTTGGCAACGCATAAAACCGCGTGAAACGCATTCAATGTGCCAAGTGTGCAATGCGCTCGAGTTAATACCCGTACATACCTTACAGTGTGTTCGTTTTTTAATAAAAAGATTTTTTACCCAAAATCTGCATGAAAATGTTTGGTAACGCATGGTTTTGAATCTATGTGAACCAGACTTAGTACACAAGCGAATTTGTTTGCAATCAACAAATATCTTCATAGAGTTTTATGACCGGAATTCGTCAACTGTTTGTAAACTGCTTATACCGAGAGGTGAATTTGCCCATAGTTTTATTTTAGCCAGGCGCCGTGCAGATCACGAAATGCTTGTGTAGTTTTGAATACGATCTGGCGGTCTATACGTTTATATGTCTGTGGTCTTACTACTTGACCACTGACCATTGTTCTTGACTGATTTTTTTCCTCCAGGTCAGTCACATTGATGTTATCTCCAAAGATCAAGCTAAGGATTTTCTGGAGGACGATGTTACACAGAGTTAGATATTCCAAGCTGTCACCATCAGCAACTATAAGTCACATGCGGACAACTAGGCTCGGACCGGCAGTCATTCATGTGTCAATGTGAAGCGGCTTCAGCGGCTTCCATAGGCATGTGTGTATATGGAAGCCACAGCCATGTGTTGTGGACTTAGTTTTACTCTTGTAAGAGCGAAGCAGTGTGGTCACTCCCAGCCCAGCAATTCTGCTGCCAAATATGTGTTCTCTCAGAACCATGTTGTGTTCATACACATGTACTACCAAAAGTAGGCCAATTTTTAACTCCTTTTGTCGCAGGCTTGCACACTGCCTAGCTTTTGTGAAATGGTTGTAACTTTGCTGCACTAGCCACAGAATACACTGTACTGAAAAGTACCGAGTTACCTAAGGTTTTGTGACATCCGCAGCAACAGTCTCGTCTAGTTCACACGGAACGACATATAATGTTTCATTTCCAAATGGCAGTTTGGTAGTATAATGTACACAGTGTACAGAAACCGCAATGGTTGATTGGGCCAGCATTTTTTATTTATTGGATTATGAATGAATCATGAAATTTGGCAGTATCAGAGGACGGAGTAAGAATAAAGTGTTTTTAAAGTGTTAAATAAAGTGGTTTTTTTTAACCACACAAGGCTAGTATGCATGTACATGTTTGTATAATATACAAACATTTACAACAAGAACGTTTAGTACGTGCATGTTGTTTAAAAATATGATGCTGCGACATTCTGTGATGATGTCAGGTGCGAGTAGCCATCGCGCGCTGGCTCCATCAATGTGTGTACATGTAGGTGCTCAACACTTCTGCATGCATTTGGGTTGCATACTAGGGATAGGTACGAGATATCGGCTGTGCTGCTTTTTTTTTATTAAGAAAAAACAGGAAACAAAAAAGTAAGTCTTTTTTTCCCTCGTTTTTTTTTTCAATTTACTCAAAATATGCATCAGGGAACATGATTATTATCATTTAATTTGTTTATCTCCAAATATTAAAATCTTGTGTCGGGAATAAAATAACTGTAATTTTTCTCATTTTTTTCTCAAAAATTGTCATATTCAGATTCAGCAGGTTCGTAATCCAACATATTAAAAATGCTGGCCTTTTACTCTGGTGTCCACTTTTGTTCAGTTTTGAAGTGGAAATAAAACCCCTAAGTTTGGGCTGCTTGTTTGCTTCCAGTTTGCAGCTTTTCCTGTGTCACTTTCATTCTGGCTTATTGATTGATTTTCCCCGACCAGAACCTGTCGCTGTTTAATACATGTACAGAATTGTGGTAGCTGTCAAAGTCTCATTGTATGTTAGTGTTGATTGTTCCATATTTCTAGTTGCTGGAATTAAGTTCAAGTAATTTTTCTGAAATTGGCATTTTTATCACGTGAGAACAAGGATTGTATTTATTCACTCTGTTGGTATTGTAGTTTTCTGGAGAACACCTCTCGCTTTAGTAAAAAAAAAAAAGTCCTGCAGTTGTTTAACTCCATGATAGGATTTGTTTTATATTGGTCAAGAAAGGTAGTTTTTGTTGGTTTTAATATAGGATAAATACTTTCTTAAAAGGTGGATTTTCCTATGAACTCTATGTTCGAGCAGGAGATGAGACTTCGTGACCGATTCGAGAACACCAGTGGGAGAAACGCGCCGCATGTGCACACTGGTTTCTGCGCGTATAGCATGAGAAACAAACAAACACACACATGAATACAAAATGTCTGCGCCCAGGACGGCTTCAAAGCTTTTTTGGCCGCAAAAATGAGGAGTTAGCGCTCTAGTAATTTAATATAGCTCTATGGTTGCATCATGCATGGTCTCTCCCAATACTTTGTTACCAGGTTTTTTGTGGAGGAACTAAGTGAAACATATATGTGATATTGTTCTCATCGACTTTTTGACTGGCGAAGTATTTTCCTGAGCAGCATTTGCCTCCCTTTGTTGACTTTGGCCCGTTAGCGTAGCATTGTTTGTCTCTTGTTAGTTATTTCTTCATAAAATGTATTCCTTTAATAGACTTTAATGACGTTGATAAAATAAATGCTTACATCTGGTATCTGTTTAACATGGTTGTTATAATTGATGTCATTATTTTGTTTATTTGCCAAGCTGTTTCCTCCTGCAAAAACAATCTTGCAGGGATATTTGAAAGTTAAAATGAAATCGAAAATTTATAATGGTTATGGGGCTGAACTTTAATATGAGGGCTAAAAAGAAAACATCGGTAAAACGAAATGCATGATATTTGCAAAAATAACAGCGTTGCTGTTGAAACCCCTCAGCCAGAGTCAAGTTATCCGGAAACCTGATTAACCTTCAACTCAACATGGTGATCTTGACCTTTGACCTTTAAACCCAGAACCAATCCCAACATGCCTGTACCAATGGGCAACCCCCTACCGAAGTTAGACACCAAAATTTAATTTCTAACTAGAGTTATCATCCGGAAACCATTTACCTTTTACTCACCACGTTGACTTTGACCTTTTGACCCAAGCCAATCCCAACTTGCCTGTACCCAAGGGCAACCTCCTACCAAAGTTGGACACCAAAATCTAATTTCTAACTCAAATTATCATCGGGAAACCATTTACCTTTAACTCACCACGGTGACCTTGACCTTTTGATCCCAAAGCCAATCCCAACTTGCCTACTCCCAAGGGCAACCCCCCTACCAAAGTTAGACACCCAAAACCTCATTTCTTACTCAAGTTATCCGGAAACCATTTACCTTTAACTCACCACGGTGACCTTGACCTTTGACCTCAAAACCAATCCCAACTTGCCTAAGGGCAACCCCCTACCGAATTAGTTACAATCCCAAACAACATTTCTAACTCAAGTTATCATCCGGAAACTAAGCTGCCCGGACGGACGCTCCAGCCAGACGGAATTGTGGGGTGATAGCATTGTGTTCCCATTATCCCTTTTTCTAAAGATTCTCTTCTGGGGTGATGTTTTTCTATTGTGAAAATAGTGGGGTGATGTGTCCTGAAAGGAACATCACCCCACAAGGGGGGTATGGTCAGAACGTCTGGACATCCGGACTGCCGGACGGACGCCGTAGACGATGACAATACCCCTCGAGCCCTCTCGCTCGGCTGCAGCTAGCTGAGAGGTAAAAAAAAAAATTGTATTTATCGATCTCTAATGAAGATAATCAACCTCGTTCCCATGGGTACGAGATCTTGCTGCGCCATGTTGTTTCTCCATCGATGCCTTGAGCGATCTCATGGAGTCGAGGCTGGAAGATAATGTATTTCCCCTTCGCTCGTACCCCCGCCCTGCAGGGCGTGGGTACGAGCGAAATTGTCCCCCTGCGCCATAAATGGTGCCCTCCACGACGAAACCTCCTTTCGCTCGTACCCCCCCCCCCCCCCCCCGCCCAGTGCAGGGCGGGCGGCGAGGGCGCGCACACCTCGAAGCGCGCGGGAATTTTAAATGCGCGCGGGCGCCTAACGCACGTGCTCACTGAGCAGTCAAAATTGAGGTAGGCCTAACTGACATTGTATTTTCGTGGGAAAGATTTGAACAAAATAATTGATCGAGAATGAAGATCAAGACGGGAATTCTGCAGTGCATGCACCTAGACAAGACGTACAGCATGCTGTCCGGAAAGAACGTTTATATCTTACTGGAATACTTCAAGCTGCTTGACGTGCACGGTGAAATGTCTCTTAATGGTGAGAATCTGAACCGTACATAAACTTGAAAACGTAATGTTACAGTCGTTTTCCTAGTTCCGGATAGCAAACATCATTCAGGCAGCTTTCAGCTCAACTACTCCACGAATTCAAGTGACATTGATTAAAAAGTTTACCTTGAGTGATGGAGATACTACACAATAATTTTCCAAACTTAAGCTCCTTTTAATTTGACTTAACGACGTCAAAAGTAACGATGCCGCTTTTTCCTAGTTCCAGATCGGTTCAATCAGTTGTCAAACACTGCTTCGCGCGAAAAAAAAATCACGTGAGAAAATCACTTTTTTTAGCCAGAAAAAAACCCGAATCAAGCACATTTCTGATAAAGTATTATTTAATTTACCAAAAATAGTTAATTCAAGAGAATTCCAGCAAATTTTAAAAAGAGAAAAACGTAAATGATTTTGAAACTTCTGGCCAAAATCTGGCCAAAATTCCTCTTCTAAAGATTTTATCGAAAAGATCTTTGAGTATCAAGAAGCTTACATTTTCCTTTTCAAATTGCACTTCGTCAGAATTTTTTTTATTGGAGACTAATCCAACAGAAGTTGGTTTTTATTTGAAGCGATCCGGAACTAGGAAAAATCCGGAACTAGGAAAACGACTGTAGTGATAAAAGTGATAAAGTGCTTTGGTATAGGGCCTATCCTGTTAAAAAAATCCTTGTAGCATGGAAGGCTTGCGCTGATTTTCTCGTCTCTGAAAATAGGTCTCTGAAAATAAGCCGGAAATACATAGGCCTATATGGGTTAAATATAAACGGGTTGTGATTTTGTGTTGAGCTTTTTATATACCGGTGAAAAAGTAAATCAGGACCCCTTTCCTAAGGCATATGACAACAAAATCCACCTTTTATGTCATTAGACTCGCCAAAATAGCTGGCGAGTGGCGATGTTGAAAAGAAAAACAAGAATGTCATGAAAAGAGGCATAGTGAATGCACACACCTTGGTCGGTTGATTCACGCGGCATTCACTTGGGAAAGGAAGGGAGGTGGCAAGTCATAGACCTATATTTTGGTCAAAATGCTGTTTTGTATACTGAAGTATAGTGTTTTGTCTTCGACTTCTTGGTAAAACCCTTGGTAGTACTCCAACTTTTTTGGGCCACATATTAAAGTTTGTTATGCCAACATTTTCTGACAATATCTGTCCACGGTTGACGTAGATATACAGTTCTACAACTTCCTTCACGCGGTGACCGACCTGAGTAAGGCACACATCTACAATGTCTTCGACATGCTGGATGTCGATGGATCTGGTCGCATAGACTTCGATGAGTTCTACTTACTGGCGTGCATACTGATCTCTCTTAAGGTATCAATAAGACATATGACTTGCATTTACCCCAAAATATAGCCAACCGAATTATTATCAAAAAGCTTACTTGGATTAAAGATCGAATACTAAACACCCCGTGAAATTATTCCGTCTAACTTGCTTGTCATTTAGAATAAATCAAGAAATGTTGGTGATTTCCAACTCAAGTAAATTGACTCTTTTTGGAAATAAAGACTTAGCATGGTCCTTCACTGTTTTCTCAAATCCACTGAGCTGAAACTTCAACAAGTTAGGTTTTTAACATTCTTTTCTTTGGATTTTGAGTGGTGTTATTGGAAACGAACGAAAAACTGCAGCAAATGATCCAATTAATATGTTATGAGACTCCGCTTTTAAGGTTTATACAATAATATTTATATCTTGGGATATTTTATAGACATCAGGGCCCTTAACTAGAGATTGAAGCTGAGGTTCTTTTTTAATGGTGTTGCATAATAATTATATTAAAAAATCCGAAAATACCTGTGATGCGCGCGGGAATGGCACAATAAGCTTGCCCAGTTTGGTTCTCAAGTCTTAGCAAATCTCAGATGGAATGTCTGGAGAAATTACAGCGAAAGGCCCTCAGCATTATCTTAACAAAGGACTTTTGTAGTACGGTCTTTCAGTGAAATTTATTCCCAGTTTGGTTTCTCACCTGTTTCTAATTCTGTCAGACGTGAACAGCTTTTGTTAAATTTGGTCAATCGCTCATCACCTCAAACAACTACATAGACTGGCTCTCAACCAACAGAAATACTAATCTCAGAAATACAAACAAACTGTGCCCAATCAAGTATAGAACCAATAGGTGCAAAAACAGCCCAATCCCATCCTTGACTACACTTCTCAATTCATGCAGTTAATTTTGTATATAGTAAGACCTGCAAGTTTTTTTTTTAATGGAGCTGGCCTCCTTGCTTTTTTGTATTTCCTATGCTTGATTTTGCATATTTTACATACAGTGTGATTAATTGTGTATATATTTTTTTATATTCTACATATTTTTAATGTATTTTCCGTCCTCTGTAATCATTGTCTTTTTTCCCTTTTTGTTTAATGAACTGCTACATAACTCTTCAATTTTGTTTTGTGAATGTCAAATATACTTTAAACGTAATTCAGCTTTAGGGCTGTGATGTTTGAAGTTTTAATAAACCATAATAATAATAATAATATAATAATAATAATAAAAAAAACTCGGTTGGAAACTCAATATGTGAACACAAAGCTTACACTTTTTAAAACTAATGTCAATCCTAACTCCGTCTCTATCTATATCCCATTTCATTTCCTGTTTGCCAGTTCGCATGCTATTGCAGCACAATCTTTTCAGGTTTTTTGTTTGACTACACTGACTAGGTGATATGAATTCGCTTTAATTTAAAAATTAACTATCCTTTGAGCAATTTGGTCTTCATTGTGTCTTTTATTACCGTGTATCGGTTGCAGGACCAATAGAAAAATATTACAAATGCAAAACAAAGACACCAACAAATAAAAAATAAAAACAAAACTTAACGAACCGATTTATTCAACAAGGGGACTTTTTATTATGGTAAGTGGTCGAGTGGTAAGACATCTTAAAATAAATAAAATTCCATCTTATGAATAGTTAATGCGGTACCGCTGCTATGTACATCAGATTCGAACCATGCAGCCAACCGATCCCGTTAGCTGGGTTGTCGAGTGGTAAGACATCTGCACTAGAAAGCAGGAGGTCGTGGGATCGAGTCCCACCCGAATGATTTTTCCAACTTTCACTCGGGAGGTAATACACTGAGTAAACAGTGTTTATACGTCGGTGAAGGGCAAAACCTAATTTGATTTACATCACCCCGACGCAAAAAATTCCATCTTATGAACCAACGTCTAGTTACCCGAGAAAAAAACGCTGGCGGTCTTCCTCCCAGGCCTTAATTAAGTACGAGCATGGAGGAAGCCCTCCATGGTACGAGGCACTTCCTCTTTACCACCATTTGGTGCGAGGCACTTCCTTCACAGTGAAGACAAAATTGGTACAGGGCACAGAAGTTCCGCCCTACAGTACAGGAATTTAATTGTTACGGGTCACTTCCACATCACAGTAAAGTACAATTAATGAGTCCTAGCCATAATATATGCGAAGTTACATCACCAACTATCTTCCCGTTCATTCTCTTCGTAAGGGAGGATCCAGACCACATTTTTTTTTGGGGGGGGGGGGGGGGGGGCAACAAACAAAAAGGCGTAGGGATCGGGGCCCGCTTTAGGGCCCCGAATTTTGTTTGGATTCTAGATGGTCTGTGAGGAAAAGATGGTGGTGTGCGCAGTGCCTGCCTTTTATTGCGACGTCACTTGGGGGGGGGGGGGGGGGGGGGGGGGGTGGCCCCCGTTGCCCCCCCCCCCTGATCAGCCCTTGTTTGTTGGTCATAATACACAAAGGGAAAACAGGCCAAGGATGCAACGTTTGGGCGCAGGATAGCATGGCAACCGGGATTATCCATCTGCACCCAAAAGAAAATGGCCCACATCAGTCTCTGCAAGTGAAGACATTTTTTCAAAATAAAATAAGTTCACCTAAAACTGTGACAAAGATATTCCTCTGTCGCCATTATTTGTGACTTGACTTGTGATGACTTAGGGTTATCTTGCGATTGTGACTCGATTACAACCTTTGCTTTGTCTCCACTGGTTATCTGAAATAATTTCAAACATCTCCACCACATCCTGTTTTATAGGACAAGGAGGAGAAGCAGTTCATTTATCGGCACTCTCGTACCGTCTTCGAGCTACTAGACGAGGACCGCAGCCACAGTATCTCGGCCGAGGAGTTCTCAGCATTCGGCTTTCTCTTCAACTTCCAGGGGGCAGCAGTCAGCCAGATCTTTAAGGACTTTGACATATCAGGGGACGAGGTTAAATACTAACATTCTTTTGATATAAACTTAACGACGAATTCGCAAAAGGTTACCTCATGCCGATCTCTCGACCCAGCGATACAAAACCATTGCCCTCCGACTCCGTTTTAACGCATAAGGTCAGTAGGTTGGACAAGGTGCATCAATGCAGCCCGACAAAAGTGCAGGCGTACATTTGTGTACGTTATGGGCGCAACAGCAACCCAAATAGAAACGTATTTAACAGAGGGTTGAACACATCCAAAATCCGTTAAAATGTACAATTGAAAATTTGTAGGAGCAAAAATTCCAAATTGAAGACCAAGGGTAGAGCAACTTAATACGGAGGTTCCTACCTCCATGATGGCGCGAACTGCCAATAGACCTAGCGGTCGTAAAACAACTTTGTTCCCCTCCCCTGTCTTTTCGAATTTCCAACATCCCGACAGTTTAAGGATTCCCCCCCCCTGATCTTTTATCATCGTAAATGAGTTCATCTCTACCATAATGAGCACCTTTCTTGACTGTTCCTTCACAGGAGCTGGACTACAAAGAATTTAAAATGTTCGCCATGGCCTGCATCGACAAGCAGAACGACATCGACCGCAAGAAACGGGAGAAACTGGAGCGCCGTCGACGGCAGAAAGAGGACATGGCGAAACGGAAGCTGGAGCGTGTGGGAGGGGGCGCCCTAGGCGCGGTCATACCGTCTTGTTATACCTGTGCCATTCAGTAGACCGGATGTGGCCGGTCCCAACTTTCCTTTTCTTACGGGTTGAGGGTACTTGTGCATGGAGACCATAAAGCGGCTGCAATCAGTGTCTTATGTTTGGTCAAAATATATCACAGGTCTATCGGTAGAGACCTGTCTCCTCAGAGTCTCCTCAAAACAGACTCAAAGACATTAGGAACGTTTTTGTTGGCTTGGTGAGCAGGGGTAGTAAAGACACACTGTGCTCCGTTTTGTAGATTTACAAATGCGCCTTGTGAACGCACAGTTTATTGTATACAGAAGTGTAATTAAAAAAGATTGTTTTGATATCTCTCATCTTATATCGATACATAATTTTGCTTTAAAATTGTAGAATATGCTTTAAAATTGTACAATATCACAATTTATATATATCATAATTTAATGTCCAAAAATTCAGTTTGGGTATCAAAGTAAAACTTAACACAACTTGTCAAACAGTATGAATGGAGATACTGGCATAAAATGATCACATCATTACTAAGATTTCGTAAACACACACCCATCGCAAGCAAAACACACCAAAAAGAAAAGAAAACAAATAGGGTGCGTTCGAGTAGCTTCCACATTGTGTACTCCGGGTTTACAACTTGCCATGTCGTCGCTACTATTTCCGGTCAACACACGGGGACATTCCTATTGGTTTTTGTCAGAAAATGGATGTGTCAGCAAAATCTACAAAGATAATGTCCAGCCCTCCCGCCTTAAATTTTGTGGATGGCAGGTGTCTGGGACAAAATCTGACACCCCGACCAGACGACACCCCCCCCCCCTCCCCCCCGGAAAGTTCCAAGATCTGCTGGTGATCACGTAAACGTAAATGTTATTACGTTGAGGCATAAATCTGTACATTTTGAGTCGTTAATCTCTTCGTATTCAGTTCAAGTTACCACCACCTTCTATCTCGCCACTCGTCCGGCTACGTCATTACACCCGGGCATCCACCACAGACCACCTCGCGAGCTGGAGCAGTGGTGGTTGACACAGGGGCAGCCGACGAGTATTTACGAGTATCAAATGATGGCTACGGGCACATTCTCGTGTGGAAGTTTTACACGTCTAAGCTACTCGAATGCACCCATAGAAGGACCCACACAGCAACCAATGATAAGACTGAAAATAAACTAGCTGATAAATGTTACTTTATAACCACTTTTTTTTTTTTTTACAAACCCTCAAGTTCATAGCCCACAAAATGCTCTAACAGAACTAATAGCAGAACATTTGAGGGCATGCAAATCGTGATTTGGCCAGAGTAGACAATATTGGGCCTATTTACTGGCCTGCATCCATATTGGTAAGCGCTTAGATATTTAAATTAGGTTGACCCCTGCATCATAGGTCAGCCTGACAATCAACGTGCTGGCCAGTATTTGACTTTAAATGACTGTCCACAATGACTTGCCATTTTTAGTGTGTTCAGACTAGTAACTTTTAAGAATCCTTCAATTTTTTTCTTAAGTTCGCCTGAAGGAACCATCAACTAGCTGCTGCTTTCAAAACAGAAACAGTCGGAAAAGAAAACTCCCAAGGAAATTTCATTTCAGCGTGAATAAAAAAAAAAAGCTGTGACGGAGGTAAAACGTTCGTGCTTTTCAACATTTTCTGTTAAAGATTTCTCAACTTTCTTATGATATCTCAACTTATATGGTTTATTTTAATACTGAAAAAAAATTGCAGAATAAAGGAAAAGTACATACACATTTATATTCAGGTAATTTACTTAAATCCTCAATCCTGATTGGTCGATCCATGGCAACAACCAGTACTACATAATCCCACATAGCAGGATCCATACTGCACTCTGCGTATTATGCTACTCTAATAGGTACGCGCCATTCCAGCTGCACACAGGTGTGTAATTAACCTATCGCGGTAGAATCGCAGCTTGTGGAATATTGTCCATTTACATGATATACAAATGGACGCGGAACGCGCAAAATCTGAGACAAACAAAACTTAGTGTACAAATATTCCATAGGGTTGTCTAAGGGGTGTGGCTAACTTGCAAACAGCAATAGGTCAACAGGATAACAGCTGAAATGTTGGAGTACAACGTGCATGTTTCATCTGTACTGGGCGTCAAGTTTGCTTGAAGATAAATTCATTATCCCACTCGCGCTCGTGGATATGGAAAATGTAGTGCGTATTGCGCCCCACATACCACGCGGCCGAAAAATGTGGGACAAAGATGTACTACATTATTCTTTGTTCCACTCACGTTTGTGGGAAAAATAATATTATGTGCCATTATGTTATTTACAAATTGCAAAAAGCTGGAAATCAGGCAATGGGAGACTTTCGAGACAGTTTGTGGCAGCAAACAAACTGGTCCTTTACATTTTTTTATGTCATGCTTAAGCTAATGTGCACATGTTCAAAATGACACGTGTACACAAATCGAAACGAAAATAGTTATCACCGAGCAGGAGGATATATTCCAGCAAGATAATGATCATGTGTCTTCTCCCCATCAATAAGAAGGAAATGGAGGGGTTTCTCTCTCCCTAACACGCAGGCTTAATGACAGCATTAATTGCTGTTTGAACCACTGAATATCCATTAGCCAGAGCAAAGAAACCAAACTTGTGCTTATGAGGTTTATCTGATGACGCAAATCCACGGAATCCTTACAGTAGCACAGCCAGGTTTTTGGTCATAGGAAGAGGGGGGGGGGGGGGCAGAAGGGAGTATTTTATGGGGAGGGGGGAGGGCAGATCCACAACATTTTCCCCAAATTTTCAGGGGCCAACTGGCCAGCCACAGCTTTGAATGGGCCCTAATATTTCAGACAGGCCAAAGTTGCTTTGTCCTTCAAGAAGTATTCTATTGAAGATTACATTATGGTAGTGGAAGTACTGTTCAGTATCAGAAAGGCAAATGCTTCTTTTATCTTAGAGTACAGTGCTGTAATGTGAGGGTTAGGCAGACTGATTTGTAGTCTTGTGGTAGCATCATCATCATCTTTACAGGAACCCGTTCCTGGTGAACGCCTCTCGTAGCTGCTCTTTATGGGCCTCGGAGGTGGGCAGCAAGGGGTTGCGGACTGGTCCCCCGTAGAAACCAAACCACTCCATGGCAGTCTTCAGACCAGGAACACCGAATCGTTTGGTCACCTGGGCAGATAATCAAAACAGGTTCACATCCATTGTGTTACCAGACCCTCTAGCACTAGTTTCTGGCTGACATTTCAGGGTAATGCCAAATAAATTAGTACAAATTTTCCGTTAGACTCACAAAGTTCTCAACAGGGCCATATCATAAGTCCGATGCCTCATAGGTCCGACGCCTCATTAAATGACATATGAGGTTACTGACTTATGAGGCATACAATTTATTTATTCTGTCTCGTAGGTCCGACGCCTCGTAAGTCCGACGCCTCATAAGTCCGACGTCGGAAAAACAAGGCGTTTACTTTGTCAGACTTACGAGGCGTCGGAGCTATGAGGCGTCGGACCTATGAGGCGTCGGACTTATGAAGTGTCGGACCTATGAGGCGTCGGACTTATGGGCCTTTATTTGGTTGGGGGATGCGATTTTGTCGGACTTATAAGGTGTCGAACCTATGAGGCGTCGGATTTATGAGCGGACCCCATCTCAACAATTGCAACAGACATTCAAAACTGTTTCAAAACAATGGACTTTTCATGTACTCAACTCTTCAGGACAGTTTGATTTGGCTTGACTCTGGAATGCTTGTCTGAATTTTCATGTCATAATCACTGTGTCTTAACATGTTACTTAAATCAAGTAGGTGTGCAAGAAGCGAAGTTATACAAATGTACACATTGAGCAGGCTGAATGACACTCAAAACGCTACACCACAAAATTCCATCTGTTGCATGGACCTTCACAGTAATAATTGAAAATCCCTGAGTGTCTCCTACTATCGTGGTATGCACCCTACAACTCTTTCCATATCAATATATACTCACTCCATCAGTATATAAAAATATTCAAAATAAAACCCAACTTTAACACCGACTAATATTGTGCATCAAGTTGGGTTGACAAGGCCAAACCTACCAGAAACATTACAGATATAAACCGAATCCCAACCGAACCCGATCTGAATTCCCTAAAATCGTCCCGAAAAAAGTTCAAGGAAAACCGTCCCGGAAACTAACTGACTGAAAAAAACCCCCAAATATCTGGCTTGGGCAACTATATGTCTGCTTTTTTGTGCCTGAACTAACTCACGTCGTGTGAAAATCGTTGTCTCTCAGTAACTGAATCATACCATATGGTGCTCACAATGTGAACCACTGGTGAGCCTACATGTTATAAACCGTGCGTGATAGACCACAAACCACATTTGGTCGTACCGGGCACAGTGACTCTGCAGTAAATATTGCACCATGTGACTTTCCGAACTGGTTTTTTTTTGGGGGTGGTTTATTTTGGTTTATTTCGGGTTTTTCCCAACATTCCCGTACCGACCCGACCTGACCCGAAAATCGCAAACGCAAAACTGTAACTGACCCGACCCAACCTAACTGAAATGATGGACAAACCAACCCGAAGTCGGTTTCGGGTCGGGTTTGCACAACACTAACGTCAACCCTCCCAGATTCATCCAAAATCTCCTAGAAGATTAACGAGGAACGGTAGAAAAAAATAAGAGCCTTAATGCCCCTTGAAAAGGGAAGAATGTGCCTTGGGTGTTATTGGCAGCCTTGTTACAGTCGGGTGCCTTCATAGAGCTACATTAAATTACTAGAGTGCCAACTCCTCATTCTTGCGCGCGGAGATGCTTTGAAGCCGTCCTGGGCACAGACAGTTTGAATTCATGTGTGTGCTTACAGAACATAATGAAATTAGATAGACTGAATTTTGAAAGTGAACTCTAAATGCAACGCGAACTCTAAATGCAACGCGCAAGTAGAGGTATGCAAACTTCTTATGCATGTTACGGTAAAAAAACCACACGGTTAATCAAGGCTGCAGTGGATACCCACACTTATTGCGCTGTTTGCAACGATAGAGCAAAATGACACGCTCATTTGCTGATCGTGCGTTTCAGTTTTGGGCGTATCGGCTTCGATGAAGCACCAGTATGGAATAAAAACGCAGATATGCAAATAGATGTACAAAATACGTACATAATTTCTAGTTCTCCATAGGTTTGTGTACAAACATGGATGCGCCCAGCAGGCATCACTTTGTACATGAGTTAGCACCATAGAGCTATATTAAATTAATAGATCGCTAACTAGATGTACAAAGTGATGCCTGGTGGGCGCATCCATGTTTGTGCACAAACCTATGGAAAACTTGAAATTTTGTACGGCTTTTGTACGGCTATTTGCATATCTGCGTTTGTATTCCATACTGGTGCGTCATCGAAGCCGATACGCCAAAAACCGAAACGCACGATCAGCAAATGAGCGTTTCATTTTGCTCTACGCAAACAGCGCAATGTGTGCGCGTCCCTCCGTTGCAGATGCTTTTCGCCGTGACGTTTCTTGAACCGTCATGACGCGCTTAAGTTGTCTGCGTATCTTCTACTTGAACGTTGCATTTAGAGTACACTTTTAAAATTCAATCCATCTATTTTAATTATGTTCTACAAACTTGCACATAAATTCAAAATGTCTGCGCCCAGAGCGTCTCTGCCTGCAAGAATGAGGAGTTAGCGCTCTAGTAATTAAATATAGCTCTATGGGTGCATCACAAGTCCATTACAAGTATAATCACATGCAATTCACAAGTTCTGTCCCAAGAAACAGGGATGAACAATGATAAAGGAATGCCTTTCTCACAGTTCAATTGAACACTATGTGACTTGAGCCTGGATGAATTGTGATTGGGATCTACTCGATGTTCCCCAATACCGATGTTCCCCGCTATCAATGTTCCCCGAAATCCTTAGGATTAGGGTTAGGGTTAGGGTTAGGGCTAGGGTTAGATGGTAGGAATTTCGGGGAACATCGGTATTGGGGAACATAGGTATGCACCCATTGTGATTGACTTGTGAGGACTTGTGACAGACTTGACTGCAACACTGCTTGGCTGCAGGGCTCATCATTAATCCCTATCCCATCCCTTCCACTCACAGCACTATTTGGCTCAATCAGTCTGTGTTGCAGTTTCATGGCTTCTTCCATCTTGCCGTCGCTGAAGAATGTTTGTACCTGGCAAACCTCACGACCCAGCACATTGGCAAGGGCGCATACTCCACCCACAGCACCTTGGAGAGAAACCCAAAACTATCTGAATAACATTTAAGCTTCTCTAATGTCAGCCACGTACAATTTGAGGTGTGGCAACTTTGTCCCGGAGTTTCCTGAGAATATTTAAAGACGTTCCGTCTTTGATATTTTCGCAATGTCACTAGAAAAATTGATTACCTCTTTATGTTAATTAAGGTTATTCACTTTTCAATGAGACATCGAGACAATTATTGTTGAAAAACATACTTGGTTGAAAGATAGTAATGGGACTAAACTCCTTGTGAAATTATTCTTTCTAGCAAGCTGTCATTTTGAAGAAATCAACGAAAGAAGGTCTTTCCAACGGTGCGTTTAAAAGAAATATGTTCAAATTCAAAGTTCCCTGAAGCATTTTTTTTTATTCAGCAAAATTTTCAGTGTGGAGAAAGTTGAAACACTGTCTTGAGTAACTCGTCGCAAATTCTGTTACAGAAATAAATACACACTGCGAGAGTAATTAGTGTTTAATAACGAAGGTTGTGTTATGTATGGGACATGTTACATATGGGACAAAATTCTCCATAGGCTTTATATAGATCGTTAAGTTATGAAACTGCATTTCATAACTAAAACCATTGCTATGACATCACTGTCATGGGATATTATACAAATAACGAATGTTTGTGAGTGCGATGGTAAGAATAATTTCATGAGGTGACAGATTGAATGTTCTATTCCACGAGGCGAAGCCGAGTGGAATAGAACATTTAATCTGTCACCGAATGAAATTATTCTTTCCATCGCACGAACGTAAAACATTCGTTATTTGTTTTATACAACACCTGAATAAATTCTCGTCATTTGATTGGTAAATTATAAACTACAATTTATTTTGATTTTAAAGATGTTGAACTACCCCTTCACGAAAATCTTTGAACCCAACGCTGTAGCGCTGGCTCTTTGGAACAATACGCGCTACGCTGAACGCGCACACCAGCATGCATTTTGCAGGCAAATACCGCGTCATGGAACAAGCGCAAGGTGAAACGGTATAACGCATGGGTATAACGCATGGTCGCACCGTGCTTTATACCGAATAATAATATGTCACGTGATCTACAATTCACCAATCAGATGACGGGGATTTATTCAGGTGTTGTATAATAATAAATAACAATTATCAATAATATTGATAATTGTTGAAGGATGAATTTCCTTTTTTTAACTTGTTTACACAGCAACATTTTCAAGTTGTGTAACATGGATCTGGTGACCTTCTTAAGATGGCACCATAAGTTGCTTATACTGCAGTTTTTGGGTTTATGCAACCTGCTCCAAGGCTGCATTCTTATTGTAACTTTGTTCTACTCCTTTTACGTAACCAATGCACACACAGCAATTTCTATTAAAACTCTTTGTTTTAGAGCTTATATAAAAATTATGTAGACTTTTACATAACACAAAATAAGGCTATATAAGTGAGAGCAAACGGAGTCTAAGGAGGGATTTTGAGGCCCTTGGCCGGAAGGACTGACGCAAGATACCAGAATCTTCAATTCCTGCGAGCAAGATTGCCAGACAGTTTCTGCCGATGGATCAAGACATGGAGATCAACCATCGAACTCAAAACTCAGCTTAAATTTCTGTAGCTGAAGTTTCAGGTCTCATGAAAATACATTAATGCCCAAAATGTCTAATGGCTAGAGTTGTGGTCAATTTTGGCTATGTTAAAATATATGTAGTTTTTCCCATACATTGCAAGCAATGTCCCATACGTAACGGAATTGTCCCATACATAACGTTTGTTTTTAATTACTTGTGAAGTAATGATCTAATTATAACTTACCCACAGATAAAGACTGTAGAAAAAAACCTGCTGATCCCGCCAGCATTTGGAAGTTATTATCCTTCGTCTGATGAACAATTAGTCCAATTTTGGTGACCTTCCATAAAACAAGAAAAGTAGTGTTAAAAAAACACAAATGCCCCGCAACCATGCCTACTTCCATCACATAACACCACTCTATTAGCATCAACTTACCTGGGTCACATGGAACGTTCATTGACATCGTGATTGTTTTCTTTAGGTTATATATGTAATGTATTGATGCATATGATCCCATAATGATTTTTTGTTTTTTGCTTTTCTGTTGGGAAGTCATTGTATGTGATTTAAGCAAACTGACTGGATATTTTCAGTCTTAAGCAAGACATTTCTCAAAGGCAAATCCTTTGAGCATAATCCTTTGAGCATTTACAAGGCCTACATGGAAATAAGAATTTTTAAATAATCAAAAGAAAATACGGTTATTTGAATAAGCTTGAGTTATCATCATGACATCATTTCTTTGGTTTTTAATAATGAGAACAGTTGGCCTATGGGGTCCGAAAGTGACTCAAAATCCTAAGAACAACCAACGGAGCTGCATATACATACACATGTACTATGGTGCAAGTCTCAAGTTTAAGTAATACATGTACATGTGTTTGTTTTCTGTTGTTTTAATTAAAAATATGACTGTCCAAGAAAAAAGGGTGGAGAAGCCACATTGATTATACAAAAAACATATTTAAACAGTGTTCAGGCCCCCTAATATTTTTGAGAGTGATTGCATTTGCACATTTTTACTGGTTTGGTAAAAAAAAAAAAAAAAAAAATCAAACAAAATAAAATCCTATTGTTTTAATCCTAATGACTTGGCCTTTGTCTTATGGGGTCCAAACTTATTCATTTTCTATAAGTTATACTAGCAAGCTACCTTCATTGTATCAAGGTTCAAGACATACATGGACATACAATCCGGATATCGCTGTGGAACCAAATGCACATGCACACACGCATGCACATGCATGTTTTACATACGCTACATTTATGTGGACATTCCTTTGTTTTTGTGTAGTTAAGAAAACTCGGTACAAAAATAACTTTACTTAAACTGTGAAAACTCTTTCAACCCATTTTTTTTCTATGATTCCCTATAGTGTTTCTCTTCATTTTGCACAGATAAAGCTAAACCCAAAAATGCCTCTAAACCTGTTTTCCAGAAATGGGGAAACACTGTGTGGACTTGCCCAAGTCCACAGAACCTCGCCTCTACCTGGTTTATGTGGACCTCTTTTGTTCAGGAGTCCACACAGTGAATGTAATGCCTACCCACACGCACACACACACACACACACATGGACGGACAAGGCGGAAACAGTATGCTCCTTCGGCTTCGCCAGCGGGGCATAAAAATAACCAAGACACATGTCGTAATGAGTCTAAAATGAAATGACAAGTTACAAAGAGACAATTCCAAGTATAGTATGTCCTTTAAGCCAGTTGGTTGATTTCAGAACTCTTACAATGGCAACATGCTACATTTGCATATTTTTGGATATCCTTTACTATTCTAGCCTCATTTTGTTCAACCCCTACAAGTTAAAACAAAATTAACACCTTATAGATGTAGTGTCCGTGTTATTTTCAAATATCATCCCGAGAAATTCTTTTTTATTTTTAATATTTGTTTCTAGGAATGGAGACATTGAGTGAAAACAATCGGCCAAAGTTTGGAGCGATTATTTTACACCTTTTTTGGTTTGTGGTCCGACAGACTAAATTTAAGTTCTTGCAGGGTAGACTGGTTCCAGCCCAATATCAGAATTGATAATGTAGGGACCGGGTCACAAGGAACAAGTACAGAGCACAATACAATTCATCATTAACCCTAACCGCCCTGAATCCTTCAAAATCCTCTTTGCCAAAGTGGAGGAATTTGGAGGATTGAGGTTACATGGCAAAACTGCGTTACTGATTTCGTAGGATGCACTTTGCCACAGCCTTGTGTTGTTTTTGCTCAGCCATACATAAATAGAGGCCTGGATTATGCTTTGAAATCCTCGATACTGCTCGATTAATCCTCAATACAGGATTCAGGCGGTGGTCCCCCCTCCTAGCCCTAGGGCGTTATTCAAGAAATAATGGAGGAATTTGCAGGGTTGACGCTTTAAGCTATTTTTCTATGAGGCCAATTGGAGGATTTTGCAGAATTGAGGCTACATCCTATCAAAAAGACCTAGGGAGTTAGGGTCAAGTACGTACGTACTAAATGTATGCAATATTCAAATAGAATAATACATACATGGAATTCTAAGTCTACTTCTTGAAAATAGATCATGCTCCCCCCCCCCCCCATGATGTAGGACATGGTTGCTTTCACAACCTCAGGAGACATGCCAATATCACAGTAGTCCAAAAATATTCCAAATTTTATTATCATGAGTTTAGCATTTCTTTCAATGTTTTAGCCAAAGGCTCATTGCCACCATGGGCTTCGTGTGTGGACAAGAGAGGGTACATTTTTTAGCAATTTCGAGAGCGCATAGACACGTATGGCGCGAAGTACACACTACTGATCTTATTCTGAATGGCTGTCCAAGTGGTCCTGGCCAACTCTCCCTTTCTCACCGTTGAGGGGAACTTATGCTCAGAGAACATACACCAGTTGTAACAAGTCACTGACTTTTGTGACTCAGTCGAGTCATTTTGAAGAAGTGACTCAAGTCGAGTCATGAGGTCGAAAAGGTTGAGTCGAGTCGAGTCGAGTCATATATTTAGCTTGAGTCAATTCGAGTTACGAATATTTGCACACTTTGTGTATACCAAAATGTATAAAAGGAGGGCATAAATTTAGCCAGCGTTCAAATCCAAGAGCTAAATAAGAAATCACTCAAAGTCAATGATGCAACAACGAATCGGAAAATGTGTTTAAAATCCGGTTCTAGAACCATGAGGTGGGAGTGTAACACGTTGTATGTTTGTACATGACAAGCGGCTGCTGTATCATACTGTATTCGCAAAGTGACATGAACATAAATTGGGACATAAATTTTGTACCATAATAAGTCATTGCAAATTTATACTTTTTGCAAAGTTTTGCTTTCATTTTTGGGACTCGAGTCTTATTGGCCTTTGCTCGAGTCAAGTCGAGTCTTCTAATGAGGTACTGGAGTTGAGTTGAGTCACTAGCTTGCTTGCAGTGACTAGAGATAAGTCGAGTCATTTACCCATAGGGACTCGAGTCGAGTCGAGTCACCAAAAATTGGGACTCGAGTCGAGTAATTGACTCGAGCCATCACAACTGTGACATACACATACACTTTTTCTTGTTTTGGAGCAGGGTGCTAGGCTGAAGGGGGGGGGGGGGAGAAGGGAAGATGGCTACTTGATTGAATGTGTTCTTACATCTCCACCACTCTCCTTCATTCCAATGATATTTGGATGTTTGGAGAGTGCAACAGCAACGTCTACCGGTAGGTCTAGGCCTGTGTTGGCTGGTACACTGTACAGAATCACCGGGACAGGAGAGTTATCAGCAACCTGGATTGAATAAGAGAAAAAGGCTCCAACGGCTGTACAATCAAAGACAGAGGGTAGAACAAATGTGCAATAGAGCAAATTGTTCAAGCAACAAGTATATTATCAAAACACAACATATCCATTTGAAAGAGGTGCACATTTGCACGGTTTTGAAACTTTTAAGTATTAAAACAGTACGGCGTTTTCTAAACTTTTTCTGCCTTAATGTATTGTTAAGTTGTGTTTAAATTATAAAACAGCCATCAATATTACTTCTTTTACTTTTTTTTTTACATCAAATACTATTTCTTGCCGTTTTCTACAAAATATCCAAAAAATGGGAGAATAATTTTTAATTTTTTTTGGTTTCTAGCTCATCCAAAGTTGGCATGTACTTGCTGCAAAATGTGATATTCCCATGCAGTGAAGTAGTGGATGTAAAGGGTGCATGCAGGGCAGCGGAACACTTTTCAAACTGGGGGGGGGGGGGGGGGGCAACACCAAAAAGGGGAACTTGGTCAGAAAAAGGGGCATCTTCCATCCGTGTGAAAGTGGAGGGGAAAAAAATGGTCCCCTTCATTTCGTTATAAACCTATATGACGAGGAACGAATTATGAATACGTTGTCCATCTTACTCTTTGTGTTCTTTTACCTAGTTATGTAGAGAGACCTTTTTTATTTATCGCGAGAGGGGTACTGTTGCTTTTGATGGCCATTTCAGTGACCATTTTACTCGTGTGAAGAGCACTATTATATTTTTAGGGGCCAATTTTTTATCTTGAGAGGGGGCACAATTTTAATGTTGCGTGCAGGGCACTTATTGTACTTTCGAGGGGCAGTTTTCCATCCTGCTTGAGAAGTTATCCCGAGAGGAGCACTATTCTTTTTGATGGCAAATTGTCCAGATCTAGAGGGGCACATTTTCATTATAACGAGAGGGGTATTTGTGCTTTCGAGAGCAGTTTTCCATCTCAAGAAGGTGCACAATCTTGTTAATATGCGAGAGGGGTACTGGTGTTTTCGAGGGGTAGTTTTGCATACAAGAAACGAGACCATTTTATTTGTAGCGCGATCATATGCTTTCAAACGTGTGCGTTTGAGGGGCAGTTTTGTTTTCATCTCAAGGGGGTACATTTATAAGGTTCCGCAAGAGGGGCGCTTTTGTTGGCCTGGGAAAATCTGGGGTGGCAAGTGACTCCCCCCCCCCCCCCCAGTTGCACCGCCCCTTGGTCCATGAAGTGAATCTTTCTTAGTAACATATTGTGTAACTTTTGCAGCGAAAATGAAAACAATTTGGGCCGAACTGGGTGTGAATACTCAATAATTGGCCAAACCTGACCCTATTTTGGAAAGCAGAAGTCATTTTTTTATGGTCTAATCAGTGAGAAATAAACAGTAAAGTAAATTAAATTAAGTAAATAAGCTAAAACGCAAGTAAAAACTAATTGCCTGTACCTTTGTGAAGTGATTGATAAGTGCTTCTGAGGTCATCATGCTTTTGAAGTAGAATGGAGTAACGACCAGCAATGCATCTGCTCCGGCATCCCCCATCATCTTACTCATCTCAATTGTATCTCTTGTAGCTAGTGTAAATGATAGAAAGTTTTCACTTAAAGGTACAGTACATCATTTGCAGCTATCCAAAAAGTAACTGGCCAATTTATTGTGAAATTTTTTACTTTGTTTAACCCTAACTCCCTAGCATGATTTACTAAGAACCATACACATCCTGGCAAATTCCAACACCATAGGGGAAACATATTTCTGATTTTGATTCTGGAGGTGTGCCAACCCAATGTAAAAGACTGTCAGTTCAGGGGTACTGTACCCATCCTTACAGATTCCAACAAAACGTGTCGTTGGGGTTTGATGGGTTGAGTTCTGTTAGGGTTAAAGATAGTAATGGCACTAAACTCCTTGTGAAATTATTCTTTCCGGTATGCTGTGATTTTGTAGTCTGAGTATCACCCACAGGGCTTGACCTTAATTTTTTTCTGAGAGTAGCCCACCGGGCTAGTAAATTGTGTTTTTTACTAGCCCGCAGAAATTTTTACTAGCCCATGAAATGTTTGAAAAATACATAACGATTAAAGCAGGTTTAATATTGACTACTGAGAAGGTTGACTTTTGTTCATGGCTAGAAATCACTGTCGCTGGTAATGCAGGGCTCGAATTTCATGAAAAGAAAAAAGTACTAGACAGCAGGTCTAGTAACTGAAGGAATCTTACTGGACCTGAACTATTTTTACAAGACCTGTGTCATAAATAAGAAAAAACAACATTTTGCACTACATGTATGTGACAGGAATACAACAAAATGCTATTTACGAGTCACCCGTTTCGTGTGTGCACTTGGCTAGTTCCCCAGGAAAATTAGTCTTTCTCTTGCCAGCAGGCACAGCAGTCCTTAATTTAAAGAAAATCAAGGAGAGCTATAAATCGCTCTCCTCAAATCTTTGAGGAGAACAAATGGATTTTAAGGAGAGCGATTTGCTCTCCTTAATATCCACAGATAAACAGCGTGAAACGACGGTAAACATTGTTTTTGTTTTGAATATCAGGATTTATTCAAGGGGCTGCATTTTTATTAGTTTTTGCATAATAATATGCTCAAGTGGCGTAACTTGTTTCGTTTTTGTAACCGTAAGACAAGGTAAAATTAATATAAAAAAAACCCTAACTAAATGGAGATTAATAAAAGGTTTGACTTCTGCTATACGCTTTCATTTTACTTTGAATACAATCGTCAGTTGGTTCATCACTTAATTATACTTGAAAAATGGATTTAATAAACGGCACATAAACATGATAAAGCAACTGAATATTTGTTTTCAGATTCGTTAAAATTATATAAAATTTTCAGCCTGAACTATTTCCATTGCAGCTACGAAAGCTATACAATAAGGGCCTGAAAAATGACAAAAACTTGCCTTAAGTGTTATCTAAAATATTTGAAGTCGATAATCTTAAAAATAATGAAAAATGCAGGTCAATTATACCATATTATGCTAGTCACGACAAGAAACTGGCTAACAATGTCTGAACTTCGCTTGGTACGAGCGTGCCATGATGCACTGTGTGTTGTGGACCGGCAATGGGCCGGCAATGAGCTTCGTTTTACGGAGGGGGATTTTGGTGAAACACGCTGCATCATTTCACTTCATATACCAGTAGTACTTCCTCAAAATAAATTCATGAACAAGGGAAATACATACACAGACAAGAGAGATCAAGTTCTGTGAATATAAGTTTGCAAAGATCGTCTTTCTCCATCGATGTTTTCTTGGCATTTTTATGTCTAGGGGGGCCTATTCCGTCCGGCCTGCATGCAAAACACTGTGTACTGCTGCAGCGTGCATGAACCGCGCGCGACTATTGCATTGACTGGTTACCGCATTTCCATCATGCCTTCTTTGGCCCTTAGTGCGCGGCACTGCGGGAACCAGTCACTGCTGCAGTAGCACGTACGGGCCCACGTGTTTTCGTACATCGATGCAGGTCTGTATGTACGTACATCTGCAACTGGCATGATGGCGCGTTGGCCAGGCAGCTTCGTTGCGTTTTCGGCACGCGGCACAGGGACTTTTGAGTCGTAGCGATGCTGGGGGATTTCACATGTTTGCATTTGCAATAAAATAAAGTTACATTCATGACACACAAAAGGTAAAGCTTTGAAGAGTTCGTTTTATTTTCTTGAATCACATCTGAAAAACAAGGAACGTGCACATGTTTTTAAGTAGCCCGCCGGGCGAGTTGAGAAGTGGTTTTTACTTGCCCGCAGCAGTTTTTACTAGACAATGTACGCCACGCTAGCGTTAAGGTCGAGCCCTGACCCATTATCCACAGAGCCAAGTCTCCTGTATAACGTCTGATATGTCTAGACATGCAGATATTATGCAAGCCGCAAGCCAGCCAATTGGAGTCGACTTTACTAAATCGTGACGTCATTTCATTCCCAAATCAGGACTGAATGGTTTGATTGGTCAATTCGAATGTAATACAACAACAGCCGGGCGCATATCGCGTAAATATGATACAGAGCGCGTGACACATGTTTTTTTACCATTGTCTATGACGCCCAACGGGTGAATGCATGACCGAAGAACGGACATAGGAAGCGCCCGCTGATTGGTCAAAATCGAGAGGTCAAGAGGCGGTTGTCAAATTAATCAGCGAATCTGCTCACTATCACAGACTATGGCATTCGCCATGGTCTATTACATAGACTAGTCATTTTGAAGACCCCCCCCCCCCTGCCCATCAATACTTTATTTAAACTGAAGACCACTTTCAAAGTACTGTACTGTAATCTCACTAGAATGAGAGTGGAAATGGCTAATGACGTGTATAATTATGAAATCATACCAACTGTTGTGCGCCAATGAGGAGCTAGCAAGTAGTATGGTTTCACTGTACATGTATAGTAAGTAAGTAAAGTCTGTCACGAGCCAAGGCAGCATTTATCTCTGATTTCAGTACCATGAAACGACTGAGGATACTTCCATTACCCCTGGATGGCATGCCAGTCCATCGCAGGTTACTCGCCAGCTAACGCAGGTACCCATTTATACTCCTGGGTGGAGAGCTCGGCAAGTTGGGATGAAGTGGCTTGCCCAAGGACAAAACATATGGCCAGTGGTGGCGCCAGACTTGGGGGGGGGGGGGCCAAAGGAAATAGTTTTGGGGGGCAGTCAAAATAAAATCTTTAGCCTGTGTACGGGTGCGCCTGCCCTTTGTCAATGGTCCGGAAATAAGCCACTAGAGTAATTTAGAAGTGCAGTCGTTTTTATGAATGAGAAATGTATCAAAGCGCAGAATAGTGTATAACAATTGTATTAAAAATGTACAAAGATGTTGGTTGCACACTATCTACGGCTGTATTTGCATGTGTTGCGTGTTTTGTCTACCAAAGTTCCTATATTTATAATGCTTTCATTGGCCCAAACTTCGTCCACATTTTATGAATCTTAACAGCATAAAATATCACATAATTAATTTATTTGTTTATAAAGTGTTGGGAGAAAACAGGGGGGCAAGGGAAAACCTGGGGGGCAAGGGAAAAACCTGCATGGGGGCAAGGGAAAAACCTGCATGGGGGCAAGGGAAAAACCTGCATCGGGGCAAGGGAAAAACCTGCATCGGGGCAAGGGAAAAACCTAGGGGGCAAGGGAAAAACTTGGGGGGCAAGGGAAAAACCTGGGGGGCAAGGGAAAAACCTGGGGGGCAAGCATGGCAAGGGACAAACCTGGGGGTAAAGGAAAAACCTGGGGGGCAAGGGAAAAACCTGGGGGGAAAAGGAAAAACCTGGGGGCAAGGGAAAAACCTGGGGGAAAATCCCCCCAGCCCCCCATAGTGCAGCCACTGCATATGGCCAGCAGCTGGATTCGAACCCATGACCCAAATAGATGATCCCAAATAGGAGTGGAGAGGCTAATCCTCCCTCGTCCTTGATTTTGCATGATTGGCCCCCATCGACTTAGTCTGGTTCCCTGACCTGACAATTATAAATTGTAGGTCAGGTAGCCGCCACGGCTAAAACTAGACATGATGGCCCTTTCTCAAAGCTCGGCTTCATTTCTGGTTTGGCTTTATCATTAAAAGCTTTTAATTTTCCAATCAAATTTAACCCCAAAACTTACTTGCTTCATATCATACAGTTTGATATTTTTGTAAGAAAACATTGACTGATGTTGAGCTGGAATCTGCAAAGTTAGGGACCCAAATAACAGGCGAAGCCGAAATTAGATGACGCCACGTTTTTTTAAATACCCCTTGGTAACCATTGTCAAATTCAAAATGGTACATGCGGCAGCAAATTAAACATGTTAGTCCCTCGTATGATCAGAGTGCATACTTGATGCACAAAGTCAGTTTTTTGGCAAAATACAATATAAGAACTCACTTTTCTTTTTTAATAAACATGGCAGGATTGGCAGGTAAATACAACCTTTTTTATACCCAGAAATACCCAGGTGCTATCGGAGAGAGTCGACGAAATGCAACCTGTTTATCTGCAAACACTGTGGTTCTAGTATCAGGCATGCAACTGGGAATTTAGAAAAAATCGAGAAAATTCCAAACAACACAAGACCTTGTACAGTGTTTTTTCAATTTGTAATGGCATTCATGAGAAGTAAAAAACGAGGAAATCAGCAAATCTGAGGAAAAGTTGCATGCCTGTAGTATGTATGGGAATTGATCTAGCTGAATGTCTTGATGAGCTATAACCTACCCTATCATCTGATTTCTGGATACAAATTCTGTGTTCAACAACGGGTATTGTTGACTGTAGCCGTGGATTTTTACCACAGCATGTCAATTTCAAGTATCAACTGGAGACCCTAAAGACCATCACAAGAGCAACACAAGAGCATCACAAGAACATCACAAGACCATCACAAGAACATCACAAGACCAACACAAGACCATCACAAGAGTTGAGGACCAACCAAAGACCATCACAAGACCACCGGAAGACCAACAAAGACCATCACAAGACCATCACAAGTGACAATACCATCACAAGACCAACACAAGACCATCACAAGACCAACACAAGAACATCACAAGACCAACACAAGACCATCACAAGACCAACACAAGACCATCACAAGACCATCACAAGACCAACAAAAGACCATCACAAGACCAACACAAGACCATCACAAGACCAACACAAGACCATCACAAGACCATCACAAGACCAACACAAGACCATCACAAGACCATCACAAGACCAACAAAAGACCATCACAAGACCATCACAAGTGACAAGACCATCACAAGACCAACACAAGACCATCACAAGACCATCACAAGACCAACACAAGACCATCACAAGACTAACACAAGACCATCACAAGACCAACAAAAGACTATCACAAGACCAACAAAAGACTATCACAAGACCTACACATGACCATCACAAGACCACCACATGACCATCCCAAGACCAACACAAGGCTTTTGTAAAAATGTTGTTTCCTTGGCAGCTTTCGTGGGTGACTTCCTTCGCCATGTTGGCTTTCTTGGCTTTCTCTGCAATCTTGGCTTTCTTGGCTTTATGGGGTTTCATTTCCAGTTCCTTCTTGGCCTTGTGATGGTCTTGTGGTGGTCTTGTGTCTCAATTCAAGTCACAAGCTATTAAAATGAACAGCAACAAAGGCATTCCTTCGTCATTGTTTGTGCCCTGTTACTTGTGGCTGGTCTTGTGAATGGTCTTGTGCTTGCTGAGAAAGCCATCTCGACATTGCACTTGCGCATGTCCAAACTCTCTTGAACAATGCATTTTATGGATAAACAAAACACATCCTAGCCCACTAGAAGACTAGCCCACAGCATCACATGGGTTTAAATCCAAATTTCGGTACCACATCTCATTGCTCACAAGAGATGTTGAATTGGCTGATTAGTCTTGTGTCTGGTCTTGTGTCTGGTCTTGACTACAACACTGTCAAAAATTTGACAAAGACTTTTAAAGATCTAAGAAGGAAAATGAGTGCTGTCAGCCACAGCTGAAGCCCTTTACTTACATTCACATCCAGAGCCAGCCAGAATAAGTTTATCTGCCGGAGTAGCCTGACGAACCCTTCGAACCATCTCAACGCGTTCCTCCTTGTTAAGAAAAACATATTCACCATTGGACCCTTGTACCACATAGCCTGTTAATCAAGTCAGATAAATTACAAAATTAATCAAAACCATTGTATCTGGTAAACAAGTTTTTTTGCCTTCAACCATGGCCCAATTTCATTGCGCTGCTTAACAGTTCGCAGAAAAGTTGTGCTTACCATAGCAGAACATCATGCTGCTGCTAAAGCACTATTCCCTGCCATGGATGTGCTAACGGTTGCATGCGCATGGCGATTTCTATTGTTACGTCACTGATTTAAACATTACCCACGATCCAATTCGGCAAAATATCCGCATGTTTTGTAAAGGCAAAGATCTGGTTTCGTGTGGAACATAGTCAACATTTATCGTTTTTCTTTACTATATTAGGTTTTTTTGTAAGGACATAATCTCAAGTATCATTGAGTACTATTGATAATGATTTGGGCATTTGACTTAAGTGAATTGGCGTATTCGCCAAAACATTTTTATCCCCGCGTGAGACACTTGCAAACAATGCAGTTTTGATCTGCAACTGTCCGGTTTAGTCCTGTACAAAAAGACATGATTTATTTCCCCTGAATATGAGTCTGTATGGAAAAATTTCGTTTTAACTTTAAAAATGAGAAATTTTACTATGAAATGATGTCACCTGGACCTAGCCCCACTTGTGTGGCAACGGTATTGCTGCGTTGTACCTTATGCCATATAACCATGCCGCCCAACCTACTGAGGCGAGTGTCATTTACTGGCGTACAAAACTGCACTCATTATGGCTGTATTCTATGATGTCTCAGCTCCAGAAAGATGCCTCGATTTTTCGAAAAATTGGATATAATCAAATCTAATCAACCTGCAGGGCAAAAGCTGAGACATCAGTTTCGCGCACCAATAAATGACACTTTTCTCAGTTGGTTGGTCGGCATGGATGCGTGGCATCAGCACAGCACAGCAATACCATTGTCACACTAGTTACTCGGACCATGGAAGTCCGCGAACATGAGCTTGTATAAAAAGTGATCCGGAACTGTCGTACTGATAGTAGGCCTGTCTAATAATATGAAGTTTGTCAACAAATAGGCTTGGCAACACTGCGGCGGCTGGTAATTGCGGCAGTGGGTAAAAGTAGTACAACTGAACAATGTCTTGACCCAAGACTAACAACTTATGGGACCATCCGACGGCAACCCGGGTTGACTCGGGACAGAGTTGACTTGGGATGGAGGTGACTTGGGACTTGGGACTTGGGACTTCAGCCCAAGTTGGTCTAGGAGTAGGACCGAATCAGAGTTGGGTGTCGGTCACTTCGCCAAATTTCCACTCCCCAACACTTCGCGTTACCACTTCGCCGAAGTGGGCCAAGTGGCAAATGGGCGAAGTGCCAATTCAGCATAGTAATTCGGCGAAGTGGAAATTCGGCGAAGGGATAATTCAGCGGGGTGGCGAAGTGGTTGTTGGCGAAGTGGAAATTCGGCAAAGTATACTGTAAAACCAGAGTTGCTTCAGCTTGGGACCAAGTTGACCTTTGACCAAATTGGGACCCAGTTGACTCGAAACCTAGCCTTCATGGGCTACGAGGTTGGAATCGCTGGAACAGAAACAATTCAAGTCCAAACCAATTGTTGCCAACTGTGCAGACACTGAGTGGAGGTCCCCTTGAGAACGAAGCAACACAAAAGGAACGGAAGTCCAAACTTTTATCTAGGCCTACCCTGTTGCCGGCTACGTGGATATGGAGTGGGAGTGCAGTGGAGCATGACGCATAGTTAGTGTATACACTGACATGACTGATAAGGTTTATTCAGGGCAATCTACCGTTACTCTGTAGCCGGCTACGAGGTGCATAGATTGAGTGGCGGGGTATTCTGCAATTGTGCCGGATGGCAGGACTCCCTTGCCTCCCGTCGTTAGGGAAGCAATGAAGGCGTCGTCCAACCTGGGCTAGGGCTGTTACGCCCCAACTATCGCATCGGTCCCAACTATAGTTGGGACTGTCCCAAGTATAGTGCGGCAGTTGGGTCGGCCCAACTATAGTTAGGACTGGAGTTGCGCCAGACGCTCTATACAGGGTGTTAATGTTCCGCGGCACTGGCACTATGTATTCGTCGTGCATGCATGCCGCAGGGCTGGCCGGCCACGTGGTACTGCCTAGTTGGATGAGTTGTCCAGCTGGGTTTTTCAGTCCAGCAACATGTTTTATGCCAAATTCAAAGATTGGCATGGCACAGCTAATATGGGCCCCACCCATAGCTAATTTCAATGGTTCCAAGTAAAGTCAGACGTATACTATATATACATGTATCAGACTGCTGTAGAAAAATGTTACGGTAGCTTTACAGCAAGTGAACTATAGTTAGGCACCGCAAAATTCAAAGATTGGCGGGGCCCAACTATCACCCATAGCTAATGTCAATGGTCCCAAGTAAAGTCGGACATGTATCAGAGCTGTAGTAGGGAATGTTTTATAATTATAGTCGTACATCAATGTAAACTATAGTTGGGACACCGCAAAATAAAAAGATTGCAGTGGCCCAACTATAGGCCCCACCCATAGCTAATTTCATTGGTCCCAAGTATAAAGTCAGACGTGTATCAGAGCTGTAGGCCTAGGGAATGTGTTTTAGTTGTATCCTCGATCCTCCTATTTCTGCGCAGATAAGGCTTTGCAACCAAGTAGCTTAAAAATAGCAAAGCAACCACTCTTGTCCTCAACAAAACTTATATGGTTGGCTTACGTTCATCCACCGTGCCGTATAACAAAGCGAAATCTCTTTATTTGTGGCAGCAAGCAGGGAATTCCAAAGCGTGCAGTTTTGGCGTTGTAGAAAAGAATCCTGCCTAATTCTCTGCAGGGGACGCTTCATGAAAAATCTGTGCTGTCCGGGCCATGTAACTCAATATATACATTTTTTTTTAATAACTTAGACTTGTTGGCTTTAGCATGTTTAGGAAAATATATTTTCTGAGCTTTTAAAACAAATTTTCTTTCTTTTTCCTTTCTTTTTTTCAATGCCAATACACTTTTTGTAATTTCAAGATTATTTTCAATATCCTATTTTTCGAGATTTATGCAAGCTAGGGCTTAAATTTACATATTTATATTTAAATACATTTTATACATATTGACCTATTAAATGTAGATCCCAATGATATTGTTATTCTGATCATCCCAATCAACGGACACAGTTTTTAAAGGGAATGTACATCATTGGCATTTGCTTTAATTTTCAGAAATGAACTATTTGAGGGGTTAGTATTTATATATCAAATTATTGTTACACTGACATGTTTGAAGTTTTGTGTTGGAAAATGCTGGAAAAACTAAGAAAAACAAAAATGTACGAGTAGTCTGGTTCCCTGACTCCACTGAAGATTAAATGGATTAATTTATCGATGCCGGAAAATTGTACGATAAGGGAACCAGTCTAGATGGCCTGCTGCACCCATTCAGAACATGCAACCAATAGCAAACAAAATTTGGACTGAAAAAAAAATGGTACATTTGGAGCAGTAGTTGAAAAATAGTTAGATTTTTCCAACGGTGGTCGGCCGACCACCGTTGGAAATGTATACAAAATTACCATTTTCTTGAAAGTGACTTCACACCACCAGGTGCCATAATTTTACAGGATGCTTTAGATTGTCATTTACCAACATCCTGTTGTGTATTTTGTAAAAACTTGGTAGTTTTATTTTTCGATGTTTGCAAATGTTGTATTTTCCCTTTAAGATGTCATGTCGGATTTTACAACTTATGACCACAAAAATTCCCAAAAAGTGTAAGAATTGTGTCTTATTTGTTGGACCGTAAGTGTTAATACACCCTTATAGAAACTGCAAATTCTTATTTTTGACACCTTAACTGACGATATTGGGAGACCAAGAAAGATCACCTTTCGGTCACATTTTCGACTTCTGCAGGCCCGGAAGCATCTGCCTGCATTTGTACTTAGTAATTAGCTGTAAAAAGCAGATTATTTTCACTTTTTGCCTAAATTCCCAGGAAAGCCTTCAATTTCCACATTTTTTTCAGCTGCTGGTTAAAGTTCGTTTATCAAAGAATAGGATCCCAGTGAAAGTTTGTCATTTTTTTAGGATGCACGCCTTACAAAATATAACTTAAAGGCGAGTGCGCAGAAATAGGAACGCGTAGCTTTAGGAGGTCTGACATCTGTAGTGACGATACATCAATGTAATTGTAAACTAATAATAATTATAATATACTAGTTGGGACACCACAAAATAAAAAGTTGGAGTGGCCCAACTATAGATGGGCCCCCTTGATGACTCCCAACTGTAGTTGGGCCAGCCCAACTGTGGAACTACAGTTGGGACCGTCCTAACTATAGTTGGGACGATCCCAACTATAGTTGGGACCGATACCATAGTTGGGGCGTAAAAAATAACAGGGCCATGGACTAAACTTAGCGAAATTCATACCACGCAATGGCATACTGTTCCACCGTTGGAGATTGTTCGTCAGTTCGTCATAGTTTACGTTCTCTTTTTCGTCAAAAGGGGTGACTATTGGTGGAAAGACACCGCTCAGGTCCACTTTCACACCGGTTGCCATGGTCCTAAGACCAGTTCGACTAATAAGGCATTGGGATATGGACGTCAACCTACGGCAGCGTAGGACCGGGACTTCAAAAACTAACTTCCTCACAAGTGCTGCTGCCATGATAACGCGACTTGCTGGCGTGGCCGGCCGGCTCGATCGAGGACATTACGCAACACAAGGGGGCGCTGTTCATGATACTCTGTATCTGTATCTGTATGGCTACGTTGCAGAAACCTATACATGAGAGATATGAGACCCATTATGTGGCACCAGGGTTTACAAGGTGCTGCGGCCACTGCCAGAAACACCGGGGCGAACCCCTTCTCTTAGCGACAAGTGTTACTGGGTTCTTTAACGTGCATTATACAACACACGGGACCTACGGCTTTGCGTCCAATCCGAAGGACGAAGCAATAGTGGTAAAGTGCCTTGCTCAAGAGCACAAGCACCATGTTCCCAAGGTCAGGATTCGAAGCCGTGTACCACAGCACACGAGTCGAACACCGTAACCATTGGACCACAGCACAGCATTGGACAAATCGTTGATCTCCATTACATCTTGCACAAACTTGATAGCTCAAGTTACGCCTTGGCCTTGCATCAAAACAGTGCATTTATAGCTTTTAAACTGTTTGTTTTCCATTTTCCTTTAAAAAATGTTATTAAATACATTTGGGCAGTTGGAAAGTTTGAAATAATAACTTTATAATCGGCGATGATCCAATGGCCATCCCACTTGGTAAAATGGGTGGTTGGTTATATCCATTCAGACTGAAGACTTGGGACAATGGGGCGTGTGCGCCCAGGTCCTCGGGAGCATTCGTGTACAAACCTTATGGGAGCAGTCGTGAAAAAGTTTAAGTACAAACAAAAGGGAACAAAAGGATCAGGTCCTCATGAGTAAAGTAAAAACGAGCTAGGTGTGAGGGATGTCTGAGTTGGTTTCTGCATTCCATAGGGGACGTTGAACAGTGAGAGGACCGGGTCCCCAATTTGGATTCGTGTACAAAACAACGTCTTTGTACATTTGTTATGATTTTGTTATACACCATTCTGCAGTTTAATACATCTCTCATAATCATTCATTAAAAACGACTGCACTTCTTGACTGCCCCCCCCCCCAAATATTTCATTGCCCCCATTTGCTAGTCTGAGTGAGCCAAATTCTGGAGATTCGCCCTGGTCTATGATAGACTACCCATTTGCTGCCCCCCCCCCCCCCAATTTTAGAGTCTGGCACCGCCATCGTTCGGACTTAAATATTGGCTCTCTTTACGTTTTCTGCATGTGCACTAGACTGGAATTGAAGTTTGTCTATGGGCGTCGCCAGAATGGGGCAAGGTGGGGGGAGCACATTTTTTTTAATGAATAACAAAAAATGAAAACAAGAGGTATGCATGGAATTTTGCGTCGGGGTGATATAAATCAAATTAGGTTTTGCCCTTCACCGACGTTTTAAACACTGTATACTCAGTGTGTTACCTCCCGAGTGAAAGTTGGAAAAAATCACTCGGGTGGGACTCGAACCCACGACCTCCTGCTTTCTAGTGCAGATGTCTTTTCTAGACAATGTCTTTTCTAGACTAGATTCTTTTCAAGAATAACAAGTTCTGTACCGAGGGGAATTGGCTTAAAGGGTGCATGGGATGAATTTTCCTCTTGACTCCTCTTAACTGTATCAAAACTATTTGACATCCCTTTTTGTTAATTTTTATTGAAAAGTGCACTTCTTTAAACATTTATAAGAATGACCGTTATGCTTCTCCGAACAACTTAGGGCGATATTGCTGTGATGACATTTCAGGAAGACACTGTTCAGTTTAGGGGTGTTCAGTTGAAATTGTGAACCCAAAAATTTGCTCGTTGAAAACATTTGTGCATTACTGAAAAGCACAGAAAAAGGAGGGGAAAAAAAGGGAAAGTAAAGAAAGAAAGAAAAAGAGTCATATTGCTGTTAATTTAATGGGATGGTGGGGGGGGGGGGGGGCGAATGTCCCTGCCCACCCTCGAAAAATGATAAATATATATATATATTTAACATTTTTATATAGGCCTATGATTCTTTTGGAATATATTTGTTTTTATATTTTAATCTCAGTCCTGTAATTGGCGGTTTTTCTGCTGTTGGATGTGGATAATCAATAAATAAACAAATAAATCGAGAATAATTATGTTGGAAAAGTACAGGGATTTCGGGGGGAAAAGGTGCTTTGCCCCCCTCTAGAAAAAAATCGGGGCGACGCCCATGGTTTCAATGAAAATTCACAGTGAGATGAGAAACCATGGCAAGAGACTGGATTTGTCAGGGTTCCAAATTGCAGATGAAACGTGCACCGGCAAACTCACGTGATGCAGAAACTCAGTACAGACTCATTATGACATACGCCGCGTGTGTATGCAAAAAACAAATACACACATGAATAACTACTTTTATGAAACATTCTTTTCATCAGGGAACTTGGCCAATATTTTACTTTCACAAAATGCCTAAAAGCTAGCTTTATCTTAAAAAAAACACGAACAAATAACACGTTTTATATGAAATAAAGATTTTTTTTTTAAAGTAAAAGACAATGTGATGGTACACGCACGACTTGACAGTTTTCAAAACTATATGTCGTGCGTATGATGTATGTGCATTAGTTGTCATTGCATCACTGTTTGAAGTCTTACCGAGGGATCTGTTGCGAGGATACCGTTGCGCAGAAACAGCTGTTTTCTTTAATTATCCAGTTTCATCATCTAGTTTCATTGGTTGGCCAAATCTGACATCATGCGTGTGCAGTGATGGGCGGGATTGTTTGGGTATTCGGTTTTAAACGAGCTTTTGTAGAGTTTATACTGCTGTTGACTTCTCACAAGTAGACTGTTGCTCTTTTAATGTGAACACATTCAAAGAAACTCCTCATAAGAGAATCCGGATCTGTTCTCGACATTCCATCGAGAATTTAGCCAGCAGAAATGTCTTTGCCTTACCGGAGATGCGGCAGACGCAAGAGTAGCATGATCGATCTAACCATCACACCAGCGGGTGTGCCCGACTTCATGATCCCAGTCAGACGATGTTCAGAGACCAGCACCGTGCAATCCAGTGATTCACAGCAACCCACTGGATTGCAAGCTGTTCGTGCTGGAGGCAGAATCTCTTCACCAAGACCCCATGAGTTTACAGGGGGAAGCATGACTCCCACCAGTCAGTTTTCGTCGACTTACAATAGTTCCTTCAGCAATAGCTCACTTGGGTTTTCGCCAGCTCCTTCTATTCTGCCGAATGACCATCTTCATTGGTCCAGCGAGGAAGCTGGACTCTATTGGCGTTCCTCCACAGATCAGCCCATTGTACTTGAACAACGACGTCACCACTACATAGACTTCGACAAGGACAAGAATATAACGCGCGAGATTGGTTCTCCAGCGGAACTCCCGAAAAAATTACTCCCACCGTGGCTCCCTTTCCCCAGATTGAACATTTGCCACCTAAACATGTTCCGTTCTAGAGCGAACAACCCTTCATCGGTGCAGCGTTTTGAGTCGGAAACATTCAAGCAATCACAGAGTGGGCTATGGTCTATTTCAAACAGTAATTGGAACCAAGCTGCCGTCATCCCTCAGACAACAATCCCACATGTGGAACTGAAGGTTCTGACTGAGGCAACGGCGGAAGAAACAAAGCCAGACGACTCTATTAAAATATCTTTGTCCTACAAGCCGCATGGCAAGACACTAACAGGCCAAATCCACGGTTTAACGTTCGTAGATCCTAAGGGTGGCTCGACTCGTGACTTGATGGTAGAACTAACTCTGAGTTCTGGCAAGCAGCGTCGCGTCTTGGGCGTGTCAAAAGACGTGTCCGCCGGTGAAGCGCTGTCCAAAACAGCGGTATTTGATGGGGTCAGATCAGTCAGCTTATCGTCCGGTAGTCTGGCAGTCAGTGTATATACTAAAGGGTTGATTCGCAAACGAGGACAGCTGCTGTATCAAGCTTGCACGCCCCTCTTTGTGTTGCCATTCACTGGGCATGCCAGTTGGGTCTCGCTAACAAATTGCAAGGTTTGTACATGAGTTTGGTTTTGGCTTGTCCTACTATAAACAGCCTCAATTCTTTATGTGATTTTTTTCCTGGCAAGCGTTAAAGCCGATTCACGCGAATGTGAAGCGAATCTGACGTCACGAAACCTTAATTTTGCTGAGAATTTCGTCGGAGTTGAAATAGGTTCAACTTTTGCAAACACGCATTTGCGTTCGTTTTTGCGCTGAGTATGAACCGGTCTTAAAATAAGTCATATTAAGTTCGGAGATACCTTTGGTCAAAAGCCACGAGCAAGTTAACCTTCATAATAACAAAATATTTAGGCCGATTTCAAATTTAATGCTAGGTAGCTTCCTGATCAATATTTTTTGATATCATATATTTTTGTCAATTAAAATGAAATGAAAGAGACAGATGTTCTCTTATGATTGTGTAAACCATTGCTTTCTTTCACAGGCTACAGGGCGCATTACCATTTGTATGTCCTACCTGGCATGTAAGAATAAACTTATGGTCACCGTGGCAAGTGCGAAAGCCCTGAAGAAGTCAACCATAGGAAAAGGTATGTAGGGTATTTCTTAAATTAATCCGAAAAGTATGTTCCCAAAATGGTTAATAGGATTTTACCCTTATAGTACTGTAGTCTATGCTTGTATGCAAAGTGTCTATGTTATTCGCTCAGATTCAGCGACTAATTTTGCAAAACAATTGACTGCGTCTTTTCATCCAGATTGTGACCACTCAGCGGGCGCCTTCTGTCGGGTCTTCCGTAACCCGTTGTTTTAAAAACATAGCAGCCAAATTGACCGATTATGAAGCCCGGGAAGGGACAGGGTGGATTTTTTTTTGGAATTTCCTAATTCGTTCGCACAAATTACTAATTCGTTCGCACGAATTGCTAATTCGTTCGCACGAATTGCTATTTCGTTCGCACGAATTGCTAATTCGTTCGCACGAATTGCTATTTCGTTCGCACGAATTCCTAATTCGTTTGCACGAATTACTAATTCGTGGGAACGAATAAGTAATTCGTTCGAACGAATTACTAGGCCTAATTCGTGCGAACGAATTACTAATTCGTGCGAACGAATTACTAATTCGTGCGAACGAATTACTAATTCGTGCGAACGAATTACTAGCACGAATTACTAATTCGTGCGAACGAATTAGCAAACTCCAAAAAAAAAATCCACCCTGTCCCTTTCCGGGCTTCATAACCGATCAACAGCCTCAACGTCACAGTTTCTAAAGACGACTCCGATTCCAAGCTGGTGCGCGGGGTCGCATAACATGTGTATGCTATGGGATAATGAGACGTTCGTTCTGTGCACACGTGAATTGCTGATCCTCCGACTATAATACCTGTTGGTTGAACGTCACAAAACGTGAATACTTTTACAATCACCCGTTCGATATTTCCCCCTCCGATGGATCCCCGTGATTATTGTGACGGTGCACACTTGCAAAACATCTTCCGATCCTGTAAATATTTAGTTCAATGTACGTTAGACCTATTGCACGGGATAGCTAACGACATTCTCGGTTCTCTGGTGAACTCATTATTTATAGGGGGATAAGGTACCTCAACTCCAATAATAAATAATACATTTTAAAAGAATGTACTTCATACGCCCATCGAACTGGACGAAAAATAAATACCTCACGAATGGAATATTACTCTCTAAATTCCAAAGAGTGAAAATTCACTCCATTCGAGTGAAGATTCACTCCCACAGTCTTAAACGTTTTAGAGTGAAATTCCTTCAATCGCAAAGATTGAGTTTTCACTCGAGCTTCGTCTGCACTGTGGTTCTTTGTTCAGACTATTTCAGTCAAAATGAGAGTGATTTTCACTCTAAAACGTCTAGTCCCTAATTCCACTCTTTGGAATTTAGAGAGTACTGTTCCAAAACTCTTGCACGGACTTTTCAACTGTAAGCTTTGAAACGATCAATTCCACTTGTGCTTTAATTCAAATTATATTCTTCGGATTATCTCAATTCAATATTGAGGGTCTTTCTTGGCAATGCTCCTGCTAAAGACGTGGAAAGATTCTTACTGAAAAACGTCGCCGGGGATAGATGAAGGTTACCAAATGAAAGTGAAATGTGCTGATAAATTTGGTCGTTTTCTTTTACCAATTTTAGCATCGTATGTTGAGGTGAATCTATTCCGAGGGCCTGGCAGGCAATCAAAGATGGAGACGGTCTGCACCAAGGCCCGCTATGGCAGGAACCCGGTCTTCAAGGAAGCGTTCTCATTGGAGTTCCCAAGCAAGGGCTCAGTCTCGGTCTACACTGAGCTGTCGTTTACCGTGCGCCGTCGTAATCTCATACGGGACGATGAGGTTCTGGGACGGGTGACTCTTTCTAGTGAGATGCTCCTCCGGTGGAAAAAATCCCAGTCTTTGACCAATACGCTGGATGAGGTGTTCAGGTATCCAGGGAAAGTCATAACCCAGACCCACCCCTTGCTTCCTTCTTGACAAACAAGGCCTCGAATAAAGACATATCCTGCATACGGTGCATCACAGATATTTATTGCGATCAATGGCAACGCGTTTGCAATATAAGGGAATGGATGGTCAAAATATTGCTTTAAGACAAATAGCTTAAAGTAATTGGATATCGATACCTTTAAATCTCGTTGTCATTTTTGTATGAATACAATCTGCAGAAATACAATGTTATTACTGTGTAAATTGCAATGTCAATGGATTAAAAAAAAGTGTTTTGTTGTTGTAGGCCTATATAAAATACTTTTAACTAAGCAAAAGTTGTAAATGTTGGATGTTTTCAGCCTGTTGGCTGTTTTTAGATTCAAGTAAAATTAATAATAAACCATAATAGATAATCTGCTTTGTGCACTGTTTATGAAAATGTTTGATAATGTATAAATTAAAAAAAAGTGTGTCATGTAAAAACAGAAGATATAGTATGTAAATCTATTTTGATTATTCCTTGAACATACACCATCCATATTTGTGATAATATTGTAAATAATTTAAAACAATGTATATGAGAATGTTATTTTCAATAAAGAAATAAAATTTGCTTGCGAATTGCACATATACATGTGATTATGCAGCGGCCGATTCGATTCAATCATTGCTTGAGTCTTCACAGGTTTTTCGCTTTCATTGAAACCATATGCTAATTTGGCCACCCGATTGGGGAATAATAATGTGCTGCTCATTAGGCCTCTGTTTTCAACCTTGTGTAAAGTAGCATATTTGAAACATCAAAATGTCGGTCATAAAAATGGAAAAATCCTTTTTTTGACCCCGGGTACATTTCGGGCAATTCACAGATTATCATGACATTTGGACTCCTATGAAATCTGGTCCTTATTACACGCAAGTTATTGTTTGAAAGTTCACGATCACCAGCTAGGCATGCGCTATATTACCAATGAATCCATATTTCATCTGTTCATAGTCCTAAATTCACACTACACCGGCACAGCTGCGTTCTGCGGCACATCGGGCAGTGCGGCGCAACGCGTGCACCAATCTCCTTACAAGGGTTACATTTTCGCGAGAGGCACATACCAAAACATATCAAAACATATAGCTGGGTGGGGGTGTGTTTTGCACCATTAAATAACGCTGAATACCCCCTTAAAATATAAGGAAACACTTTTATTGGTGGTGTTTTGGGGTATGAGCTCCGTGCGCCACCGAAAGAGGGCGCCCTTTTACCTAGTAACGACGTCCCTTGGGCGGGACGCGTAATATTTTTTTTCCTAGGAGGGTTAGGGGCAATGTCATGAATAATTCAGTTTTACCTTTGAATCATTGCAAGACTTAGGTTCTCGTTCTATTTTCCCCTTAATATAAAATTATCTCAGTGATAAATTTGGAGAAGAAATATAGCTGATGAAAATGAGCAGCGACGACGTGGATTAGAACCAGGGATCTTTGTATCCATAGCTCATCTCGCTATCCACTAGGCTACTGTGTGGTAGCTCGACGACAACCGTTCTTTTAAAATGCTTTAATGTATTGTAACTAGTTGAGTAACTAACAACAATGTTGTTGATGTCATTGTCCGTTCTCATGGATAAACATGAATTATTCATGACATCGCCCCTAACCCTCCTAGGAATAACAATTACGCGGGCGGGACGCGATATTTTTTATTACACAACTATTTGGGGTACCTGTGCGCTTTCCTATGGGACATTTTATTAAATTAATTTTTATTTCCCTTTTTAAAAAAATCCTCCAGAGCCTTGGATCAGAAAAGAAAAAGAAAATTGCTGCTGAACAAGTAGTATCCGACTGAAAAATAACGTTTCTCAGATAAAACTTTGACTTGTTGAAAAAAAAAGAGCAAAAGGATTCGAACTTGGGACCATTGATCATTAGCCAGCCTGCATAAGTACTAGGGAACGGCGATGCTCGACCAAACCTTGAAATTCATAAATTATATACTTTCACACACGCGCGCGCGTAAGGAAGGTTACAGGATTGTAGAGCGCCGCTACAATCCTATAACCTTGATTCAAGTCGCCTGAAAAATGGGTACCCTGTACTATTGTGTAAATAAAATATTCGCGGGCGGGACATTTCGCTGGTTGACGCGCACCATTCCTTGTGTGTGACGCACGTACACCAGGGGATTTGTACTATGTACACGCAGTGGCCGCGCTTCGCGGAAAATGAATTCAGTCAGGCAAGATGGCGTCGGTCGGTAACCCCCATCTGTACTTCCTTTGCCGGTGAGGGGGTACGTGTGAACGGAGCGGTACAAAGAAAGGCCTGTATTCTTTGTACGGCCAGCAGAGGGAGCAAGCACGTCTCCACGCTTGTGCATAAACCTATGGAAAACTCGAAATTTTGTACGGCTTTTGTACGGCTTTTGTACGGCTATTTGCATATCTGCGTTTGTATTCCATACCGGTGCGTCATCGAAGCCAATACGCCCAAAACCGAAACGCACGATCAGCAAGTGCTCTACGCAAACAGCGCAACGTGTGCGCGTCCCTCCGCAGCCGCTGCAGATGCTTTTCGCCGTGACGTTTTTTGAACCGTCATGACGCACTTGAGTTGTTTGCGCTCTTCTACTTGCGCGTTGCATTCAGAGTACACTTTTAAAATTCAATCCATTTATTTTGATTGTGTTCTACAAACACGCACATAAATTCAAAATGTCTGCGCCCAGATCGGCTTCAAAGCGTCTCCGCGAGCAAGAATGAAGAATTAGCGCTCTAGTAATTCAATATAGCTCTATGACTTACCCACAGTTTGCCGCTCGCTATGGGTGCAACCTTGCAAAAAAAATCCCATAGACACTAATGCTTAATGTGCATACTTCACAATTCTTTTAAAAATACTTAGAACTCTCACAGGTATTCAAGCTGCACAGAAAATGATGATCAATGTGTCATCTTTCATTTTCTTTTCATTTTTGGGTGGTTTGACCATTGACTTTTTGAGATATTCTCACCCAAAGAAGACGACCTCTATTTTCCCCAAAACGGAAAAGTAGCCATCTTGAAAAACGATCTCTCCACAACATGGCAAAAAAGTGCCACTTTCGAGCCCAATAACATCAAAATGCTCAGAATTGGAAGCCCCAAGTCCGGGCCAGAGGTTCAGTACCATATCTCTTCAATTCCCAAATTTTATGGCTCTCAAAACTCTCTAATATAGAATATTTTGAGGGTATGACTTTTATTCACGAGCTTGGCCTATTTACAGGTGTGCCCCTATAGGTACTGCTGTGTACGAAGCGCGAACAGCGACCTCATGCGACTAGGCTACGACATGCGAATCAGGTGGTGCTGCATATCCAGCTCTCTTTCCGTGTAAAATGAGCCTCCACGACAAAGTACTGAACAATAATCTCATCTCCATTCGCATACGGGATAGTCGCAGGAAATCCAGCGACTTCATACAGAAAAACACAAGCCAAGGCTCACGGATAGTGAGCACCACATGATTGTAGCCTAGGTGTACCGGTGCAATATGCCAAAAATGCGTCCGCCGAGCTCATGAACAACAATTATAATAATATAGGTTTTCCAGGACAATTTCAGAAAATGTGTACACGAATTTGTAAAAGAAGCATTCGTTTTCGTGCGAAATAGAATGAACGTTCCAAATCTCTGTTTCTATTTAACAAATGATAATTCTTTTTCCGTGAAGGTGCATTCAGTCGTAAAAAATCAGCGTACGATTTCCCGAATGTGCACTGCATTTAGTGTATTGACATTTCATTTTAGCGCGAAATCGAAGGCACATCCGCAATCCTATTTTACTTTTAATTTGTCATCAATCTTTTTCGCTAAATGTGCAGCCGATTTCCCTCGCAGTGTTATTTAACGTATGTCTGGTCAAGCATTGGAATTCATTTATGTGTTAAAGTAACATTTGAGGAATGCTTGATTGAATGATTGAATTTTGAATATTCATGATGATTGAGCTAAAACCAAGAGGTGTAGTCTTTTGAAACATACCAACTATTGTAATAAATCCTATATAAAAACCTAACCTTAAGAAAATCGTTCTTTTTCTGCTCAGCATTTGCCACAATCGCATCATAAAGCCAAGAGTCTCAGTTCACATAGTCCTAAAATATCCAATAATGGCTGCAAGAGGGAGACACCGACGAATCTCGGACGTTGACCGAAATCGCCTCATCGATGCCTTTGAGGCTGACGACGCTGACTATCTGCAGGTAGCAGATACGCTGAGCATCAAGCACTCAACGGCCAGATCAATCGTTGGCGTATATCTTCGGGATGGTCGTCGTAACAAGCTGCCAAAAGGAGGACCCATAAACCAGAAGGTTGACGACGACATGAGAGATGCCCTTCAAGGATATCTAGAAGACAACCCCCTTCTAACTTTGCGTGAACTCAATACTCAACTGCGAGCTGATCTTCCCGATAAGCCCTTCGTGACCACTAGTACCATCGATATAACTCTAGATGGTATGCTTATAACTCCCTTAAACTAGCGGAAGATGTTCCAGAACAGAGGAATGAGCCACGCATATTAGATGCACGAGTCATATTTGAAAATTGGTTTCTTTAGGTTGGTGTCCTTGGCCACACTGTGTACATTGACGAGACTGGGTATAACATATGGACCCGTCGGTCTTATGGTCGCGCTCCTCGTGGAGAGCCAGCAAGGCGTGTCGTCCATGGCCAGAGAGGCAAGCAAGTCAACATCACGTTTGCCATTTCTGGTGAGGTTGGACTTGTGGCTCACAGAATATCATCAGAGACTGTGACGAGCGCGACTTTTGAGGATTTCTTAGCGACGACTGTACAAGAATGCGGTATGTTATTCCCAGCACGTGAACGCATATATCTGATATATGACCACGCTCGTCCTCATATCTGAGCCCAACTACCCCCCGATGCCAGCAATTTCACCATCAAGCTGCTGCCCCCATACTCGCCATTCTTAAATCCTACGGAAATGGCGCACTCAGCTTTCAGGGCGGGAGTGAAGCGCACGCTGGGGCTTCCTGAATGGCAGGACAGATTTGGAGACGAAGACGCAAGAGTCCAAGCTGGTGTGAACCTGCAAGTCTGGAGATCCCTCCGTCTCCAGGAGGTGGCTGCACTCAACATTGGAGAGGTGACACCTGCGAAATGCACCGCCTGTTACAACCATTCTCAGACATATCTCCCTCGATGTCTTGGTAGACAGGTCATTGAAGGATAGACAATCGAACTGATAAAACGAGAGAGAACCTTAAGAAATACATAAAGAAATTAAAATACAATTCATAAATACCCCAGACAGTTTAGCTATTCCTATTGGTCGAGAGCCCGTCACGTGGCCGGTCTCAAACGGATGATAAAGACGTAATAGCTAGCTGGTCTTAAACACTTTTTCAGTGTCACATAAAATGTGGACTCCTTAAAATCCAGTGCCTCTTACCGTTTAATTGGTTGAACGTTCACAATCCTTACGTAGGCATGCGCAACACTACCAGCGAGTCAGAATTTTATAGTTCTAAATTCAAAACGCAAAGCCCCAGGTGCGTTCTGCGCGACATTGCGCAGAACATGCTACGCGCACGTCAATCTCCATAAAAGGGTTGTTTACATCTTACTCGCCAGCTGAACACTCCATTATTTTGCTGGTGACTGCTCTATGTTCCGACACCCCTATGTTCCGACAACCTAGATTGTGTTACTCCCGGTTAGGGTTAGGGTTAGGGTTAGGAATAGGAATATGTGTAGTCGGAACATAGGGGTGTCGGAACATAGAGGTGTAACCATTTTGCTAGAGGGATGGGATGTTTAAAAAAGCATGAAGTGAACTTGTTGAACAAAATCGGGATTTTTGAACGAATTATTTGATATTTTTTTTTACCGAAAAGGTATTTATGAATGGGAATAAATATGTGCTCGGTCGGTATTCATCACTCTGTTTAAGACCGCTTAGAGTCTGGGTGTTGACAATTACCCTCGCCTCTGGCTTGGGTAATTATCAGCACCCAAACTCTAAGCGGTCTTAAACAGAGCGATAAAAACCTCGAGAGCACACATTTATTCCCTTATTAAGATAATGAACCAACAAAAAGTCCCCATGCAGATCCCATGTAACATGGCACGTGATGTGTCCCTTTACCGTTTTTATAATATGGCTACATGATTATTTTTATTGATTTCATATTGGTCATTTTTATATCAACTGACATTAATTTTACATAGGCCTTTGTGTATATAAGAACAAACACATGAATGATCAATAAGGCATACATTGATTAATTAATGAATCAAAGTTGTATCATGATTTGTATAGGCCTGTAAAATTTATTTAAATTGAATGCAGAAAATGCGAATTTAAATTGTAACAAATGAAAAAGAATGTTCAATTCAGCCCGTGTCACAATAGACAATCGATTTTCTGCGAATTGGATTGCACATTCGTAATAATCGGCAACGCATACGTCAAACCGAAAACCTAATCACGTATTTGTAATCCCTTAAATGAAACGTTATGCACATTCATTCATTTGATTGATGCAAAATGAAACTGAATGCTAGTTATTAAAATGAAACCAGGATGTACGTCGTTCTCAAACTCGGCGCCAAATTGAATTTATGTTTTTCAAATTCAAACGCACATTTTCCGAAGTTGTCCGGGAAAACCTATATAAGAGAGTTCTAAGAGCCATGGAATTGGGGAATTGAAGAGAGCCACGGAATTGGGGAATTGAAGACATGCCACTGCACCTCTGGTCCGGACTTGGGGCTTCCAATTCTCAACATTTTGGATACAATGGGTCCGAAAGTGGCGCTTTTTAGCCATGCGGACGGATCCTTTTTCAAAATGGCTACTTTTCCAGTTTTGGAAACATCAATCGTTTTAGGGGTGGTCTTCTTAGGGTGAGAATTTCTCCAAAGAGTCATTAGTCAACCCACCAAAAATTGAACGGAAAATGAAAGACGACATGTTGATCATCATTTTCCTGTGCAGCCTTGAGATTTTTGAGTATTTTAACACGAATTTTGAAGTAATTAGGGGATTTATCACTGGTGTCTATGGACATTACTTTACTTGGTTGCACACCTAGCCAAGTGAGGTCTTTGTTCGTGCTTCATATAGCGTACGGCTGATGTTGTTCGCGGCTAATCGTCGATCATCGTCGAACGCCTTGACCGAGGCTAGGATATCTCTTGATGGCGTCAGGGCGGAATCGCGCGCTTCTTTAGTGTTATAATGACCACAGGACAAAATTTACCTGGCGATTTTTCTTCCCCCATACCAATCATAAATGGACACGACTATTATTATTTTTTTAAATTAATTTAAAAGACATTGATTAAGGGAATAACAGTGTGAGGAGCCGGTCTTCACTGCGTGATAATGACCGGGTGTGGGGGTGACCGCTGTTAATGGACCGAGACGAAGTGATAATGCGTGATAATGACCGGGTGTGGGGGTGACCGCTGTTAATGGACCGAGACGAAGTCGAGGTCCATTAACAGCGGTCACCCCCACAACCGGTTATTATCACGCAGTGAAGACCGGATCCTCAACCTGTTATTCCCATTAATAAATACCTTTATAACGAAATAAACAGTTAAAATGCTCCAATATTGTGACTTTTTTCCGGAGATATTTCCAGACTTTTTTGTGTTCATGTTCATGGGCCATATTTTAGCTTAACAGCTATAACGACGTAAACTCAACAGAAACTGCTGCCGTAGCGAAACAAATTACAACAATGTTTTCATATCTTTACCTGATGGAGGAAGCTGAAATCTCGTTTACACATTCCTTGTGTCCGGAATTACAAAGATGCTTGGTTTAGGAAAGGTAAATATGTCGGTGGGTGAAGTGTTTCAAAGAAAATAAATCGTAGATCTACGCTCTCGTCGTAAACATCCTCAGTATATACTGCACTGCTGTACGATGTCGTTTCAAAACTTCCTTATGCGCGCGCACGCACGCATCCCTAGCAACTGTGTTGCGTACGCGCGCGTCAGTCTCACGCGATGGGGGTTGAGCGCATGTGCAGTGCTCTATTGTTACAAGCTACCGCAGGACAGTTACTATATTTTGACCAATCATTGGCTTGCATGGGGCTGAACGGGGCTGGATCAATGCTGGTTCAGGGGCCATTTATTCGCTTGATCTTTGAAGCCGGTCCATTATCACCGTTAATGCCCGGCCACGTGATCGAGTGTCGACCAATCAGAAACCATCAACTCTCCAAGGTATTTATTAATCGTTATTCTTCCCTTTAAGCAGTTATGCCCCTCGCGGCAATTTGTGGCCACACCCTTTAGTGTATTTTATGACAGGTCCGTAGCCAGTCTGGTGGAGGGAAGGGTCCTTTTACCGTGAAATGGACCTTTTCATGCCTAATAAACATTACGCATGGAAATACATATTTGAGTTTAACCAAACGTAAATCATGTTTTTCGGGACTCGTCCAACCCCGGCCACCCCAACCCACGCCCACCCCCTGCCTACAGACCTGGCTGATGCCGCGCTATATTGGATCAGACTTTATCTGGCATGCATTGTGCATTGGTCAGCGGTGTGCCCGAAATGTTCGTCCCCCCGTACAAACCGACTGGGGGGTGACAAAATTATTCATAGGAAGGATTTTTTTGCTGTCCCCCTTTTTAGGCCAATAAGAGGCCATGCATGTCCGACTGTTGTTCGAAATTTTACAACGTATTCTTATTAAAAACGAAGTTTTATTGCGACTGGTCTACATTGGTACTTTTGTGACTGTGTAGTCATTATGGTTTAGCTTGTTGCGAGAGATTTATTTTCAGTGCGTTCGATTACTTCCCTCGCGCTTACTCGTGCAAGCGCGACAGCGTTCGATTTACCTCTCACGTGACTTCTCGCGCATACTCGAGCCTGGCCCAAGTAACCGACTCGCCGAGCCGGTTACATGGGTAAGTATCCCATAAGGCCATGCAACGTCCGGCGGGCGCCTCAGCAGGGTGACCGTAAGGTCAGAGCCAAATTCTGCTAAATGCGCATCAAAAATCTGTCAGACTTATCAAAAATCTGCCAAATTCCCAAGAATTACTCGAAATACACTATAAACACTTAAAATCACATGCAGATTGGTAGTATTGCCTTAATTGAAGATTCAGAGTTCATAATAAACAATCTAGTCACATAAAAATGTTGTGAAATTATTGGTAAATTTCGGGCAAAACGCGGATCCGGCCACGACAAGGTCCGTTTCCCAGTCAACTTCAGCACCTAGACCAGCCAACCTGTCCATTATGCAAGGATTTTTTCGAAAGGATTGAAGCTTTTTAAACAATGGACACTTTTTTTGTTCGAATTCGCTGTTTTCTGTCAAATAACCATTTTTGCAGAATTCTGCCAAAAATCTGACAAAAAATCCATTCTGTCAATATTTCTGTCAAACTCGTTTTGTTAACAAAAATTCTGTCAAAGTTAGCCGAAAATCGGCTGAAACGGTCACCCTGCGCCTCAGACCGTGTCCGAAACGGGCTTCCACGGAGCATACATGTAGAGCTACACACCCTGTGTAGCTCTATGCACGAACTACAATCCCGGCCAAATTGGTTGGGACACTTCTTGAGCCTGCCACGGTCACCCACTCCCCCGCTCCTCCGGTCAATGTTGTTCTCTCCAGCTGATGGAACACACACCGCGCAATGAGAGACAAAATTGAACAAGGGCCGGGGGAGGGTGGGGGCCCAGCTTTGGCCAGGATTGTAGGTGCAGTCTCCGTGCAGACCAGTAAATCGGTCCGAAATTGCCTACGCCGGCCAAATCACAATTTACATGCCCCTAAAATTATTCAGTATTTGAACAAATTGTGGGCCATGAACTTGAGGATTCGTACCAAATAAGGATGGGAGCCGTGCACTCGAAAGTCAGCTTGTATTTCTGTACAATTTGGATGAAATTGGGGCCCTAAAAGCGCTCTCTTTTGCAATGGAGTGAAGCCACCGTTTTTCAAAATGGCGATGGGCTTCAGGATGTATTTTAAGGGATGATTATATTCGGTTGGAAATTTCTCCCAAAATTCATCAAGTTAAAGAAAGACCATGAAATAAGCTATAAGTTTGATGGTGTCTCGCCTTGGAGAGTAAATTGTGAGACTTTCCAGACTTTCTAAACTGGAGCCATTTATCATTGGGGTCTTTATTGCACCCATAGGGACACTGTTAAAAGCGGGCTCTTCTATAGACGCTCTCGGACAGTAGGTGGCGCTCTTCATCGCTGCCGACTGACGTGACTCACTTTTTCCGATGATGTCGCCGGCCCCTTTGCGCTCCCCCCCTTCCCGGCTCGCTTTTAAAATCTGTAGCCGGTTACAATTTGCAACTGTGCACCCCTCCCCCCCCTCCCGCCGCTATGACACTGCCCTGAGGTGGGTATTATCGGCGCTAAGAATGTCGGTAAAAGGAAGAACAACAAATATCAAGCAGCGGCATTCATTTTTAGAGATCTTCGAAATACTGCATCGTCACGCACACATTTTTTTTTTTATAAAGTGTGACATTTTTAAAAGTTGGTATTTAGATCCAACGTGCCTTTTAAAACTTTTGAATTTTCTTTTCCGAACAAAATATGAAGGACTATCATGTCCTGTAACAAATAAATTTGCTTGTTTGAGTTTGCAGGCCTTTACTCAGATTTGAAAGTTGGCTTTAACTGACACGCTCCAGTTCTGAAATTGCGCACACTATTCAAAACGAATTAATTCGAAAGTTGAAATTAAATAATTGATTGCTTGGTATGGGCCGATTTTTTGTGTGCAATGTTTCATTTGAAAGCTCATTGAAATTTTCGATCTGGGGGATTTAATTCCATTTGTAATTGTAAACAACATAGTTCTTTACGATCATCAGTAAGACTTTTTTTTGACACGACGTATGAAAAGACGTCGCGCCGGAAGATACTATCAAATTCTAGCACTGTACAAGAGTCGCCCAGGCCCCTATGAAGGAGGGGGGGGGGTCCAACCCCCAGGTCTGTGATACAAACGTTTTCATAGAAATTATCTTAAAATATTGTGAATCCCCCCCCCCCCCGCTGCTCTGACACCCAAAAAAATCTACACTGGTTATAACGTCCGCCTGTGCACAACATACGGACAGAAGAGGCAGCTTGGTCGTGGGATATTTGTACGCTATTCTGTAATATAGGTTTTCCCGGACAATTTCGGAAAATGTGTACACGAATTTGTAAAAAAAGCATTCGTTTTCGTGCGAAATAGAATGAACGTTCCAAATCTCTGTTTCTATTTAACAAATGATAAGTCTTTTTCCGTGAAGGTGCATTCAGTCGTAAAAAATCAGCGAACGATTTCCCGAATGTGCCTGCATTTAGTGTATTGACAATTCATTTTAGCGCGAAATCGAAGGCACATCCGCAATCCTGTTTTCCTTTTAATTTATCATCAATCTTTTTCGCTAAATGTGCAGCCGATTTCCCTCGCAGTGTTATTTAACGTATGCCTGGTCAAGCATTGGAATTCATTTATGTGTTAAAGTAACATTTGAGGAATGGTTGATTGAATGATTGCATTTTTGAATATTCATGATGATTGAGCTAAAACCTAGTGGTGTAGTCTTTTGAAACAAACCAACTATTGTAATAAATCCTATATAAAAACAAAACTGAAGAAAATCGCTTTTTTTTCTGCTCAGAATTTGTCACAATTGCATCATATAGCCTAGTGTCTCAGTTCACATAGTCCTAAAATATCCAATAATGGCTGCAAGAGGGAGATACAGACGAATCTCGGACGTTGACCGAAATCGCCTCATCGATGCCTTTGAGGCTGACGACGCTGACTATCTGCAGGTAGCAGATACGCTGGGAATCAAGCACTCAGCGGCCAGATCAATCGTTGGCGTAGGCCTTTATCTCCGGGATGGTCGTCGTAACAAGCTGCCGAAAGGAGGACCCATAAACCAGACGGTTGACGACGACATGAGAGATGCCCTTTAAGGATATCTAGATGACAACCCCCTTCTAACTTTGCGTCAACTCTATACTCAACTGCATGCGAGCTGATCTTCCCAATAAGCCCTTCGTGTCCACTAGTACCATCACTAGAACTCTAGATGGTATGCTTATAACTCTTAAACTAGCGGAAGATGTTCCAGAACAGAGGAATGAGCCACGCACATTAGATGCACGAGTCATATTTGGAAATTGGTTTCTTCAGGTTGGTGTCCTTGGCCACACTGTGTACATTGACGAGACCGGGTACAACGTATGGACCCGTCGGTCTTATGGTCGCGCTCCTCGTGGAGAGCCAGCAGGCGTGTCGTCCATGGCCAGAGAGGCAAGCAAGTCAACATCACGTTTGCAATTTTTTGGGGTGAGGTTGGACTTGTGGCTCACAGAATATCATCAGAGACTGTGACGAGAGCGACTTTTGAGGAGTTCTTAGCGACGACTGTACACGAATGTGGTATGTTATTCCCGGCAGGCGAACGCATGATCTAATATATGACAACGCTCGTCCTCATATCCGAGCCCAACTACCCCCTGATGCCAGCAATTTCACCATAAAGCTGCTGCCACCATACTCGCCATTCTTAAATCCAACGGAAATGGCGCACTCAGCTTTCAAGGCGGGAGTGAAGCGCACGCTGGTGCTTCCTGAATCGCAGGACAGATTTGGAGACCAAGACGCAAGAGTCCAAGCTGGTGCGAACCTGCAAGTCTGGAGATCCCTCCGTCTTCAGGAGGTGGCTGCACTCAACATTGGAGAAGTGACACCTGCGAAATGCACCGCCTGGTACAACCATTCTCAGATATATCTCCCTCGATGTCTTGGTAGACAGGTCATTGAAGGATAGACAATCGAACTGATAAAACGAGAGAGAAGCTTAAGAAATACATACAGAAATTAAAATACAATTAAGGTAAAGAACCAACAAAAAGTCCTCATGCAGATCCCATGTAATATGACACGTGATGTGTCCCTTTATCGTTTCAATAAAATGGCTACAAGATAATTTTGATTGATTTCATATTGGTCATATTTATATCATTTTCACATTTCATTTGCCTACATTTCGCATAGGCCTTTGTGTTGATAAGAAAAAAATACATTAATGATCAATAAGGCATACCTTGATTAATTAATGAATCAAAGTTGTATCATGATTTGTATAGGCCGGTATAATTTATTTAAATTGAATGCAGAAAATGCGAATTTAAATTGTAACAAATGAAAAAGAATGTTCAATTCAGCCCATGTCACAATAGACAATCGATTTTTTGCGAATTGGATTGCACATTCGAAATAATCGGCAACGCATCCGTCAATCCGAAAACCTAATCACGTATTTGAAATCCCTTAAATGAAACGTTATGCACATTCATTCATTTGATTGATGCAAAATGAAATCGAATGCTAGTTATTGCGAAAATGAAACCAGGATGTACGTCGTTCTCAAACTCAGCGCCAAATTGAATTTATGATTTTCAAATTAAAACGCACATTTTCCGAAATTGTCCGGGAAAACCTAATATAGCATTAAAAGTCGTCGGATTTGAACTGCGCCCAAAGAGTATGGTGCGAGCCCCCCCCCCCCTAATTTTCGGAGGCCAAAATGTCCAGAGAAAAAAACCCTGTCTTCATTGCAAATTTTTTTTGGCTGATGAACTCCCCCTGCCAAAAAGTCTGGTTCCGCCCCTGCCGCTTGTTGGGTTCCACGCTTTTGGCAGGTCATTTATATTCATCATCGGCAGTTTTTCAAGGTGTCAAAAGGCAACTTATGAACGGACGAGCCATCGGCTGATATCCCGCTGCCTAGCTGCTTCGTCGTGGCCCACAGGCCTTCCCACATTCTGGGAACTCCAACAATAATTGCTTACCCCATTTCGTTCTTTCATCCTACATGAGCTACAGAAACTTCATTTGGGTCAAAATAGTGATAAGCCGATATCACATTTCATATCAATGTACCAACTTACGTCAGAGGTGGATTTAGTAACTTTTGAAGAGGATGGGTTGGGAGGAGGGGGAGTGGTTCAGGCCCGTCAGATTCAGATACACATGTACATACTTTATTGTGTCAGAGCAGGAGAAGGGTTCGACCCCGCCCCAGCCCCTCTGGATCCGTGACTGCATGTCACTGACAGTCAAAGGCTAGTCTGTAAAAGCCCCATGTTATGGAATTTTCCAATTCAGATTTTAAGGTACATTGGGGTTTTCCACTTGACTTTGTTTTTCTATTTTGTATTTCCAGTTTTAAGGGTGAGGGGCTTTGTTTTCTTGCGTGTTCCTATTTTGCGAATAACTATATATTTGGGAAATGTTCACAATTAAAGAAACGTTATTATTTTGAAACGTAAACACATTACAATGTACATTTTTATTTTTGCCCGGTACAATATTGCATACTACGTTTCTTACTTCAATTGAAAATTGCGACATTAATAACGGTATAGTCATATTGATCGAACAAAACTTCGTTTCGATTATAGTCAATAATAGGTTTTCCCGGACAATTTCGGAAAATGTGCGCGGACAATTTCGGAAAATGTGCGTTTGAATTTGTAAAACATAAATTCAATTTGGCGCCGAGTTTGAGAACGACGTACATCCTGGTTTCATTTTCGCAATAACTAGCATTCAATTTCATTTTGCATCAATCAAATGAATGAATGTGCATAGCGTTTCATTTAAGGGATTTCAAATACGTGATTAGGTTTTCGGTTTGACGTATGAGTTGCCGATTATTACGAATGTGCAATCCAATTCGCAGAAAATCGATTGTCTATTGTGACATGGGCTGAATTGAACATTCTTTTTCATTTGTTACAATTTAAATTCGCATTTTCTGCATTCAATTTAAATAAATTTTACAGGCCTATACAAATCATGATACAACTTTGATTCATTAATTAATCAATGTATGCCCTATTGATCATTAATGTGTTTGTTCTTATATACACAAAGGTCTATGTGAAATGTAGGCAAATGAAATGTGAAAATGATATAAATATGACCAATATGAAATCAATAAAAATAATCATGTAGCCATATTATTGAAACGGTAAAGGGACACATCACGTGCCATGTTACATAGGATCTGCATGGGGACTTTTTGTTGGTTCATTGTCTTAGTTGTATTTTAATTTCTTTATGTATTTCTTAAGGTTCTCTCTCGTCTTATCAGTTCGATTGTCTATCCTTCAATGACCTGTCCACCAAGACATCGAGGGAGATATGTTTGAGAATGGTTGTACCAGGCGGTGCATTTCGCAGGTGTCACCTCTCCAATGTTGAGTGCAGCCACCTCCTGGAGACGGAGGGATCTCCAGACTTGCAGGTTCACACCAGCTTTAGACTCTTGCGTCTTGGTCTCCAAATCTGTCCTGCCATTCAGGAAGCCCCAGCGTGCGCTTCACTCCCGCCCTGAAAGCTGAGTGCGCCATTTCCATAGGATTTAAGAATGGCGAGTATGGGGGCAGCAGCTTGATGGTGAAATTGCCGGCATCAGGGGGTAGTTGGGCTCGGATATGAGGACGAGCGTTGTCATATATCAGATATATGCGTTCGCCTGCCGGGAATAACATACCGCATTCTTGTACAGTCGTCGCTAAGAAATCCTCAAAAGTCGCTCTCGTCACAGTCTCTGATGATATTCTGTGAGCCACAAGTCCAACCTCACCAGAAATGGCAAACGTGATGTTGACTTGCTTGCCTCTCTGGCCATGGACGACACGCCTTGCTGGCTCTCCACGAGGAGCGCGACCATAAGACCGACGGGTCCATATGTTATACCCAGTCTCGTCAATGTACACAGTGTGGCCAAGGACACCAACCTAAAGAAACCAATTTCCAAATATGACTCGTGCATCTAATATGCGTGGCTCATTCCTCTGTTCTGGAACATCTTCCGCTAGTTTAAGAGTTATAAGCATACCATCTAGAGTTCTATCGATGGTACTAGTGGTCACGAAGGGCTTATCGGGAAGATCAGCTCGCAGTTGAGTATTGAGTTCACGCAAAGTTAGAAGGGGGTTGTCTTCTAGATATCCTTGAAGGGCATCTCTCATGTCGTCGTCAACCTTCTGGTTTATGGGTCCTCCTTTCGGCAGCTTGTTACGACGACCATCCCGAAGATATACGCCAACGATTGATCTGGCCGTTGAGTGCTTCTGCTACCTGCAGATAGTCAGCGTCGTCAGCCTCAAAGGCATCGATGAGGCGATTTCGGTCAACGTCCGAGATTCGTCTGTATCTCCCTCTTGCAGCCATTATTGGATATTTAGTGAACTGAGACTCTTGGCTATATGATGCGATTGTGGCAAATGCTGAGCAGAAAAAGAACGATTTTCTTAAGGTTAGGTTTTTATATAGGATTTATTACAATAGTTGGTATGTTTCAAAAGACTACACCTCTTGGTTTTAGCTCAATCATCATGAATATTCAAAAATGCAATCATTCAATCAACCATTCCTCAAATGTTACTTTAACACATAAATGAATTCCAATGCTTGACCAGGCATACGTTAAATAACACTGCGAGGGAAATCGGCTGCACATTTAGCGAAAAAGATTGATGACAAATTAAAAGTAAAATAGGATTGCGGATGTGCCTTCGATTTCGCGCTAAAATGAAATGTCAATACACTAAATGCAGTGCACATTCGGGAAATCGTTCGCTGATTTTTTACGACTGAATGCACCTTCACGGAAAAAGACTTATCATTTGTTAAATAGAAACAGAGATTTGGAAGGTTCATTCTATTTCGCACGAAAACGAATGCTTCTTTTACAAATTCGTGTACACATTTTCCGAAATTGTCCGGGAAAACCTATATTAAAAATTCATTGATTTATTACTTAGACCTTTGCTTTGTTTTTAATACTACCGTAGGCCTGCCGAGCAGATGTAATCATCAAACCAATTAAACCAAAGTTTTCAAAAATAGAGGCTAAAAAGAAAATCAAAAAGTTATGTGCTAGCCAAGCATTCAGGGATCGGTCTGAGCCATAACAATGCCCCAGCCAATCCTTAGGGCTCTTCCGGGATCTCGGCGTTCCCGGCCAATACACACTTCCTTCCCTGTCCATCCATGTAACCCCGGAGGGCCATGCAGTCACCATGTAAAAGCAAAGAGCTAAGGGAGGAACAGGGCGGCACCCTAAGCGCTGATCCTCTGAGTGGACCACATGCCCTGAACCTGTACGAAGGTGCCAACCTGAAACTCGCGGACAGCACCAGCAGCAGTGCTTACCGATTAAGCTACATTGCTGTGTGCATATGTTTGGCTTCATGGACGAACAGAATTGAAGTCGGCAGTAATGAGTCAACTGTTTTTATCTGTTTGGACAATAATTGTCCAAACAGATGAAAACAGTTGACTCATTACTGCCGACAATTATTGTATACGGCAGCCTCGTTAGTAGTAGGCCTCCACGTGCGTTAAACATACTTATCGTTACGCAACAATGAACACTATTATTATGCCATTATTATTTTAGCCTATTTTGTGTGTGTTAGAGCGAGGGGGGGGGGGGGTGTCCAGCTTGCTGGGGGGGGGGGGGTCGAACCCCCGAGGATCCGCGCCTGACTTCTACTGTTTGTGTTTGGACAGATACAGATGATCAACTCCATCACTACTATTTCAACAAAATACGGACGTTCTGAAAAGAAAAAAAGGAAACGATAATTTGTTTTTACAGATTTGTTTGGTAACACTGTTAATCAGGCTTCTATGCCTATTCCGTTCGCTGTTCCCAACAGTTCTTCACCAGGCTGTAATCAAACATAATTTCCTGAAAAATAAAGTTAACATTACGTTCTCATCCTTAATTCTAAAATAAAAAACCTTAAATATACACGAAAACAACATTACACAAGAACACCACATTAATAAATGGAGCATTTATAAAGCGCTTTTAACAAAGATCAAAGCGCTGTACAAAACTACAAAACTACAATCTACAAATAAACAAGGCAAAAACAAAAACAAAACAAAACAAAACTTAATTTAAGAATAACTCAAGGGAACCAGGAGATAATGAGGGGTAAAGATGAAGGTGAATTGATTAAAGAAACAGATGTGTTTTGAGAGATTTCTTGAAGGTGATGATTGAAGAAGCAAGTCGGATGTGTTGAGGGATCTTGTTCCACTCCCTGGGGCCAGCAATCGAGAAAGCTTTGTCACCTGTGGTTTTAGTGTTAATAGGAACATGTAATCGGGAAGTGTCTGTTGAAGACCTAAGCCCCGCCCTACCTGATTGATACAAAGAGAGTAAATCGGTCAGGTAGGAAGGAGCCAGACAGTGTTGTGTTTTGTAAACGTATAGAATTAATTTGAAAAGAATACGTGTTTCAATCGGCAGCCAATGTAGTTGATGCAGGAGCGGTGAGGCCTCAGTAGAGCGGCTTACACAGAGAATGAGTCTGGCTGCACGGTTCTGAAGTTTTTGTAACCTGTTTCTGTCTCCTTGACTTATGCAGTATAAAAGAGAATTGCAGTAGTCAAGGCGAGATGTAATTAGCGAACGTACTGCATGGTGACAAGTGTTCTGATCGATGAACTTCCGAATACGATTTATATTGCGTAGATGAAAGTTGACAGATCTGCATATTGTTGTGACATGTTGTGACATAGACATAGTAGAGTCAAAAACCACACAAAGGTTTTTGATGAAAGGTGAAGGTTTGATAGTGGTAGATCCTACTTGAAGTGTCAGGTCAGAGAGAGAATTGATGCTACGGGGAGAAGCGGCAATAAAAAATTCTGTTTTATCATCATTAAGCTGAAGTTTGTTTGCACACATCCAGAATTTGATTTCAGTGATACATGCTGATAGTTTGTCAAGAGCTATGTTAGAATCTCCAGAGATAGATGGATTGAAACTGGTATAAATCTGTGTATCATCAGCATAAATGTGATAGTTCAGATGATGATTCTCAATGATGTCAGAAACCGGTTTGGTGTAGAAAGTAAAGAGTGTAGGCCCAACAACTGAACCCTGGGGAACGCCAACATCTACAGGCTGTTCATTCGAAAGCACCCCAGCAACACGTACGCGATTTCGGCGTCCTCCAAGGTAGTTGTGGAACCAATTCAATACACCAGAGGAGCTGTTCACGATACCGATGTGCCTCCTTTATGATAGCGCTTCGTACGTACCCCCGCCCGGCAAACAGGGCCTAGGGCGCTGGGCCGGGAAGGGCTAGGCTGATGAGCTTCACAGAATCTTGTGAAGGAAGTAGGGATGGCATTCTGGGTAACTTATCATGCCCTATATATAAAGACATAATTAAAGCTGCTGTAGCTTTTAAAGGGTACAGGCTAGTCTGGTTCCCTGACCCCATTGACTTGAAAAATATCTTCAGGTGGGGCTGGGAAACAGTATACAATCCCGGCCAAAATGATTGGGACACTTTCTGAGCCTAGCAACAGTCACCCACTCCCCCGTTCCCCCGGTCAATGTTGTTCTCTCCAGCTGATGGAGCACACACCGCGCAATGACAGACAGCATTGAACGGGGGCCGGGGAAGGGTGGGGGCCCAGCGAGATTCGGCCAGGATTGTCTGAATTTCTTTATAGTTCCAAATGTGCATGATATGCCGTTTGGGGGCTGTTTTCTTGAGTTTTGTTTCGAAAATATGAAATGGCGGCCGAAGGTAGAATGAAAGAACACATATTTACGCAAGATAATAATTATTGATAGTAAATTCGAAATAACAAAGACATGTACATAATATTTTGTCGTGTTTTCCCTAACACGTATGGGTGGTGTTAAAGCAGGGTATACTTTTTACTTCCCGAGTGTTGCAGGGAAACAATCCCCATGTATTTATCTCTGGTGAGATTCGAACCCATCACAATCCCTGCTTTGTTGAATTGAGCACATGTCTTAACCAATAGACCACCGAAAGTACCGGCGACAATAATTAAGAGGCAACGTTACAATAAAATCCCAACTTTATTGTAGCGTGCATCGTAACGGTTCACTATGACGGTTCACCATGCCATTTCGGCCAATCAGTGTACAAACTACAGTTTGTGTTTAACTTGAAAGGCTCTTATTGGATATGTACGCAAAATACAATCCTTTTTAATTTGTTTGTATTCACTAATTTCGTTATTTTGCCGAAAAATCCATCGGTGATCCATCCAAACCAATATATAAGGAACTCCCCCAAATCAAAGGTGATTTGGGAGTCCGCGAAGGGACGCTACTAATCTGTTAAACCTACAATTTGCATATTTCTCTAAGCCTTAGGCTTCCACGCTAAATTTTAATACCACACAAGGGCGCCCTCCATCGCCCGCCCCCGCTCCCGCCTACGGTTAACTCGTCCTCTTTTCTCTAGTATCTAACTTTAGGGCGAGCCACTGTGGGGAAGGGGGGAGGGGGGGGGAGGTTTAACAGGTAAGTATCGTCCCTTCGCGGACTCCCAAATCACCTTTGATTTGGGGGAGTCCACTTCAGTGACTCCCTTACCTGTTAAACCTACAATTTGCATAGACTAGCACCGAAAAACGGATGGTGGGCTTCAGAGCGAGCCTATCCAAAAACCACGCTTCGGGAAACCTAAACCTTGTCCCTTCACGTTCTCCCTAACCAGTGGTGCACATGGCAACTTAAAGAACTCACCAGTAACTGGTGTTCTCTAATGATCCTGAGGGAACATTCCATCACTCCCGGGTAGAACCTCCCCTGGATGCACCTACTGAGATGGCTGTACGGCCTGTCCGTCCTTCTGCTTGAAGAACATCCCGCAGGTACGTAGCAGGCCGTGAAAGTTGACGGTGTTTTCCAGGCGGCTGCCTGTAAAATGTCCGGAATAGGAACCCCCTTGAAGTAAGCCCATGACGTTGTCATGGCTCTTGTGTCATGTGCCTTGACCGGATTGGTTGGTGACTTCGGCCAGTCTTTGACTGACGCTTGGATAGCCGTAACAATCCACCGGGAAATAGTGTCTGCCGACACCGCCCCGTGCGGTTTATTTGTTGAAATGAATAGTTGGGTGGTGTCTCCTTTCAAGGTTTTTGTTCGAGACAAGTACCATTTCAGTGCTCGAACTGGACACCATAATTTATCTTGTGGGACGGAGGAAAACCCTTTAAGATCCAGAACAAAAATCGGTGGAGGGAAGAAGGATGGAGATTGATTCTTCGTTAAAAACCCATGACGAGGCACCAGTCGTACTCCGTTGGGTTCCCATCGGATATGCCCCGGTTCCACCGAAAGGGCATGAATCTCGCTTCTTCGTCTAGCCGTGGCCGTGGCTAACAGGAAGACCGTTTTGACGGATAGGTCGAACAAAGAGGTGTTGGCCATAGGTTCATATGGCGGTCCCGCCAAGACCTGAAGGACCTGTGCCAGATCCCAAGACGGAACCAGCTTCTTAGATGGAGGCCTCTCAACGAACATCCCCCGCATGAGCCGAGTCAGGCTAGCATTATCCGACACCGTAGATCCATCCGGGAATCCTTTATGGACAGCCGCTACGGCTGATCTGTAGCCCCGAATAGTGGATACCGTCAGATCCTCATGGAACAGGTGCATGAGGAAGTCTCCTACCACTGCTAAAGGTGTTGTGCATGGATCATGAGTTTGTTCTTCACACCACCTATGATAATGTCGTAATCGGCTGTCGTAAGTTCGACGGGTAGACAGTCTGCGGCCTCGGGCTGCCAATGAGGCAGCGTCTGCTGAAAGGCCTGCTGATCGCAGTGACTGCTCGACAGCATCCAATATGTTAAGTGAAGCGACTCTATCCCTGGGTGCGGGATCAGAGACCGCGGCTGACGCAGTAGGTCTGGTCGCCCCGGAAGAATTATCGGTGGGTTGCACAACAGCCGAACGATTTTCTGAAACCAAGGCTGGCGCGGCCAAAAGGGAGCGATGAGAATGACTCTGCACTCCTCTGTCTCGACCTTTGTCAATACTCTTGGCAGGAGCGAGATTGGTGGGAAAGCGTACGCCAGCATGCCCTTCCAACTGATGGAAAACGCGTCTGCAGCCCATGCCTTTGGGTCCTGGTTGCGTGCGCAATACACCGGTAACTGATGGTTCAGTGCCGATGCAAAAAGATCGATGTGAGGACGATCCCATACTTGGAAGATCGACTGAACTACTGTCGGGTGAAGAGTCCACTCCGTTGGAAGGACCTTCCCCCGGGACAGAGCGTCCGCCGTGATATTCAGTTTCCCCGCCAGGTGGACCGCTGTAAGCGTAACCTGTCTCGCTTGACGCCACAGCAGGAGCTCCCACGTTTGAATGCACAACTGCGGGGACCGTTTATGTAAGACACGACGGTTGAGTTCGTCACCCGTCCGACAAAGTGTTTCAGAGCCCGAAAGACCGCAAGCAGTTCCAGGATATTGATGTGGCACTGTCTGTCCGCCTGGGACCAAGACCCTGCTGCTGATTCTATTCCAATATGTGCCCCCCAACGTGTGTTGGAGGCATCCGTCACCAGAGTCACAGAAGGTTGTGGTCGTGGAAAAATCAGTCCCGCCTTGACGTTTGTTCGCTGAGACCACCAGTCCAGATGGGGGCGAATCATGTTTTGGATTGGTACTGCCCGTTGGATTCGGTAAATGCACGGTCGGTAGTGGGCAAGTAGATGTAATTGTAGTGGGCGCATCCGCATCCTGCACCATGGAAGCACATCCACCATGCTTGCCATTAGGCCCAATAGCCGAAGCCAGACTATTGTCAGGCCACGCTGGCAGTCTGGAACAGGGCGATGCGGTCCACAAGATTTTGGACTCGCTCCTCGGTCGGGAAAGCCAGCCCTCGCTGAAGGTCCAACTTTGCTCCTAAGAAAACTGGGTGCATCGTTGGGTTTGGTTGGGATTTTTCGACGTTGACCAGGAACCCCAACTCTGAAATGATGTTGCAAGTGAGTTCGAGTGCCCAACTCGTTTCCTCCTTTGTCTCCCCCACAATGAGCCAATCGTCCAGGTAAACAAAGATTTGCACCTGGCGTTGTCGGAGGATTCCAGCTACGACCTTCACCAGTCGCGTGAATACCCTCGGGGCAGTGGAAAGGCCGAAGGGTAGCGTGAGGAACTCGTAAGTCCGCTGATTGTAACGAAAACGAAGGAATGCCCGATGTTCGTTCCACAGCGGTACATGTAGATAGGCATCTTTGAGATCGATCGACACCGCCCAAGTTGGAACAGGTAATGAATCCAAAACTGTCCTCAGCGACTCCATCCGGAACCGTTTGGGTCGGACATATTTGTTTAACGGCCGAAGGTTCAAAATCGGTCGCCATTCTCCCGGTTTTTTCTTTGGCGCTAGAAAGAATGTCGAGAAAAATCCTCCAGCCACATCCTCTGTCGGCACTCTGCGTATTGCCCCTTTCTTTAAGAGGGCGGATATCTCTGACTCCAGAGCGTGACGCTTGGTCTTGTCGGATGGAATCGGTGTTACTCTCGGTTGGTATGCAGACGGGGGAGTACTCGTGAACTCTATTTTGTAGCCGGAAGTTACTGTTTTGAGTACCCACCCGTCGTTGCACAAAAGGGCCCAAGTCCTTGCGAAACGTATGAGTCGAGGCCCTGAATAGGGGGCCGTGGGAAGGGTGCCGTCACCGGCGCCAACCGCCGCCCCGGTAACCTCCGCGCGAAGCTTTGGAGCGGGGGGTGAAGCCAACTCTACCCCGGGTACGCGATCCAAAGGCCTGACTCTGTCCCACTGTTGTAGTGGCCTTGTAAGACGAGCCCGATGGGTTGGAGGCAAACGGCTTCAACGGTTTACGGGGGAATGTCTTGCCCCTAATCGTTGCACTGCCACCTCTGGCCGGACGAGAGCTGCCCTTCGGACTAGGCTGTCTATTGAGATTGATCTTGTTCGTACCTTTTATCCGCTTCGCTTCAGCTTGCATGATCTCTTGGAATTTCCCTCCAAACAAGTCGGAACTCAGTCGGGGGAGGGATACCAGGCTGGACCTCAAACCATCAGAGGGAACAAAGATTGTATCCAACACGTTAGCTCGGCGGGCACCCGCATAAACTGGTCCATGCACAGCCGTAGCCCGTCGTCAAGGCAACGAAACGCTGTCTCAGTTGCCTCTGGTGAAACCGGCGAGTCTGCCTCACAAGAACACACCAAGTATTCTGACAGGAGTTGTAGAAAACATGCCACTCGAATTCCTGCACGTGAAGCTGTGTCAATCGTCAGTAATGACTCTTCAAAAACATTCTTTTCTTTTGATGGTGTCATGGAATAGGAACTGGTTGTCTCCTATCAGGGAGGGGGTGTGGACTCCACCTCGGGGTTGAGGGTGTGTACCCTTGGGATGGAATAACAACTCTGGACTGCACTCACTGATCTTGTACTTGATTATCTCCTCATTTAATTATCTTGGTTCATCTTCATTGATCATCAATTAACATTGGCACATGGTAGAAACATCAGTATTGCAGAAAATTAAAACCCCCAAGCCAGACTGCTCTCACTCACAGCCGCCTACTGCAATAAACAATATAGGGCCGAGTTGGTTGCACGTGTACGATACGCACTATTATTTACGAAAAACAGCTATTCGTACACCCCCAAAAGCACACATTTTCCAGCTTAAATCATCAAGCCATTCAGCTTAAAGTTCCCTCATCGGAAGGAATAAACAATAAACTTACTTCTGGCATCCTGTCGGGATGCCTATCATCTCCCAAAAAGAAGAATTTGGCTTCCAATTTTCAGCAACCTTCCACGTCTTTTTAGCCCATCGACCGCGAAAAGCAGAGAGAGTGAGAACCCTGAAAAGTTGTTACACACTCGTACTAGCTGGGCGGACTTATCACTCCGCACTTATTAAGTGTTTATTTTAATTAACCAAAGTTATAATATGCCCCATAAACTATTCAAACAGAATTATTAATCAATTATGTAAAGCTGAATTTCCCATTTGATAAGCAAAATGTTTTCTAAAGCTTGCAAATGCAAGCACTATATTCCAATGGTTGAGAATGGATACAGTTGTTTACATGGGTTAATTGGCATCTGCCCAGATACAGTGCTTAACATTAAAGGGACTTCATGTAAGTATGGACACAACTCGAAGAAGTCTACACAATCCAATGCATTAAAGGGGAAAATACCCCGTTCTCCCACACTTTCCCTGTTTTACGAACCATGCGGCCTCGAATGGTTTCAGCCTACTTTTCATTCCAGAAATTATTTCACAGGAAATCATCATATTAGATATTCACACATGTAAACAATCATTTTCCTTCTCTTGGGAAAACAGACTTTTATACCAAGGCTAACATTTTATATTAACTTCAACAACACAGTTTCAAACTGAAACTATAGCAAGGCATAAAAATGTAAATAAAACACAATATTTTTTTTCAGATAGATGTCCCAGTTCTAATTTACTTAAGCTGGTTTAGCTTCCTGAGACCCCAGCTGTTTTTCTTCAGCGTAAATGACATCAGCCATTAGTTTTTCATGTAAAACTTGGCATGGTCTGAAATTCACTTAACAGACTTTCTGAAAACCATTAAACTTGGTTTAATTAAGTTTCATTGAGCTTCCTCCAGTTTAACTCTCATACCGATTTCCAGCAGATTTATAATTTTCCATAACTTGATTCACGTTTAATACATTGTAACAACTGTATAATCGTTGCAATTTACAGAGGTAAACCAATGTAAATAAAGCTGGCGTTATAAAATTAGAGTAAACATCCGTTTCTTTCGACTTAATATTAAGGGATGACTACAACCAAAAGATATATGCAAAACCACTGAACCAACCAGAAAAATCGATTTCAAAGTCATTTGACAGGGAGTGAATGTTTGCATTAAACACCCCAAAAATTACATTTTGTTTTGCTGATGTTTCAACCTGAAGTGAAAGACACATCACTAAATACATTTCGCTAATCTGGTTGTCAGTTGGCATTATATACTACTTCAACAGAATATTCTCTTTAAGACCCTTGTCATGTCTTGATGTCAACAATCCAAGGTATCATAAAAGTACATAAACATGTTTATATATAAAACAAAAGTTTAAATATCAAGGAAATCCTCTCCTCCTATATCAACATACTGTATACAGCTACTTCGCTGCTGATCTACACAACTCAACTTTTAACAATGCACATCATTCTCCCTAATGGACAATATTTAAATACTAAACCATAATTACTTGTCTAAAGGTGCAGGGTAATAAAGACCCCTTACTCTTCAGCATTGACCGAAGAACAAGCACCACTTAACCTAAGTAGAGCAATTGCATGTATAACAAGCTATCAGTGGCACACACCACATATAATTAAGGGTCTAAACTTTGCAGCTGAAAATTACCTCTCGGAGGCCCTTGCCATATCTAATGAGGCCTTCGTCTGTGAGATGACACCCATCTCCTGAAATATACTGAGGATGATTCGTTTTTCGCTGATGGTACATCTTTACCGTTGGGTGATGCTTCCCAAGCTCTTTGTTCAAAAGGGCGTTGTATCGTTTGACCCTGTGATTAAATGTGGTAACTGAAACTTGTCCTGGTCGGTCAATACGAGACCTCCTAATCACAGACAGGATTACGAGATGACGTGGATGCACCCCTTGGTCCTCTAACATTGTAAGAAACCGAAGGGTGTCCTGTACAACAACAGCAGGAGTACCCCCTATCCCACATAAATCATTTGATCCGAGGTCAATGCACAACAGGTCCACTGAATGACGTTTCATTTCCTTAAAGTAGTGATCCCCACTACTGAAGATTCTGTTATAGCTTAGGCCCGGATGCCCTTCAACAAAAACATCATACCGCAAATCAACATTTATCAGCTGACTCACGGTTTGACGGCTTCTACGTGCCGACCTCAAAAACCGCGCGGGAAACGAATGCCCGAATACGTACACATGTCGTTTATCTGACATATTTCTGACATAAGTCAACAATACATTCTCAAAAAAAAACTACTAATATATACAACTGGTTTAAACTACAACCAGAGAAGTTTGAAAAATCCAAATGAACGCTTGTCACTATCTTCAGAATTCCTCAAGCCTAAGATCAGATCAGATTTAGAGTGGTTTTCACCAGATCCGCTGAGCGGCAGCCTCCTATTTGAACTTCAAATCGGTGGAATTCTACGAAAACAAAGAAACAGTGACTTGTAAATTGTAACATATCTACAAGCTTAATCTACTTATAATACAGGACATTGGTATGTCACATACTTAATCACCATAAGAACTGAGTTTTATCCTAAATTGTGTTCTTAAGCGCAACTACTCAAAAGTTGGTGTATCAATCACTCAACCACTAGTTAGCGTACAAGGTACAACCTATGTAATTGCACTTGGCGAATTGGCCAACTGATGTTTCAACTTTAACCGTACCGATCGTCTCGGCGCTACTACTGTGGCTGTACCCCCTGTGGTATCACATCCTGGCAAACCAGAAGTGCTTTGCGAACCTAACATCGAAGGAATTGCAGTCTTGGGAGGGACACACACCAAAACCTTCTCATCAGAAGAGGAGCTATCACTTTGGGGTTCTGACTCAGACAAATCCAGACCATCTATATCAGGTAAGTAGTTACAAGGCTCAACCTCACCTAGTTCCTCCATTTCTCCCCTCGGGTCAAGAACCAATAGCCTCCTGTTCATCCATTTTTCCTTACCCCCAAGAGCAGGTCGTACAGCAAACAAATCCTCTTCGTCATTACACCTGGTAACAACATACGGTTCTTGGCCAAAGTGGTCACTCAGTTTGTGTCTGCCCTTAAAAGCCAGATTCTTGATCAAGACTCTACTTCCTACCACCAACGGCTGAGTGGGTTTACATTTAGCATCCAAATGCCTCTTATTCGAAGCGGCCGTCTTGATCAGACGATCTTTGACAATTTCATGGGCATGCTTCAGAAACTTTGCCTGCATCTGGACATACTCTTCTCCAAAGTCTTGCTTTGTATTTCCCACAAGGTGATCTAAGGGAGTTGTTGGTTGTCGACCAAACAAAAGTGTCCAAGGGGCCACTCCTGTCACACTGTGCGGTGTCGAGTTATACATGTATACTATGTGCGGGAGAAGTTCAGGCCACTTTTTACGTTCCGCAACATCCAAGGACCTTATAAGAGAGCAAAGGGTCTTGTTAAATCTCTCAGTTTGTCCGTTGCCTTGGGGATGGTATGGACTAGTTCTTGTCTTTTTGACCCCATACAACTTGCAGAGTTCACCGATTAACTTCCCTTCAAAATTACGTCCCTGATCCGAATGAACCTGAACGGGGATACCGTAATGTGAAATCCAATGATCCCGCAAAGCTTTGGCAACCACGGGTGCAGTTTGGTCCTTGCATGGGACCGCCAACGCATATTTTGTAAAGGCGTCGGTCATGACGAGGACATCCTCAAAACCTCCCCTACCCCTATCCAACTTGAGAAAATCGATCGCTAGGCGTTCCATAGGACGGAAGGCCAACAAATGCCGCATCGGTGTGCGGACAGTCGGGGTGGGTGGCTTCGAAGCCACACACTTAAAACAATGGCGTACGTGTTCCCTCACATAACCTGCAATCCCCGGCCAAAAACATCGTGTTCTCAGCAATGATAGTGTACGGTTAACACCTTGGTGACCCCAACGGTCATGAACTGACTGGACCATCAATTTCTGGAGGCTTTTCGGTGTAAGCAATTGATACACAACACCCAACACAGCATCCTGCACCTTTCGGTACAGAACACCATTCCGTTCCACTATCTGACGTCGCTCCCTCAGCCAGCCACTTATGCCAGGAACATTCTTATCAATTCCATCCTCCACCGACTCCCACTTATTAACCCAATGTTTCCACACTGTCCCAAGTTGCTCATCTTCTTTTTGCATATTGGCCAGTTCACTTGAAGTGAACGATGGTAGAACTGATGACTGCTCAGTCACTTCCTCTTTAGAGGCATCGAAGGTTCTGGCACAACCTCCCTGGTCCTCCGCAGCAGCACGAACCTCACTTGGAATGGTGGAACAGTCAGTCACCTCGTCCACTACCTCAACAATTTCCACTGGGCGCCTACTGAGAGCATCAGCACACCTGTTTGTCTTTCCTGAACGAAATCTCACTTCCATATTGAAGGGTGCCAGCTGTGCGACCCAACGTTGTTCGGTCGCTCCCAATTTGGCATTCTGTAAATGGGCCAGAGGATTATTATCTGTGTAGACCACAAACCGGGACCCTACCAAATAATCCCGAAACTTTTCCGAGATCGCCCATTTCAGGGCCAACAGTTCAAGCTTAAAGCTCGACAGATCTGAATAGTTCCTCTCTGCCCCACGTAATCCACGACTCGCATATGCTATGGGGTGAAGTTTTCCATCATCCCCAACTTGGAGTAGGCAGGCACCAAGCCCCTTGAGTGAGGCGTCAACCTCTACCACAAAATCTCTTCCAAAATTGGGATATGCCAACACAGGAGTCATACATAGTGCCCTTTTCAGCTCCCGAAAGGCATCTTCAGCTTCTGCTGACCACTTTAACTTTGGGGCCTTCCCTGTTTTTGACCCAGCCATAGCTACTAATGCATGTAATGGAGCTGCCACCTTGGAAAACCCACAGATGAAACGCCTATAATACGAAGCGAGTCCGAGGAATGAACGGAGTTCCTCGGTGCTTCTTGGAGTAGGCCAACTTGCAACTCGCTCAACTTTGTCAGGGTCCACTGCAACTCCAAAACTACCAACCACATGCCCTAGATGCTTGACTTCACTTTGGAAGAAGTGACACTTACTTCCCTTGAGCTTAAGACCATGCTCAATGAGTCTTCCAAACACAACATCTAATCTCTCAAGATGTTCCTGAAATGTACTGGAATACACCAGAATGTCATCAAGGTACAAAATCAACTTGGACAGATTTATGTCCCCGAAAATCAACTCAACGGTCCTTTGAAAGGTGCTTGGGCTATTACATAACCCCTGCGGCATACGGGTGAATGAGAAAAGTCCCCATGGAACTCTAAATGCGGTCTTATCTACTGAGTCTGGATGCATGATTAGCTGAAAATACCCGTGTGCCATGTCCAATGAAGTGAAGTAGCGAGAACCCCCCAACGCCTCTAGAGTTTCTTCATCCGCGGAAGCGGGAATGCATCTCTAAGTGTAATAGCGTTAAGCTTACGATAATCTATGCATAGTCGGATTGACCCATCCTTCTTGCGGACAAGGACCGTAGGGCTTGCATAAGGACTCCCAGACCTTTGAATAACTCCCTTCTCCAGCAAGTCCTGTAACAATGTCTGCACTTCCTTCATGTAATGGGGAGGGATACGTCTGTACGGTTGTCTGATAGGCTGGTCATTTGTCAACTTAATCTCGTGAGGAATAAGTGTACACCTCCCAATATCTAAAGGGCTCATTGAAAAAGCTGCCTCATTTTTCTTAATCAACTCAGCAATCAACAAGGCCTCCTCGTGATTAAAGTCCCTCAGACTGATTCCAGGAGGAAGCAGGTATGAGGAACCATCAGGGAACACAACTGTTTCCCTAGGCGTACTAGGTGGACTATCCTCACCAGAGACTCCCAATACAACCGTTTCATCCTCAACATCGGTTCCAGGATTCTGAGATGCACCTAAATTATCGTCGATCAATACTTGTTCCACGGTGACCTGTACCCCATCCTCAGTCTCCCAGAGGTGAACCTCCTTACTGAATGTAGCCTCAATAGCAGTCGCTATCTTCAAATGTTCCGGAAGGATAACCGGAGTTTCGCCACAATTACAAATCAAAACACGCAGAGAGGAATCCTCTACGAGTTGCACACCCTCAATAACATGGATGTTATCCATCATTGACTCATTCCCCTCACCTCTTGCATCATTAGAATGCACCCCAAGAGAAATCGCCTGCATAAGAACACAAGCGTCACAAGAATCAGCCGGCAATGGTTCACTTAAAACGCAGGATAAAACACAGGCCGAAAACGGAGCAATGATCTCATCACGAGCCATGCAAACACTACCAACAAACCCTTGCGTTGGCAACATCGACCTAGGAACTTCACCGTCCTGCTCCTCATCCAAACAAGTCAGCCACTGCAGAGCAACCATCCATTCATCTTTGGACGGTCCACACGGGGTGACACGCATCTTAGCAAGAGTGCGCAGAATGTTACAACCAAGAAGTACGGGGTACATCTTGCGACGTTCAGTGGGTGCCTCTGAACTATCGTCTCGAACTAGAAAACATGCAGTAATGGTCAACCCAAAAATTGTAACCGGAATTTCAAGATAACCTTTCACGGGTATATCTAAATCATTGGCTCCCATCAATCTAATAAACCTCCCCACTGGCCTCAAACTACCCACTTTGTTGGCCAAGTATTGTTTATAGAACGTTGAAGTTATCAAGGATGTCTCAGCACCACTATCCAAAATACAATGAGTGGTCACACCTCCCATGACAATCTCAGCCGTGGGACTACTGGCAATCAATTTTTCTCGCAATTGCTTCTCAGTATAAGCACGATCAGTCCCTAAAACTTCAACTGCATTTGACTCTAAATGCTCATCATTGGTCAACTCATCATGGTTTAGTTTGGGCAGGTCTATCCCCTCCACCACCTTGCCCACTATGGTGAAGGGCTCGGGTTTTCCTGTACTTTGGGTTTTGCCCCATCACGATTCTCATCGTTTTTCTTCCAACAATTTCTAGAGATATGGCCTGTTTTATTACAGTGATGGCATGTAACTGTTGGTCTGTTACTCTTGGAAGCGATAGCCACATCAAGCTTTGTACTCAATACTCTGGTTAATTCTGCCATCTGACTAGTAGCAGCAGCCTGCTGCTGTGACAGAGTTTCCAATTTCTCAACAATCAACTGATTAGAGGTTACTAACTGAGACAAGACATCATCAGACCTCTTAACTGCAGCCCGAACTTGAACATCTTTGGACTCTTCTCCGCAGACTACAGTTTCCCTGACCTTATTTTTCTTAGCTAGTTTCCCTTCAGACTCTGGGAAAAGTTCCAGCACATGCTCCCTAAACTTATAGAAAGTCAACGTGGGCTTTTCTATCTGTATGCGGTGCAATTCCCTACGAGTTGCATCATTACGCGTACCTTGTACAAAACGCTCCTTTAACGCTTTGTCGCGCATAAGCTGCAGCGCAGCTAATTCAGGCCCTTGCGCACTCTGTTCCATGCGGTCATGGATTCTCATCAAGGCACGACTAAATTCTGCTAACGTTTCCCCATCATTCTGGCAGCGAGCATACAGTGTACCTGTCAATGCAGCGACACTCTCCGATTGACCAAAGACCTTGCATAAGCGTGCAATTAATTTTTCCAAACTGTCCCTATCTTCTGGTGGGCTACAAAGAACCTCCTCTTTTGCCACGCCCCCCAAATGGTCTAAGGCAACCCCCACTTTCTCTTCCTGGGTCAACTCTAATTGCCGACAGTATGAGTCAAGTTCCTCCGCCCATTCACCTAATGTCAAGTCCCCAGCATTTGCAGGTGGTCCGGTGAATTTTGACAATTTTAATTTTGGAGCCCTTGTAAACTTCAGACCTTGGAATGCCTTGGCAAGTGTTTCTGCTAGAGCCTCATTAGATTTGGCAATGACATCCGCTATGCCCTCAGCAGTAGCCATTTTGTCATCAAGAGTAAAGGAAAAATTCTAAGTATAACTCAGAAGTTCAGCTTTACAATGCCTATCACGTGGTCAAAGGTAAATCAATTAACTGTGGTCAATACCCAGCTAAATGAGTTCAAAATGTTGTAAGAACCCAATCATTCATGAACTCCTACAAATAATATACATGTATCAAGTCAAATACAGATCCAAATGCATGTGAATAAGAAAACATACATGTAGGGGCTAGAATCCATAGACCACAGGGAGCCAAACAATAACAGAATACTCCAGTCACACGTATTCACAAGTACAGTGCATACAAAATACTTATCGAACAAACGGAAAACACATCTTACAAATGTGACTTAATATGATAATGCAAAGCAAATCAACAGTTACATGTAGTGATTCAACTACAAAATTTTCCAAAACATGGCCTGGGGGTTTGGCATTATTTGATTTAAGCGTTACGTAAACATCAGCAGTGATCAATAGACAATTATTGATAATTAAAGAATACAATCTTCGAATTTTCCACGAGTTGGTATCCTGTCTACGACGCCACTTTGTCATGGAATAGGAACTGGTTGTCTCCTATCAGGGAGGGGGTGTGGACTCCACCTCGGGGTTGAGGGTGTGTACCCTTGGGATGGAATAACAACTCTGGACTGCACTCACTGATCTTGTACTTGATTATCTCCTCATTTAATTATCTTGGTTCATCTTCATTGATCATCAATTAACATGGGCACATGGTAGAAACATCAGTATTGCAGAAAATTAAAACCCCCAAGCCAGACTGCTCTCACTCACAGCCGCCTACTGCAATAAACAATATAGGGCCGAGTTGGTTGCACGTGTACGATACGCACTATTATTTACGAAAAACAGCTATTCGTACACCCCCAAAAGCACACATTTTCCAGCTTAAATCATCAAGCCATTCAGCTTAAAGTTCCCTCATCGGAAGGAATAAACAATAAACTTACTTCTGGCATCCTGTCGGGATGCCTATCATCTCCCAAAAAGAAGAATTTGGCTTCCAATTTTCAGCAACCTTCCACGTCTTTTTAGCCCATCGACAGCGAAAAGCAGAGAGAGTGAGAACCCTGAAAAGTTGTTACACACTCGTACTAGCTGGGCGGACTTATCACTCCGCACTTATTAAGTGTTTATTTTAATTAACCAAAGTTATAATATGCCCCATAAACTATTCAAACAGAATTATTAATCAATTATGTAAAGCTGAATTTCCCATTTGATAAGCAAAATGTTTTCTAAAGCTTGCAAATGCAAGCACTATATTCCAATGGTTGAGAATGGATACAGTTGTTTACATGGGTTAATTGGCATCTGCCCAGATACAGTGCTTAACATTAAAGGGACTTCATGTAAGTATGGACGCAACTCGAAGAAGTCTACACAATCCAATGCATTAAAGGGGAAAATACCCCGTTCTCCCACACTGGAAAAGGTGATTTTACCGAACTTCGGCCACCCGAAACCGCCGCAATTTTATCACGTACCGTAGCGGGCATGGGCGACACTGATAAAAATTTATCGAAGTCCGCCTGAGGTACTCTGAACGGGCGAGTTTCACGGCGCACGAACGGACGTATTTTTTTAACCTCCGAAAGTGCGTTCATGCGATCGGCGCACAGCCGATCAATCGGAAGAACCGCAAAAAGATTCCTTCGGTTCGACCGGCACGGTCCGTAGCGCCCTCTACCGGTTCTTCTTCGTCCTTCGACGGTATATGTACCATATCCTTCATGACCACGCGCAATCGCTGGTCGGTCGTGGATTGGTAGGATGATTCATCCGAATCTACCGAGGAATCACCCTCCCCCCTTGGGGGCTGTTCCCGGCGATCACGTTTTTGTCTCGAGGGAAAAGTTTCCTCATTCCCTGAGGGTTGTTCGGTACTGGGGACCGCTACCGCTGCCGAAACCCGGCGTGGGTCCCTATCTGACACACTCCCCGGGTCGGAAAAATTATCCGAGACGAGGATTGACATCTCAACCTCGGCCCCCGGTTTCGGCAAAACCTGCCCGGGCTCCGGTGGAGTCACCGGTTGAGCCAGCGCTGTCGGTTTCGGTATCAGTGACGTAATACTGGCCGTCAATTCACGGAACCCCTGTAATAACAGGGCCGCCTGTGATGCCGTCGACGGCCTCGTGGCGATCTGCTAGCGGATGACGACGAAGAGCTTGAACTAGTATATCTCCGCCGTCTCTTACGCCGGTGGCGTGTCTCACCATCGGACCTGTCCCGGCTCCGGTTGCGTCCGCGACTCTAACCCGGAGCCGGACCTACCGAAACCTCAGCCGAGGGACCGGCAATCGAGCCCGGTTCCGTAGTGGCTGCGTCGGCAGCCTCCATCCCGTGTTTCCTGCCACCCAATGTCTTTGGGCGGGCTCCGGTGTCGGTCGCACCGGTCCCTGCCCCGGACCCACCGGGAACCACACCGGTTTCGGGGGCTGTTCCGGTCACACCGGGGATAACGCGGACCGTCGCTATATGCCCCGCCGGCATAGCTTTGGACCGGAAATTCTCCTTTTTCTTCCCCGGCTTACGTTTGGAAGCGAGCACGGGCTGTCCGGCTGGGGGCGCCGTGTCGGATCCCTCACTCAAACCTGCCTGGGGCATGTCCCCCGATTGAGTGGTAAGGCTCGGACTCTCGGTGCCAGTGACTAAACTAAATTCCGGAGGCCTCACCGGCACGGATTTAGTAGTATGGCCCGATGCTTTACTGGTGGCCAGAGACCCTTTAGGCATGACCCCAGAAAGCGGTGATTGTCCCGCCGATGTCGCCTTGCTCGGTGCCCCGGAAGACACACTGGCTGCCGAATCACCCGAGGGAGACCGGGAACGCATCCATGCTGCTACGGCCTCCCACTCTGCTGACCCCCACTCCTTACAAACCGAGCACGGCACTCGCCGGTTACACGATCTGCAACGGGGCATAAATCATGCAAATCTTGTTTGGGGCGGGGCTTAATACGCCGACAAGAAGAACATGGAACAAAATTCTTTGGCGTCACACCACGCTTACTTTGACGTGTGTCCGCCATTATTAACGTGAAAATAAACTGTAAATTCACAAAACAACCCCAAAGAAAACCTGACACAGCCAAGCATTCAGGGATCGGTCTGAGCCATAACAATGCCCCAGCCAATCCTTAGGGCTCTTCCGGGATCTCGGCGTTCCCGGCCAATACACACTTCCTTCCCTGTCCATCCATGTAACCCCGGAGGGCCAGTCACCATGTAAAAGCAATGAGCTAAGGGAGGAACAGGGCGGCACCCTAAGCCCTGATCCTCTGAGTGGACCACATGCCCTAAACCCGTACGAAGGTGCCAACCTGGAACTCGCGGACAGTACCAACAGCAGTGCTTACCGATTAAGCTAAGGTACTGTTGGTATTTTACGACAAGAAACTAAACATCTTATAATGAATGAATAGAACGCGTGTGTTGAAAAGCAAAAAGACACCGACGGGATTCGATACCGGGCTCCGCTCCGCGATTCGTTGGCGACGGATCTAACCACTCGGCCACCAGGCTTCCTTAGAATTCTCCTCAAAAACAATTTGGAACCTGGAACCTGGAACATTGCTGTGTGCATCTGTTTGGCTTCATGGACGAACAGAATTGAAGTCGGCAGTAATGAGTCAACTGTTTTTATCTGTTTGGACAATAATTGTCCAAACAGATGAAAACAGTTGACTCATTACTGCCGTCAATTATTGTATAGGGCAGCCTCGTTAGTAGTAGGCCTCCACGTGCGTTAAACATACTTATCGTTACGCAACAATGAACACTATTATTATGCCATTATTATTTTAGCCTATTTTGTGTGTGTTAGAGCGGGGGGGGGGGGGTGTCCAGCTGGCTGGGGGGGGGGGGGGTCGAACCCCTGTGGATCCGCTCCTGACTTCTACTGTTTGTATTTGGACAGATACAGATTATCAACTCCATCACTACTATTTCAACAAAATACGGACGTTTTGAAGAAAAAAAAGGAAACGATAATTTGTTTTTACAGATTTGTTTGGTAACACTGTTAATCAGGCCTCTATGCCTATTCCGTTCGCTGTTCGCAACAGTCCTTCACCAGGCTGTAATCAAACATTAATTTTCTGAAAAATAAAGTAAACATTACGTTCTCATCCTTAATTCTAAAATAAAAAAAACATTAAATATACACGAAAACAACATTACACAAGAACACCACATTACACCAGGGGAGCTGTTCACGATACCGATGTGCCTCCTTTATGATAGCGCTTCGTACGTACCCCCGCCCGGCAAACAGGGCCTAGGGCGCTGGGCCGGGAAGGGCTAGGCTGATGAGCTTCACAGAATCTTGTGAAGGAAGTAGGGATGGCATTCTGGGTAACTTATCATGCCCTATATATAAAGACATAATTAAAGCTGCTGTAGCTTTTAAAGGGTACAGGCTAGTCTGGTTCCCTGACCCCATTGACTTGAAAAATATCTTCAGGTGGGGCCGGGAAACAGTCTACAATCCCGGCCAAAATGATTGGGACACTTCTAGCAACAGTCACCCCCTCCCCGCTCCCCCAGTCAATGTTGTTCTCTCCAGCTGAGGGAGCACACACCGCGCAATGACAGACAACATTGAACGGGGGCCGGGGGAGGGTGGGGGCCCAGCGAGATTCGGCCAGGATTGTAGCTACGGCTACGAATTATTGTCAGTGCGTCCCTGCGTATTTTCACTGGGCGTGCACGTGCTCTGATCTAGACAGTTAATTGATTAGGATGCAGCCTGGGAAAATGTTGCAACCTGAAGCCACTTCCGCGATCGTGTACAAAGTCTATGGAGAGTCAAGAATTGTTTCCTAACAAAATTGGAAATATTTGTCAGTCCCAGATTCATGCCTTATCATCATTGCAATGAATGACCTTCACTGACATGATATATGAAGAAAAAAGTGGCGTCAGGTTGCAACATCCCCCCGGAAAAGCCAAAAAAAAAAAGAAAAAAAAAAGAAAAAAAAAAAAACAGAAAAGAGGCGAGAAGTCATATTAGTGTCAATTCAATACGGGCGATTCCCAATAGTGCGCCTCCAAGAGTTTGCAACGCGTTGGCCAATCACAATGCGCGAAATCAGTCGACCTTTTCCAAACGCGCATTGGGTCGACAGATTTCGCGCATTGTGATTGGCCAACGCGTTGCAAACTCTTGGAGGCGCACTATTGGGAATCGCCCGTATTGGGGGTGGGGGGGGGGGCAAAATGTCCCTGCCCCCTCTAAAACTGATAAATCGAGAAGATGTTGAGAAAAACAGGAATTTTTTGGGAAAATATGTTTTGCCACTTTCTCAAAATCCTGGCGACGCCCATGTTTCCAGCTCTTGCACGAAACTTTACTCGAAACCGTTCGTTTATTTAGGCTCCACTGCGCATGCCTGTCATTACGCGAGGAGCCAGGCGCGAGTAAGCTGGGGGAAGTAATCGAACGCACTCCTTGTTTGTGTGTGAGAAATAAAATATTAGTACTCCAGCGGAAGCTTAAAGGGAAAATACAACATTTGCAAACATCAAAAAATAAAACTACCAAATCATTTTGATATACCTTGCTGGACTGTTAGTGAATGACAGTGTAAAGCATCCTGTAAAATCATGGCACCTGGTATACTGTCATTTTCAAGAAAAGTGGTATTTTTGTATCAATTTCAAACGCTGATCGGCCGATCAGCGTTGGAAACAACTGGCTTTTTTTCAAATACTGGCCCCAATTGACCATCGCACTTGTTTGCAATCGATTACAAACCTATGAACGGGTAGGAGCCAGCTAGACTGGTTCCCTGACCTTACAATTCCCCAATGTATGTAAACTGCTCTGTTTCTTCTTATATGGAGTCAGGGAACCAGACTACAGGAAAATGATCGTTTTTCTTGGTTTTTATAGCATTTTCGAACCCAAAAACCTCAAAAAGTCAGTGTAACTATATTTGCTATATATTTCCAACCCCCCAATTCCATCCATTTCTGAAAATTACAGCAAAAGCAAATGATGTATATTCCCTTTAAGCTGTATACAATGTACATGCAGTAACTTTCACACTACTATCTGGCGGGGTTGTGGTACAAAGACTGGCACACGTTAAAGGTCTACGAGTGCACTCACCTGCGAACGTTTCTTCCATTTGACACGATTATCCTGGAGGGCAAAATATTATTCTCCGTTGGGGTAGGGGACAGAATATCCTTGAGGGGTCTCTATTTCCTAGAAGATACTGTACGGGGACATGATATTCCGGCAAACCCAGGTATCCGTCCTGAGGGGGGTGGGGGCTGAACGGACGGAATATCTGGGGGGGGGGGGGGAGTATCTCCTGCACACTGGCCCTCAGTTTTGGAGTATGCTTGACTGACAATTATTGATGGCGCCCTTTTGGCTTCTACAAATCTGCCGCTGCCGTCCTGATGAAATAGCAAAGGGCATTATTGTCTCATGAGGGCGCTTTAGGATTGGCCCGTCCCTCAGCCCGCGATATTTTTTATTACACAACTATCTGGGGTACTTTGTGCGCTTTCCTATGGGACATTTTTTCGGCTCTAGCAATTCATAAATTATATACTTACGCACATGTGGAGAGAGTATACGCGCGAGTGTACGCGCGCGCGCGTAGGTAAAAGGCTACAGGATTGTAGAGCACCGCTACGCGGCGCTCTACAATCCTATAACCTTGATTCAAGTCGCCTTAAAAATGGGTACCCTGTACTATTGTGTAAATAAAATATTGGCGGCCCGCAACAGGCAGTACTCCATGTTAGGGCGGCTTAAGTAAACGCTAGAGGACGAGGCACTTTTTTTTTGAAGTAGATATATATTTTACTTTCTGATTCATGGCCCTGGAGGATTTTTCAAAGGGAATACAAGTCCGAGGACCGCCCAGCGTCGTGTGGAGTCCTGCAGAAGTAACATGTGAGGACCTACCTCGAGGCGCAAACGAGATGGATATTAGTCTCCACTCAATAGTGACGACAAACCTCACACTTATAGGAAAGTACGCGGTACACCCTAGTCTGTTGTGTAAACAAACATGCTAGCAAACATTATCCAGCCCCTGGTTGTGGCGCCCTTGTGGATCTTAAAATGATACATTTACATTTATTTTATTTCTCGGGATAAACTGTAAAAACAAACACATACACAATTAAAGAACAACAGAAAACAAAAAGAAACAGCTCCCGAAGGATCGCCCAGAAGAGACAAAAAGTCTCCGTCGAGGGGCTCACTGACTAAAAGGTTCACGCAACAAATGAATTAAATCAAATTAAACGAATAAAGAAAATACATCATCGTTTCAGACATAAAAAAATCTGCATGGTTTACGAGGTACAAGGATTTTGAAAGGTAACCATAGAGACAGTGGGACCGCACAAGTCGGTTTTTTTTATAGGTGTTCCCAATCAATTTAGCAACTGGTTTCTTCAATCAGACGAGACTTGCATTGCATTTCCATTTGACATGTAGGTTTAAGGCAGTTGTGCAAGAGTAAATGCTTATTGGCAGTTCCATCATTATGATAATTTTGTTTTCGTTCGGTGTTTTAAAATAAACATATACATCGTCAGCGTTTTCACGAAGGGATGAATTTGGCCACAGGGTGTTGAACAATGGTTCTGAGAAATTCGGGTTTTAAGTTGGTCACTTTTGGACATAAAGATTTCGCCTATTTTTAGAGCACATATTTTTTATGCCGATAGTAAGCTGAAATCTTAAACTTCAAAAAATGTACCAATTACAGAATAATGTTATGTTATGTTATGTTTTATTCCACAAATAGGAACAAACCCCATGACCCTGGGGAAGGGTTACAACAGTGAAATTAAACATTGAATTATTTGGCAGGTGGGTTAACAAAGAATATGCTTTGAAATTACGTCATGCTTTGCCTCTCTTTAAGATTTGTACATTGGAAAATAAATTTAGCCACACATATAATAGTATGTTTATCTGCCGACGACATCAGAAAAATGAATTTATCATTTTTTGTTAAACCGTTAAAGCCAGGCTCCATTTTACAAATGTCAGTAAGAAAGTTAGATCGAAGATCATTATATAATGGACATTCTAAAAGAAAATGCATTTCTGTTTCAACATCAAGTAGACAATGTGGACATAACCTTTCATGTAGAGCTAAACCAGTGTATCTACCAACTTCAATAGAATTATTGAGGAGTAAGCGATTTTGGCCGAATTCATCCCTTCGTGAAAACGCTGACGGTATGGTGAAAATCTTTTGTAAGTAAATCGCAATTTGTTTATTGGTTTTCAATTTCGTACCAAGGAAGCAAATTTGAGAAAATGTGTTATCATTTAAGTGCAACACAATTATAAGAGGACAACGTAATTTGCATTCGCTTAACGCCAATTTCATAAGACGCTCGCTGCGTCGCAGCGTAAAGCGCTAAGTTGATTGTCAATTGTTACTCTGTGTTAATTTATTTAGTCGTATGATTGAATTATATTTAAAAGGTTGAATATAAGTGTGGCATTATTTTGTGCAGGAGCGTCGCAAGGACCACTTTGAAATGACGTGTGACAACAAATTTGCCGACAGACCACATGTACTAAAGGGAAGACGGGGGGGGGGGGGGCTGGACACAATGTTCCTATAGGGGACACTGTTCAAAGTGGACGATCAGGGACACTATCGGACATAGGTAGCGCTCTTCATCACGGCCAATTTACCGACGGGACACACAATTTCACCGACAGGCAAAATCGCGTGTGCCGACAAAAAACTATTAACGGGGTGAAGGGGGAGGGAGGTGGGGGTTGGGGGGGGGGGGGGGGTCACACACCCTCTAGCGACGCCCGTGCTTCTGTACATGTTTCACAGCAGTAATCGCCACGGACACAAGGCTTTACGCAATACTTGTTGCAGGTATGGGCTGGGCTATCCTGATGCGATCGACTCGTTATATCCAATACTGGCAAAATCGATCATTAACGCAAGGCCAAGGCCATTAAGAAAACAATGGATGCACCACTGAATTATCACAATGCACCACAGAATTTTGTTTTAGATTTTATTTTTCAACAACACTGTCACGGTTTGGCGAAGCTCCCCCCCCCAAAAAAAAAACACACACCAAACAAACAAACAAACAAAATATCACTAAAAATTAAGATAAAGAAAATAATTCTTTAATTATATTACATGTTTATTCTTCGATTATATACGCCAGCTCATTAGATTTATAATGACAAACAACACAAACAATTCTTTAGGTTCTGTCGAACCCAATGAATATTATTTATTCTTGTACGCCCATCTGTCACTACAGTGGACAGTGAGTTAACATTAGTTTTTAAAGGAAATTGTAGTCTCGTGAAGTAAAACTGTTTTAATTTGTTTATACATCAGTGTAGGTCATAGTTGTTTGAACAGCTACAGTAACATTTTATAAACTGTAGTTTCTACATTTATAAATTGTCTGAACAGGCAGCGTAAGTCTTATAACTTCAAAAGGCTAGGCATTACTCGCAGAACGCAAGGCTGAAAAATAACATATTCATACATTAGACCCAAAGCTAGTTATTGAATACAAGAATGCCCTACGTACCGCCTTTTGTTCATTGAATATTTCAAGTCTCATGACAGAGTGTATGTGTCTGGGTTATGACTTTCCCTGGATACCTGAACACCTCATCCAGCGTATTGGTCAAAGACTGGGATTTTTTCCACCGGAGGAGCATCTCGCTAGAAAGAGTCACCCGTCCCAGAACCTCATTGTCCCGTATGAGATTACGACGGCGCACGGTAAACGACAGCTCAGTGTAGACCGAGGCTAAGCCCTTGCTTGGGAGCTCCAATGAGAACGCTTCCTTGAAGACCGGGTTCCTGCCGCCGTAGCGGGCCTTGGTGCAGACCGTCTCCATCTTTGATTGCTTGCCAGACCCTCGGAGTAGATTCACCTCAACATACGATGCTAAGAAGGAAAAAAGACAACAATTTGAACATAGAGTACTCTTAAGCTGGCCTTTGAAAGTGCATGTCCAAAGCGAGTACGGATCGGATTTGTTACTTTCTGAAAAAGCCCTAAACGTCGTCCCCATGGCATCGAGCAGTATTCTCCAACTAAATGCTCTCTCACGCTGGAACTGGGATATTCAAAAATCCTGCACATTATAATAAGTTATAAGCAATAGGCAGGTGTCCGGCAATGCTTTAAATCAGTGTTTGTATTTGTATGTAGTGTCTAGGGTACGCGACAAAATGAATTCGTCGCGCATGGCGTGAGATCGGAAAACACATTATTTTTCAAAATTGTCATAATCCAACATGACGGTTGTGAACATTATCCTATATTAAAAAAAAATCATACCTTTACTTATTCGCGACTTCTCCAGGTCCTTTGCTTTGACCACGGTCACCAACAGCTTATTCTTGTACGTCCGGTAACACATACAGACAGTGATGGACGGTAGAGCCTGCAACGATAAAACGGCAAAAACATAAGGGATTAAAACCAGAACAAGTTAGTACCAATGAATTGAAACTTGAATACCTGTAAGTGCCAGATTTAACAGTGCTTTCTGATAAGTATGGTATATGCACTGTTATAACACCTCACCCACAGATTCTGTGTCTTGATTGGCCGAGAGCGAGTCACATGTTACTTTCTAATTTTGCTATCTTTCTGTGCACGGCCAAAAGTACTATGCGCATAGCAACCAAAGTACTATACCATTTTAGCAACCAAAGTACTATTTCCACGGCGCGGTATTTGTGTGCAAATGCATGCTGGTGTGCGCGTTGTGCGTTGTGTGTAGCGCGTATTATTCCAAAGAGAGCGCGCCGCAGACTTGGGTTCAAACATTTCGTGAAGGGTTAGTTTTTAAGAGAGAAATACATTTTCCACCAATTTTGTATTAATATTGAAGTTTATTTCAACTGTGTTCAGATTTAAATAATGTAAAATATTAAAATCAAGCAGAATATGTGGGTGAAGTGTTATAAAACAAATATTGAATGCTTTATCTCGTGGTAAAGTAAAACTAGCCTCCCTTGGTGATCCATGGAGCATTCTATTTTCCCTCGGCTTCGCCTCGGGAAAATAGAATGGTCCAAGGATCACCTCGGGAGGCTAGTTTTACTACACCACTTGAAGCATTCAATATTTGTATATTATATAACTGACATACAGATCCTAGTCATTTGACTGGTGGAACTCACATCACCTGACATTCGTTATTGCTCCCATTCACGCCGCGGCTCAAAAAGTACTATCCGCCCATGGGGAATGGGAAATATTATAACATATATAATCTTGTCTTGATTGGCCGAGAGCGAGTCACATGATACTTTTTATTTTACTATCTTTCTGTGCACGGCCAAAAGTACTATACCCATAGCAACCAAAGTACTATACCATTAGCAACCAAAGTACTATTTCCACGGCGCGGCATTTGTGTGCAAATGCATGCTGGTGTGCGCGTTGCGCGTTGCACGCAGCGCGTTTTGTTCCAAAGAGAGCGCGCCACAGAGTTGGGTTCAAACATTTCGCGAAGGGGTAGTTTCTGATAAGTATACCCATAGCAACCAAAGTACTATACCATTAGCAACCAAAGTACTATTTCCACGGCGCGGCATTTGTGTGCAAATGCATGCTGGTGTGCGCGTTGCGTGTTGCACGCAGCGCGTTTTGTTCCAAAGAGAGCGCGCCACAGAGTTGGGTTCAAACATTTCGCGAAGGGGTAGTTTGGAAGAGAGAAATACATTTTCCACCAATTTTGTATTGAAATTGAAGTTTATTTCAACTGCATGTGTTCAGATTTAAATAACTTAAAATATTATAACCAAGCAGAATCTGTGGGTGAAGTGTTATAAAACAAATATTGAATGCTTTATCTCGTGGTGAAGTAAAACTAACCTCCCTCGGTGATCCATGGAGCGTTCTATTTTCCCGAGGCTTCGCCTCGGGAAAATAGGATGTCCAGGGATCACCTCGGGAGGCTAGTTTTACTACACCACTCGAAGCATTCAATATTTGTATACTATTCAACAGTTAGGATCATGACGCGGTATTTGTGTGCAAATGAATGCTGGTGTGCGCGTTCAGCGTTGCGCGTAGCGCGTATTGTTCCAAAGAGCCAGCGCTACAGCGTTAGGTTCAAACATTTTTGTGAAGGGGTGGTTTGGAAGAGAGAAATAGATTTTCCTTCAGTTTTGTATTGAAAAAAAGTTCAAATATATCAAATGACAAGGATCTATATGTCAGTTATATAAAACAAATATTGAGTGGCTCAGCGTGGAATGGGAGGAATATTATCGCTCGGTAAAATCTGGACTTTTCCAGTTCACTCGGCTTCGCCTCGTGAAATGGAAAAGTCCAGATTTTACCTTGCGATAATATTCCTCCCATTCCACGCTGAGCCACTCAATATTTGTATAATAATAAACTGACCATGCAAGCTTGGCAATAGTCTATCATAACATAGGGCGTAATGACAGACAACAGCTTGTTTGGTTTCTAAGGAACTTTGGAGGTAAGATGTCATCCCGTGATAAATTATGTCAGGATAACAACATCTTGGATGGCACATCCAAAGCTCCGTAGGTTTCGTTTATGGGTTTTCAAATCAAAAAGTTATTTCAGAATATTTGAATAATAAGACTGATTTGAATAATAATATCTGAACTCCTCAATAATTAACGAACGTCGAAAATTAAGAAAAGCTGAAACAAACCTTTGAGGGATTCAGAGAGACCACGTTGGCATCACCAGTCAGCGATAAGTTGGAGAAGGGCGTAGATGCCTGGTACAACAGCCGTCCTCTTTTGCGAATTAACCCCTTGGTGTAAATTTTGACCATCAACCTTCGAGAGGCTAGGCTGACCGACCCCACCCCATCAAAAAGAGCGGTCCTGGGCAGTGTTTCGCCGGTAGAGTGATGTGAAGGGGCGCTCAAGACGCAACGCTTCTTCCCGGGTTTCAGAGTCAGTTCAACCACCAGGTCATCAGGACAGCCGTTCTGGGGATTCATACACGTCAAACCATGGACCTGAGCCACCACTCTCTTCTCATTCGGCCTGTACGTTACTGATACCACAATGGAGTTTTTGGGTTTGAGTTTATTTGACACTTCGTCGTCAAGTTCTTCGTACGGGGTAGTCAACTGGGAGGAAAATAACTTTCGTTGCTGTTGGGACAACGGGCTACCCTCTGAATTGAATCGCAACCTGCCGATAGTTCCCGACTCCCTGTTGCCTGGTAGTGATGTGCAGGTTCCAACTGGCGAAGGAGCTTTGCTTGAACAATACTTGTTTTCATATTCAAGACGTAGCATTGCACGGGAGGTAGTTTGAGAACGAGACCTGTAACTGCTGAACAAAGTGAGTGAACGCGCCGTTCTCGGCAACATCTTCCCACAAGAGGACACAGGTGATGAAGGGAGCATACTCTTGACGCGATCCGCGACAGACCCAAACGATCCCCTCAGTGGTGTCATGACACTGCTGTAGAGGGAAACGGAACGCTGTGTCATTGGTGCAAGGAAATTGCTGTTAGGATCTGACAAGATGGTACTTTGAGTGAGCCGTTCCCGATATCGGTTTTTTGGGGACACAGGCAGGGCTGAATCTACCGAGGAGAAACTGTTGTGCGACTGATTAAAGGATCCTCCAACCCCAAGATAATCTTTGTCGTCTAACAGGAGTGACTGAGCCTTCATCCGGTTCTGAAGTTGTGCGTGGCCCGGAGAACGCCGCGAGAAAGGCATGGAGAATCGAGAAAAATCCGCGGTGCCCATGGTGTGCGAACGTTTGGAACGCTGTGAATCAGGGATTATGAATTCTGGTACTGTCAATGGAGTGACAGGGAGGCTCTGTTGTCGCCTATGCATGCTGAGAAAATTGAGACACGACGACTGAACAAACTTTCGACGGGTGCAAGTGTCGTCGATTTAACCGTCTGTCGACTGACTACTTGTCTACAGGATGGTGGAAGAACCGTCTATGCCAAGCTTTGCGGGAATCTCAACTTTTATAGAATACATACTACGCGTTGTTGACGTCAGTGGAGGATTGCTGAAGGCTATAGCCTCCAGCAAGCCTCCACTGACACTCTGTGTGGGGAAACCACCAATAGCATTGATGTAATGCATGAATATCTTCTCAGGACAACCAATCAAGTTTCTTTAGAGACTGTACAGCCGTGCTAGAACGAACCCTAATTCCTTGGCATGGTCATATATTTTCGATGATATAAGGCATCATCGAAAATATATGACCATGCCAAGGAATTTGTAACAAACAGGTTACGTCACAGATGCTAAAGTCAGACATGACTTTCATTGGGTTTCGTCTCCGAAGTGGACTTTTCATGTTTTATGAAAGCAGATCATTGTAAACGTATGAAATATGCACCATATCGTGCGGAGTCGCGCCTATCCTCTGTGACTCGTACGTCAAGTCGGCCTTTTCCCTTACCAAGCGGGAACGGGAAGGTTCGGACTCAACCCCCGTGCGACGGTATAGTTATAGCATACAATTTACGCCCCAGCCTACGGTTCACTTTTATGATTCATAGATTCTTTCAACAGCAGCAGCGTTCCCATATAGGACTTAACTTGTTAACAAAGTTCCCGCTAGTGACTGTTCAAAACTCATTTCAAAACTGACTGTTCAAAACTCATTCGTTTCAGCAACAAAAGTGCTCAAACTCTTTGCCAGGCTGCATAGCAACTAAACCTGTTGGGGGTCTCGTTATCGGATTCCGTTGCTAATGCAGGTAAAAAAATAAATGAACAATGAACAATGAACAATAAAAACGTGTGAGCGTGGGCAACTAATTTGCAACTATACCTTCAATGGTTGAACCCACCGATTTAATGACCGAAACCTACCGATTTAATGGCAGAAACCTACCAATTTAATGACAGAAACTTTGCTCAAAGTATTAGTCCGGGACTAGAATCAAATACCGCTTGGATTGTTCCGCCTTAAAGTGTATTCACAAGAAAACAACATTTGAAGGTGGCTCCGGTGTCACATGAAAATCCGACTCCTATGAAAATCGGACCCCTATTTCCCTATTATTGGTTGATCCCTCGCACGTGACAGGTCACTCTCCCGAAACGATCCTAAAAATAGCAAAGTATCGTACTCACGCGTGCGCAGTACTACCAATGAGTCCACATTTTGATTGAGTTGGATATTTACGCTACAACGGTTCAAAATATAGGTGCCCACCAACGGCGTCCCTGGGGCTTACTATAGCCCCGCACGCATTTAATTCGTTACTGTGCACGTACACCTATGTATCGTGGTCTCCACTATCAATACCCCAAACGTGATAATACAATTCGAGGATCAATTTGCTGGATTCAACTCAAGCATTAAGGAGATAATCCAGGGTAAATCGAAGCCAATTAGTGCAATGAATCATGTGTGCAAAAGACCATTCATGTAAGTCGGCAAAATGACGACTTATATCATATTTCGGCATTCGCGTAAGTCGTCACAAATTCTCGGGTCCCGAGAGTGCCGGTTTAGCCGGAGTTTACTGTATATTTTTGGATCTCGACCCCGCGACGAATTCATGCAAAAACAAACACTGATTTAAAGTACAGCCAGGCACCAGATTATTCCGTACCTCATTTGCATTTCGCTCGTATCCCCCGCCCTGCAAACATACGTCAGGTTAAAAACGTACTTGTACATGCTATTTTCAAGTGATGCAGCGCTACGTATCCATATGATAAACAGCAGCAGCGAGTGTGTGAGTGTTGCGTGCTACGTCATAGGTCACGTAAATCTATCCAATGAGAGCTCAAAGAGATCAGCCCTTCCAAGCGTACTGTTTGCACAGCGAGGGTACCAGCAAAAGTTTTTGAACATGCAAATGATCCAGTACCAGGGTGCGAGCAGGTAGTGGTGGGACCCACTGCTCGACACCATGGGAACGAGGTTGGGTGCCCACAATCAACCCCTGGCAATAGACCCACAACTGCTGCATATGAAATCACATATCAATGGACAATTTAAACAGGGATCCTTTCACCACTTCTGTGTATTTAAGTTTATAGAACAAAGCATGCTTATATCATTGTGAACATTGTCATAACACTATGACTACATCTTTATTTTAAAAAAGAAAGAAAGAAAGATTGACAACCCCCAGCAACTCGGGGCTTTTTGGCCAGAAGTATATTCGACCATACCATTACTACCAATACTCAATAGAACATTTATTTACTACCACTATACTTTGTTTTTTTAGTACAAAGCAAGCTTTGTAAAAAAATGTTTGGAATTGATCGGTATCGATACCATTACAGACATCCTGGGAATTGGAGGATGTATGTGAAAATTCCTTGTCCGTACTCAAATTTAATCAGGGTATTTTTATGAAGACAAATATAGGTCATGGTGATTACTCTACTTTCACGGAGCCTAACCCCCTTCAAGTTATGGCGAAGGAACTGTGCTATTTTGTGCAGAACTAAAAAATATTACACCAAGTAGATTGTCCTAAATAGTAGGTGGTATAATGAATTCGCCTAAACTGAGAACCTCCGTGAGAGTACACTGATCATGTGCCTGGCTGGATATTGGGCATCCTTGGTGCCAGGCGGTGCGATTTCTAACTACAATTCAGGGACTCTGGCCCTTATGTTGTTGAACTTTCAAAGCTAATTAAAAGGTTCATCCCTCCTCTCTCTCTTTGAAAAAACATTCAACAAAGTTACCACAATGTTTCCAAAATGTGTGGGGATGCATACAACATACAATTACACATCTGAAACAATTACGATCTGAACAAAATAGGGATATTTACAGACCATGTTACCTGTGATGTCATACCAACGGGCAACCGAGTAAAATCCAAACGTTTTAGAATATTTTGCATGTCATTTTGCCCACATTACCGAGTTTTATCGTTACTTTTTCACCAATCCTAATGCATCCAATATTATTTGTAAACGAAAGTAATGATAAGAGGCTAGGAGTAGACATCGCCTAGTGACTTTGTAAGGATCCCACTTCTGGGCAATGTCGCCACTGTGTGTGTGGTAGGTCCATCCTACACTGAAGTTAGATCATGCAGATCTCACATGGATTAATAAGATTTTCTTACAAACCTTAGAAATTAAAATATAAAAAACCTTCCGAAACAACGAAGGACCATTACTTTTCGAAATATCGACCCCTTTTCTTTCTTTGTTTCCGTTTCCCCCCTCTGCGACCCTTCCCCTGGCCACGCCTCCCCCTTTTCCCACTAGTGGATCAGTGAGGTTACGCCAGTCCATGCGGTCTTCCCGGTACTGTTGAACTGATTCTTGAAGTCAATGAGGTTCATAGGTTGCTTGCTGATTGGTCGGAAGGCCTTGATGGGCGACTCGCTCAGCCGGGGATTGAAAAGCATCCTCTTGTACTGTCTGTGAGCTGTCGTCGTCCGAATCGGAGTCTCTGTCTGGCTCCCCATCCCAAAATGAGAAATCGCCAGCAGTATGGCTCATGTCACTTGTGGTGCCTGACTGGTCTGTGTTGCGGCCGAGAGGGACAAAAAAGAGCACAATAAAACATTACAAAACTACCTATAGCTAAGTCAGTCAGATCCAAATTTTGAAGCTAAAGCAAGGTATGAGTGCAATGTGCAAATCCTAGTGTGATAAATACGGTGTATTCTGGTTAGAATTACTTCACTAGATGTCTCACAACTATTTAGGGATACAAGATAAGACGAACTATTTCAATTGATAATTAATAAAATTGTCGCATTAATGAATACAGACTGAAGCTTCTTTGGTTTGAAACAGAAGGGGAAAATCCTGATCTCGCCTCTACACAGGGGCGGATCCAGGAATTTTTGCAGGTGTTTTTAATCAGCAGATCAATGCTTAAATGTAGACAGGTTGTTTTTTTCTTTGCTTTTTTCCGGACACTTAAATTCGTAAAATCAATAAGTAGGGGAGGGAGGGGGTGGGGCTAACACTATATTACAGGATAGTGTACAAATACTCTCGTAACCAAGCAGGCTCTGTCCGTGTTTTGTGCACAGGCGTATATTAATACCAGTATAATTGGTTTTGGGTGTCAGGGTAGGGGGGGGGGGTAGCATTATATCTGATGAATTTCTATGGAAAAAACAAATTGACAGAGCGGGGGGGGGGGGGGGGTGACCCCCTTAACCCCTCCCCCTGGATTCGAACCTGCTCTACAACAAGTTCTTGCAACCCCTGAGAACATGAACTATATCTTTCCTAAACTGTATACAATAATGTTATAGTGAGCAAACACACGGCACTGGGAGATGACAACCTTCACGTGGTCCACCCTGTTTCTATACTAATGTTATCAAACCGATGTAGGCCTATGCAACAAAACGCAACTTTTATAGCGCTTTGTCTACTTGTACTGACTATCTGTAACTTCTTACTATTGCCATTTCTTGCGCAGTTTGTGACGAAACACTCATGTCACGGCCCTTTTTCAAGGCTAATCAACCAGCACAGTCGGAAAATTCCTTCGCATCTACCAACTGAATGGGGAGGTATGTCTCAGGCAAAGAATGAATTCCTCTCAAGAGCCGCCAAGGACCTCATCGTGGATATTCTTCTCCTGCAAGAGGACCCATATCCGATCACCAAGCTCGAACCTATCCCCAAGAGCTCTATGCTGACTTTGCAAGGTACCGAAAGAAGCAGCCAAGAAGCACATCGCTCGAGGTTTCTGCAAATACTACACCCATTGCTGGCTCCCAGAATCTGAAAAGCTACTCAAACAATACGAAGTTTCAGGTAACCCAGATGTTGCTACAAAACTGCTCGACTCCTCGAGGCAGCCAGACGTTTTCGCTGGCAAGCGACTGTGAGAACATTGATTTCACTAATTCCAGCAGGAAAGTTTGGAAGTTACTCAAAAATCTCGGAACCCAATACCAACCACCCAAGTTATCGGCTGAAGCTGTTGCATCACGCATGCTTCAGAAATCAAAGGTGGCCTCAACTAAAGAAGCTAGACTACAAGCGAGGCAGAACCTGTCACAGAGCACCTCTTCTTCTCTTTCTACAAGCTCTTTGGCCAACCCATACTCTATGGGCGATGTGGATAAAGGCCTACCTTCAACAAAAGCTGAGAAAGCAACTGGAATCGATGGCATGTACCCAGAATTCCTGAAGAACCTTGGCCGCAAGGGACGAGACTGGCTGGCCTCACTCTTCACTTTCATCCACTGGACGGGAGTTATCTCACGACCCTGGAGAGAGGCAAAAGTCAGTGCCATATAAAAGCCAGGTAAGCCGGCTGATGACCCTGGCAGCAATCGGCCCATCTCACTCCTCTGCACATCATACAAACTGCTTGAGCGCCTCCTATACTTGCCAGGATTTGTCCACTAGTAGAATCCATTATTCCATCCTGCCAAATGAGCAAGCAGGCTTCCGACCTGGCAGGAGCTGTGCCGATCAAGTGCTATAGCTCTCACTACCTTCATCGAGACTGGCTACCAACGAGCTTATAACACAGGCGTGGCCTTCATCGAGTGGACAGCTCTTAACATTATCAGAAAAGCTCATTACCTGAACAAAAATTAATGGAAGATGATAGACAGCCCTACGTGTGACTGCGGACATCCTGATCAGACTGTCCAGCACGTCGTTTATATCAGTGCTGCTCCACGAGCAGTTCCTCATTCAATTCCATTTTCTGTTCCTACTCTAGTCAATTTCAGCTACTCACTCAGTTCAACTTATTCAGTTCATTCGATTTAATCTTCGTCCCAGTTCAATCAATCAATGTGTATTAAAATGTTGTTGTGGAATAAATGGTCAGCCAAAGAATTGTGTATCTACTTATCCATTTCCCACAATAGGCTTCGAGTTTGTCATTTTTCAATATTTTCAAGCGTCACGAATATTCATAAGGTTCTATCCAGATGGAATGCAATTACACAGTTTTACGACTCCCTTCTTCACGTGTTCTCCACCAATTAAATGTTAATGTTTTTGGTTGGTTTCTATTGGTCCACATCGAGGCCCACGCGAAGTTACGCAGAGTCACGCTAATGCTAATAACGCGCACGTCATACGTCAACGTTGCGGCAAAACCGGCCATCGTATATCGTACCGGTTGACCAAGTTTTTTTTGCTCGGCATCTAGTGGCCCAGCCGAGTGGTATGTGGGACACTAGACTAGGGCGGTTATTGGGCGAGTATCCGGTGAAGAAACCCTGCACTCTAAAAAATAAGTGTAAATATTTGTTGTGTAAAACTGTTGGGTACAAAAATTGTGTAATTTCTGCTCAATATTGAGCAAAATGAAAATTTCGCGTGTACCTCCCACTTGTGTCACAATGTGTTACACATGAAAATGGTAAAATAGTACCTAACATTGAGTACAAGTCCCAGCAGCACAGGCAAAAAGTTAAAATCATGGTATTATTACCCAAGTGATGGGTTAAAGAAACTGGATTTACCCCAAACTGTGTAACAATTCTTTCATTGTACACGGCGCAGAGTTCAATTTACCACGGCATTAGTAAAATGTTACCTTTGTACTGAGTAAACTGACGCACGTGACAACTTTACCCAATATTGTGCAAGCGTAATATCAAATCATGTACAAGATGACCGCCGCTTGCCAGACCTTCACAAGTTAGGGATTTTGAAGACGTAATTCCTTTGTTCCAGGTAAGTCAGTGAAATGAATTTCAGTGTCGTTTCCTCCAAATGGGATGCTGATGTATAAGGATTAATATCGGAGAGATTGGAGAAGTGACACGCTTATTATTTAGACATTATTTGCAACATGGTCTTCACGCTCCTCCATGCACGTTTACATGCATGCGTTTGTATAGTGAGTTTTCTCATCTAGAAACACACAGTTAAGTGACCGAAATTTGGGGAAACAATTAATGAGTTGATTGATGGAAATTCTAACACCCCTGCCAATCTGGTATTATTTATTCCACGTTCCTCGTAATAATCCTCATGCATCAGCACCATATTTGGGAAAATATCTTATTCATTTTACTGACTTCAAAACCCTGGATTCAGTTATTGAAATTCCTCGCTTGTCAACGCCCCGCGATTGCTGTCTCTAGCATGCAATTCACATTGCAGAGTTCAAAGTTGAATAAAACCGAGAGGGTCAATATACAAAGATGCACAATAACTGATTTAAAAACAATCCAAGTGTAACATCGCATTGGTAAACTTTCTTACACAACTTCGTTGTGCAAACATGTAACACAATTATGGGTACAAGTTACACTGAAATGAGTACTTTTCTACACTCTAGCTGTTGTGTAAAAAAGAAAAATACACAAGTTGACGACGATGTTCCCTTTTTACTCTCGAAAAGGTAGTAATTTTACCCAATACTGAGCAACTATTTTTTAGAGTGTGTCTCACGGCCTTTCAGCACGGATGAAATTTGGGGGCGCCCCTCCATTGTAGCCTCAAGCCCCCCCCCCCCAACTCCACGTCCCCTAGGATGAAAACCGTGGCTACGCAGCTGCCTCTTTGGCGTTCCATAGGAGCCGGAGGAATCGCAACTGTCGTGCCCGACGCTCACCGATACAAAATAGTATTTCGCCGCGGTGAGATAGATATTCGCCGCGGCGATATAGTAATTTACCGCGGCAAGATAGTAATTCGCCGCGGCGAGATAGAAACTAAATTTTTCTTAAATTCCTTTGGCCCTTCTACGCTTCGTAAAATAAGACAAACAGAAAACCAGTGACTGAAAAAAAGATTTTGAAACTAATATTCCCGACACTAATTTTTTATCTCATCTTTTTGTTATATTACGCTACTTGCGCTTCTAATAAAAGCAAAACATTGCACACAGAATTGTAATTGTTGGCGTTACAGTTTGCGTATAACTTGTTTACACTGAACGCTATCAAAATCAAGCAGATACCAAGCAATATGAAAGAAAGGCCCAACATATTTGTTTTTACAAATATTTTTGAATGGAGGTCAGCCAGTTTCATAATTGTGAAATTGAAACCATCAGTTGTTTGGGAACACTGAAGTTGTCTATATCTGTACCATTAATGTTGCACTCAATAAAAAATGAACCTTAAACAAAAACACTGTGGTAAACTCTGTCTGTAAATACACGTATAGTGCATTGTTTCCAAAGCTATACATAGCTTGCCTTGGCTGTGTTCCAAATATAGTTCAGGGTAAGATGTTAAGGTTTTCCCACTATCCATTCACAACCGTAAAAACACCTTGCTCTTGTTGTCTTGGCTTTTCTCATATCTTGTTTTGGGTTTAGTTGTTTCTAGTTAGATGAAGAAGGGTCAGGTCGGGTAGGCTCGGGTTATTAATACACAACTTCAGCAACGTAGGAGAGATGAAGTGACAATGGCTTCATGGACACTTGCTAGTATGCACGGTCCGTATCATATCATCACGCGCGGTATCAGCGTGCATAGGCTGCCATGTGCACCACATCACACCACGCGCATGTCCGCATCGCTCGGCGGCGGAAAATTCGTATTATACTGCGCTGTTTCGCTTCGCGTACGAGCGGTACGACCTCGAAATAAACATGAAACGGAAAAAAGGGTTACACAGAAAAGAGAGATAAAGTTCTGTAAATTATCTCCCAGAAATGTGCTTTCTCCATCGATTTGTTGTCATTATTACGATGTCCAAATTCGAGCATTAAACACTACTCAATTCAATCATTAAACACTACTCATGTAGGCCTATAGGCAGACTGTTCCCTTGGCTATAGCGCCATGTGGGAACCAGTCTACCATTGTTGCATCTTTGACGCATGTACTTTCCACCACCGCGAAGGGAACGTGCTGAGTGTCGAGAAAAAAAAGAAATACCGGAGGTTTTCTTCTCAATATAGCGATTGTAAGTATTTAATATGAACAAAACTACAGCAGAAACGTCATAAACTAGCTTTTCTGACGTCAAAACGGTTGTTGACATTATTTTGAGGTTTTCGTAAGACAAGAAAAGACAACATGAACGCATTTTATTTTTTAAAGAAGGGGGTCTACTTGTGTGTTTTTTTTAAAGCTGGGGAAAACATAAAATAATACGGAAGCGTAGAAGGGCCAATAAAATTTAAGCAAATTTAGTTCCTATCTCGCCGCGTCGAATCACTATCTCGCCGCGGCGAATCACTATCTCGCCGCGGCGAATCACTATCTCGCCGCCGCGAATTACTTTCTCGCCGCGGCGAGATAGTAACTTGCCGCGGCGAGACAGTAATTCGCGGCGGCGAGATAGGAACTAATTTTTTTCAAGACAAACAGAAAACCAGTGACTGAAAAAAATTTTTGAAACTAATATTCCCGACACTAATTTATTAAATCTCATCTTTTTGTTACATTACGCTACTTGCGCTTCTACTAAAAGCAAAACATTGCACACAGAATTGTAATTGTTGGCGTTACAGTTTGCGTATAACTTGTTTACACTGAACGTTATCAAATATACCATCAAGCAGATACCAAGCAATATGAAAGACAGGCCCAGCATCTTTGTTTATACAAGTATTTTCGAACAGAGGTCAGCCAGTTTCATAATTGTGAAATTGAAACCATCAGTTGTTTGGGAACGCTGAAGTTGTCTAAATCTGTACCATTATGTGGAAAAAAACACTGTGGTAAACTCTGTCTGTAAATACACGTATAGTGCAATGTTTCCAAAGCTATAGATAGCTTGCCTTGGCTGTGTGCCAAATATAGTTCAGGGTAAAATGTTAAGGTGGTCACTTTGAACCGGTTTTCCCAATATCCATTCACAACCGTAAAAACACCTTGCTCTTGTTGTCTTGGCTTTTCTCATATCTTGTTTTGGGTTTAGTTGTTTCTAGTTAGATGAAGAAGGGTCAGGTCGGGTAAGCTTGATTTGTTAGTACAATGTAAATGGGTTGGTAAGGATAATTTTTTTGGTCAAAGTTGAAAGATTGGAAACAAAAATGACGCTAAAGACAAAAAGCAAGACTGATTAAGTGGCAAAACCATCAGGTCATTTTCACCAAGGAGAAAACGGCAAAAAGAGACGTCTTATTTTCCAAAGGAGACTGTTCATGTGTGATCTACACTGAAACCTAGACTGGAAAAAAGTTGCATTATACACAACTTCAGCAACGTAGGAGAGATGAAGTGACAATGGCTTCATGGACACTTGCTAGTATGCACGGTCCGTATCATATCATCACGCGCGGTATCAGCGTGCATAGGCTGCCATGTGCACCACATCACACCACGCGCATGTCCGCATCGCTCGGCGGCGGAAAATTCGTATTATACTGCGCTGTTTCGCTTCACGTACGAGCGGTACGAACTCGAAATAAACATGAAAACTTACAAAAAAAGGTTACACAGAAAAGAGAAATAAAGTTCTGTAAATTATCTCCCAGAAATTAACTTTTCCATCGATTTGTTGTCACTATTACGATGTCAAAATTCGATCATTAAACACTACTCAATTCGATCATTAAACACAACTCATAGCGCCATGCGGGAACCAGTCTACCATTGTTGCATGTCTGACGCATGTACTTTCCACCACCGCGAAAGGAACGTGCCGAGTGTCGAGAAGAAAAAAAATACCGGAGGTTTCCTTTTAAATATAGCGATTGTAAGTACTATTATTTAATATATAAATACAACTACAGCAGAAGCGTCATAAACTTTTCTGACGTCAAAACGGTTGTTGACATTATTTTGAGAAGGTTTTCGTAAGACAAGAAAAGACAACATGAACGCATCTTTTTTTTAAAGAAGGGGGTCTACTTGTGTTTTGTTTTTAAAGCTGGGGAAAACATAAAAAATAATTGGACTGCTTGCATTATCTGCATGCAAACTACACCAGAAACACTACGTTGTCCACAAAAAGGTTTAAATTGTAACGCCGGAGAAGTATATGCTCAATTTCTGGCAAATGTTGAAGGGTTTAGGGCAATAAATGCATTGCCAGTTGATGTAGAATACGGAGCCGAAGGGACAGTATATAGAAACTTTTGTGGAAAATAATGCCTTGTGGCATCATTCTTGAGGTAATCATTTATGAGGTAATCATGACATAAGACATAATCATTGATCACAACAGGGGATAGGAGCGAGGGTGTAATGTACATGTACACACGTGTTTAATTTAATATGTTAAATTAGGAAACATCCCTCATTTTATCAAACTATTTGTATTTAAATCTTTTAAAGATAGTCTAAGAACAAAATTGGCAACTGCATTGATTTCCTTGATCTCAGAAACGTATATTAAAGGTAAATAAAAGGGCCAATGGCTTATTCCTCACTAATTTCTCAATTGTAATGTATAAGTGTGTAATAATTAGCCGATGACGTCATAATGACGTCATAAATGGCCCTTCCCATCATCCAATTTTTTGCATCCTACGTTTTTTCGAAAAGGTACACCAGGAGATGCTTTGGTGTGAAAATGGTGCTTTTGTCCACCCGTGTCACGATTTTTTCACTCAGGTACCTCACTTTTCCGCCTATCTTTGAAACAAGTTTAAACATTTAAGATGCTAATAATTAATTACAACTACTCTTTTGGCATAGAATTTGAACCTTTCTCTCTGACTTAACAACATCTCACAATAAGGGAATAACAGTGTGAGGAGCCGGTCTTCACTGCGTGATAATGACCGGGTGTTGGGGTGACCGCTGTCATGTTAATGGACCGAGACGAAGTCGAGGTCCATTAACAGCGGTCACCCCAACACCCGGTCATTATCACGCAGTGAAGACCGGATCCTCACACTGTTATTCCCATTAATAAATACCTTTATAACGAAATAAACAGTTAAAATGCTCCAATTTTGTGACTTTCTTTCGGCGATATTTCCAGACTTTTTTGTGTTCATGTTCATGGGCCATATTTTAGCTTAACAACGTTAACGACGTAAACTCAACAGAAACTGCTGTTACAAAGATGCTTGGTTTAGGAAAGGTAAATATGTCGGTGGGTGAAGTGTTCAAAGAAAATAAATCGTAGATCTACGCTTTCGTCGTAAACATCCTCAGTATATTCTGCACTGCTGTACGATGTCGTTTCAAAACTTTATTATGCGCGCGCACGCACGCATCCCTAGCAACTGTGTTGCGTACGCGCGCGTCAGTCTCACGCGATGGGGGTTGAGCGCATGTGCAGTGCTCAATTGTTAAAAGCTACCGCAGGACTGTTACTATATTTTGGCCAATCATTCGCTTGCATGGGGCTGAACGGGGCTGGATCAATGCTGGTTCAGGGGCCATTTATTCGCTTGATATTTGAAGCCGGTCCATTATCACCGTTAATGACCGGCAACGTGATCGAGTCTCGACCAATCAGAAACCATCAACTCTCCAAGGTATTTATTAATACCACATACTGTTTGCATTTTAAAACAAGGTGTCAAAGTGACTACCCCAAAATCCGAGATTTTAGCCGAAAAACTGGTTTTTGACCATAAAAGGTTTTTTTGACCCACAAACTCACCCTTAACTATATTCCATCCCTATGCCATACCACTCAAATAAAAGATCTTGTTGTCCCCTTTAATTTGATACCACATTTGTTGCTGTGATGCTTGTAGTTCTGAAGATTATTATCAATTTATATTTATTCATGTAATAATTAGCTGATGACGTCACAATGACGTCATACATGCCCTTCCCATCATATAGTTATAGGTATAGTTACAGCATACAATATACGCCCCAGCCTACGGTTCACTTTTATGATTCATAGATTCTTTCAACAGCAGCAGCGTTCCCATATAGGACTTAACTTGTTAAAAAGTCCCGCTAGTGACTGTTCAAAACTCATCCCCCCCCCCCCGTTTCAGCAACAAAAGTGCTCAAACTCTTTGCCAGGCTGCATAGCAACTAAGCCTGTTGGGGGTCTCGTTATCGGATTCCGTTGCTAATGCAGGTAAAAAATAAATGAACAATGAACAGTGAACAATAAAAACATTCTGAGCACGGGCATTTATTTTGCAACTATACCTTCAATGGTTGAACCCACCGATTTAATGACAGAAACCTACCGATTTAATAGCAGAAACCTACCGATTTAATGACAGAAACTTTGCTCAAAGTATTAGTCCGGGACTACAATCAAATACCGCATGGATTGTTCCGCCTCTCAGTGTGTTCACAAGAAAACAACATTTGAAGGTGGTTCCGGTGTCACATGAAAATCCGACTCCTATGAAAATCGGACCCCTACACTGTTAAAAATGCTGGGTAAATGCGCGCTGGGCAAACATTTGTTGGGCAATTTCCCCACAACAAAATGGATAAAAGTTTCAGTTGGGTTAAAAAGCACGGTGACCAACATTGGTCCAATCAGAATTTCTATGATTTGGACAAACGTTGTCCATTTATTTGGTGTCTATTTGATGGTTTGATAAACTTACTAATTAAAAACATTTTCCCCAAAAATGTTGGGAATTTTTACACTATAGAGGGCATTTTTAGCTAACGTTGCAGTGCACTGTTATTGGCAGGCCGGCCATATATCAGCATAGCTCGCGAGATGATTGGCGGTGGAGGAAGATTTGTTAAGAGAATGTGGGCTGTCGGACCTGAGTAGTACATATCTGGGTAAGAAATCAGTTTTCGTGTTTCCAAGATAATTAAGAAGCTAAAATAACTGTAATGTGCGAGTTTATTCAGAATGCTAATCGTCGCATCTTGGAGGTAGGCCTATAGCAAATTTCAGGCCCATAATTACGTACGTGTTGGCCACAGACATGTACACTAGTCTACATACGATACAATGTCACACAAAAGTAACAGTTATACAGAAATCGTTGGGATTGCTATTTCATGTCTCTTATATTGTACTGTTGAACATAAATATAAGTCCAATGAGGAGTTTGAGTTTGATTTAAAACTAAGGCAGGTTTCTCAAAACCTAAGGTGAATAAGTGGATGGACGGATAATTGTAGAAAAAAAGTGTCCAGAAACATTGGAAACAATTTCTGCCCAACGTTTTGAAGAAAACATATGTCAGAAAGTTGGGAACATTTCATTCCCAACACACATGGGCAAAGTAAATGCCTGAAAAATGGTTAAATAGTATTGTTTTAATTAAAATGAGACAGAGGCCATTTTGTTCCATGCATGCTTAACACGGGTTTACGCAGTGCCTTTTTTTCCCATTTGCTAGATTTTTTTTCAAGGGGGGGGGGGTTGCGATTGGGCTACTTGAAGTTGTTGAAATTTATTTAATCGAAATGTTTTGTCTTTCTTTGACTTTTCTTTTCATGAAGGACATCAAACATAAGCCAACATATGTGGACATCATTGATGAGACAAAACACCTCAGCCCTACGTGCTAGTCTTGTGCAGCTAACCTGTGCTGGAGCCAACGGGTGTGTTTGTGATAATCAAGAAACGGGATTTACCACAGCAGTCTCTGATGAAGGCCATCAATGTCATATGAATTGTAATGTAGTAATCCCACGTTGCCATGGAGATATAGGTTGCCAACCAATGAAGATCGACGGGAGGGGAAGTTGTTCCCAGAGATGGTAAGGGAGAGCAGATAATTCGACGGAACGTCACTCACACACAGACCAGGACGGTGGTTCAGATGTTTTTATTTTGCGTCTAATTTATTACCCCTGTGAACAATTACACAATCATATTAAAAGTTTAACTAAATTATACAGACTTCAGTATAAAGAAACAATCAACATAACCTTTGAATTTAATTCCCTAATAATAATGGACAATTATAAAGGCGTGCAGACTAGGTGCACTCACCCAACACTCGTTCTTGTCAATGTAAACAGCCGGCCAGGGCTGGCTCTCGCCTCGCTTCCCTCAAACTGTGAAATAATATGGATAGCCTACGTTACACTTTTTCAGTCGAGGTCCCCACTTTGTTACAGAATAGTCCAAGCAATAGACTGAAAAATATGGTCAAAACTATTAAATGTAAAGATCCTACTTGTGAGCAATTAAATAAGAAGGCAGGGATTCTGATGTGACACCATATGAATATCATACACTATGTTTTAATTATAAACCCCCTGATACAGCACTACGACTTGCAAAGCTGTCCCAAGCCACGCATACTGCGCGGCTGTACACTGCGTACAGCGTACGTGCGAGCTACACGGAAACATTAGTACATGTAGTACACAAGTCGCCATTGTGTTTCTTTGGCCCGAGCATAGCGTCAGCAAACATTGGATTTTGGCCCTTTTTGGGAACTATGTGCCCACCAAAATATCTCCCCATGATTCACACAATTATTGCGGACACACGTATTATATCAACAGATCTGAAAAAGTATTTCTAAAGACTAAAAGAGAATAAAAAGAGACCCTCACCAGAGATGTCCTTCTGACTTTTGTCAAAGCGACGCTGAAAGAGACCGAACGATGGCAAACTTATGTATCAGTGCGCTTTGTTTACATAAACATAGCTTAATGAATGTGGCTGCCTCGGGGCTCACTTGTGCCCAGAGGAGTTTCGGACTATAGTTCTCAAACTTATGAGAAAAGGACTCCCAAGTGACTGGTATTCGCAATCAATCCAGGAACCACACACAAAACACAATGAAGCCACTTGACAACATGGTGGTGATTGCTGATAGTAGATTGAGATTGAGATAACAATCTGCAATTTAATAAAGCAGAAAAAACACTAATAAGAAAACTATAATAAATGTACATGGAAAAGTCTATTCTATTAAACATGGCAAGTTGAGTCCAAAAAATGTGAAGTCTGATTTGTCAAATCTAAACACTATTTGCAGTTCAATCTGTTTTTTGCTGAATGAATAATCAACTGTAAAATCTCAGAAAATCCACTGAATTCTGTCTCTAAACTTATTAAAAGTAACTCATAAAATCAAGGAAAATGCTTCTTACCAAAATGGGGTCTTTCAAGGTCCACAAAGAGTGAATAAAGTGATGAAACTTGAAGAACTAAATCGCAATGAGTATGAAAACACTTGTCTCTGAAATCACATGGTCAGTAAATATGGCTGCCCATTGTTTATGTGGCAAGATTATGTGGTACTTGTACCCACACAAGGTCTCTGTATGCACATGGGAAGTGCACAAGGTCACTCTGGTGGTGGGAAGGAGGTTACTAATGTAACACATAAGTGGGCTCTTTCACTATTATAAGGTGAACATTAACTGTAGGCTCTTTCACTAAATATGCAGTAATACTCTAAAAAATGGAATTCTAAATTTAAACTATGAAAAACTTGTTAAGAAAATTAATAAACTTAAGACAAACTCACTGCACAGCTGCTGCAGTGACATGGCTCCTCTAACTGCATCTCGCAGTTAACAAACTAAAATCAAACCTGAACTTCAAAGATTAATGTCCATGAAAATGTCCCTTCATCTTGGTGGTCATCTTGTCTCGCACGCACTGCTCCTCAGATGCAGACTAGTGTTGGCTCAATAAATTGGTATCTACATACTAATGAGTAACAAGAACAGTTAAAATGTAAAGTTCATAAACTAAATAGATTGTCGTCAGCAGTGGGTCTCTTCTGGCAGGATCTTCAGTTTGGCTCTTCGGTGGGGACTTCTCTGGTCTCTTGAGCTTCAGGCTTCTCTGCGGGTACCAACAGGACAAGCTTGTGTACTGGTCTGTCAAGGAGTGATGGAGAGTGTTGCCGTCTGCCAAGGTTGTCTCGTGTGCCATCGGCCATCAAGAGCTTCACTGACCTGACTCTTCCGTCATTGCTCGGGTAGGTCTCCACTACGCGTCCCAGTGGCCACTGGTTCCTGGTCTGCTCACCTTCCTTGGAGATCACGACATCACCTACTTGTAGATCTCTTACTGGATTGACCCACTTTTTGCGCTCTTGAAGATGGTGCAGAAACTCCTTTCTCCATCTCACCCAAAACTCATTGGTCAAGAACTGGACACGTCTCCACCATTTGCGGGCATAGACATCTTCCTTCTGGAACTTTCCAGGCGGAGGCAGAACCACCTTGGGTTTCATGGTGAACAGATGATTGGGTGTCAATGGCTCTGGTGCGTCTGATGAGCAGAGATAGTCTGTCGTTAGAGGTCGTGAATTGATGATGCCTTCTACCTCAGTCATGAAGGTCCTGAAACATTCATCATCCAGTTGTGTCGTGGTTTTAAGAAGAAGACCCTCTAGTGCACGGCGTACTGTACCTATCTGTCTCTCCCACACGCCTCCCATGTGACTGGCATGCGGTGTGTTCAGCTTGAAGGGAATCCAGTCACAGTTGCTCTCTAACAGGTACTGGTGGACTCTGTCCTGCTCCATCTCAGCTAGCGCTTCTCTCAGCTCACTCCGAGCACCGATGAATGTTGTACCTTGGTCTGAACGCAGTTGACGTACAGGTCCTCTCCTGCTCTGGAATCTTGTAAGGGCATTGATGAAAGAACTTGCCGTTAAGGAATTTGCTGTCTCTAGATGAACACCTCTAGACGCCATACATGTGAACAGGACACCATAACGTTTCACTTGACTCCTACGCTCCTTCACCAAAAATGGACCGAAGTAGTCCACAGCGCAATAGGAAAATGGGGGCGCTGGCTCTAGTCGATCTACGGGTAGGTCAGACATCTTCTGTCGCTGCAGCGATCCACGCAGTTTGCGGCAGGTCACACATCTTGAGATGTAGTTGGACACAGCTGATGAACCACCAATCACCCAGTACCCTCTCTGACGTAGCTCGTTGTGTGTCATTCCTCTGCCCATGTGATTCACTTTCTCATGAATATGGCGAATCAACAACTGGGTGACATGACCTTTGTAAGGGAGAACGGCTGGATGCTTAGCTTCAATTGGAAGATCAGATCTGGCAATACGGCCACCCACTCGGATGATGCCATCGACATCTAGAAAGGGATCTAGCCGGTACAGACAACTCGTCTTCTTCAGGTAGTCATTTCTCACTCTTGCAGTCTTTCCATCGGTGACTTGCCCGATTACACCAAGTTCTTGTAGGGCCTGTAACTCGACACTGAAATGTTCATGCTGAACATTTTTGATGATTTCCATCTCTCCATTCTGTAGTTCTGCCACAGTGATTGCTTGCTTCGCAGGAGTGGAACAAACTTTCCCTTCACATGGTTTCTTCACTACTCTGTTCCTCAACTTTGTCTTCAACCTCAGACAAAGAGCGACTGCCCTGCAAGCTCTATTCCAGGATGAAAAGCAATCAAGTCGGCTCACTTCGAAGTGATGATGTCGTGCGTTGTTCTCAGCTGTTGTCACGAAAGCTGAGACTCTTTTCACATCTGGGTCTGATTCACTCAGTGGTGCAACTACGGCTGGCTGGGGTTGAAAGGGGCCATCCTTCTGCAAGAAATCTGGACCGGATAACCAGCAGGACTTCTCTATAAGTTCCTTTGCTGTCAGACCACGTGATGCTTCGTCAGCAGGATTTTCTTTGGTGTCTACGTACATCCATCTCTCTGGGTTAGTCAGACTTCTGATTTGCTGCACTCTGTTAGCAACATAGACATGGAATCGTCTTGCTTCATTGTTTATGTATCCCAAAACAATCTTGCTGTCTGTCCAGTAATATTCGTGGAGCATCTCGTAACATAGCTCTCGTCGCAGGAATTCACTCACAGTTGCTGAGACAGTTGCTGCTGCAAGTTCTAGCCGGGGGATGGTGACGAGCTTCAGAGGGGCCACTCTGGACTTACCGACTACAAAGGAACAATGTGCCTTATTGTTCTCATCGACTAGTCGCAGGTAGGAACACTGACCATAACCATCTTGGCTTGCATCGGAAAAATGATGCAATTCAACTGCTGTCACAGTTCCAAAATCCTTGGGCTTAAAACATCGCTGGATTTGGATCTTCTCTAAGCCGAGAACCTCTAAACGCCATTTCTCCCACTCAGGTTGTAGCATCTCTGGCACTGGACTGTCCCAATCAAGTTTGTCGCGACACATCTGCTGCAAAATTCTCTTCCCTCTGAGGGTTACTGGAGCCACATAGCCATTTGGGTCATAGATCGAACTTACAGTTGAAAGTATGCCTCGTCTTGTGAATGGTCTATCTTTCAACTCAATATGGAACTGAAAGGTGTCACTCTCGACACACCAAGTGACGCCCAGGGCTCTTTCCATTGGTAGTACATCAACCTTCAGATCTAGTTCCCTTGTACCACTGGCTCGCTCTTCTGCTGGGAATTTTTCCAACAGCTCTCTTTTGTTGGAGATGATTTTGTGCAGTTTCAACCCAGCTTTTCCACACAGATTCTGACTGGCTTTGATCAGTAATGATGCTCTTTCCACTGTGGGTAGTGACTTCAGTCCATCGTCTACGTAGAAATCATTACGAATGAAGTTTGCTGCCTCTGCTCCAAACTCATCCTCTCCGTCATCTGCTGCTCTCTTCAGCCCGAAGTTGGCACAGCCTGGTGAGCTAGCGGCCCCAAACACGTGAACTTTCATTCTGTATTCGACCACTGGCTTCTCTGGATCACCATTTTCCCACCATAGGAATCGCAGCAGGTCACGGTACTTCTCTTCTACATAGAACTGATGGAACATGCTCTTCACATCAACCATAAAGGCCACTTCTTCTTTCCTGAATCTACACAGAACACCGAGAAGACCATTGGTCAAGTCAGGACCTTGAAGGAGATGGTCGTTGAGTGAAACGCCTCCATATTTGGCTGAACAGTCGAACACCACTCTTATCTTGTCCGGCTTTTTGGGGTGATAGACTCTTGTGTGCGGCACATAGTTTACCTTTCCCTCATCAACTTCCAGTTGGTCTAGGGGGACTCTCTCTGCACACTTTGGGATAACATCTTTCATGAACTCCCTGTAGTCTTCACGAAACTTCACATTCTTTCGGAATCTGGCGGACAGCTGATTCCATCTCTTGACTGCAAGTTGGCGGTTGTTAGGCAGGGTCGCAGCGTCAGACTTCAGTGGTAGTGGCATTTCGTAGTGGCCATCGGATGCTTTCTTTATTCCTTTTTCCATCACGCTCAGGAACTTCTCGTCTTCTACTGAGTATGGCTTCCTCTGATGATTCTCGACAAAGTCGGATTCCAACACCTTGAGAACTTTCTCTGGGTTTAAGACTTCTTTCACCCTCGTACCATAGACGAAGTGTTGGTAGCTTTGTGGTTCAGCAGCAACCACTTTGTTGCATACTGCAGGTTGGTCATTGGTTTGTCGTGCAGCCTTGCAAACGTTCCCAATTACTCCCCAGCCTAGTAGTGACCTCTGGCCGTAGGGGTCATCCTCTCCACCGGCGATGATTTCTCTGGGTCTAACCACTCTTGGGCAATTGCTTCCGATGAGAAGAGAGATGTGCAGGGTTGGATCATAGGGCATGAGTTTATCTGCCAGAGACTTCAGGTGGGGCCAATGATGCACGACAGCAGGCTTCGGTATCTGAGACTTCTTGGCTGGAATGCAATCCCTCTCGAAGCAGACTGGAAGTTTAACAGTGTGTTCTCTACTGACATCAAGCACTTCAAGCCCGGATATTCGACTGCTGCTGATGCGGACGTTTTGTTCTTGCATTGTACTCAGCAACAACTGCGTCTCTGGTCCCTGCAGGTTCATCTTTTCACACAAACTCTTTGACACGAAGCAACTGTTGGATTGTTCGTCCAAGATGGCATATTCGAGGAACTCCCTCGCTGGATCACTCTCACTACGAACCAACACTGGTATAATCATGGAGTGGTCACCTTCTCCTTCTTGGTCTGGTTGGGAACACACTTGGATACAGTTGGACATTCCCTCATCTCGTTTGGGGTGCACAGCAATGACTTCTTTGGGTGGGGATGAATTGTTTGGGACTTTGTCAGCTGGTTGTTTACTTGCCGCTGCTGACTGGGGGTTACTTGAAGCAGTTTCTTATGGCCGTCTCTGTTGGAAGTTGCGATGGAGACAGGTCAAATGGGCACCAGCGCAGATCCGACAAACTTTTTTGTCGTTACACTCTCTCACTTGATGATCACTGGAACGTGCACAGCCCATGCACAGTCTCTTCTTGAAGAAGAAATCCTTTCGCTCAGCGAAAGGCTTGCGCAGAAAGCGCTCACAGTCATCCAGGAGGTGACGCTTATTGCAGAAGAGACAGCTCTTGTCACTGGACAACTGCACTCTGCTTGTTGGTTCACCTCGACTGGTACTAGTCGCAAAAACACTGGTGTTCTTTTTCGGAGCACTTCCTGCATTTGAACGTTGTTTGTCCTGACTTCGAACCACGCTCTGCAACTCCGGAATGTTTGCCCTGTCTGCTGCAATCTTCACGAGTTTGACAAACTCGCTGAATGGGGGGAAGGAATCCTGACCACGGATCTGTCTCCAATAGTCAATCTTGTCCCGCCACTTTGTCTCGAGGTTGAATGGCAGTTTCTCGACTAGACGAGCATTCTCACTGGCGTAGTCCAGCACTCCAAGGCTTGCTGTGGTTGCTCGTGCTGCCTCTACTTTCCCCAGAAAATCAGAGAAATCTCTCAAGCCTGCTGCATCCCTCGGCGTTAACCTCGTCCACTGACGGAGTTTGCTTATGAAAGCAGTGCTCACTACACTACTGTTTCCGTACCTCTCGTTCAATACTTTTCTTGCCTGCGTGTAGGCCTCTTCAGTGCCGATGAGCATGTAGTGCTCCACTAGGTGCTTTGGTTTCCCCGTCACATATTGATTGAGGTAGTTAAGCTTGGTGTCGGCGTCAAGGGGTTGGCTGTCGATAAGGGAATTGAAGGAGTTCCGCCACAGGGGGTACTGTAGTGGATCACCGTTGAATTGGGGGATGGCTATCTTTGGTAGCTGGCTAGATGCAACAAGGCGTTTGTTTACATCACGCTGTTGTCTACTGGACTCGGCCAACTGTGTAATGCACTTCTCAAGTGCCGACGACATCGTCATCCGTCCTCCTTCACTTTGGTGATGAGACTGATGTGCACTGGACTGTTCATCAGATCTGTTCTGATTGGCTGATGTAACCATGGCAACTGGTTGGAGTGACGCATTGTCCACATATGCGCTTTCACTTTGGGGCACAGATGGACACAGTGGAGGGGGGTGATCACTTTGATGCGAGTTGAGGAATCTCTGCATATGTTCATGTTTGTCGGCGGGGATGCCGGACAGTTCTGATGATATTGAACTGTTGTCATCCCGCTCCAGCGATGAGTACACCTCCATCACAGCTCGGGTTTCGGCCAATTTCCTCTCTATCTCAAGTTGTTCTAACTTTTTATCTCTCTCGATCTTCATTTCCTCCACTTTCTTTGCCGCCTCCAACTCCAGGAGTTTCAGCTGTTTTTCTTTCTCTGCAAAGTCTAGCTGGACCTGCAGAGCAGCCGCTGTTTTCGCTAGTTCCAGCTTTTCTTCCTGATGCCGTGCATATGATGATGTAACGGACACGGCATGACTGGCTCGACTGGAACTCTTACTTGACTTGTAAGACGACACATGACCAGCGTGACTTGCTGCTCGACCGGCGTTACTCTTCTTTGACTCGTCAAACTTATGACTAGAAGACGACTGGATTGGTAACGACATGACGTGGGTTTATTCACTCTGCATGCTCTGGAACGACTGGACTTTGGTTGTGACTTTGATTGTTATTGTGGCTGCCTCGGGGCTCACTTGTGCCCAGAGGAGTTTCGGACTATAGTTCTCAAACTTATGAGAAAAGGACTCCCAAGTGACTGGTATTCGCAATCAATCCAGGAACCACACACAAAACACAATGAAGCCACTTGACAACATGGTGGTGATTGCTGATAGTAGATTGAGATTGAGATAACAATCTGCAATTTAATAAAGCAGAAAAAACACTAATAAGAAAACTATAATAAATGTACATGGAAAAGTCTATTCTATTAAACATGGCAAGTTGAGTCCAAAAAATGTGAAGTCTGATTTGTCAAATCTAAACACTATTTGCAGTTCAATCTGTTTTTTGCTGAATGAATAATCAACTGTAAAATCTCAGAAAATCCACTGAATTCTGTCTCTAAACTTATTAAAAGTAACTCATAAAATCAAGGAAAATGCTTCTTACCAAAATGGGGTCTTTCAAGGTCCACAAAGAGTGAATAAAGTGATGAAACTTGAAGAACTAAATCGCAATGAGTATGAAAACACTTGTCTCTGAAATCACATGGTCAGTAAATATGGCTGCCCATTGTTTATGTGGCAAGATTATGTGGTACTTGTACCCACACAAGGTCTCTGTATGCACATGGGAAGTGCACAAGGTCACTCTGGTGGTGGGAAGGAGGTTACTAATGTAACACATAAGTGGGCTCTTTCACTATTATAAGGTGAACATTAACTGTAGGCTCTTTCACTAAATATGCAGTAATACTCTAAAAAATGGAATTCTAAATTTAAACTATGAAAAACTTGTTAAGAAAATTAATAAACTTAAGACAAACTCACTGCACAGCTGCTGCAGTGACAATGAAAGAGAGCCTAGTATGAAATATATCCCCTTGAAACTAGATAAATTGGGATTTCCTTAACTACCCCACATAATAGAATCATTACAAAATCAATTAATACAAAAGATCTCGTAGTTATTTGAAGTAAAGTGTGGGTCTATTTTCCAACGGCGCACGGACATCTTTGATTAGACCGTGCAGAGCACTTTGCGGCGGCAACTCCCTATTAAAGGAGCACGCTGCGCTATCATTAAAGGGGCAACTAGTCATCATTATCAAATCCCCACAGTAACAAGAGGCAATCATCGTTAGGTGACATTTTTGTTGAGCTGTCTTGATTTAAGTTATATTTATATTTTGTAGTACTTGAAACATCAAGTCATCAATATTTGTTATTGTCAGTTAATTAAGAAAACCTTGCGGATTAATTTTAATAATCTCTTTGAAAATCGTATTTCAAAAATCAGCTCACAAATGAATGTATCCTCCACAAATATAGAGTGCTAGATATTTTGGTTAAAATGCCTCATGATTGATAGACATGTTTTTAAGATAAATTTACAGTTTATGAGACAAATACAGACTCCAAGCCAACAAATAATGGGGGTGCACTCATGCTACCATGAGACGCATCTACCATTTTGCATATAAAGGACCTAATTCCAATATCAAGCATAATTTCAAACAGTTTGAATTGTAACAGAATGCAATCATCGTTAGTTTACTTTGTTTACAAAATGCTGTCTTGAATTGAATTATACTTAATTCTGAAATAATTGATCACCAAGTCATCAACATATATTTTTGAGACCATGCTGTTTTGATTTCAGTTAGTATTTAATTCTGTAGTAATTGAAAACCAAGTCATTGACGTGAACTGTTTTGAACATGTTGTCTTGATTGAGTTATATTTAATTCTGAAATAATTGAACATCAAATCATCAATGTGTAGGCCTATATTTTTCTAAACATAATGAATTGATTTGAGTTCTATGTGATTCTGAAATATTTGAGCACCGCAAGTCATGAACGTATTTTTTTTTGGAAATGCCGTCTTGATTTGATTCACATTTTGTGTTAATTGAACACCAAGTCATCAACCTATCATTGTCAATTGGTCAAGGGAAACTTTACAGATGTAATTTTAATGATTTCTTTGAAAAATCGTATTTTAAAATGATGATTGCTAAAAAAACTTCGGTACTGTGTTCAACTCTCCTTTAAATGCTTTACAGGTTTTGCTTTAAACTTTTCAATTTAAAAGTGTTCAAAAGTGTTCAAATGTTTGCTGTTTGATGATGTTTGTAATAAAATATAATTTAAGAAAAAAAAAGCCTCGCTTTAAAGGTATCCCTTATTTAGGCATTCTGCAAACACCAATTATTGGTCAACAAAATTGCCCTAAAATTGAGCAAATCTATAAAATGTAGTACCCAACATCTGAGTCTTCTTAGTACCCAATAATTGAGAAAAAAAACTAACCAACAACGTGTCAAAATTATTGACCATTTTTCGGTTAATGGCTTACCACCAATTGGTTCTTTACATTTACCCAACTAATGGTGATTCAAAGTACCCAACTGTTCCTTCTTTACATTTACCCAACTAATGGATGATTCAAGGTACCCAACTGTTCCTTCAACTCAAGCATTAAGGAGATAATCCAGGGTAAATCGAAGCCAATTAGTGCAATGAATCATGTGTGCAAAAGACCATTCATGTAAGTCGGCAAAATGACGACTTATATCATATTTCGGCATTCGCGTAAGTCGTCACAAATTCTCGGGTCCCGAGAGTGCCGGTTTAGCCGGAGTTTACTGTATATTTTTGGATCTCGACCCCGCGACGAATTCATGCAAAAACAAACACTGATTTAAAGTACAGCCAGGCACCAGATTATTCCGTACCTCATTTGCATTTCGCTCGTACCCCCCGCCCTGCAAACAGGGCGCTGGGAAAGGTAGACTTGGCCCAAGTCTGGGTGGCGCACGGTCTGTGCCTATAGTAAACCATGCATAGCACATACGTCAGGTTAAAAACGTACATGTACATGCTATTTTCAAGTGATGCAGCGCTACGTATCATATGATAAACAGCAGCAGCGAGTGTGTGAGTGTTGCGTGCTACGTCACAGGTCACGCAAATCTATCCAATGATAGCTCAAAGAGATCAGCCCTTCCAAGCGTCCTGTTTGCACAGCGAGGATACCAGCGAAATTTTTTGAACATGCAAATGATCCAGTACCAGGGTGCGAGCAGGTAGTGGTGGGACCCACTGCTCGACACCATGGGAACGAGGTTGGGTGCCCACAATCAACCCCTGGCAATAGACCCACAACTGCTGCATATGAAATCACATATCAATGGAGAATTTAAACAGGGATCCCTTCACCACTTCTGTGTATTTAATTTTATAGAACAAAGCATGCTTATTTTATTGTGAACATTGTCATAACACTATGACTACATCTTTATTTAAAAAAAAAGAAAAGAAAGATTGACAACCCCAAACAACTCGGGGCTTTTTGGCCAGAAGTATATTCGACCATACAATTACTACCAATAGTCAATAGAACATTTATTTACTACCACTATACTTTATTTTTTTTAGTACAAAGCAAGCTTTGTAAAAAAATGTTTGGAATTGATCGGTATCGATACCATTACAAACATCCTGGGGATTGGAGGATGTATGTGAAAATTCCTTGTCCGTACTCAAATTTAATCAGGGTATTTTTATGAAGACAAATATAGGTCATGGTGATTACTCTACTTTCACAGAGCCCAACCCCCTTCAAGTTATGGCGAAGGAATTGTGTTATTTTGTGCAGAACAAAAAAAAATATTACACCAAGTAGATTGTCCTAAATAGTAGGTGGTATAATGAATTCGCCTAAACTGAGAACCTCCGTGAGAGTACACTGATCATGTGCCTGGCTGGATATTGGGCATCCTTGGTGCCAGGCGGTGCGATTTCTAACTACAATTCAGGGACTCTGGCCCTTATGTTGTTGAACTTTCAAAGCTAATTAAAAGGTTCACCCCTCCTCTCTCTTTGAAAAAAACATTCAACAAAGTTACCACAAATGTTTCCAAAATGTGTGGGGATGCATACAACACACAATTACACATCTGAAACAATTACGATCTGAACAAAATAGGGATATTTACAGACCATGTTACCTGTGATGTCATACCAACGGGCAACCGAGTACAATCCAAACGTTTTAGAATATTTTGCATGTTATTTTGCCCACATTACCGAGTTTTATCGTTACTTTCTCACCAATCTTAATCCATTCATTATTATTTGTAAACGAAAGTAATGATAAGAGGCTAGGAGTAGACATCGCCTAGTGACTTTGTAAGGATCCCACTTCTGGGCAATGTCGCCACTGTGTGTGTGGTAGGTCCATCCTACACTGAAGTTAGATCATGCAGATCTCACATGAATTAATAAGATTTTCTTACAAACCTTAGAAATCAAAATATAAAAACCTTCCGAAACAACGAAGGACCATTACTTTTCGAAATATCGCCCCCTTTTCTTTCTTTGTTTCCGTTTCCCCCTCTGCGACCCTTCCCCTGGCCACGCCTCCCCCTTTTCCCACTAGTGGATCGTGAGGTAACGCCAGTCCATGCGGTCTTCCCGGTACTGTTGAACTGATTCTTGAAGTCAATGAGGTTCATAGGTTGCTTGCTGATTGGTCGGAAGGCCTTGATGGGCGACTCGCTCAGCCGGGGATTGAAAAGCATCCTCTTGTACTGTCTGTGAGCTGTCGTCGTCCGAATCGGAGTCTCCGTCTGGCTCCCCATCCCAAGATGAGAAATCGCCAGCAGTATGGCTCATGTCACTTGTGGTGCCTGACTGGTCTGTGTTGCTGCTGAGAGGGACAAAAAAAGAGCACAATAAAACATTACAAAACTACCTATAGCTAAGTCAGTCAGATCCAAATGTGGTATTTTGAAGCTTAAGCAAGGTATGAGTGCAATGTGCAAATCCTAGTGTGATAAATACGGTGTATTCTGGTGAGAATTACTTCACTAGATGTCTCACAACTATTTCGGGACTCAAGATAAGACGAACTATTTCAATTGATAATTAATAAAATTGTCGCATTAATGAATACAGACTGAAGCTTCTTTGGTTTGAAACAGAAGGGGAAAAATCCTGATCTCGCCTCTACTCAGGGGCGGATCCAGGAATTTTTGCAGGTGTTTTTAATCAGCAGATCAATGCTTAAATGTAGACAGGTTGTTTTTTCTTTGGTTTTTTTCCGGACACTTAGATTCGTAAAATCAATAAGTGGGGGAGGGAGGGGTGGGTCTAACACTATATTACAGGATAGTGTACAAATACTCTCGTAACCAAGCAGGCTCTGTCCGTGTTTTGTGCACAGGCGTATATTAATACCAGCATCATTGGTTTTGGGTGTCAGAGTAGGGGGGGGGGTAGCATTATATCTGATGAATTTCTATGGAAAAACAAATTGACAGAGCGGAGGGGGGGGGGGGGGGGCGCCTGCTCTATAACAAGTTCTTGCAACCCCTGAGAACATGAACTCTATTTTTCCTAAACTGTATACAATAATGTTATAGTGAGCAAACACACGGCACTGGGAGATGACAACCTTCACGTGGTCCACCCTGTTTCTATACTAATGTTATCAAACCGATGTAGGCCTATGCAACAAAACGCAACTTTAATAGCGCTTTGTCTACTTGTACTGACTATCTGTAATTTCTTACTATTGCCATTTCTTAAGCGGTTTGTGACGAAACACTCATGTCACGGCCCTTTTTCAAGGCTAATCAACCAGCACATTCGGAAAATTCCTTCGCATCTACCAACTGAATGGAGAGGTATGTCTCAGGCAAAGAATGAATTCCTCTCAAGAGCCGCCAAGGAACTCATCGTGGATATTCTTCTCCTGCAAGAGGACCCATATCAGATCACCAGTATGTCTCAGGCAAAGAATGAATTCCTCTCAAGAGCCGCCAAGGAACTCATCGTGGATATTCTTCTCCTGCAAGAGGACCCATATCAGATCACCAAGCTCGAACCTATCCCCAAGAGCTCTATGCTGACTTCTGCAACGTACCGAAAGAAGCAGCCAAGAAGCACATCGCTCGAGGTTTCCGCAAATACTACACCCCTTGCTGGCTCCCAGAATCTGAAAAGCTACTCAAACAATACGAAGCCTCAGGTAACCCAGATGTTGCTACAAAACTGCTCGACTCCTTGGAGGCAGCCAGACGTCATCGCTGGCAAGAGACTGTGAGAACATTGACTTCACTAATTCCAGCAGGAAAGTTTGGAAGCTACTCAAAAATCTCGGAACCCAATACCAACCACCCAAGTTATCGGCTGAAGCTGTTGCATCACGCATGCTTCAGAAATCAAAGGTGGCCTCAACTAAAGAAGCTAGACTACAAGCGAGGCAGAACCTGTCACAGAGCACCTCTTCTTCTCTTTCTACAAGCTCTTTGGCCAACCCATGCTCTATGGGCGATGTGGATAAAGGCCTACCTTCAACAAAAGCTGAGAAAGCAACTGGAATCGATGGCATGTACCCAGAATTCCTGAAGAACCTTGGCCGCAAGGGACGAGACTGGCTGGCTTCACTCTTCACTTACATCCACTTGACGGGAGTTATCTCACGACCCTGGAGAGAGGCAAAAGTCAGTGCCATATAAAAGCCAGGTAAGCCGGCTGATGACCCTGGCAGCAATCGGCCCATCTCACTCCTCTGCACATCATACAAACTGCTTGAGCGCCTCCTATACTTGCCAGGATTTGTCCACTAGTAGAATCCATTATTCCATCCTGCCAAATGAGCAAGCAGGCTTCCGACCTGGCAGGAGCTGTGCCGATCAAGTGCTATAGCTCTCACTACCTTCATCGAGACTGGCTACCAACGAGCTTATAAAACAGGCGTGGCCTTCATCGAGTGGACAGCTCTTAACATTATCAGAAAAGCTCATTACCTGAACAAAAATTAATGGAAGATGATAGACAGCCCTGCGTGTGACTGCGGACATCCTGATCAGACTGTCCAGCACGTCGTTTATATCAGTGCTGCTCCACGAGCAGTTCCTCATTCAATTCCATTTTCTGTTCCTACTCTAGTCAATTTCAGCTACTCACTCAGTTCAACTTATTCAGTTCATTCGATTTAATCTTCGTCCCAGTTCAATCAATCAATATGTATTAAAATGTTGTTGTGGAATAAATGGTCAGCCAAAGAATTGTGTATCTACTTATCCATTTCCCACAATAGGCTTCGAGTTTGTCATTTTTCAATATTTTCAAGCGTCACGAATATTCATAAGGTTCTATCCAGATGGAATGCAATTACACAGTTTTACGACTCCCTTCTTCACGTGTTCTCCACCAATTAAATGTTAATGTTTTTGGTTGGTTTCTATTGGTCCACATCGAGGCCCACGCGAAGTTACGCAGAGTCACGCTATTGCTAATAACGCGCACGTCATACGTCAACGTTGCGGCAAAACCGGCCATCGTATATCGTACCGGTTGACCAAGTTTTTTTTGCTCGGCATCTAGTGGCCCAGCCGAGTGGTATGTGGGACACTAGACTAGGGCGGTTATTGGGCGAGTATCCGGTGAAGAAACCCTGCACTCTAAAAAATAAGTGTAAATATTTGTTGTGTAAAACTGTTGGGTACAAAAATTGTGTAATTTCTGCTCAATATTGAGCAAAATGAAAATTTCGCGTGTACCTCCCACTTGTGTCACAATGTGTTACACATGAAAATGGTAAAATAGTACCTAACATTGAGTACAAGTCCCAGCAGCACAGGCAAAAAGTTAAAATCATGGTATTATTACCCAAGTGATGGGTTAAAGAAACTGGATTTACCCCAAACTGTGTAACAATTCTTTCATTGTACACGGCGCAGAGTTCAATTTACCACGGCATTAGTAAAATGTTACCTTTGTACTGAGTAAACTGACGCACGTGACAACTTTACCCAATATTGTGCCAGCGTAATATCAAATCATGTAAAAGATGACCGCCGCTTGCCAGACCTTAACAAGTTAGGGATTTTGAAGACGTAATTCCTTTGTTCCAGGTAAGTCAGTGAAATGAATTTCAGTGTCGTTTCCTCCAAATGGGATGCTGATGTATAAGGATTAATATCGGAGAGATTGGAGAAGTGACACGCTTATTATTTAGACATTATTTGCAACATGGTCTTCACGCTCCTCCATGCACGTTTACATGCATGCGTTTGTATAGTGAGTTTTCTCATCTAGAAACACACAGTTAAGTGACCGAAATTTGGGGAAACAATTAATGAGTTGATTGATGGAAATTCTAACACCCCTGCCAATCTGGTATTATTTATTCCACGTTCCTCGTAATAATCCTCATGCATCAGCACCATATTTGGGAAAATATCTTATTCATTTTACTGACTTCAAAACCCTGGATTCAGTTATTGAAATTCCTCGCTTGTCAACGCCCCGCGATTGCTGTCTCTAGCATGCAATTCACATTGCAGAGTTCAAAGTTGAATAAAACCGAGAGGGTCAATATACAAAGATGCACAATAACTGATTTAAAAACAATCCAAGTGTAACATCGCATTGGTAAACTTTCTTACACAACTTCGTTGTGCAAACATGTAACACAATTATGGGTACAAGTTACACTGAAATGAGTACTTTTCTACACTCTAGCTGTTGTGTAAAAAAGAAAAATACACAAGTTGACGACGATGTTCCCTTTTTACTCTCGAAAAGGTAGTAATTTTACCCAATTCTGAGCAACTATTTTTTAGAGTGTGTCTCACGGCCTTTCAGCACGGATGAAATTTGGTGGCGCCCCCCCCCCCCCCCCATTGTAGCCTCAAGCCCCCCCCCCCCAACTCCACGTCCCCTAGGATGAAAACCGTGGCTACGCAGCTGCCTCTTTGGCGTTCCATAGGAGCCGGAGGGATCGCAACTGTCGTGCCCGACGCTCACCGATACAAAATAGTATTTCGCCGCGGTGAGATAGATATTCGCCGCGGCGATATAGTAATTTACCGCGGCAAGATAGTAATTCGCCGCGGCGAGATAGAAACTAAATTTTTCTTAAATTCCTTTGGCCCTTCTACGCTTCGTAAAATAAGACAAACAGAAAACCAGTGACTGAAAAAAAGATTTTGAAACTAATATTCCCGACACTAATTTTTTATCTCATCTTTTTGTTATATTACGCTACTTGCGCTTCTAATAAAAGCAAAACATTGCACACAGAATTGTAATTGTTGGCGTTACAGTTTGCGTATAACTTGTTTACACTGAACGCTATCAAAATCAAGCAGATACCAAGCAATATGAAAGAAAGGCCCAACATATTTGTTTTTACAAATATTTTTGAATGGAGGTCAGCCAGTTTCATAATTGTGAAATTGAAACCATCAGTTGTTTGGGAACACTGAAGTTGTCTATATCTGTACCATTAATGTTGCACTCAATAAAAAATGAACCTTAAACAAAAACACTGTGGTAAACTCAGTCTGTAAATACACGTATAGTGCAATGTTTCCAAAGCTATAGATAGCTTGCCTTGGCTGTGTGCCAAATATAGTTCAGGGTAAGATGTTAAGGTGGTCACTTTGAACCGGTTTTCCCAATATCCATTCACAACCGTAAAAACACCTTGCTCTTGTTGTCTTGGCTTTTCTCATATCTTGTTTTGGGTTTAGTTGTTTCTAGTTAGATGAAGAAGGGTCAGGTCGGGTAGGCTCGGGTATGGTTGATTTGTTAGTACAATGTAAATGGGTTTGTAAGGATAATTTTTTGAGTCAAAGTTGAAAGTTGAGCAAGAAAAATGACGCTAAAGACAAAAAGCAAGACTGATTAAGTGGCAAAACCATCAGGTCATTTTCACCAAGGAGAAAACGGCAAAAAGAAACGTCATATTTTCCAAAGGTGACTGTTCATGTGTGATCTACACTGAAACCTAGACTGGAAAAAAAGTTGCATTAATACACAACTTCAGCAACGTAGGAGAGATGAAGTGACAATGGCTTCATGGACACTTGCTAGTATTCACGGTCCGTATCATATCATCACGCGCGGTATCAGCGTGCATGGGCTGCCACGTGCACCACACCACGCGCATGTCCGCATCGCTCGGTGGCGGAAAATTCGTATTATACTGCGCTGTTTCGCTTCGCGTACGAGCGGTACGACCTCGAAATAAACATGAAACGGAAAAAAGGGTTACACAGAAAAGAGAGATAAAGTTCTGTAAATTATCTCCCAGAAATGTGCTTTCTCCATCGATTTGTTGTCATTATTACGATGTCCAAATTCGATCATTAAACACTACTCAATTCAATCATTAAACACTACTCATGTAGGCCTATAGGCAGACTGTTCCCTTGGCTATAGCGCCATGTGGGAACCAGTCTACCATTGTTGCATCTTTGACGCATGTACTTTCCACCACCGCGAAGGGAACGTGCCGAGTGTCGAGAAAAAAAAGAAATACCGGAGGTTTTCTTCTCAATATAGCGATTGTAAGTATTTAATATGAACAAAACTACAGCAGAAACGTCATAAACTAGCTTTTCTGACGTCAAAACGGTTGTTGACATTATTTTGAGGTTTTCGTAAGACAAGAAAAGACAACATGAACGCATTTTATTTTTTAAAGAAGGGGGTCTACTTGTGTGGTTTTTTTAAAGCTGGGGAAAACATAAAATAATACGGAAGCGTAGAAGGGCCAATAAAATTGAAGCAAATTTAGTTCCTATCTCGCCGCGTCGAATCACTATCTCGCCGCGGCGAATCACTATCTCGCCGCGGCGAATCACTATCTCACCGCGGCGAATTACTTTCTCGCCGCGGCGAGATAGTAACTTGCCGCGGCGAGGTAGTAATTCGCGGCGGCGAGATAGGAACTAATTTTTTTCAAGACAAACAGAAAACCAGTGACTGAAAAAAGTTTTTGAAACTAATATTCCCGACACTAATTTATTAAATCTCATCTTTTTGTTACATTACGCTACTTGCGCTTCTACTAAAAGCAAAACATTGCACACAGAATTGTAATTGTTGGCGTTACAGTTTGCGTATAACTTGTTTACACTGAACGTTATCAAATATACCATCAAGCAGATACCAAGCAATATGAAAGACAGGACCAGCATCTTTGTTTATACAAGTATTTTCGAACAGAGGTCAGCCAGTTTCATAATTGTGAAATTGAAACCATCAGTCTGTTGTTTGGGAACGCTGAAGTTGTCTAAATCTGTACCATTAATGTTGAAAAAAAACACTGTGGTAAACTCTGTCTGTAAATACACGTATAGTGCAATGTTTCCAAAGCTATAGATAGCTTGCCTTGGCTGTGTGCCAAATATAGTTCAGGGTAAAATGTTAAGGTGGTCACTTTGAACCGTTTTTCCCAATATCCATTCACAACCGCAAAAACACCTTGCTCGTGTCTTGGCTTTTCTCATATCTTGTTTTGGGTTTAGTTGTTTCTAGTTAGATGAAGAAGGGTCAGGTCGGGTAGGCTCGGGTATGGTTGATTTGTTAGTACAATGTAAATGGGTTTGTAAGGATAATTTTTTGGTCAATTAAAGTTGAAAGTTTGGAAACAAAAATGACGCTAAAGACAAAAAGCAAGACTGATTAAGTGGCAAAACCATGCCAGGTCCTTTTCACCAAGGAGAAAACGGCAAAAAGAGACGTCATATTTTCCAAAGGAGACTGTTCATGTGTGATCTACACTGAAACCTAGACTGGAAAAAAGTTGCATTATACACAACTTCAGCAACGTAGGAGAGATGAAGTGACAATGGCTTCATGGACACTTGCTAGTATGCACGGTCCGTATCATATCATCACGCGCGGTATCAGCGTGCATAGGCTGCCATGTGCATGCACCACATCACACCACGCGCATGTCCGCATCGCTCGGCGGCGGAAAATTCGTATAAAGCCCGGTTCATACTTCATGCGAAAGCGAATGCGAAGCGAATTTGACGTCATGAAACATTCGCTGCGAAATTCGCCCGAGTTGAAATATGTTCAACTTTTACGAATTCGCAGCGTGAATACTTGCCATGACGTCACAAATTCGCGTTCGCTTTCGCTTTCGCGCCGAGTATGAACCGGGCTTTATACTGCGCTGTTTCGCTTCACGTACGAGCGGTACGAACTCGAAATAAACATGAAAACTTACAAAAAAGGTTACACAGAAAAGAGAAATAAAGTTCTGTAAATTATCTCCCAGAAATTAACTTTCTCCATCGATTTGTTGTCATTATTACGATGTCAAAATTCGATCATTAAACACTACTCAATTCGATCATTAAACACCATTCATAAATACCTCAGACAGTTTAGCTATTCCTATTGGTCGAGAGCCCGTCACGTGGCCGGTCTTAAACGGATGATAAAGACATGGCTAGCTGGTCTTAAACACTTTTCTAGTGTCACAATAAAATGTGGACTCCTAAAAATCCAGTGCCTCTTACCGTTTCATTGGTTGAACGTTCACAATCCTCACGTAGGCATGCGCAACACTACAAGCGAGTCAGAATTTTAAAGTTCTAAATTCAAAACGCAACGCGCCAGGTGCGTTCTGCGTGACATCGCGCAGAACATGTTACGCGCGCGTCAATCTCCATAAAAGGGTTGTTTACATCTTACTCGCCAGCTGAACACTCCATTATTTTGCTAGAGGGATGTTTCAAATAGCATGAAGTGAACTTGTTGAACAAAATCGGGATTTTTTGAACGAATTATTTGATATTTCTTTACGGATAAGGTATTTATGAATGGGAATAAATATGTGCTCGGTCGGTATTTATCACTCTGTTTAATACCGCTTAGAGTCTGGGTGCTGATAATTACCCTCGCCTCCGGCTCGGGTAATTATCAGCACCCAGACTCTAAGCGGTATTAAACGAGTGATAAAAACCTCCGGAGCACACAATTATTCCCTTACTCATAGCGCCATGCGGGAACCAGTCTACCATTGTTGCATGTCTGACGCATGTACTTTCCACCACCGCGAAAGGAACGTGCCGAGTGTCGAGAAGAAAAAAAATACCGGAGGTTTCCTTTTAAATATAGCGATTGTAAGTACTATTATTTAATATATAAATAAAACTACAGCAGAAACGTCATAAACTTTTCTGACGTCAAAACGGTTGTTGACATTATTTTGAGAAGGTTTTCGTAAGACAAGAAAAGACAACATGAACGCATTTTTTTTTTAAAGAAGGGGGTCTACTTGTGTTTTGTTTTTAAAGCTGGGGAAAACATAACAAATAATTGGACTGCTTGCATTATCTGCATGCAAACTACACCAGAAACACTACGTTGTCCACAAAAAGGTTTAAATTGTAACGCCGGAGAAGTATATGCTCAATTTCTGGCAAATGTTGAAGGGTTTAGGGCAATAAATGCATTGCCAGTTGATGTAGAATACGGAGCCGAAGGGACAGTATATAGAAACTTTTGTGGAAAATAATGCCTTGTGGCATCATTCTTGAGGTAATCATTTATGAGGTAATCATGACATAAGACATAATCATTGATCACAACAGGGGATAGGAGCGAGGGTGTAATGTACATGTACACACGTGTTTAATTTAATATGTTAAATTAGGAAACATCCCTCATTTTATCAAACTATTTGTATTTAAATCTTTTAAAGATAGTCTAAGAACAAAATTGGCAACTGCATTGATTTCCTTGATCTCAGAAACGTATATTAAAGGTAAAAAACGGCCAATGGCTTATTCCTAACTAATTTCTCAATTGTAATGTATCAGTGTGTAATAATTAGCCGATGACATCATAATGACGTCATAAATGGCCCTTCCCATCATCCAATTTTTCGCATCCTACTTTTTTTCGAAAAGGTAAAACATGGGGATGCTTTGGTGTGAAAAAGGTGCTTTTGTCTAACCGTGTCACGATTTTTTCACTAAGGTACCTCACTTTCCGCCTATCTTTGAAACAAGTTTAAACATTTTAAGATACTAATAATCAATTACAAATACTCTTTTGGCATAGAATTTGAACCTTTCTCTCTGACTTAACAACATCTCACAATACCACATACTGTTTGCATGTTCAAACAAGGTGTCAAAGTGACTACCCCAAATCCATGATTTTAGCCGAAAAACAGGTTTTCTGACCAACAAAATCACCCTTAACTATATTCCATCCCAATGCCATACCACTCAAATGAAAGATCTTGTTGTCCCCTTTAATTTAATACCACATTTGTTGCTGCGATGCTTGTAGTTCTGAAGATTATTATCAATTTATATTTGTTCATGTAATAATTAGCTGATGACGTCACAATGACGTCATACATGCCCTTCCCATCATCCAATTTTTTGCGCCCGTCTTTTTTTCGAAAAGGTATACCATGGAGATGCTTTGGTGAAAACATGGTGCTTTTGTCCACTGTGTAACGATCCTTAGCATTTTTGTTACTAATGTACCTCACTTTGACCCTGCCAAGGAATTCGTAACAAACAGGTAACGTCACAGATGCTAAAGTCAGACATGACTTTCAGGGGGTTTCGTCTCCGAAGTGGACTTTTCATGTTTTATGAAAGCAGATCATTGTAAACGTATGAAATATGCACCATATCGTGCGGAGTCGCGCCTATCCTCTGTGACTCGTACGTCAAGTCGGCCTTTTCCCTTACCAAGCGGGAACGTGAAGGTTCGGACTCAACCCCCGTGCGGCGGTATAGTTATAGCATACAATATACGCCCCAGCCTACGGTTCACTTTTATGATTCATAGACTCTTTCAACAGCAGCAGCGTTCCCATATAGGACTTAACTTGTTAAAAAGTTCCCGCTAGTGACTGTTCAAAACTCATTCCCCCCCCCCCGTTTCAGCAACAAAAGTGCTCAAACTCTTTGCCAGGCTGCATAGCAACTAAACCTGTTGGGGGTCTCGTTATCGGATTCCGTTGCTAATGCAGGTAAAAAATAAATGAACAATGAACAATAAAAACGTGTGAGCACGGGCAACTATTTTGCAACTATACCTTCAATGGTTAATCCACCGATTTAATGACAGAAACCTACCGATTAAATGACAGAAACCTACCGATTTAATGGCAGAAACCTACCAGTTTAATGAAAGAAATTTTGCTCAAAGTATTAGTCCGGGACTAAAATCATATACCGCTTGGATTGTTCCGCCTTAAAGTGCATTCACAAGTAAACAACATTTGAAGGTGGTTCCGGATCAAAATACAGATGCCCACCAACGACGTCCCTGGGGCTTACTATAGCCCCGCACGCATTTAATTCGTTACTGTGCACGTACACCTGTGTATCGTGGTCTCCACTATCAATACCCCAAACGTGATGATACAATTCGAGGATCAATTTGCTGGATTCAACTCAAGCATTAAGGAGATAATCAAGGGTAAATCGAAGCCAATTAGTGCCATGAATCATGTGTGCAAAAGACATTCATGTAAGTCGGCAAAATGACGACTTATATCATATATCGGCATTCGCGTAAGTCGTCACAAATTCTCGGGTCCTGAGAGTGCTGGTTTAGCCAGAGTTTAATGTATATTTTTGGATCTCACCCCCGCGACGAATTCATGCAAAAATAAACACTGATTTAAAGTACAGCCAGGCACCAGATTATTCCGTACCTAATTTGCATTTCGCTCGTACCCCCCGCCCTGCAAACAGGGCGCTGGGAAAGGTAGACTTGGCCCAAGTCTGGGTGGCGCTCGGTCTGTGCCTATAGTAAACCATGCATAGCGCATACGTCAGGTTAAAAACGTACATGTACATGCTATTTTCAAGTGATGCAGCGCTACGTATCATATGATAAACAGCAGCAGCGAGTGTGTGAGTGTTGCGTGCTACGTCACAGGTCACGCAAATCTATCCAATGAGAGCTCAAAGAGATCAGCCCTTCCAAGCGTCCTGTTTGCACAGCGAGGGTACCAGCAAACATTTTTGAACATGCAAATGATCGAGTACCAGGGTGCGAGCAGGTAGTGGTGGGACCACTTCTCGACACGATTGGAACGAGGTTTGGTGCCCACAATCAACCCCTGGCAATAGACCCACAACTGCCGCATATGAAATCACATATCAATGGAGAATTTAAACAGGGATCCTTTTACCACTTCTGTGCATTTAATTTTATAGAACAAAGCATGCTTATATCATTGTGAACATTGTCATAACACTTTGACTACATCTTTATTTAAAAAGAAGAAGAAAGATTGACAACCCCAAACAACTCGGGGCTTTTTGGCCAGAAGTATATTCGATTATACCATTACTACCAATACTCAATAGAACATTCATTTACTACCACTATACTTTGTTTTTCTAGTACAAAGCAAGCTTTGTAAAAAAAAGTTTGGAAATGATCGGTATCGATACCATTACAGACATCCTGGGGATTGGAGGATGTATGTGAACATTCCTTGCCCGTACTCGATCTACACACCATTCTGTATTAATGCAAACGTAATTCCTTTCTAAAGGCAAAAAGCCTATGCATGTCTTCATTTCTCTGAAGCAAGTGATCACTCTACTTTCACGGAGCCCAACCCCCTTCAAGTTATGGCGAAGGAATTGTGCTATCTTGTGCAGAACAAAAAAATATTACACCAAGTAGGTTGTCCTAAATAGTAGGTGGTACAATGAATTCGCCTTAACTGAGGACCTCCGTGAGAGTACACTGATCATGTGCCTGGATACTGGGCATCCTTGGTGCCAGGCGGCGCGATTTCTAACTACAATTCAGGGACTCTGGCCCTTATGTTATTTTTCCCACATTACCGAATTTTATCGTTACTTTTTCACCAATCTGAATGCATCCAATATTATTTGTAAACAAAAGTAATGATAAGAGGCTAGGAGTAGACATCGCCTAGTGGTAAATTGTACTCAACCCTGTCTACGACGCCACTTTGTAAGGATCCCACTTCTGGGCAGCGTCGCCTCTGTGTGTGTGGTAGCAGGTCCATCCTACACTGAAGTTAGATCATGCAGAGCTCACATGAATTAATAAGATTTTCTTACAAACCTTAGAAATTAAAATATACAAAATCTTCCGAAACAACGAAGGACCATTACTTTTCGAAAGATCGCCCCCTTTTCTTTCTTTGTTTCCGTTTTCCCCCTCTGCGACCCTTCCCCTGGCCACGCCTCCCCCTTTTCCCACTAGTGGATCGTGAGGTTACGCCAGTCCGTGCGGTCTTCCCGGTACTGTTGAACTGATTCTTGAAGTCAATGAGGTTCATAGGCTGCTTGCTGATTGGTCGGAAGGCCTTGATGGGCGACTCGCTCAGCCGGGGATTGAAAAGCGCATCCTCTTGTACTGTCTGTGAGCTGTCGTCGTCCGAATCGGAGTCTCCGTCCGGCTCCCCATCCCAAGATGAGAAATCGCCAGCAGTATGGCTCATGCCACTTGTGGTGCCTGACTGGTCTGTGTTGCGGCTAAGAGGGACAAAAAAAGCACAATAAAACATTACAAAACTACCTATAGCTAAGTCAGTCAGATCCAAATGTGGAATTTTGAAACTTAAGCAAGGTATGAGTGCAATGTGCAAATCCTAGTGTGATAAATACGGTGTATTTGGTGAGAATTACTTCACTAGATGTCTCACAACTATTTCGGGATACAAGATAAGACGAACTATTTCAATTGATAATTAATAAAATTGTCGTATTAATGAATACAGACTGAAGCTTCTTTGGTTTGAAACTGAAGGGGACAAATCCTGATCTCGCCTCTACACAGGGGCGGATCCAGGAATTTTTGCAGGTGTTTTTAATCAGCAGATGCAAATGTAGACAGGTGTTTTTTGGGGTTTTTTTCCCGGACACTTAAATTCGTAAAATCAATAAGTGGGGGAGGGAGGGAGGGGGTGGGGCTCACACTATATTACAGGATAGTGTACAAATTCAGTGGGGGGGGGGGGGGGGGGGGGGCGACAAGGTTTCGGGGGCTGGGGGCTATCGCCCCCCACGCCCTGCCGTGGCTACGCGACTGATTTCACGGAATTTTAATTGGTCTATTATTATTATTTAGCTTATATGAATGGAGGAAAAAGTTTGTGCTTGGCCTATTCGCCTGATATGCGCTATGTCAGGCCGGTTGTCAGCTTACTGGTCCGCGGTCGCTGGTCGAAGGGTCGTTTCTCAGTGGTCATCATGTGGATCATTCGCGACTATTTAGATTTAGATCAATGATAATTTTTTTAGAAACTCAAAATCTCAGTGGGGGGGGGGGGGGGGGGGGGGGGGGACGACAAGGTTTCATGGGGGGGGGGGGGGCGGTCGCCCCCCACGCCCCCCGGTGGCTACGCCACTGCATACATGGGCTGCCATGTGCACCATGGCGGCGGAAAATTCGTATTATATACTGCGCTGTTTCGCTTCGCGTACGAGCGGTACGACCTCGAAATAAACATGAAAACGGAAAAAAAAAGGTTACACAGAAAAGAGAGATAAAGTTCTGTAAATTATCTCCAAGAAATTTGCTTTCTCCATCGATTTGTTGTCATTATTACGATGTCCAAATTCGATCATTAAACACTACTCAATTCATGTAGGCCTATAGGCAGACTGTTCCCTTGGCTATTATCTTTATATAGCGCCATGCGGGAACCAGTCTACCACTGTTGCATCTTTCACGCATGTACTTTCCACCTCTGCGAAGGGAACGTGCTGAGTGTCGAGAAAAAAAAGATACCGGAGGTTTCCTTTTAAATATAGCGATTGTAAGTATTTATATGAACAAAACTACAGCAGGAACGTCATAAAACTTTTTTGACGTCAAAATGGTTGTTGACATTATTTTGAGAAGGTTTTTCGTAAGACAAGAAAAGACAACATGAACGCATTTTTTTTTTTTTAAAGAAGGGGGTCTTCTTGTGTTTTTTTTTTTTAAAGCTGGGGAAAACATAAAATAATTCGGAAGCGTAGAAGGGCCAATAAAATTGAGACAAATTCAGTTCCTATCTCGCCGCGGCGAATCACTATCTCGCTGCGGCGAATCACTAGCTCGCCGCAGCGAGTTACTTTCTCGCCGCGGCGAATCACTATCTCACCGCGGCGAATTACTTTCTCGCCGCGGCGAGATAGTATCTTGCCGCGGCGAGATAGTAATTCGCCGCGGCGAGATAGAAACTAAATTTTTCTGAAATTCCTTTGGCCCTTCTACGCTTCCTTAAAATAAGACAAACAGAAAACCAGTGACTGAAAAAAAGTTTTTGAAACTAATATTCCCGACACCAATTTTTTTTATCTCATCTTTTTGTTACATTACGCTACTTGCGCTTCTACTAAAAGCAAAACATTGCACACAGAATTGTAATTGTTGGCGTTACAGTTTGCGTATAACTTGTTTACACTGAACGTTATCAAATATACCATCAAGCAGATACCAAGCAATATGAAAGACAGGCCCAGCATCTTTGTTTTTACAAATGTATTCGAATAGAGGTCAGCCAGTTTCATAATTGTGAAATTGAAACCATCAGTTGTTTGGGAACACCGAAATTGTCTAAATCTGTACCATGAATGTTGCACTCGTAACAAAAACACTGTGGTAAACTCTGTCTGTATAGTGCAATGTTTCCAAACCTATAGACAGAGTGCCTTGGCTGTGTGCCAAATATGTAGCTAAGGGTAAAATTTTAAGGTTGTTTCACCAAGGAGAAAACGGCAAAAAGAGACGTCTTATTTTCCAAAGGTGGCTGTTCATGTGTGATCTACACTAAAACCTAGACTGGAAAAAAAGATGCATTATACACATCTTCAGCGACGTAGGAGAGATGAAGTGACAATGGCTTCATCGCAATTTTTGTAATCTGTTTATAATTGGACACATCATTAGACAGCCATACTAGCCAGATGCCAAGTTTTCAACAACAACAACAAACTAGAGGTTCGCGTTTGTTGTTACAAACGCAGAGTGGTCGGGCAGGCAATTGTTCATTAAACACTGCCGAGTTGAGTTATAAATATGTTTATGTAAGAACAAGGATCACGAAATTAAATCTTTTCCAGTACAATCAATTATTTTGTTTAAAAAAATGCATCTTTAACGGTGTGATAAATTTTAGTAAACATTCTATGTACACATACACGTTATTTCTGGCTTGATTACGTCATTATTCAAAAACGGGAAGTGAATACTGATTTAGTTCGGAGTGGATAAATGTTCGTTGTGAAGTTAAATAACGTATGAAAATATGGAAAATATAACTGTATGCATTCATAACACCTAACTCCGGTTTGATGACGTCACAGTATTTGGAAGCAAAAGGTAAACATTGTAAGGGATATCGTTATTTGGGCTACGAAGATATACGACATGAATCAAATGATATAATTCAATTAAAAATATTATTGTTCTCAAATTCTCATAGAAGTAACTTCCGGTCTCATGACGTCATGAATTTGAAACCTTGCCAAATTATCTGTGGTTAATCAAAGAATATCAAGGGGCGATTTTGTGAAATCTTAATGGATGGTTTTCAAATTAAAGAAAGCAAACACTATTTAATATGCCGCTAGGGGCGCCCTTTCGAAAGATGACGTCATCACACTGTTTTGTGTCTGGCATTCCTCAATAAACACTTTCATAATATATGTGTGTAGTAAAATGCTTCCCCTTTTGAGTTATACTCGGTTTTTATTGCCCTTCCGGTAACACAGGAAGTGAAGGTCAAGCGGTTTTGTGTCCGGGGACAAGAATTGTTTCTCACAGCATAGTCTACAACCTCACGAAAAAACGAACACGATACTGTATTTAGTTCAAAAGATATAGCGCAAACTATTTCGTCAAAATTTGCCCTTAAATCACTTGTAATTTGATACCTCATGACGTCATGATGACGTAACAAAATCTATAGTATCTTCGTAACGTGGTACAAATTCACACTAGGTTTTATGATCATACCGTAAACTGTATGGAAGAAATTTTGCTTTGTTTTGATTTCAGGCTAAAGTCTTCATTTTGAATTCACCTAACTTTAACCTTCCGGTTGACCCGGGAGAAGGGGTCAAGTGAGTTCACGTACACGAAAAGAAATGTTCATCAATTCATGGTCTATCTTATTACAGAATATAAACATCACTGATTATTTTGTTCAAGAGTTATGGGTGAAGGTAATTTGACCCTTTTCCAGCTAAAATCGCTTGTAATTTGACACCCGATGACGTCATCATGACGTCAGAGTAATATGCACAACTTCGGATGAGGGTCGTTATATATTGAAAGTTACAAGTTCATACCGCATATCGTTTAGGAGAAAACCCGCGGAGAAGTATTGTCCGGAAAAAAAGAAGAAGATTTATTGTAACAGATCCAAAGAGTGTTCGGGTTGTGTCCGACCACTCAAAACAAAAACAAGCCACATAATGTAATTACAAATCACTGTTGTTTAATTCCATCAACTTCAATGATTTTCAAAAACGAATAGGATATGGGCATCACTTTTGAAGCGTGTCCTTTTATGATCATGCCTTATAACGACAGAGGGCTTGCACACTTCTTCTTTTCATCGGAAACAAAAAAACCTGACACAGTTACTTGTACTTTTTTGACTGATAATCAAGAGTGAAATCACACGTGTAAGCGAACGATGCACACAATGTACAGACTGTGCATGAAACCGTGTACACGTGCGATTAGTGTACACAATGCAGTAATCAACGGCCGTGTCATTGATAAACAGATGCAGTCAGCATGGTGCGGGACTTTTCACTCGACACTTCTTGCAAACCGCTGAGCACGATGCCGACTTATACAGAGGAATTTTTGTGGTTTTGAGGAAATGGGACTGAAAGTAACACGCCGACATAGGCGAAATGGCGGCTTACAAAGGCCGACTTAGAAATGAAAATGTCAATGGAAATACATTACAAACAATCGGGACTTTCGTCAGATGGCCGATTTAAGCGATATGACGGTTTATACGATGTTGGTTTAGCCGGAGTTTACTGTAATTTACGAAATAAGGTTTTACATAATCATTGTATGTCAGAACTGGTATGGACTCAAACAATCCGCACATTATTGTTAAACCTTCTCTCCGCCTTTAGCAGGTTTTGCAAACGAAGAGGCTCTGAATAATATTGGACTATAATTTCCGCCGCAAGTTTTCGATCGGGGATTTAGGCGTTTTTCCAACCAATGACCTCAGCATCGGCTTTACATTTTGCTACAGAAGCCATTAACGTTCAAACCAAGATTGTGGGGACCGTAGCCAAACTATGCCCACATTAATTAATCGAAGTTCCCAAAGGTCAGAGTAGGCCCTATACAAATTAGAACGCCTTCCTGACCTGGACGTCAGGAAGGCAGACTAGTAAATAAATTGCAATATAGGCTCCAGTGATAATGATAAATGCCCTCACTTAAAAGATGGAAACCTGGCCCCTAAAAATAATAGTGCTCTTTACGCGAATAAAATGGTCACTGAATTGGCCATCAAAAGACACAGTGCTTCTCTCGCTTTAAAAAAAACACACCAATCTCTCTACATAAGTATAGGTAAAAGAAACACAAAGGCCAAGATGGACAACATATTAATAATTTGTTCCTCTTCATATAGCCTAGGTTTATAGCGACATGAACGGAACCATATAAGACGGAATTGGTGCCCTTTTTCTAAGCAAGTGCCCCTTTTGGGTGTTGCCGCCACCCCCCCCCCTGCATGGGCCAAGAACCCTCCAATAACAGAATTTGACGATGTCAAATTCGATCATTTAGACTACATGTAGGCAGAATGTTTCAGGACCTCCCATCATCACTTTGGCGATTATCTTTATACGATGCGTGCGGCGGGAAACCAGTCTACCATTGTTGCATGCCCTTCATCAACGCGAAGGGATCGTGCCGAGTGATTGTGTGGAGAAATAAACAACACCAGAGGTTTGCTTCCAAATATAGCGATTGTAAGTATTCAAAATGAACAAAACTGCAGCAGAAACGTCATAAACTCTTCTGACGTCAAAACGGCTGTTGACTTTTGAGAAGCGTTTTCGTAAGACAAAAAAAAAGACTGCAAGTGAAACTTGCGCGATCCCCCTGGCATGCTTGCAGTTTGTATATTACAGCCAGAAAGGAGAACAGAATGTACTACTCACTGTACATGTCTCCAGATTACAGCGACATAAATTGGTGGGCAGCCGTGTTAGTCAGGCAGTGTAGTGAATGCTGTGTAGCTGTAAAAGGGCCATTTTACTCACAAAACATATCTTGCACGACACTGAGAGTAACCCCGGAGGTCATGACCTGTTGCCTGAGTTTAATGACTTTACAGATACTATATATGAAAGCTAACCACAGATCAAGTTTGGTTGAGATAGGATGACTGAACTTACAGTTAACCTTACCAAAATGGAACACACTGATACAAGTGTGTATTTGCCTGCAACCGGGGACCCCCTTTTGTCACTCTTTTGTCTGTGCTAACTTTTTAGGAAGACCTCCCATCATGTTTTACACGATCGTAAATTGGGGACCTTCGAGAATTGGAGACCCTATTGTCCTCTATTGTTCAACGTCCCCTATTGAATGCAGAAACAAACACACACACACACACGTGTGTATTTGCCTGCAATCGGGGACCCCCTTTTCTCCCTCTTTTTTTTTTTTTTTTTTTAAGGAAGACCTCCCTGTGTTTTGTACACCATCGAAAAATTGAAACATTGCTTCTATTCTGCTAAGAGAATCGTTACTGTAATTACTGTAATACTTGAGATGTGCATGCAATGGCAAACAATACAAAATGTCTTCGGGTAAACTTTTTTTATCTGCTGGATTTAATATTTTACAAATTCTGCTTTTAAAAATAAAACAGATTATAAACAAGAAAAGAAACGAGATTTCGGATATTTAATGAAAGTTTTAAGGGAAGGGGTTTGTGAGTGAATGAGCAGTAATGTACAGGGCGAGTCAGAAGGATCTGGACCCAAGTTCATCACTTCTTTGCCGCAAATAGAGCATTATGAGAAAAAACTGAGTGTTTCCTATGAATGGTTATTACTTTGTTTTCCACAGGAATTTTGAGTTTTCAAATTAGTGGCTGCGATGAGGAGTTTTGCCATTTTCATTGAAGTCAGCACACGGAATTGTTTTTTCCTTTTTTAAATGTATCAAAAACTTCACGTGAGTCAGTCACCAAGACTAGGTTTTTTATTTGCTATTACAGTGCTCCACATCAGTCTGCGATTTCAGACTAAATGTCTGAATATTTCAATGAGGAGAATAATTTGTTGAACCATGGAACCGTGGTCAGTCTTTTTCAGCACGTGTTCTTTGCTTCAAAATGGTACGATGAATATACAAGAAACTTTCGCCAAATATATCCAAAATACCAGCCTATAACATATCTCATTTGCACTTGTTTTGATAATTCAAAACATATTTTTAATATTTTCTTTAATACTGGTCCAGATCAATCTGACTCACCCTCTACTAGTACGGGAAGCTTGATGTTCAATATCAGCTGTGACGTGTTTAGATTGTTCTGTATATATATCAAACTAAATAAGGGAAACTGATTAAAATGATAAATTTGTTGTCATGGCTCTACCTTTCTCTATAGAGCGCACGTACGTGCAGAAACAACTAAATGAACCCATAGACCATGCACATGCGTGACATGAGAACGTGACATGAGAACATGACATTTGTAATTCTTAAGGTTTCCCCAAATGGAAAGCACAAAGCATGCCCTTATCATTCCGTGTCAAATCACGCAATGGTTAGGTGGGGTAATTTAGGCTGAAAAAGCTGAAATTTAAAGTTTTAGCGCCATCGGAAAAACCGTTTTCGTGCAACCACCCCAATTGTTTAGCAATTTTGTTCAAAATGGGCATGGCCACCAATTTTCAAAAGACCACATCTCCATAACCTGTGGGCCAAATTTGTTGATCTTGGTTGCTTTGGAAAGATAACGTCATTTGGATTAAAAATTTACCTTCAATTTTCATGTCAGAGTAATTTGAAGTATGATGATCTTTTGACCTTTACTTTGAACTTGAATTGGACCTTGTGGATCACGTGACCTTGAGACGAACTTTGATGAAAATCGTACCCCAGCATGTTTTCTACAACATATCCAAAAATTGGGATGTAATATTTTTGTTAGGGTTCTAGCTCATGTCAAAGTTGGCATAAGTGTTGCAAAATGTGATATCCCTATACAAGAACACATTTCAGGGGGGGGAAAAATCCCTATTTAAATCCACTAGTACACTGCGTAAGGATATCACATTTTGCAACACTTAAGCCAATTTTGAGATGAGCTAGAAACCACCAAAAAATATATATATTATACACACATGTACATGTACCCCAAATTTTTCGATATTCTATAGAAAACATGGTGGGGTTTAATTTTCATCCAAGTTCATCTCAAGGTCGGGTGATCCACGAGGTGAAATTTAAGGTCAAAGTAAAGGTCAAAAGGTTATTGTACTTCAGATAACCCTAACATGAAAAACAATGGTACATTTCGATTTTTCATGATGTAACCTTTCAAAAGAAACCAAGATTAACAAATTTGGCCCCCAGTTTATGAAGATATGGTCATTTGAAAATTAGCAGCCACGCCCATTTTGACCAAAATAGCCAAACAATGGCGGGCGGTAGCACGAAAACCATTTGTCTGACGGCACTAAAACTAAAAATTTCAGCTTTTTTAGCCTAAATTACCACATAAACAAAATATGAACCAATTTGAAGGGAGTTGGGTTAAAACATTAAAAATTTTGGGGTGATTTGACACGGAATGACCCCAGATTCAATTAATTCAATTCAATTCATATTTAGTATGAGGCACATCCTGTCCCTAACTTTTACAGTATTTTATCAGAATGGTCCTAAATCCTCACATTTTAATACAATTTTCACATAAGGCTCCGTCGACATCAAACTTTTATATCAACCAACTAAAATCAATAAAAACTGATATATATCGAATATTTTTAAAAACAAGTTACCAGAATGTACTTAGTTAAAAACAAGTACATTCTTGCCAGGCACACAGGCGTGTAATGGGCTGAAGCGCAATGCAAGAAAGCCAACTTTAAAAGAAATAAGAAGAAATGTATGTACAAATCCATGATTGTGAGGACATAATTGTGGTGACCACTTCCAACTTAATACCTCACGTGATGCTGAAAGCTGGCTGTACTTGCAAGGCGTATATGCAAAAACGTCATATCACAGACGTACACTGTACTCTCAATACAAAGGTTACCATCCTCGAGCCAGACTTTTAATACACCAGTGCCAGTAGTTGATTCAGGCTTCTTCAGGGGAACAAGTATTCAGTTGTAGAGGACTTCTAACAACATCCAATCATGCCCAACTTGGGACAACTTACCTTCAGACTAAATTTGTCCTGGAGTCTCAATGAAGTCTCTCTAGTATTTGAGCCAAATAAAGGCAGGGAAACAGGCTAGGCCAAGAAGAAAACAGCCAGATTGACGGAAAAAAAATACTGAAACAACCTGGTCTCCGTTCAATATACCAAGCAATATGACATTAAATGTCAATCTCGCCAAAACTGACTGAGCTATAACATTAAATCTAGAGCTAGAGGTGACCTGATTGATACACACATTGTTGTCTTGCCTCAACTTTGTGTTGTGCTAGAGAATGACTGGGCTTGACACGAGTCACAAAATTCAGTGACTCATTTTAACCCTGCAGCACAATTTTATGAATTTAAATGAAATAACCTAACTGATTTTTTTTTCAATTTCAGGGACTTAACTGTGTTATTCTCGAAGAGGTGCTTGCCTGAAAGGGTTGGTAAGAGTGCTCACCAAAGGTCCATGTTAATGGAAAAGGGTTATGTTAATTCAAACAATGAGTGTCTGTGAGCGCAATGGTAAGAATAATTTCATAAGGTGACAGATGGAATGTTCCAATATACGAGGCGAAGCTGAGTGGAATGGAACATTCCGTCTTTCACCAATTGAAATGATTCTTTCCATCGCACAAATGTAAAACATGCGTTATTTGTTTGATACAACACCTGAACAAGTCCTGATTGGTCAGAGCCACCAAAAGTGTGACTCTACATTGGAACTTCTAGTTTTTCCGTGCGGCTGCGCCATGCATTGCGATGAATACTTCAATGACATGTGATCAAGGACCCACCAATCAGATGACAGGGATTTATTCAGGCTGTGTATAATGTAGAATAAAAGGCAGTCGTGTCCCTTCAAAGAAGATCTTCCACCACCATGTATCAAATTCAGCAATGACCCTTAAGAGTATGTCCACGAGAGGACCATGCAGACGGTGACAAGGTGGGGGTCGGCGGATTTGGTTAAAATTTGGGGGGTAGGTGGGTCATAGGTAGCCTTGAGGTTGTACAAAATATTTGGCCAATCTGACCTCCGTAGCAGAAAAAAGAGCCAAAAATGTGTTTTTATTAGTGAAAAATGGTGATTTTTATGATTTTGGGGTACAAACGTTTAAACGCTTGCTGCTCAACAGGGGAAAGCAGCAGAGAAATGAAATTTGCAGGGTCCTGAGGTTGTATCCTGACCTAAAACCAGGTACTCAAAATTTAGAAAAAAATTGCTCTTAGGAGGCAACGGCACTAAGGGAACCCCCAAAGTTGAGTCATAGAAATAGCGATCTTTAAGTCGCCGTAGCGTCATTAGTGCAGGTCTTAGAACAATGACACTCAGGTGAAAGAGAGTTCTTATCATGGTCTTTAAGTATCAAGAATAAAAATATTGTCAGCAATTTTTAGTATAAAATGGCAGGAGTCTGTTTTACCCCTATTTTTCGCTAGTAAAGGGACGGGGGAGGGGCATACAGTGCCCCCCCCCTTTCTGTATTTTCAAAAGTCGACAACCAATTTTCATGAAATTTGCTACCAAGTTTTGTATTTCCAATTTGTAAATAATGACGTCAAAAATGTTTTTAAAAATATTTAACAGAGGGCTTTTTTGCACCTTTTTGGTCAAAAAGTGTATTTTTCACATAATTTTTGTCTTTTTTGCTTGAATGTTATGAAAATTGGCATAAAATGATCAATAAAATTAAAACCTATTTTAATACTGGAGACGCCATAAGGGGTGCTATAATTCCTTAATTTATCCCATTTTTAGGGTAGGGGGGTTCACTTTAAATCAATATGGCCGCCACCTTTCAGAGTCCAGGATGGAATGTATACCCTGCCCGATTTGTGGCAGAGGGAGTCCCCACAAATGTCCCTATACTCAACACACACTTGTCTTTGTGTTAACAGAAGTATCCCCCAATAATCATCTAAAGAATTCCTGAGATTACCAGAACACAATGAAGACACAATGGGGGGGGGGGGGGGGGGGTTACACACTGCCACATATCGTGCACCAAATGTGGGAATGATGAGGCTTGGATGACAATTCTGTTATTTTTTGGCATGTTAATGTAACCCGGAAAATTAATAAACTTGGAAAATAATAAATTGAATGAGAAAAACGCTAAATGTTGGGGTACTCGCTGTCAAAAATGAGATAGACCTAGATGGGGTAGGAACAAGTAGAGAGGAATTTGAATAAATAGAAACAATGACAAACAAATTTTTAGAAAGACCAAAAAAGAATGATTTATTTTACCAACCAAAATTTGAGGAAAACCTTTCAAAAAAACAATAATTAAAAAGGATCCAAATTAACTTTTATCCAAACCTTAAACCTGTTATCCACCCCACCAAATAAGTAAAATGGTAGTACTACAGTCGACTTTTGTTATAAAGAACACTTTTACAAAGATGTCCTACTGCTGCTTATAAAGAGCAAATTCTGAGGTCTCGAATCTCTAGTTCTCTTTGTGTCTCTTTGTTTCGCTGTCCTTTTAAAGCAACATTTCTGTTTAAAGAGGTAGTTTGGGCAGTCTCACCGACCTTGCTATAACGAGAGTCAACTGTACAAACTAAATTGAACTTTAAACTTATGGAAGTTGAAAGAAGAAAACTGAACCAACACAGTATCAAAATAGAATGACACATGGAACAATCTAACGATCAAACTCGAAAAAACAATTGAATATAAATCAAGAAATTGTTTTCCTTCTTAAATTAACATTAAAAAACAAGAACAGTCACTGTCTTCCAATAACAAACCATGATAACCCTTTGTTTAAACACAAAATACGTAAAGGAAGAGAACATGGAACCACTAATGCAAAAATGTTGGTAAAAAAGGATGCAATTAAAAAAAAAATGAAGACGGGCACTACTATCAAGATCTTGACCACTTTGTGATGATTCAGCAGTTGTTTCACCGATTGTAATCTTCATGAGCCCATCTTCTTGACGTGGTGCTAAACAATGAAGAACTAAACCAAAGGCTTCCTTTGCCTTCCTTCTATAATAATGGATGGTGCTATCAGATGCTTCGTCTAATGACAGATGAAGCTGCCCATCAACAGCAGACATTCCCCCCTGAGTAAGGAAAGTGTTCAGGGATTGCAGCTGCACATTCTTTGGTCAGGGGGTTGTTGCCCAAGAAGAGTCAAGTGCACCTACATCCTGTGTAATATCTCCATCAGTTGATGAGGACTCAGATGTATGCTAGAAATAATCATGAGAAAATAAAAACAGTGAGATGCGTGCTTCATATAGGGTTGAAATACAAATTGATGTACTCAAAGAAGAGTGCTTACAATTCATCTGTGATAAATGAGATGCAATATGTCAAGGTCCATTCTTAGTTCACTCTCTAATTACCTCATGAACTGAAGTGCACTCTGTGTTGGTGGGTTGGATAGATGGTACACCTACCGGCGATGTGAAATCACTGATTGTACACTGATGCTCTTCTTGTTCCTTAGAGAGCACATCACTAGATGGTAATTGTTCCGCTGTCTGGTGCGTAACTGCTTGTTTGTGCTAAGATAGACAACCTCTACAGATACCTGAAAGTCATATGAACAGTGAGAATTAACAAAGTGTTAAGGCCGCAGCAGGCTTAATATTTTTTTAAAGTAAAAGATATAAAGCGGGGCGTATGTAGCCAACAATATTGAGCAATAGATGCCTTGAACAAAACCCATGTCATAAATCCCCCCCCCAAAAAAAAAAAAAAAAATAATAATAAATAAATAAAAATAAGAAATCTTCTTTTATTATTTTATATTGCCTGTATTTAATTGCACTTATTACTTTTTCTTTTTCTGATGTGGCTGGCTCTGGAGGATTTGTATAAAAGGGGAAACAAATCTGAAATTGTTCTTTAAGTTGTAAATGGTCAGATGAGTCACATCTCGTAAATAAAAAAAAAAACAATGTAAGTGCAAAAAAAAATATATGTGTTATTCCCCAAACTGCGCATGTTCAGTGCAGTTCCAACTTTCTTTATATAAAAAAAATAAATTCAAAATCCAGCTCCGGCTAAATATCCACCATGTGTGTCCACTGCCGAAAACCAGAGCTGTGACAACCAGTATTAATTTTTTCACACAATAATAAATTTCACTGGTCCCAAGTCAACTGCATGATAAGGGATTTAATTGATATAACCTACCCAGGAACAAAGTCAGTTGATCAGAAATGGACCATGTCATGATTAATTCATTTCAATTTTAAAAATGTATTTTTGTTTGATTTCTGTCTTCTTACCTGTTCCAACACAACAGTGATCAGGGTACCCCATCGATCAAACATCTATGATCTCACGACTAGTTGCTTTATTCACACCACGGAATGGTTTGCCTTTCCCTTTATGGAGTGGATGACAACATTTCCTTGATGATGTCCAACTCAACCCTAACTTGTATCTATGTGCTGAACGTATTGTCTTATCATGATCAGTGTATGCATCGACGTCGAACAAACCACATCGCAGGCGCAGGACTGGAGGATCAGTTTCCACTCGACATTCACATCATATGCAGCGACTTTCCACTTCTGCAAATGGCTCCGTATGTCTTTTGTGCATCGATTAAGTTGCACTGTATTTAGTTCCCGCAGATAAGAGGGATTTACACCACATTCGATGGCTTTGCAACACTTAAAATTACTAAAATCACATTGCAGCCGCACAGACGGCATGTCCATGGCTGCCATTATGACGGTAATGTAATGCGAGGGCGCCCTCTTTCGATACCGCGCGCTAACTGGGTGGGCGGCAACAGGACGTTCCCCTCCTACCGGATCAGTGCGCACCACCAAAGGTAGCCCACTCACCCACCCACCCAATAGGTGAAGTCTGCAAAATGTAGATTTTGTTACGCTCTTACAACAATTCGTGCAAAATGTCGACCAATTGCACTCGGAACTGTCTAGGGGGCTATGTAGGTTTGGTCTTGAAAATTAGGAATTTTTCAACTTTGTTGACCATGAGCAAACAAAAAGAAGAAGAGCTGACAGTTTTTTTATTTTTTATTATTGTAGTCGGGTATCTGAACTATATTTCCTCCAAGTTTGTTGACTCTCAGCCCTGCATTAATTAAGTTATGGTTAACCGCGTAAAGGACTTCATTTCGTAATAGAGCTGATACGTGTTTTTCTTACGCCTATATCTCCGCAGTGAATGCTTGCATATCAAAGATTTATATTTCATCGTTTAGAGGAGATTAAACCCTTTCTTTTGATATGTAGGTCGACCGTAAACGATTTAGTTTAAGGGTATAAACGAGGCTATAACTTTACACCAGAAACAACACAAATTTACTCCCCGGAAGTCACCCTTTTTGCTCAAAATTGTTAGGGCCCCGTACTCGGCCACCGTGTGATTATTTATCGAGCTACTCCACCGAGTGGTATCGTCTCAGGTGGGGATCAAATGGCCAAGATTTGAACTTAATTCGCTGACCCCCCACCTTGTCGATTTTTCAGGATTTTGCATGGTCTTCTCATAAACGCACACTTAAGCTTCCTTCCATAGTCAACATTTACAACAGCATGTATCACTGACAAGTAAACGCCATGCAATCGTGTATTGTGGAAGGAGAGGAAAACTGAAAACTCTCATCTCCAGTTCTTGATCTCCAGCTCGCTTCAGGTGCTGTGCATGGGCAATTAATTTCCCACTTACTTTTCCATTGTCAAACAATGTCTACTCTCAGCCAAAACTGCAGGAATTTGTGTCCAAAATTACATTTACAGATACATGTACATGTAGGAGAAATTTGACCCCTGCCTAAAAAAAAAATTACTTCATTGACAAAACCAACTAAATTTTGGAAGGAAAATACAGTTTCATGGAGAGTTGACCTATCGTGGTAGAATTGCGCAACGCAACTTTTGAAACATTGTCCAATTACATGATACATAAATCGACGCAGAACGCACAAAATCTCAGACAAACAAAACTTCCATAGGGTTGTATAAGGGGTGTGGCTACGTGCCAATGAGCTATAGGTCAATTGAGCACCAACACAAAGGAAACAGCCATTTGATGATATGGGGAAGACCATCTTTCAAGGGACAATACTATAGTGCATTCATACAAGAGTGATAGATGTAGGTATTACTCAGCCTCCCTGCTAGACTCCCCACCAGCCGCATTGGGGGCAGTTGTCCTCGATCTCAGGCCTCGTCGTGGCAGGACCGATGTGTCTTCTAGATGCTTCTCTGCCTCCGCACGGTCAATTTCCTCTTGCACATGCTCGGCATAGGCTGACTTGGAGATGTGTTGGTGGCAAAGGAAGCACAATTCAGTTGCTTCTGAGTCTTTGCTTGCTTCACTCCTGAAAAGCCAAAAATGCATGCTGATTTAACAAGCGCCAAATGATCTCGGAAGCTGCGGCCCAACTGTAGTAGACCTGTTATAGCCTATAAGTACAGTATGTGAAAGTCTGTTTTTATAATGCACAACTCAGTACTGACGTGGTTGTGACTGTCAATTGAAATACAGGATTCGTATTTGTTGAATGTCACTTGGTGCATGGAGAGTTTTATAGCTGTATGCTATGTAAATGTAGAACACCAAACACACTCAACACAAGGTGACCGAGTCAGCCAATCCAAGGGTATAGTAGCTCATCTGTAGATTTCGCTTAAGCCTAAAAGGGCCGGGCTATTTTGACCATCTCTCAGCCGGAAGGGGGGGGGGGGCGATTCCGCTCCCACCTAAGATCTCGACAATCCAGTGACAAATTTGAGGAAAATTGTTCGCTGCGCAGCAACCCGTTGTCCGATTTTTATGTTTTTGGTATCAAAAGATGTGCAAGGCTCGAGGCTAAAAAGTCATAACAGCTCGGGTCGCGAACATTTTTTTTCAAGGCTATCACGGAAAAAGTTGAGGGGGGGATTCCACCCCCCTTGGCCCTTTTAGGGTTAATAGAAAACCCAATTAAATAAACCCAATCCAATATTATTGCTTTTGTATTTACATCCATCTGGTTGCTCAGGGTCACAGAGTGACTTTATTTTAATAAAACTAATTTACTCTTTATTGGTTGTAGAAACAAGATTTATTCTCATGTGGCCTGAATCTAGTACATTGGAAGTTGGAATGTGTTTTATGTAGAGGGTAACGCAATATATTTTTATTGATTCCGGCATTGGTTAGCTAGCCAAACCATGTTTTGTTGAGCCTGTGACGTTTAAATAATTAAGCCACACCTAGTTTGTCATTGGCCAATGGGGCTTACGTAATACTTAATGTGAATTTTAAATAGGCAAGGAGAAGCCTGAGTGGACAGACTGAACTTATCATGTTAATTTATGCATAGGAATAATTTTATTTTGGGTATACAAGCGTAGGCAAATGTAAGAGAAAGCACTTGCTAAGAGAATTCTGAGTAGAGGGCAGTGGCCAGACTCGAAGATAGTGCTTGTTATTAAGACTTGGAAGCCAAAGGAGATAGGGCATAGCCAGCCTGCGGCAGAGCTAATGAGAGCTCATTTGAGTTTGAACTAATGAGAGTTCACGAATCACAAAATTCAGTCAACAGAGCTGTGAGAGTTGCAATATATTTTGCTGGAGACAACCAAACTTGTGAAGCAGTGTATAAGCCAGGAGTCCTTCAATTCCTGTAAGTTTAACTATAAATGAAATTATAAAACTTTGCTTAATTGATTCATTTTGTGGGGAACATATCACTTTAATAATTGGAGACTAATTTTTATGAGATTTTTGGAAAGATTAGACCGGGACCAGAGGACCGTGTGGACTCCGCTGGCTAAGTGGGAAAGCTACGGGCATAGCGCATTTGCTGGACGCGAGACAACAAGAGACACTTGGACACTTCCTTGCTCTATGCTGTAACTAATATTTGTGATTGTATTTAAATACTGGAAGTTGCCCCTGAATCTGAATTTAATAAGGAATATAAATCATGTGTATGATAAGTCTTGTAAATAATTATAAATATTGTAAAGAGAAGAGTGAAGGCCTAGTTTTCTCTGAGTGTCAGTACTTTTCGTTGGATGGTGACTGTAACCAAGGGTCCATTTCATGGGGTGGGCAAACCCTGGGATGTGACACTCAGGGTATACTTAAAGTGCTACGAGTGTCAAACTCTTCAGCCGTTGTACAAAGTCCTTTCTGGGAATGTGGCAGATGACAACAGCAGTAAGCCATGTGACACGTTCTCAGCCAATCAGGAGACAGATCTCATGGGAGAAGTGTCATAATAAGTACCGTTTGTCTGCACTGGAAAGCTTTTGTCTCTTTGCTGGCCGGTCTGGTGCCCTTGTTCTCTTCCTTTCACGCAACTGGAGCTTATTGTCCTCCACCAACTGCAGTAGGCTGGCGTCCAGTTGGTCAGCTGATTCTGAGCAGCTCTCACTGCTCTCTTCATCAAGCCCGTGGTCAGGGTCAGACCTAAACAGTTAATATGATCACTTTGATTGCTGGTTTTATTTACATATTGTATTGGTAGCCAAGAGGTTTTATTGGAACAACGAATAGGAAAAATCAACAGGAAAATGAACCCAGATCCTCTGATTCTGAGTCACAAATCCTGACCAAATAAAAAAGAAAAGAAAAGAAGATTGAAGGTAGCATTTATCAGGTATGCAGTGGAGATTTGTTTTCCCTCATGCATTTGGTCTGGGTGGGAAGAGGAACATGGGTGTCGCCAGGATTTTGTCTAGAGGGGGGCAAAGCACATTTTCTCCCCGAAATCCCTGTACTTTTCCAGCATATCATCTCGATTTATCATTTTTCGAGGGTGGGCAGGGAGATATGCCCCCCCCCCCACCCATTAAATTAACAGCAAAATGACTTCACACCTCTATTTTTTTCTTGTTTCCCCCCCCCCCCTCCTTTTTTGGGTGCTTTTCCTGCGGGTGGGGTGGGGGGGGGGGGGGGGACAAGTGCCCCCTCCCCCCCCCCCCCCCCTGCTCACGACGCCCATGAAGAGGAGAGGTCAATTTGAAATTGGCTTGAGCTGCAATGGGGAAGGAGGCTTTAGGGTGAAATGTGCCTGTTCGGTTCCCCTTTAATTATCACACAACCTTATCCCATTATCAACACTGACAAATAATTACTTGTTGGCAATCACATCTGATAACAAAATACAACAGACATACGCGACCCAGCAGCTCAAGGATGATTTTAAAAGAACAAACCTAGATATAAGGTAAGAATGTTCACCTACCTCTTTCTAATCACAGAGTCTTGAATGGGGTTTCTATTATGCTTTGGGGCATCTATGAGAACAAAGACAGAACCACCACAATATTTTTATATTGGCTTTTTCTTTTTCTCTTCACAATCTATCCATGTTATAAGCACTGTATAGATGGGTCATTCTATAAATTTAGGCTCCACACATTTTGCCTGTCCCCGTTACCTTGGTACTTTGTAATTTGCCATTCAAGTATCATTAAGAATGACCTTTCAGAACAGTTTTTTATTTGTTGGGTAGCAGTAGCCTTGACCAAGCCTGTAAAGCCAAGCTTTTTCCCCGAACAAACGGTCCGGCAGCTGTTTTACCCTACTTGTATGCTGCGCCACGCCCAGCCCCCTTGCTAGCTCCTCTTTGCCTGTGCCATGTCCTAGACACAAATCCACACTGTACACGGACATACAGTATAATACAGTAACCATGCCGTGGGAGTCAAGCGGAAGACAGTCTTGATGCAACGGTATACATTCAATATATTAAAGTATGTGCTTTGGTAACTAGTCTTCTCTCATTGGATAATGGCTGACAATAAAATAAATATTCATCACTACTGCACCGTATGCAGTCGAAGGTCAATAAACTTTGAACACCTTTTTGCCTCTAGAGACATTCTAGAGCCAACTTGTGCTTCAAAATTCCTCCAAAACCTTCTCATTCGTAAACCGTTTCAAAGATTACTTTGGTGCGATTTTCCAGTTTTATTTTGAAGTGTGCATTGGATCCTTTTGCAATGCACCCTTATAATAAGATTTTTATTACCCTGACAAACATGCAGTTGAATAATGTGAGTGGAGATAATAATAATTTATCAGAATTTGTCAACTTGAAAAAAACTGTTAAATTTCTGAGATTCATTCAAGAGTGCCACGTTAAAAATTAAGCAGTCGATTTTGTGCCCAATTGTTTAAGCCACCGTTTTTGAATTTAAGTCTAAATTTCATGACACTAAAATTGTTCACAAGGTTAATAGGAATCATGATGCTTCTTGGAATCAATACAAAAGTTTGCTAAAAAAACACAAACAAACATACATAAACAAATACATGTAGGCAAAAACCCACATTAAAAACCAACTCATTCTATTTTGTAGTCTGAAAAAGCAACCCATTCTGCCTTAAAGAAGAAATAGAGTTAGGAATTAGAAGGAGGTCATATTTGTTCCATAAGGCCATGCGCGTCGTAGCCATGCGCGTCGGCAAAATGAAAAAAAAAAATTCAATGTAAGATGATGTCTCAAAACTGCCAAACTCACTGGTTTGACTGGAATCCTGCTGCTGCACAATTTTAACATGTTTGTTTTTAGATGGGGTTACGATCGAGTATAAGCTTTATGTGGCCTCTCTGGACTCCCATATATTTTGCACTAAATTTAGTCGGGCACCATTTGCAGTCATCAGCCGACATTTGAAGAAAAAAAAGTAAAAAACAAACAAAAAACCCGCGTCGCCGCACCACTTTTGGGGCAAGTTCCATACCAGAAACCGAAACCTTTTTTTGGGGGCGTAAGATAAAAAAAAAACACCTTTGACTTGATTTTGTCTGGGCCTCATAATCAGTGTGATAAATTTGTAGAAGAGTTTCGTGATGACTTTATTTGTAGCTGGTCTGGTAGGTTACATAACGATACTAAAGGAACGCATAGCTACAAAAACAAACTGAGAACCTACCGGACGTTTAAAAAAAGAGTATGAAATGCAACCCTATTTATGTTTTTTGAATAATCCTCAATTCAGACATTATTTGTCTAGATTTAAAAGCTCAGCTTATAAACTGCTTGTAGAAACTGGAAGGTATACTGGTTTAGAATTTAACCAACGTATTTGTCCATACTGTCTGGAAGAGGTAGAAACAGAAATGCATTTTTTAAGTTCCTTTCCCATGTACAATTATTTGAGGAAAAAAAACATGCAAGATACCGTTCATAAAAGTAATGCAGATTTCATTATTTTATCTAGAATTATTATATTGTTTAGCCAAGTTTAGCCAAATTCATTTTTCTGTAGGCTAAGTTAAAAGATATTAATCTAATGAGTGTAAAATGAGAAGGCTCTTAGCTATTTCCTATGTCATGATTTGAACTTTAATTGTATTATTTGAACCTTTTGATGTAACCCCCCCCCCCCCCCCCCCCAGGGTAACGGTATGTAAATGCTGGGAAAAAAAGAAAACCAAACATGTTCATGTAGTCTGGTTCCCTGACCCCACTTGAGATGAAACAGAGAAATGTATAGACTTTGGGGAATAGTAAGGTCAGAGAATCAGTCTGGCAGGCTTGTACCTCTCCACAGGTGTGTAAACAATTGCAAAGAAATGCGGAACAACTGTTATGAAAAATTCGGAGCGATTTTTGAAGAAATTTTTTTTTTTTTCTCCAACGCTTGGGAAAATACACATTTTCTTGAAAATGTCAGCACACCAGGATACACGATTTTACAGCATGCTTTAGACTGCCATTCTCTTACAATTCAGTAAGGTATTTCGTGATAATTTGATCCTTTTGTTTTTTGATGTTTGCAAATGTTGTATCTTCCCTTTAATAATTGACGTACTGTACACTTTTGAAACTGTACAGGTTCTGTTTGGTTAAAGAATCGTGCATTCTCTGAAGGCATGTTGGAGTTGGCTGGTCTTAAAAATCCGGGGGCCGCTAAAGGGCCCAAGAAAAGTTTTGTATTCTAGATGCTGTGTGGTTCGTTCTAAAGCAAGTTCTGTCCACTTTAACCAATTGTTATTAGAAAAAGATGGTGGTGTATGCAGTGGCTGTCTTTTCTGCGGCATCACTTAAAAAGTCCCCCCATCCGCGTTGAATTGCCCAAGCCTAACCTGGGCCCAATTTTTGGGCTCTGCTTACCGTTAGCGAAAAATCCCTGCTTACTACGGCAGAAAATTGCGTGCTGATTGTAAGCGTATTTCACGTGTTAGCAAGGAATTTTGGCTTATGCGCATGCGTACTTCCCGTAACTAAGGATTCTGTGCTTACGGGTTAGCACAGAATTGTTCTGTTAGAGCGGTTATCACAAAATTGTGACCGTAAGCACGGAATTCTTTGGTTAGCAGAGCCAAGAAATTGGGCCCAGTGTAAATAAATATTTGAAGCCTGTCAACCAAGAGACACTACATGAGGAAACACTACACGAGGAAAGTCAACGAAAACATCATCAGAGGACTCCACTCTACACAATACCAGCACTGGCTCTGGGCAGTCCACGCAGCAGACATGGAGACCATACGAGATTCACTCATATCACTTCAAAACTTACACGTACCTTCTCGAACAATCTTGGCAGCTACCCCTCTCATAGGTCTTGACTTCGATTTATCATTTGCAGTTTGATCCCTGCAGAGTAAACACGGTTCCAAATTACAAATAAAACTCTTCGTTTTTTTAAATTTTAAAACTAACTTTTCATTTTAGAGTTGCTATAGATATTGTTGGGCCCATTCAGAGATGTTTGACATGGTTCTGTCTGCATTATGTGTGGCACCACACGCCACAGTTGTGGTAAATATTTGGGTTTAATTACGACGACTCCGGCACCAGCAGTGTAATTTGACATGTGCAAACAATGTGCAGCCGAAAAAACTGTAGCTACAATGCATCACAATAGCGTGAAGATCTTGTATGTGACTTACGGGACAATGTGGAGCTTAAGATATTTGCCTTTATATGGTTAATGCTTACAATGCAAATATACATGTACATTGTATGATGGCGGAAAACAAGTGAGGATATGTTGTGTCAAGTGGGGCAAGGGTTCAGAAAAGCCTTGAATTAGGTATTCATGTGGAAGAATTATTATTCATGAGTATAATGGAGAATATTGACCAATAGTGTGCCTATTAAATTCAAACAATGTTACATGTAACATGGACAGGCAAGCAGAATAGTATTCAGCCCCCCCCCCCCAAAAAAAACCCACCCAAACAAATATCAAATTAATGAAATAAATTTGGTAAAGTAATAACATGCTTGATGGCACCCAACCCCCAAGATGATTTATTTAAAATTTTACCATGGCGTTATTACATGTAAAAAGTCTGCAAAGTATCTATACCAAGCATTGCAAAAAAAACCCCAAGAATTAATTTTTATCCTCACATGATATTTAACTGGATCTTACTGGGTGTATAATTTCATTTCTGTTTTTCATTTCCTTAGTGCCTTTCAGTGAAATACAAGAGAGAAAACAGCCTTTCTTGAAGCACAGCACTGCACTGCAAGTTGCAGACCCCAGCTTTTGTACATAAATTACTAGAGTTGTAACGTCGGTCTTATAGGCTTATCTGGTTCAGCTTTAGGTCTAGAATCCTTTTTCGCTGATCGCTGACAACATCAAAACCAAATTGCATTATACAAGTGGGCATGTACCAGTATCTATTTAATTTTGAAAAGGAGGGCATAAATTTAGCCGGCGTTCGAATCCAAGAGCTTAATAAAAAATTGCCCAAAGCCAATGATGAAACCACGAATTGGAAAATGTGTCCGGATCCGGGATTTTATTTGGTACGTTCTAGAACCACAAAATGGGCGCATGACAAGCAGCCGCTGTACTGACTGTAATCGCAAAGTGACATTAAGCACCGTCAATACATGTATATCGATATTACTCGATTATTCAATATTGTTTTGATATCGATATCACCAATGTCATTTTTTTTATCATTCTGGAATTCGTGGTCTCCAGTATACAATGCAAAAACTCAAGAGAAACTGCCCTTTTTTGGGGCTTGGAGAAGTTCCGTTGTCTGCCGTATATTTCGTACGTTCTCTCACCTGTAATGGACGGCACTGTAGTTGATGAAACTAACTGATCGAGGAATGGCTCTGGAAAAAGGCGTGGAATTGATTTGTTTATTTTTGGTGGTTTGAAGAAGTTCCTTGTTTAATAGTAATATGTTCCCACATATTTCTTGCCGGGTATTCCCCCACCCATCAGCCGTCCTTTTATGTGCACTGTCACCATGGATATGCCAAGCAACAACATGCCAGTGGGTAGGTAAGGCCCACTTCAGTGCCCTCCCCCACTAAATTTGCTGTTGAAAGGATACTGAAGTGGTAGGTAAATTTATTAAGGTACACCATTTTCATTCTAACTTCGAACTTCCTCCTATTTGCATAAATTTAAATAAGCATTAGCCACACCAAAAACCCTTATTTCATTGATAATACCAGAAAGGTCATATGATTTTTTTCTGTTGAGGTGTTGGGCTGAAAATTGTTATTCTACGAATTTACTGTTTTTGTTATTCTCCAAGACACATTCTTCTCCAGAAATGTTTGTCAAAATGAAATCATATATGAACTTCAATTGTCAATACATGAATGCACGACCCACTGAAGATGTGCTTTTTTTGCAATTACGTCATCATGACGTCATCATGGGTCACGTGACGTCACTTCAAAAAATAATAAATTTAATCTTTGAAATTCAATATAACATCAACTGTTACAGATTTGATTTGATATTTTATGGCAGTCGATACAATATTGCAGGGTCTTCATTTTTGGTATTGAGTGCAAAATCACGTGACCCTTCCTTCCGGTACAAACCGGAAGTGCCCAATAATTTGAAATTGGCAAAAGATGTGAACTTGCTTTCAACGATGTGAATTTTTGCCTAGGCTGTACTTTACAAAAATATTTACAGATGACGTCATAAAATGTTAGAGCGCCCTCCAGCGGCATGTTTTGAAAAGTCAAACATGCATTTTGATTTGGTGTGTGTTGCAAAGCTGGCGGTAATCAATGGCCCAACACCGTGTGGTTGTTCCTACAACCTCTAGTTTTACTTTGTTGTTGCTGAGAATATTAATTGAAATGATACAAAGCCACTGATGATGGTATTTTTGCGTCGTCTTTTAATCTTATTGCTTAAAGTGAATTCCTTTCTTCAACACTGTGACTAGAAAGTGCACTGTATTGAAAACAAAATCGATACAAAAGCACAGCCAGTAGGATTTACCTGTGATGTTGAGTTCCAGCTGTGCTTGGTCCGGCTAACCCTTCATTGTTATTAGGCACGGTTGCGTTTCTATCATTGTACACATGTTGCTGGCCAAGTGCCATCCCTGCTGTAACACCTACAGTTGGCTCCCTGGGGCCCTGTGCCAAACCCAGTCTTTCATCTGTAAGATAAGATCCAAAAATGCACTTAAGCAATTAATGGACTTTTTTAAATGGACTATTTTTCATCCTGTCATTGTTCAACTCCAAGGTTGACACAAGAAACTCACAGCTTTGTGTTTGGAGGTGCATGTCAATGAATTGCTGTTTTACCTGTGACAGAGTTTTAGAGTTCCTACATGTACATGATTCTGAAGAAAGTCAGACATTGTTTTCAATATGGCAGGCAGAGGTGATTTAACAACTGCTTTGACACCATAAAAAAAAATCATACACGAACAGCACTTGTAATTGCTGTTATTAGAGAGGTTTCGCAAGCGAACGGATAGCGTGCCGGATACATGTAGGTCTTCAGTTTGTGTGGTCTTGTGACGCAACTCGTTATCTGCTTTGACGCCATAAAAAAATCATACAAAAACAATTTTCCCTTCTATTCGTTGGGAAAATAATAGCGATTTGTCGCTCTTCTGTTGACATCATCAACAATGTATGTTTTGTACAAAAAAATTGGGAGCCAAGGCTGATGTTCGATATAGCCGAATGATCGGTATAGCGGAATGTTCGGTATAGTGGTGTTCGGTATAGCGACGTTCCACTGTAGTACACAATGGAAATGAACTGTGCTTATTGAAGGAATGAGACAGTCTTTCTGATTATTCAAGTGGTCCTTAGGCCCCCCCCCCCCCCCCCCCCCCCCGCAAAAATAATTCTGCTGCTGGTTTCTCTCCTTCCCCTCTCATTCTGACAGCCCTATCCTAATTTTTTTTATGGGAAAATGAGAAAAAATACCCAATACCATCAACTTCTACCTTTTACCGTTTACTATCGGTACATGCAGACGTTGCCAAACGATTGTATACAAAAAAAATGGCCAAAAAAACCCATTCTTTACCTACCTATCCTCTTTTCGAAAGCCATGTAATCAGAGGCAGAAGTATTTTGGCCTTACAACTATCTTCTCAAAGCTTATCATTCAGACAGTATACAATTAGGTTTCTCTGCAAGCGGCATAGCCAGGGTTCTCATAAGGGGGGGGGGGGGGGGTGTCTGGGTGAGGCTTGAGGTTACAATGGAGGGGCGCCCACAACTTTCATCTGTGCTAAAAAGTAGTCAGGTTTTTTGTCACCGGAGACACGACCTCCGTAAAGTTGATTATCCGCTGGCGAAATCCGGGGGCCACCTCATTAGGCAGGCAAGATGATGTACAATACAAGGTTGTGACAACAATTAAAACCACTAATTGAGAACAATCTGTTCTCATTGACCATGGATATTGTAACGATCTAGAAAGACGATCTTGTAGCCATGTATGAGTCTAACTGAACAAGAAAAACTGATTGTCTGCAAAATCTGCAAACACAACCAAACAAGAAGTTTTGCAGTATGCGTTGCTAGGTTTGATCTATACCAAGATGTCCAGCCATTGGTATTTCATAGGCTACTCGTAAAATCTCAGCCCTGTACTGTTTCAGACTAATAACAGGCAGCTCGATGCTGCCTGTTAGGCGCAAGGAAGCTAATTCAATCACAATAACCATCTCTGCCCTCACAGGTACCTATTTACTCCTGGGTGGGGAGAAGCAATGAGTGACAAAGTGCCTTGCCCAAGGGCACACACACCATGACCCCAGGCTGGACTCGAACCCACAACCTGCAGCTTTTCCTGCAGACCACGAATCCAATGCCCTTAACCACGAGGCCACAGCACTCCACAATTTGCTGTGGAAGAGGAAGTGAAAGAAAGCTCAGGAGACATCCAGATAGGAGCTTGTGAGGAGGAATTGTGTAAAACTCAGAAGACTGATGAAACTTGGCAGGGACATGGGATAGAGTGATATCTGACAAAGATGTGACTAAGGAGAAAGTAACAAGCAACCAAGGACTTTCAGACAAAACTTTAGATTATTAGTCTGAAACAGTACAGGGCTGAGATTTTACGAGTAGCCCATGAAATACCAATGGCTGGACATCTTGGAATAGATCAAACCCAGCAACGCATACTGCAAAACTTCTTCTGGCCGGTTGTGTTTGCAGATTTTGCAGACAATCGGTTTTTCTTGCTCAGTTCGTTAAGACTCATTCATGGCTACAAGATCGTCTTTCTAGATCGTTACAATATCCATGGTCAATGAAAACAGATTGTTCTCAATTAGTGGTTTTAATTGTTGTCACAACCTTGTATTGTACATGCAACGCTTCATCTTGCCTGCCTAATGAGGTGGCCCCCGGATTTCGCCAGCGGTTATTCAATGCATGAACACATACAAACACAGACTCCCACCCACACATTTTGTGTGTTAAAGTATAGCGGTTAAAAGTATAGCGGTGAACCAGTGATAGTAAATACCGTGCCCTTCACTACATGTATCTGCCATCTGACTTTAAACTTAAAGATATACATGTAGTCCATCATTTGTAATTTGTGCATTTTGTTTGAAGCAACATAAGGGCTCAAAATGTAAAGCAGGGTGCTGAAGAACTAACCTGATGAAGTTTCAGCTCAGCTTCAGCTGTATATTCCGAGAAAAACAGCATTCTAGGATCTCCATTTCAAATCAAAAGTTGCTGAATCATGTTTTGAATTGGGCCTGAATTCAGCGTCCGAGACACGTTCTCACTGAGCCGATTGCAGCTACGCGATGTCGCGTACTGATCCGATGAATTATAGCAACCACACGCGCGTGTGCGTCGTGCCAACGCTTGCACGCGCTTCGCCGAATAAATATACGAACTACTAACGGAAATTTCCAACGGTGCGTCTTAAGACGTTGGAAAGGCCTTCTTTTGTTGATTTCTTCAAAATTACAGCATGCCAGAAAGAATAATTTCACAGGGAGTTTAGTCCCCTTGTTATCTTCCAACCAAGTATGTTTTTCAACAATAATTACGTTAGTTACTTTTTGGATAGCTGCAAATGATGGACTATAGCTTTATTAGGTTTGAGACAGTAATCCATGCAAGGCAAATTATTAACTAGGGATCCTCAAACTGAACACAATGCCAGAAAAGTATATTAAAAGTAAACCCTTATCAAACAACACTTCATCTAGACAAGTGCAGGTTGGGGGGATACATAGCCCACAAATCGACACATAGCCTAGAAATTTGGCATAGGGAGAAAAGCCAAGCCGTATGAGTTACCATGATTAGCTTAAAGAACATAGAGAACTTCTCCGTGATTTTGTTGCCTAATTTTCACCCAAAACATTTCTTTTTTGCGAGTGGCTGTATATTTCAAACCTAAACAGTCCTGAATCCTCCAATTTTAATATAATTTTGCCCACCCCCTAGGGAGTTAGGGTTAATGTCCGTGGATAGTGAAAAGCGCTAGTTATTGTTTAATATTAACCACGACAGAGGTTTTGAACAGCGCCCCAATGGAAAGATGGTGTCCAGCCCCCCCCCCCCCACCCCCCCAATTTGAAGTAACGGAGGTTGTGTCTCCGGTGACAAAAAACCTGACTACTTTTTAGCACAGATGAAAGTTGTGGACGCCCCTCCATTGTAACCTCAAGCCTCCCCCAGACCCCCCCCCCCCCTTATGAGAACCCTGGCTATGCCGCTTGCAGAGAAACCTAATTGTATACTGCCTGAATGATAAGCTTTGAGAAAGACAGTTGTAAGGCCAAAATACTTCTGCCTCTGATAACATAACTTTTGAAAATAGGATAGGTACGTAGGTAAAGAATGTTTTTTTTTTGGCCTTTTTTTTGGTACGATCATATGGAAGCATCTGCATTGATGTTTTTTTGTGTGTTTTTTTCTCATTTTCCCATAACAAAATTAGGATAGGGGCTGTCAGAATAGAGCAGGTAGAGAAACCGGCAGCGGAAATTTTTTTTTGGGGGGGGGCCTGAGGACCACTTGAATACAACTTTCAGCTCTTGACATGCTTGAAGATTGGTGGTTTTTTTTTTGGGCTCCGTATATAGAGGGTACACCCTTCACAATAAGAAAGGGAGAGTTGGGGGAGACCAATTGGATTTCCATGTTCAAATGCACTGTCGACGATGCCTGACGCTCACGCGAAGATGCTATGGCTTTTTTCACATGCTAATAATGTTTAATCAGTTTTAGAGGTCAACCTGCACTGGCCTGGATGAAGTGTTCTTTAATAAGGGTTTACTTTTGATATACTTTTCTGGCATTGTGTTCAGTTTGAGGATCCCTAGTTAATAGAGCAAGCTATTTAGTATCACCGGTTCACTGCTATACTATAAAGCACAAAAGGTGTGGGTAGGTGCGTGAGTTTAGCACTACATTCAATAGGGGACGTTGAACAATAGAGGACAATGGGGTCCCCAATTCCCGAGAGGTCCCTAATTTGGATTTGTGTACAAAACATACGGGAGGCCTTTCTAAAAAGTACAAACAAAAGAGGGACAATAGGGGGTCCCTGATTGCATCACCATCTTTCCATGGGGGCGCTGTTCAAAACCTACAACGTATGTCATGGTTAATCTTAGACAAAAACTAACCTATTCGCCTTCATGGACATTAAAATAAACAGCCACTCGCGAAAAGAAAGGTTTTTGGTGAAAAATAGGCACAAAATTGTGGAAAAAGTACTGTATGTTCTTCAAGGTAATCATGGTAACTCATACGACTTTGCTTTTCTCCCTTTGCCAAATTTCTAGGCTATGTATCCCCCAACCTGCACTTGTCTGGATGAAGTGTTGTTTGATCAGGGTTTACTTTTGATATACTTTTCTGGCATTGTGTTCAGTTTGAGGATCCCTAGTTAATAATTTGCCTTGCAAGGATTACTGACTCAAACCTATTAAGTTTAAAGTCAGATGGCACATCACTGGTTCACCGCTATACTACCGGTATAATATAATATAATATATGGCGAGAACGCCCTCGTACCACACTTCCAATCATCCTCGACAACAACCTGAAGACAGTGGGCAAGCGCCTACACAATGCCGCCAACCTGTAGCAACCTTGAAAACTTTACTACACGAGAACAAAGAAATGTCTCCACAAGGATACAAATTTCAGTGTGTCGGTTTGTATGTGTTCATGCATTGATTACCCACTGGCGAAATCCGCGGGCCACCTCATTAGGCAGGCAAGATGAAGCCTGGTATGTACATGTACAACACAAGGTTATGACAACAATTAAAACCCCGAATGCATCACCATCTTTCCCGCCCCCATAAACAGTTTGCGTCTCCCCCCCCCCACCCCACCTAGAAATTTGGCATCTGGAGAAAAGCAAAGCCATATGAGTTACCATGATTAGCTTGAAGAACATAGAGTACTTTTTCCGCAATTTTGTGCCTATGTTTCACCAAAAACCTTTCTTTTCGCGAGTGGCTGTTGATTTTAATGTCCATGGAAAGCGAATAGGTTAGTTATTGTCTAAGATTAACCATAACATAGCTTTTGAACAGCACCCCAATGGAAATGCGCCCCAAGTCAATCACAAGTCATATATTCTCAAGTCAAGTCTCCAACACCTAGGCCACTCTCGGTCTTCCACCTTCACTTTCAAGATAAGACAGAACCCAAAAAATGTACATGCACAAAAAAAACCCTAAAACTTACCTTCTTGCTGAGGTGAAGTTGGTCCGTTGCACCCAGAAGCATGTGCCTCAATTTGGTCGATGTGATATGTGACGCTGCACAATGGACACTCCACACCAATCTGAAAAACATACAAACTCAGTCCAGTTATTCTAGTTTGCATTAATACGATGCTTCCACGCTTGAGCACGTATTACATGGATCTCTAATTCAAGCTGCACTGGTATTTTGTACAGCTGAACACATCAACAAAGTGAGCTTTGGATGGTTGAAGTGTCTGTTAATCATTTTTATGATATCAAGATCCTCAAGCAGAGATGCCACAGGGTCTGCTTGAAAAAAACGGAACTGGGTCTGCTTGAAAAAAAACGGAACGGCTGCTTGAAAAAACCGGATTTTTTTGTGTGTGAAAAAGCCACTCCGTGTCCGACACAAAGTCCCCGTTGTCATCTTTTATCTTGTAGCCAAGCCAAGTTCTGTTTATTTTTTAATTTTGCTTCTATGGCCTTTAAAGCTGTCGGTTTGTTCAATCACTTTGACTTTTTCCATATTCCTAATATTTATTCTGCCTACCCGAATTTCCAACGTAATTTTCGACACGAAACATGCACGATTCCACAACACTGCTGTCGGTGTACACGATCCTTGCACTACGCGATGCGCTCGACGAAAACATGGTTGGTACCCGCATTTTTTGTATTCACATATCACTGCGAACGGAAACCACCGATAGCTGAAATGATAGACTTTGTTTTCAGGCTGAATGCTACGTGTGCTTAGCACACAACACGCCCGCACGCGGTGAAGCACGCGCGAGGCGCCGTTGTATACTGCGTGCAATTAAGTACGTTGGCCGGTTGTATCGCATGCAGGCTCGACAACAACATACACAAAGACTGTTTTTAAGACTACATGTACTTCAACGAACAACGTTGTGCCATGCGTGCGCCTAAATGTACTAAATGAGGTAAAAAATCAACGCATTTCCACAGTTTTTCTTCTCTTTTTCTGGTTAATTTGACGGCCGGAAAAACCGGAATTTTGAGAGATTTTTTTTAAAAACCGGAATTCCGGTTAAAACCGGAAAAGTGGCATCTCTGCTCAAGAACTATTTGGCCCCATCCTCGCCACAAAAAGATGCCTCTTAGAACCATGCCTGATTACTTTGAGTCATGTCTAAAAGACCTAAATGTACATGTACAAGTAGCTTTGGGATCACGCTAATGACGACAGACAACGCCATTTTAAAATCAAGCAGATACACCAACAGATCTTTTTTCCCGTTTACACACAACCTATGATTGCCATATTATATTGTTCATGTAGGCCATTACTTTTCATCAATTTCAAACATGGCTGACAACAGCTTTTGCCAGGGAAGTTTCTGCATTAATTATTGGTAACGTGTTGATCTTCGGAGGTATTTTTTTTTAGAATGCCTATTTTTAGGTGTAGACGATTTGTTTTGTAAAATGATTAAAACAATTTGCCACCAGTGGTTGGCAAAAACACTACGCCTGTTACATACAACATGTACCACAGAAAAGAAGTTCTGCTGCATTTCACCCCAAAGTGACACTAGTAAAATGTTGTTCTGTAGATGATCCTGAAAGCTTTTGAAGTGCTGAAATGCTTAATTATGGGGAAAAGTTCTTCAAAAGTGCCATCAGTACAAAACTACAATGTGGACAGAAAATGAATTGCTTGTATAGTAAAGAAACCACAGTGATTCAGGTATCACAAATGTACTGCATTAAAGAATATCACATACATAAACAAGATTTCATGGAATACCAAAAATGCAAACAGATTCTTTAGCACTTCAACAAAAAACCTCTTGAGTTATGAGGAGTAAAGGCTTACCATTGAGGAATGGTGAGTTTCTCCTACAGCATCATCCTCTCTGTCCTCATCTGTTATGATACCCTCTTCTTCCTCCAGGCCATAGTCACCTTCTTCGTGTCTGTCTCCTTGGTGAGGAGATACTTCTTCATTTGCAGCATCCATGGCTTCTCTCATCTCCATCGCTGGAATCTCATCCTGCTCCTCCTCCCATTCAGCTCTCACTGTTGCATCTGCATCATCTCCACTATGGACGTTCTCCTCTACCTCTCCTTGGCTCCGTTCTGCGTCCTCCTGATTTTCAAAGTCCTTCAGTTCCTCATCATAATCTTTGTCATCATCTCCTTTTGGGCCGTTTCCTGAGCCATCCCAACCTTCGTCTGGTTCAGACTGCCTGGTATCCCTACAGCTGTTGTACTGCGAGTCCCGGTCTGTGGGACTTTCGCAATCTGTAATTTCTTCCTCGTCGTCAGTGGCACGTCTGTTATTGATCAAGGATGACTGTTTGTTCACAGATGGAGGTGACCGTCTCTTGTGCATGCTGTCCTGCAAACCGTTCGCTATTTTGTTGTGATTTTCCAGTCCTTGCCCTACATTAAGCCTGATATTAGTGGAAATGTCTTTTGTTTGTGGACTTTGTTCTTCCAATCTGTCAGCTCCAGGATGCTCCATAGACTTTTGGTTGCGTGCCTCCTGTGACAGATTATCAAGATCAACAACATACTCTCCTCCCTCAGTTTTTTCCTCAAATCTTTTTGGTCTCACTAATGCAGGCTCTGATAGATAAAACTGGTATCTGAGCTCCTCAAATGATAAACTCTGGGTACTGTCACTTTGCTGAGGCAGCAAATAGTTCTGGGAAGCATCCAAGGGACCTACGGTAGGTGGCGATGAATCTCTGAGGCTACTCACTTCATCCTTTTCTCCTTGCTGAAAAGAAACAAGAGGCCTTACCTCATAATGTCTGTCTTGGGTTGGTTCAACACTTTTGGTTTGTGAATTGTCCTTTTGAAGGCAGGTTTTAAAACTTTCAGCACGAGACTGAAGTTTGGGAGTGCTTAAGGTAAGTATCTCTTCATCAAAGCTATCTTCCTCACAACTGTTTTCACTTTTTTCATTAGTTCTGTGACTGGAATCAATACGAGGGCTTGTCACAGGAGATCTAGAACTTTGGTGGCTGCTGGTGACTGCATTCTTTCCACTATCAGTTTCGTTATTGGAGGATGCTCCAAAGATATCTGTGAGGCTACTCTGACTATCCGCATGTGCATGAGGTGACTTCTTGCTGTCATCCTGATTATTGATTCCTTGCGAAGAAAGAGTTTCTCTAACAATTGGCTGACTCAAATCAGAATCTTTGTTCATGCAACCATCACCAGGCGCCGTAGTAAAATCCTGAGTTTCTATTTGATCTTCCACCAATGTTGGTGAGAGCGTTTCATCAGGCCTCTCCTCCAGAAAGCAACGCCCATCCTGCATCAGCATCTCCACTACATCTTTGGCAGCCTGCCTGGGTCGTCTTTGTGTCGATGCTTTGCGGCGACCTGCTGGGATGAAATCCTCAAAATCAGAGTCTGCGTCATCCTCAGCATCAACAGCCAATTTCTTCTTCCGCCTCTGAAGTTTGCCCTTCGAAGGTGCTTCAGCTTCTGTCCCAGCTTCTGATGCCTTACCATCCTCGTCGCTGTCACTGAGTGCATAGAATGTACAGGCCCTGCTGCCGCGCTTTCGTTGCACCAGGGTATCACTGTAACAGTTGCCAGTAACAATGGGATTGCCCCAGCAAACTCGAGTCAGCACCTTCGCCTGGGCACGGCGGAGTTGAAAGCAGTAGGCTTGGATGAGTTGGTAGATGACTCTGGTGTAGGAGCGCTTGCCGACATTATGCGGGGCATAAAAAGGGTGCTTCAGACAATGGGGCTGTTAGACAAGGGAAAAGTAAGTCAGAGTGATAAATGCCGACGGGGAAAAAGTGCAAAAAAGGAGAAATTTGGCAAATACAAGGTTTTTTTTAATACAACTATCAGTACACCATAATTCCCATTTCCTACACAACTCATAACTCTTAACATTTCACAAGGTTCAATTTATCTTTAAATAAAAAGACAATAATTCCAAGTTCTGGCATTTATTTTGTGCCTTCCACTCTGCAAAACTTTAAAGCTATAGTCCATCATTTGTAATTAGTGCATTTTGTTCGTTTGAAGCAACAAAAGTGTTCAAAATCTAATGAAGGATACTGAGCAACTAACCTGATGAAGTTTCAGCTAAGCTTCAGCTGTACATTTCGAGAAAAGCAGCATTCTAAGATCTCAATTTCAAATCAAAAGTTACTGAATCATGTTTTGAATTGTTTTGAATTGCAGCTATACGCGGCATCGCGCACTGATCCGACGAATTATAACAACCGCGCGCGCGTGTGCGTCGTTCCAATACTTGTGCGCGCTGCGCTGAATAACAAAACGAACTACTGATTTAAATTTTCCTACGGTGCTTCTTAAGAATCACCGTTGGAAATGCCTTCTTTCGTTGATTACTTCAAAATGACAGCTTCCCAGAAAGAATAATTTCACAGGGAGTTTAGTTCCCGTACTATCTTTCAACCAAGTTTGTTTTTCAACAGTAATTACGCCAGTTACTTTTCGGATGGCTGCAAATGATGGACTATAGCTTTAATCAAATGCTTGATTTTGCCGTTGGGATACCATGCATACTTGTACTGAGGCTGTTATTATGAATAATAAGTACCACAATGCTTTTGTTATTTTCCTTTAGTATTCTGAGATTAACCATAACTTCCTGGCATGATTTGCTAGAAACCATACCCAGCCTGGCAAATTCCAACACCATATGGAACACTGCACACACATATTTCTGACTTTGGTTCTGGAGGTGTGCCAACCCAATGTAAAAGACTGTCAGTTTAGGGGTACTGTACCCATCCTGACAGATTCCAACAAAACATGCCGTTGGGGATTGATGGGTTGAGTTCTGCTAGGGTTTTAATGAGCATATTGAAAGCTATGGAATGTTAGATCTGACTTGAAAAGCACAAAACATGTAAGACCTGAATCAAATCAAGTTTGTCGGGCACAATTATTGATTTCAGAGCTTTCTTCCCTTCCAAATGTTGTTCAAGTACTTGTAGACAAAGATAAACAATTCTGGTCAGCAATAGTTTCTTCGATATTTGAAATCAATTTAGTTTTTACAAATGGTAGCTCACCTTTCTGAGAAGACGTGTGAGGGAGTTCATCAAAATAAGCATGTGGAGGGAAAAGAATATAAAATGGTTTAAACATTTTATTTTGCATTCATAAATACCTAAGACAGTTTACCCTTCCTATTGGTTGAGAGCCAGTCACGTGGCCGGTTTTAAACAGATGATAAAGACCAGCTGGTAAGTCTTAAACAACTTTTCCAGTGTCACATGAAATTTGGACTCCTATGAAATCTGCTGCCTTTTAGTTACCATCTTATTGGTTGAACCTCCATAATGCTCACATAGGCATGCCCAATACTACCAGAGAGTCAGTATATCAGACTCCTAAATTCACAATACATCGGCACAGTTGCGTTCCGCACGACGCGCAGTCTGCACGACGCGAGTGCCAATCTCCATATAAGGAGTTGTTTACGACATGGACATATATAGCTAGAGGGGTGTTTAAAAAAACATGAAGTAAAATTTATAATTTTTGATTTGTTTTGACCTTTGGACCGAACAGTTTTGATTTTTGGGCCGAAAAGAATTATGAATGGGAATAAATATGTGCAAAGCCGGTATTCAACACTCTGTTTAAGACTGGTTGGAGTCTGGATGGTGATAATTACCCTCGCCATCAGCTCGGGTAATTATCAGCATCCAGACTCCAACCGGTCTTAAACAGAGTGTTTAAAACTGGCCAAGCACACACTTATTCCCTTATTAATTTGACAGTGGACATTCTCCGAGTGCAGTGTGCTATGCAGTGAGATGGCTATCCATTCAGCGCCATTTTGTATGGGCTGCCACAAGAGCATAAATTAAGCCGTGGTTGGCAACAGATTTTGTCAAAAATTGAATATTAACAACCTCATTATGTGAGACAGTGGCATTTTCATTAAGTCTTTAGAAGTGTTTGTTAGATATTTTGTATTTTCAACAATCTAATGAAATCTTTGGAATTAACTATTCTTTATTATTACAAATTTGACATTCCATATTTTGTAAACCTGTGGTTGACAAAATGTGCCAACCATAGGGCAGCAAGGAAAGGTCCATAGACAAAGTGATTGGTGGGGGACTTTCCTGTAAGGGTACGTAAAGGGGAGTAAAAATGATTCTATGCTTATAATCAGCTTGGCAGTCAGCATGCAGTGCTAGCGTGGCACATAGTTTGCAACATGAGGCGTCATTCTCTCCAGCTTGGGAGAGTGGGAGAGGAACTCCTCAACTATTTCCAGTCAAACAGCACGGTTGAATTGCCACCCTGACGTATGCCTGCTGAGACCTGTTAATTGCAATGACCTCACCTGGTATCAACCAGCTTGTAGACCTTACGAGGTTTATGCATCGGGCTTAACTGCTGGTACTCTTCCAAATCCTCTTGACCGGACATTGCTTCTCCTTCATTCACTACATCAATCTCCTCATCTTCTTCTTCTTCCTCAGTCTCATCCAGGTCTGGAGGGGTTGGTACCTTGCGTACCTTGGCTGGCTGCTCTTGCCGGGGGGAATCCACCTCCTCTTCCATGTGGCGTTTGGGACGCCGTAGACGTTTTCTCCGAGAATCCTGTGACGGTTGACTTGAGGTGATTCTGCAAGGGGGAATAAATAATAATAATTATGCTTATATAGCGCTTTCCATCGTATCAACGATCTCAAAGCGCTTTACAATTATTCCCCCGTTCATCAGGCCATGGGACCACGCGGCAGCCGATATCAGCGCTCAATCGGTCCTCGACCCTTACAGGTACCCATTTATACTCCTGGGTGGAGAGAGGCAATTGTAGTTAAGTGTCTTGCCCAAGGGCACAAACACCATGTTCCTGGCAAGGTTCGAACCCATGCACTTTCATACATGAGTCAAACACCGTAACCACTTGATCATGGCGTTCTACAAATGTAATGTAAATAAGACAGCGTCAAACAGGAGCGATTTTATCTGCGGCTATTGGAAATTTACTTTGGTCGAGGAAGCCGTAGCCACAAAATTCTGAAGCAGCCCGAGTCAGATAAAAGCATGACATTTTTAATTTCTTGTCACATACAAGTAATGTACACATTTGTTACATACAGTATGTGTGCTTATGATGCATTCCCATGATTCATCAAGGGAACATTGGCCACTTAGGAACAAAACTTGACTGCAATGCCGACTACTTCAATTCACTGAAATACGTACGTCTTGATGCAACCACCTTTAGTTAAGTCAGTGTCTGAAACATTCACACTTTAGCTGTCAAAGTCTTTCTGACGCAAGAAATTTTAAGGGGGGAGGTCAGGAAATCTCTACCAAAAAAAGAAAATATTTTTTTTTTTTTTAAAGCGACACGCATCATACATAGCAGAGTTTTTGGCTCCTTTTCAACAGTGTACATCGTTAATTTTACTTATTTGCATATTAAACTACAGAGGCTCATTTTTCTATTTACACCTTTTTTTAAAAGGAAGGGTAGATCAATTGTAATTTGTGCATTTTTTTTTCTAGAAGCAACAAAAGTACTCAAAATCTAAAGAAGGGTGCTTAACAACTAACCTGAGGAAGTTTTAGCTCTGTGAATACTGTACATTCCAAGAAAGACAATATTCTAGGATCTCGTTTTCAATTTGTGCCTGTGTGCATCGTGCCAGACAGAATAATTTCACAGGGAGTTTGATGCGTGCGTGTGTGCATCGTGTCAGACAGAATAATTTCACAGGGAGTTTGATGCTATTACTACATGTATCTTTAAATCAAGTAAACTGTTCAACAATAATTTTGCCAGTTAGTTTTTAGAACTCTACCTTGAAGGGATGGAGAATAACATAATGAGAGTACTGGCAGTTCAGTAATGTTGATTACCAGAAAGCTTTGCAAATCCCTAAAATTGAAAACAGTAAGCATACTTACGTGTGAGAAGCACTTTGATATTGACTGTTTTCACCTCTATGGCTTCCATTCTGGCCTCTATGGCTTCCATTCTGGCCTCCCTGGCTTCTATTCTGGCCTCCCTGGCAAAATAATGATGTTGGTCAAGCATAAGAGCAAATTTGCATACAAACAAATCTGAAACAACAGCTTAATGAGGTTCCAATTACGCAATAACCTAGATCATGATTTTAGTTTGCTCAATGGCTCTCTGCTAAGCACAGTGGCGTACCCAGGGGGGGGGGGGGCCTCGAGCCCCCCCCAAGAGGTTGTTAAATTTTGGGTTTTTTTTGTCCCACAATTTGACCTTCGTGATATGTATGTTCCCTATTTTTGAGTAGTATAATAGGGGTGTAACTGGCGGCACCAATGTCAAATGCCCCCAAAACCCCCCAAAATTTCTACGGCCAAAAATATTGGGCAAGATTTTGAAAAAAATTTAACTTCTAAAAAATTTAAAAAAAACCAAATCCTGGGTGCACCACTGGCTTAGCAGCCTGCCTAAAATGAAAGATAAAAGAGCATTTTATAAGGACATAGAAAAAAAAAACATGCTGATTTTTCTTGATTTACCCATCACCTGGGACAGATGTCATAAAGGTGCCAAGCTCAGAAATGTTCATATAAACTATATATATGTACACTGCACATGTGCAATAACAAATTACCAATATGGATTTAGAGCCGTCCGGTTTCTTTTCAATTACAACTGGTTAGATGCATATGGAGATTCAACAACACCTAGTTTTAACAATGGATCAAGTTCACCTTCAATTGTTTCCTGCACTGACTATGCTCCTGGATACACTTCTCAACAAACTGGGTCAGCACTAGTCAACTGCACATTATGTTCAATTAAAAGTTGATAGATCGGGACATCGGGTACATCAGCGCAATCTTGCCACAGATCAATGATTTCACATTTATTGACCTCTTTTCTGCTATGTAAATCCTGCATCATATTTCTTTTGAGTTATTCCTTGATTTTTAGTCTGTGTGACAGGTACTTCCTTGAAATCTGTGTCCTCCTCCATTACTTATACACTCCTTAGAGTAAGAAGTGCTGCAGCCGAACCGCCGAACCAAACTAAAAATAGCTGAACTTGGCCTTCTGAACCGAACCAAGCCAAACCCGAACCGAACCCAAATGTCAGTTCGGAAGAGAGTTCGGCAAGTATTTGTTGATAGCGCTAGGAATGCTAATGCTTGCAATGAAAGGGCAAAATTAAAGCGCACAGATGATTGACTTTATCATGTTGACAGGTCACCGCACATTTGCAGTGTTCTAGCAAGGCATACAATAGGATATTGGGCAAATACGCTTTGAAAAAAATCGTACGCACCTTGCGATTTTCTCAATGAAAAGGGAGCGTGCTCTTTGCATGTAATTCACCCAGCGTGGTCAGTATCTGGCCCTGCCGGGCCGTGTTCCAGCGTGACGTAGTATGTTTGGACCAAACCAATTGGGGTGAAGCGTGTGCTTTCCTCGGCACAATATACCAGCGTTTTCAGTTTCTTTTCACCATGTCAAAATTACAAAAAATACTTTTTATGGGGTCTGAACACTTTCCCATGTTCAGAATAAGTTCTTAATTTTCGCAATATGTTTTTTTTCGCAAAGACTGTACACGAAAAATGATGTAATCTCTCTAAAGAGGGTGAAACACCCCTTAACAAAATTAATGGATCCGTCCACAGCATGAGAATTCCCTGAAGTCACGAATCGAAAAGTTATTATTTTTTTTACAGCAGCTACTTGTCAGCTTGTTGCCAAAAATATATTTATGATTTCATAAATTTGGCACAATAAAAGGAGGCTGTTTGTTCTTAGAACAAAACTTATCAGCAAATAGTGCCACGAAGGAAGTTTTTAGTGCCCATCAGGACATGCTCAGACAGGACAGAACTCGGGAAAACTGGTCGGGAAAACTGTCAGCACGTGTGGGAAAATTTTTCATCATAGTTCGCTGGGCCGGATTGGGCCGTGATAGGTAACATGGTAGCAATTTACAATGGTCATTTCTCAACGTCATCAAGTCAAATTATAAAGGTATTTTGTTTACACAACAAAAATAAAGATTCCTCCTTCAACGTGTGTTGTATAGCATGTGGAAATTGTGATGATTATTTCTGTCAGACGTGCGCGGTATACACAAGAGTTTGTTCGAACTGGGGAACAGCTTATATGCTTTTCATTGTAGCCCTATACATTGTACCATGGACATGTACATTATGTATGCACTTCCGGAGCCGAACTGAACCGGAGTTCGGAGAAAAAAAATTGAACCGAAACAAAACCGAACCGAACAGGACTTTGAGGATCAGTTGCAGCACTACCTTAGAGTTGGCCTCTTTTCTTCTTTTCTTATATGGGTCATTCCACCGGGTTGGGGTACAAAGTGTGACATATGACCATATTAAGAAAAGCATGAATGCCTTGCTAGCAGTTGCTCTACATAATATTTGTTGTTGGGTGTTTCACTACTGCAGAAAGTTTGAAATCATTTCAATATATTTTGTCAAAAATATGAGCAAAAAATGTCATTTTGGATGTAACATTGACACCGTGTCAGTGTAACGTCCAAATATGACATCTGTACCTGTTTTTTAATTTCTGCGAAACCTTACCCAAATTCACTTAGCGTACTTCTGTACATGCAACACAATAAGAAAAGCTTTTGTTATGGTAGTCAGGTATCAAATGGAGCAGAAATGATAGCTTGGTTGTGTGGACGTAACATTTACACGGCTGCACGGTGTAAAACCCAAATATCACACTTCCATTGAGTGATTTTTACACAATTACATCCACACTTGAGGTATTGTTTCTGCTATATTTGAACCCTGACTATACCAAAACATTGCCACGGTGTCAATGTCACATCCGAATTAATACATTTTTGCTCATATTTTTGTCAAAGTACTTTCAAATGATTTCAAACTTTTTCAAATATTGAAACACTCTAAGACAAATATTATGTTGAGCAATTGTTTAGAATGCATTGATACTTTTAATAATATAACCAAATATATGGATGTAACATGCACTGCTTCCCAACCCGGTGGAATGACCCATATGGACAATGTTTGTATTTTTTTAATCCAGCATAGTTCTCAAAAAGGGTTCGTTTTTGTTAGCACTGTGTAAAGGGTCGAGAATACAAAGCTTAAGTATTTTAATATAAAGAAGTATTTGGAGCTTGTAACATTCAGTTTGTTCAAATCAATTACTTTTCGATGGAACTATTTCTCCTATCAAGAGAAACAATTTGGTCGAGTCAGGAAATGAGATCTTGTGTCATAATGGAATGCTCAAAATAAATTTCACAAGAGGTTTTGAAGTTTCAGAATATCTAATGTACCGTTTCAGAACTGTTGTCCATAGGCTGTGTTCCTCTATCACAATTTGCCACCCCCGCTGATGGAGATGAATCCTCCCAGTTTGCACTTCCTATTACATCCTGCCATTCCGTGCAATTGTCTGTTCTGGTTTGCACCACTTTTTCAGGGGATGTTCCCTCCTCACAGTCGGTGCTTACGACCGATGATGATGATGATAGGGATTCAGTTGTGTTGTTCTGTGTACAACAACAAAAAATATTGTTTACTGTGTCGAGAAAGATTCCTTGGTCGAGGCTGCAACACCTTTCAGGATTTACCCTACAATGTCCAAGGCATAATAGCATGAATTTCTTGGACAAATCAAAAGATGAGCTTCTCAATAATAATGTCAGTACACGACATTTGTTAATTGAAAGAGTAATGCACACTTTTTGAGGTTAGCCTTCTCGGGCTTCAATGTACAATTGTTTGCTCTCGTAGAATGGGGGAGGCATAAATAGCTACTCGTTCAATGTATGGTTACTACATGTAGGCTTCTTTATATTTCTCAGGTAATCTGTGTCAATACAAAACTGATCCAACCCTACCACTTATCACATGTTTTCCACAGAAGTAACCTTGTCTTAATCTACTCCCAGATTTATTCTAAGTTTTTTAATAAATTTTCCTTCATTATCGAAGAAGCCCCAGAGTTGCCTCAGTCATATTAGCCAGAATAAATAAATTCATGTGCGATATGAAATGAGTTGTTTTCCTAAAGCATGTAAAGAGGTTGACCACAATGCATGCATTATCAACCTGCATTAAAACAAGGCTAATGTGAGGGTCTTCCCACTTAAGTTCCTTTAATTGCTGTGTCAGCCCAAGATTAATGACATGGACATGTGCTTCAAAATCATGTTTTCTTTGCCACAACTGTCAATGTCACAACATCAACCAAAAATACTTCAATACTTAAATGTACACATGTTTTACAATCACATCTTTACCCCCCCCAAAAAAAACATTTGTGAGCGTTGAAGTATTAGATGGGTTGGGGGGGGGGGGGATCGAACACAATCCACCTCATATTTCTTAATGAACCATGGAACTAACATTTTTAAAAATAATTTCAACAATAAACTAAAACTGCATGTATTTCTAATCCAAAAAAAGAAGAAGAAGCTGTACCAATTTCTTTTGCCTGGCATGCAATTGAGAATATTATAAACAGAAACTCCAAGGCGAGGTGACCAAGACTTTCTTCAATATTCACTGGCATACCGGAGAATCAATGTACAGAACAAGGAAAACAGTTTATCTGCAGAAATGTTGTTAAACATAATTGTTAAACGAATGCGCTTAAAATTGGGTTCAAGAACTTGCCTCCAAAAACTCCTCCTGAGGAGGAACATCTGCAGCCTCAGCCCTGCTGGAAAAGGATTTCCTCAAGGGTTGTGGAGATTGGCTATCTCTACAAGGCTCTTGAGGATCCGGGGGAAGCGCGCTGCCCCATTCCTCTCGGGACTCAGAGCACTGTTGCTCTGCCTCCATCTCAAGTTTGCTGAGCTCAATGGCTCGCTGGGGAAAAAAGGACACCCATTAACCCTAACCCACCTCACTCCTCCAAAATCCTCCTGGCGGTTTTGGAGGATTCTAGAGGATTGAGGATGAATGGTGATTGAATCAAATGAGGATTCTGGAGGATTGAGGATGAATGGTGATTGAAGCACATGAGGATTTTGGAGGATTGAGGATGAATGGTGATTGAAGCACAAGAGGATTTTGGAGGATTGAGGATGAATGCATTTTGAGGCAGGACTGTCTGATAATTTTGAAGGATTTGGCGTTGGTTAACCTTCATTTAAACACGAGTGCAAAGTTTTGGGATGAGGAGGATTTTGGAGGATTGAGGATGAATGCATTTTGAGGCAGGACTGTCTGACAATTTTGAAAAATTTAGGCGGAGTTGCAAAATTTTGGAAAATTTTGGAGGATTTTGGAGGATTGAGGATGGTTGTAAGCAACAAGGGCCTAGGGGGTTAGGGTTAACCCTACATACATGTATGTACCGGTAACTCCCTAGCATAATTTACTAGGAACCATGGTTACACCTCTATGTTCCGACACCCCTATGTTCCGACTGCACATATTCCTATTCCTAACCCTAACCCTAACCCTAACCGGGAGTAACACAATCTAGGTTGTCGGAACATAGGGATGTCGGAACATAGAGCAGTCATCGGAACCATACCCATCCTGGCAAATTCCAACACCATATGAGAAACTGCACGCACATATTTTTGACTTTGATTCTGGAGATGTGCCCAACCCAATGTAAAAGACTGTAAGTTTAAAGGTACCGTACCCATCCTGACAGATTCCAACAAAACATGACGTTGGGGGTTGATGGGTTGGGGGAGGTTAGGGTTAAACTTAAAGATGAGCAAAAATACAGATACAATGTACATACATGTATGTCAAACAAGTATTCGCATGGAGTCCACATTGTTTCCTGATTGACCCCCTGACCCCAATTTCAACTACAGGTCAATAGTGATCATGGGCCACGACCTTGACCTTCAGCTTGTAAAGTTTGACCTTTGTCCCTGAAGCTATCAATACACAAACTTGCTGATCTACAAATCCACAGTATTTTTACGAAGTGACAAAAATCTCTTTATCTGGCAAGCGTCATCATAAGATAATCGCATTTAATTTAACTATTTTTTTTTCAAAATGCATTTTTGCACAGTTTGCAAGCTACATTTGTGTACAGATTTGGGAAACGTTTGCCTTGTCCGACATGCTTTGTTCTTTGCTAATTCATAGTTGTTTGTAAAAACATCTCTCTTAATTAAACAGTAATTTATTAATAAAACTTTTTTACACTTTCTTGAAAACATCAATACGAGGAAGATTTTAATATTTTCCCCATTATTTTGTACACATGTTTTGTCACTTGTGGGAACATATAAAGTGTATTGTTACTTGAGAAACTGTTAAGCCGTGTCCGCACTGGACTTTTTTTTTGGAAGGTTTTACCGAGACGATGGTAAAATGAGAAATGGTCAAATGTGACCACTGTCCGCACTTGGACTTTCGACACGGGAAAATTTACCCAGACCGCGTGGGAGAAGTAACCGAGCTGTCACAGTGTCAGTATAATGACTCACCGTACACCGAAAACAAATTGCCGATCACATTTTCAGCCGCCGATACGCACAGTAATATTACACACGCCATTTGCATGCACAACATAATCGTTTACACGATATTATTTCATCTTGACACGCTAAATCTTGACGAAAAGGCCTATAATTCTGACGCATTTGTAATGCACGTCGTCGAAGCCATGCCGCTGTACGATGTTCAGTGCGGCAGCAGTGCCATCGGTATTCGTTGGTTCCCATCGCATGCTTACAGAATCGAAGCTATGATGTGGGCCAGGAATCAGTGACTACTACGGCCTACGTACGTACGGTACCGGACCATGATGTTCCGTGCATGACTACAGTAGCGTATCAGGACGAATTTGGATCGTAGAAAATAAAATACATCGGTGGAGAAAGAGAATTTCCGCAAATTAATTCGCAGAACGTGATCTCTCTTCTCTGTGTATGTATTTGTCCGTTGAAATATATATTTTAACGAGATTTTACCGCTCGGACTTGATGATACACCGAAGCGTGTTTCTACAAAATGTTCGGCCACTGCACGTGCAGGTTCGTGCGGTCTCTGTATGCATAACAGGGCGCTCGGGCCGGATGTACGCTTTCCTGAGCCGCTTTTACCGACTCGCACTGTCCGCACTGGACTTATCGTCTCGGGAAAAGTGACCTGGTCAGTTTTCCTGGGCGCGTGAGAAGTTTTCCTGGGCAGCAGTTGGCCAGTAAAAGTAACCGCTGGACTCAGGAAAAGTAACCGAGAGGAGAACGTCCTAGGCTGTCCGCACTGGACTTAAAATGGGAAAAGTACCCATAGTCTCGGTTAGTTTGACCAAAAAAAGTCCAGTGCGGACAGGGCTTTACTTGTTCGCGTCAAACATGTACAACAGTTGAGCGCATACGTCCGTTCTTTTTCAATATTAATCGCAGTCTGGCACTGCTAACAAGGTGACTTTCTGTCACTTCATGAAAACAGTATACTAATTTTACACTTTGTAAAAATAAAAACAAAACATGTTCCGTTTTTTGGTCCCGTTTTTTTGGTTCCGTTTTTTGGCTTGTGATGCCCACCCCCCTCCCCTCCCCCCCCCCCGACTGTTTAAAAGTTGTTCCCATTTTCACACAAATTCACCATCTTTCTGTAATTACAAATAGCTAGTAATAGGCCTATAGTTCGATAACTGTTACTGTTGTCTTGTGTGGGTTTTTTTTATCAGATTTGTAGCGAAACATGCATTTTTATATTGTTCATGTTGTTTTAGCTTGCAACTTTTTAATCTTAATTTTACTCTTTTTACTTATTGTCTATTGACACAGTGCAATTCACCCTTCTGATTGCCATACTGCACATTTTACATATTTGTACACTGTTAGTTTTCAAGTTAAATCATTCGTTTGCGTGGCACTTACCATAATGTCATCTTCTTCTTGTTGTCTCAGCACTTCATCATCTAGCATGAAAAGTCAAAAACTTAATTTTGTTCCATTCAAATCCAAACTGCACATCTCATCATTCAAATCCAGCTATCTGTCATAAAATGTACAGGGTGAGTCAAAAAAAGCAAAACCCAAATGTCGGAACTATTGTTTTAGTGAAGTTCTGCATGTAACACTTTCAAAATCTAGGATATAAAAGCCTTTCTCTGAGTACAAGAATAATTCAAATCAATCATGTACTTTTCACGTTACAGGATTTTAAACACAACCACCGTTTTAAAGTTCTGTCCACAGACCACAAAAAAGGTGTGCGCTCTTTCAGCAAAACGAAAACAATTCAAACACATTAACACAATCCCCATGTGATTTGTTTTTGTTTTGCTGAAAGAACACTTACCTTCTTGTGATCCATGGACAGAACTTCCAAATGGTGGTTGTGTTTAAAATACCGTAACTTGAAAAGCACATGTATGATTTGAATGTTTCTTGTACTAAAAGAAAGCTTATGAATTGGGATTTCATATCCTAGCTATTGAAAGTGCTACATGCAGAAATTTACTAAAACAATGGTCCCGACATTTGGGACTTTTTTTTTTACTCACCCTATGTTATTACTCTTCAAGCTTCCAATTTTTGGCACCTGGCCCTGCCTTAAATATGTCCCTGTCTCGAGACTAATTGTGTCCTGCTTCACAAAAAAAGGGGATTGAGTCGCGCTGAGCATTATTGTGCAATGGCCCGCTCAACATTGAGAGGGTGAAAATTTTGTCAAAATTCGATTTTCAGTTTTTGTCATAATGACATCTTTAATACCTACAGTTTCAGGTTTCATTCACAGAAATGTTGAGTTTGAGGAACAAAGAGGAAAAAACAACCATTTTGTGTGCATTGTTCTTTATTATTATTATTATTATTATTATATACCAAATGAAAGCTTGCATTGTGGGCTTTCCAACCATGTACATACAATGTAACTCAATTTCAATTTTTTGCGACATTCAGTAAACTCCTGCTAGACAGACATTGTACAACTCGTCAAATCGCTCAAGTCGGCCGTCTGCCTAAAGTCCCGATTGTCCGTAATGCATTTCCATTGAATTTTTTATTTCTAAGTCAGCTTTTATAAGTCGTTGTTTCGCTCAAGTGGTCGTGTTACTCTCGGTCCCCTTTCCATAAAAAGCATTACAAAATCCTTTGTGTAAGTCGGCATTCGACAAATCACGCATTGGCATCGACTTACTGTACTGTGGTTGGCAAAGTTAGAGTTGAGTGAAAAGTGATTCCGCACGGCCCGTGATCGCTGCATGCATCAGTGTCGAAAAAGGGTGTCCTACTGCATACCACTACACGGCGCTATAGGATCTTTGCTGCATGCACCGCATATATGCATTGTGAGCATATCAATACCAGTACCCCCTCTAGGCTGTACGCATGCTCTCTGTCCATTTTGGGGGTCGTCTTATTGAATGACTACTGCTCCAGTCAATGCGTGCGTGGTATATACCAGACCACGCACGCATTTAATACATTAGTGTGCACGTGCATATGTATCGTGGTCTCCACTATCAATACTCCAAACGTGAGGATACAATTCGAGGATTAATTTGCTGGATTCAACTCAAGCATTAAGGAAATAATGCAGGGTAAATCAAAGCCAATTAGTACAATGAATCATGTGCGCAAAAGACCATGTAAGTCGGCAAAATGACAACTTATAGCATATATCGGCAGTCGTGCAAGTCGTCACAAATTCTCGGGTCCCGAGAGTGCCAGTTTAGCCAGAGTTTACTGTAATACCTTTTTTTGTGGAGCTGGTCACAATTGACTAGTACAGTGAAACAACTACGCAAATGATAACAATAATTTCATACAATTTACTTCATCTATCTTAGCCTTTGTCGAGATCCTTGCTGATTCCTCCAAAAACAACCAGTTTGCCTACATGTATGCATGAACCAAATACATATTATCCTCTACAACCAATAAAACGGTAAAAGGCACCGGATTTCATAGGAGTCCAAATTTCATGTGATACTGAAAAAGTGTTTAAGACCAGCCAGCGGGTCTTTATCGTCCGTTTAAGACCGGCCAATGACAGGCTCTTGACCAATAGGAATGGGTAAACTGGGGTGCGTTTTGGCGGTCATAACCAAGAATTGGTTCGGTGGTTTCTCTTTGGTTTAGGCCTAATTATTTTTGGGATTGGACATGATCAGGCGTAATTGTAACCTAATTAAAAATGCCGAAGAAATTCACAGACAAGAAACCACCAAACCAATTCTTGGTGTTGATTGCCAACGCACCCCTGTCTTAATATGCATCAGGCAAGACAAATTCCCCAGGGGACAATTGTCAACCTACTTCTCTGAACTGCCTGTCGCTGTTGTTCTTCCACGATTTGAATGCGCTGTTGTTTTCTCTGACCACGCTGTGCAGGGAGGCTAGTACTGGGTGCTGTAGATGCTGTTGCTGCTGTTGTTGTGCTTGGCAATGTGACGAAATCCTATAGGATCAAAGATCTCTGTGTCAATGAAGCAAGCCAATTTCAACTTGGCCCAAAGACTTCTTGTTGACTTTTCTTCTCATTTCACCCCAATTCCCTAGCATGATTTACTAGGAACCATACCCATCCTGGCCAATTCCAACACCATATGGGAAACTGCACATACATATTTCTGACTTTGATTCTGGAGGTGTGCCAACCCAATGTAAAAGACTGTCAGTTTAGGGATACTGTACCCATCCTGACAGATTCCAACAAAACATGCCGTTGGGGTTTGATGGGTTGAGTTCTGTTAGGGAATAATAAATGTTGTATGAATGCTTTTTTACTGTGCACTACGACTTAAGTTACAACACCATCCAGGTCGGGGGAGGTTAGCCCAAATAAAACTGGCAATTTTATCCAAAGGGCGCATATTTGGCAAAAAAGCTCTGAAATAGTCCCGTAGTACATGTACATGCATACAACGCCATTGTCCTCTGCCAAATGGGATCTAACAAAATGGAGTGGAACAACAGACTTGAACTTTTGATACAATTTTGCATACTGGGCAGTAATTTGTAGTATTTAAAGTCAATCACAAGTACAAGTCCTCACAAGTCCTCACAAGTCATCACTAGTCCTCACAAATCCTCACAAGTCCTCACAAGTCCTCAATACAAGTCCTCACAAGTATTCACTAGACCTCACAAGTTCTCACAAGTCCTCACACGCATTCTCAATAAAGACGATGGGGGGGGGGGGGGGGGGAGACAGGAACACTCTCGATAAAGACGACAGGTCATACATGCTCCGTAACATCTATGACCAACTTGTCCAAACCACGCCCACAACGCCCTATCTGACAACCAAAAAAAGGGTACAAAAGCCAGTTGAGCATTGGACATGGTTGCCAGTCTAATGAACTTCCTAGTTTAGGGGGGGGGGGGGGACGACACATTCTCAATATAGATGATTGGGGGGGGGGGAGAGGAACACTCTCAATAAAGACGACGGGGCATACACGCTCCGTAACACCTATCACCAACTAGTCCAAACCACGCCCACAATGCCCCCTATCTGACGACCAAGAAAGGGTATAAAAGCCAGTTGAGCATTGGACACGGTTGCCAGTCTAACGAAGTTCCTACCTTAGGAGTGAAACGTAACTAATAATACATGAGTAACATCTAAACTTATTATTTTGGGATTGGAAAAAAAAAAACTCCCTAATTCACACAATTGGAAAAGTCAAAACTTATCGCTTACATGTACATCATCACTGTCAGCACTGTCAGCTTTGTTTGGCTCTGTCTGCTGTGGATGAGTATTCCCGACTCGACGAGAGCGCCTTGTGGGCTTGAGATCCTCATCACCATCCAAGCTGGTCTCTGCAAATGTCAGGGCTACCTTTCGTTTGCCCATTTCAGTTCAGTGTGCATTTAATGTCGAGGCCAAGAACATGTACTTCAAGTTAATCTGCAAAAGACAGATCATTCTATTTAAGTCATTGGTAAACCTATAACAATATAAAGTATGTAGGAAGATTTTAAAAAAAAGTGCTATAACTTTGTAAGTGTACAATTCAATATAAATTTCATGTAAAAAAATCTCAGGTAAAAAAAAAGAATTGTTCTTTTTCAAAGGTACAATTGATGTACTTCAGTACAATGTATATTTCGTTGTGTCAGTGCAACAAGGTCATATCTCCTAAAATGGCATGAACAATGCAAAACGCGAGTTTCAGAATGTCAACAGGTCGTATCTCGCTTAAAATAACCCGGATGTACACGCAAAGTCAATGGACGTTGAGATACGACCTTGTTGCACGGAGCGTATTTGCGTGAGATATGACTTTGTTGCAGAATGGAGTTACAACCTTGTTGCACTGACGCAACGATTTCCAATCAAAATGTTAAACTGATTCTAGGCGTGTGCATTTATGGGTAGTACAGGAACCGGGTACGCTATTGAAAAACAAAAATACGAGTACCCGGGTACCCATTATAAAAACCCAACCCCAAAACTGTCCATCTCGGAAGTTGCTGTTCAGATTGTTCATAAAGGTCTGCATGGTAATACTGCCCCACATCTGTGCACCAGTACGCAAGATACAATTGTATACAGTGAGCTCTTTAGCTTTATTGTAAAAACTGCAACTATCAAGGAATGGTTTTGTTTTCTGTAAGTATCAATGACGTTTGAATCAGTTCTTTTTCATTCTCTGAGAAGTTACAGTCTACAGACTAATTTCTAAAGATGGTTACGGGTACTCGATTCCATAATCTGGTTCCACTTGCCCTGCCATGCCTTTTAAGCAGGCTAGTCGTCTACAGTCAGATCATCCATCTAGGCACAGTAGTCATATGCCATTGACCCAAACTGCCCTAAATCCTTCAAAAACCTCTTTGCCAAAGTGGTGGAGTTTGGAGGATTGAGGTTACATTGGAAAAGTGTGTTACTTATTTCGTAAAATGGACTTTGTCAAGGTCTTGGGCCGGACCTTGTGTTGTTTTTGCTCAGCCATGCATACCGATAGGCCTGGATTACGCTTGAAATTCTCTGTACTGCTCCAGGATGTCACTGGCCAAGCCTCAACAAGTTGACAGTCACTGCCGCAGGATTTTGCAGGATTCAGGCAGTTGTCACACCTCCAAGGACCATATTCAAGAAATAATGGAGGAATTTGCAGGATTGAGGCTATATATTTTTCCATGATGCCAATTGGAGGATTTTGCAGGATTGAGGCTACATCCTAGCAAATAGGCCTAGGGAGTAAGGGTTAATAGACAAAAGTAGGTGACCTTTTTCAGACATCTACTTTTCGTATAATTTCGTGTTGGAAATGTAGATACACAAACGTGTGCAAACGAACCTTGAAATTAAACAAAATATAGATGGCTGAAAAAGGGGGGACTAATTATCTATCGCTTTAAAGCGGGTGAGTGTTCTTCGAAAGCGTAAATAAACTACAAACAAAGTCTAAATGTCAGAATGTGAAAATAAGAACTTTAGTGCACATTTTCGGGTACAATTCTCTCTCATCATGTGCAAAATATTGAAGAAATGCCTCGTTTACAAATTGAATTGAGTCTGCAAACTTGATTGCAGACTGGAGCCTCAAGTGCTTAAAACGATGCAAAAGAAGATCAGGCCAACTTTACTCACTCTTTAGCCAGCAAATTTTTCCAAAACTTTCATTGGGCAAAAGAAAAGGTCCTCAGTATTACACCAACCAAGTTTGAGGACTCAATTAAATTTTTAAAGGAGACTTTTCTTCAATATTTGGCAGTGGCTTGCAAGGGTGGATTTTTTTGGGGGCCACAATTTTTTTGGACCCCCCAAAAAAGTGTGTCAAAAAAGTTACGGCGTGGGGTTCGGGGCCCGCTTAAGGGCCCCGAAAATTTTTTGGATTCTAGATGCTCTGTGGTGCGATCTGAGGCAATTTCTGACCACTTTAACCAATGTTTTTTTGAGGAAAAGATTGTGGTGTACTCATTGCCTGCCTTTATTGCGATGTGACATAAAAACAAAAAAATTGGTCTCGTTTTTTTTGGGGGGGGGGGGCCATGGCCCCCTTTGGCCCCCCCCCTGGATCCACCCTTGGTGGCTTGCACATGAGAGGGAAGTCAAGTGACTTCAAAATGAGGCTAAAGACTAGACTTGTACATGTACATGTCCATCCATGGTCCAAATGTTTGACAAAACTGACTTCTTCCTTCATTGTCATTAGCATGGTGCCTGATTATGAAGAAATGTGTAGAAATATTGACCTAGTACCCAACATCCTACATGTAGATAATTTCTTTTGGCACAGTCAGCTGACAGTTGATTGATGCAGTACTGAAGAGTTGTTGGACTGGTTGTTTCTGATGCCAGTCTATTTTTTGTATTGCATGTTTTCAGTACCTTTAAGGGACACTGGGTCCTACTAGAACAGCCCAATTGGGCTACAACATGCACTTTGAACAAAATGATGTTAATCTGAAAGAACATTTAAAAGTAGGATATAACTATCCACACAACTATCCTTATAAAACTGGGCGTTTTTGTGTTCGTCCACTTTTGGGACCCAAAAAATTCGAGCTGTTTTGATACTAGTTATGATTTCATCCGTAAATTGTGTTCGCCTTTTGCGGACAAGTATGTAAGAAACACGTACGTACATTAACTGAATATATTAATGATATACATCATACATGTATGTAGGCCTACATTAACTGAAAGTGAAAACGACAAGAAAAGCGTGTTCGTACTTAGTCATGTCCGATGTAAACAACCGAGGGTTTTTGGTCTTTTCTCGGGAACGGTAAGACATTACTTTAGGTTGGTTTCCTTTGATTTACATGTAGTTGTTTGAAATAGGACAAGTAAATGATCCAAAACAAGACATTTCCAGGGGTTTCAGGACCTAGTGCCCCTTTAAGTTTTGGGACTCTCATACACAGTATTGAGAGTCAAATTTAAGGACTAACTTGATTGGTGAAATACTGAGGACCTTTTTTTTGCCCAGTGGAATTTTTGGAGGTATTTGCTGGCTAAAGAGTGAGTAAAGTTGGCCTGATTTAGTTTGCATGTTTCAGAGCAGACTGGGACCGTGAGTGCATAAAAACGTGCAAAATTACTACTGATGTTTTTTTACTCACCATTCAGCTAATTAATGCCCACACAACACATACATCGAAATGCTTAAGTTGCAAGCATGTCACCTGCAAAATTTGAGACCTTAAATCTATTTTAAGGCAAGTTTTTGGCAGTTCAAAAACCATCCACGTCATTCTCCATGCTTTAGAAATGCTGGTGTGATTCCCAAGGTATTCTGGGTAGGTGTAGGAAGAGCCTTGCAGCTTACTTGTTTTTTAATCGATGGCCAAATGAACATAGCGCCTTCTGTTAAAAAATGAAACATTCTGCATTCACTCAGATCAACAAGAGGGCGCTGTTTTATCTACACGATGAAAATGTTTTAGCTGAGGAGTCTTTTTGCACAATGCATTGCAGTACACATCAACGTGATGTTTCGCCTTTGGATTTCGATAACTCCCTGCAAAATTAGAATTAAACGCTGAATTTTTGGTGATGCAATGCTCACAACAGCAACTTTGCAGGGCAGAAGTTTTGGGGATTATTGAAGAAACTGTAGTGAGTAAGAAGCTTGCACATTTGATTCACACTGGTTTTATTATGCAGCACAAACTTTTGCACAATATGGATACCTTAAGTTTTGGGACTCTCATACACAGTATTGAGAGTCCCAAATTTTCGGACTAGTTTCAGAGCACTCTACATGTCCTGGCGTGGTCCCAGTCTGGTGGACTACTACTAGCCCAGGTTAGGCGACGTGTTCATATACACAATGGAGTCCAACTTGGCTAGCGGATTTTATCATGCCACTGCCACTCTATGGTGTTTATTGTGGCAGTAGGCCTACAGTAGCCTACAACCATGAGTGCATGACAACTTACAAGACATGTCATTCAATGCCAAGGGGAGACTATTAAACAACAGAGGCGGTCACACTAGGGTACACTTCGTTAAAATAGATACTAAGTAGGCCTATAGCACGTATAGGGACTTTTGCTCCATTTTTTTTTTTGGGGGGGGGGGGGGGAGCATGGAGCTTAGGACACCTCCGTCTTTTTGATTTGGAATTGATCATGTTCATCTGCGATTGCTACTGATGAGCTGGGTGATCGGACGACCTCTCCAGTATTCCTTACTTTTAGGACCCCGTTCCTTATAGGAAGGAAAAGACTCACCAAAAACAGTTGACTAAATGACAGTGACACTCAAAATTGACATTCTGATATTTCTTGACACATCTGAACAATTGGCAATGACACCTTCTTAATATCAGCAGGTTTACCTTCTTAATATCAGCAGGTTTAGCTTTGTGAAAAGAGGGCACGGCTTTGATTTTAATGAGGGAAATTAAGGGGTAAAAGACGACGATGACAACCAGAAAACAGACTCAAAAACCAAGATGGCAAACAGGAAAGCTCGATGCAATGAAAGCTCGATGCTGATTGGCTGATAAAAAATGAACATCAGTACAACATCAAAGTACAACATGCACATATGATTGGAAAAAAGTAGGAAAGTCACATCTCTTTTGAAAGTGCTTTCAAAATAACATGAGTTAATAATATAGAAAAAAGACTGTTTTACTTTTAGCCTGCAAAAGTCACTTTGGTCAATGGACAGTTATCTGCAAAAGTCAGTTTTGAACAGAACTCGTAAAAAATAGAGGTGTCCTAAAGATAAGGATTAGGCCTACCACCATGACCACTTCTTCAGTGAGTTCTTGCCACTTGATGACGTCAGCTACCTTAATACAAAGTATCGATGCTCATACGGTTTCTTGGCGTGACTTCTCTTCCGTCATGTCCGTGAAGTGTTCTATCGAAGTCCTTATACTAACGATTTCAGAAACTTGTTCGGTCATGTCGGTCAACAATCAAACGTTTTTTTCGGTATACCAACATGTTCATGTGCATCAGATTAAGTTGGTAGCGTCAGTATCACACTGTGAGGAAGTTACACTTATCATAATATATGCTTACGTCACCATTTCGCCAGGAGGTCATTGGCATCACTGTGAAAACATGAATTATGCAGTACGTATGCACATGGTGTCCCGGATGATTGTAGCAGCTAGCTGCATGTTGTGAACACGTGCTTCAACAATGCGCGGCAAATACTAGCGCCGCGTCGCGTCGTGGACTGAGATCAGGTTTCTCCTGAAAACTGTGCAGAAGCCTGGCAAAGTGGTAGCAGCCTTGAGTGTAAAACAGTTCTCGTTTCATTTATTTAGGGTGAGTTAAAAAAAAAGAGCTGAACCCAAACCTCCAAAAATATATTTCATATTTTAAAAAAAAAAATATGTGTAGCACCAAAATCAGTATAAATGACTGGAAATCCTAGCTATTCCAGATTTTTTTTTTTTTAGATAAAAAAATACTGAAATTGCTCAGTCCGTTCATTTCTCCATGGTTCAAATAATATCACCATTTAAAACGCAATGACCCTAAATACCGCTTTCGTCAAAAAAAGAGCAATTTATTGTGCATCATTCTGACTGCTTGGAACAACGAAGAATTGACACAGAATACATGTATTGCTAGGCTGTCGTTTGCATACGACAAGCCAGCGCTTTCATCTGGCGCATGGCTTCCATGCGTCGGCGCGGCCGTTGGCACGGATCTGCATAATTCATGTTCTAGCGACGTCATACGACCTGCTCATCAACTTGGTGACGTAGGCATAAATTATGATAAGTGTACTTTCCTCCCAGTGTGATACTGACGCTACCGATTAGGTACATCGCGGGAAAAATGAACATGAATTATACGGCTGTTGTATGTACCACCAGAATGGTTAATTTGATATTGCAATAACGAGGGCAGGCCCATCGAGGGGGGGGGGGGGGGGGGGGGGGGGGGGGGATGATCCTTCCTAGCCGATCTGATCTCTGAGTCTCGGTGGCGTGAGGACATTTTCTAGCCGATCTGATCTCTGAGTCTCGGTGGCGTGAGGACATTTTAAGATCAATGACATTTGTAAAGCTGTAAAATAGTTACGATGCCATATCAATCCTAAGTAGATCTGCACAGATTCAGTTCTGAATCTGATTCAGTTCTAATTATTCGTGCACGCATAATTGCGAAAGCACAGCTAGCTCTAAATAAAAAAGTAATGTGACGTGCGTCAACGTCATATATACGTCCTATATTGTCTATAATTATACAACGGTTGAAAATATACCAAGCAAAAACGTGAGAAACAAAGTATTTTTAATAGATGCATGAGGCTATCAGCATTAAGGAACATTTAATACCAAACACGACCCCCCCCCCCCCGGAAATAAATCAACTTTATACCTCGGCAGAATTTGGATAATGTAACAGCCGTTGGACCCGTAACCTGGCCTGGTTGGCATCAAGTTACCAATCGATGGCGCTATTTAAGATACTTGGGAAAATGAATGCGCACAGTGTGCAGAGTGCAGTGAGGTTCACAAGTGGCCAGTCTTAAATATCTGCTGAATAGCAGAAAAGCGGTTAAAACGCCTTATTAAAATGCGTTTTATTATTTTTCTGCTTTTCTGCTACCTGAAAAGCAGATTTCAATGTCCTCCTTTTCCAGGCGGACAAAAAAGTGGCCATCATTCTGCTTTTCTGCTATCAAAAGCAGAAAAACAAATTGACCGTTTGTAACGATGCATTTTTTCTGCTTTTCTGCTATACCTGAAAACCAGATTTTGCTTAGGTAGCCGAAAACTTGTCGACCTCCATAGGACATTCAGATTTTTCGTGTTTATTAGGATTTTTCAGCTCAAAAAAATATGTTCCGGACATGCTATACATTAGTGATCACCTTCAAGAGTATCGTATATACTTTCAAATGCTGACCGATACATGTACATGGTATTATGTATTAGCAATTTTTTAACGGTCAAAAATTCGGAAGAGGCTAGTGTTTTTATGGAGAATTTACTGTGTTAAGCACAGTGTCGCGAGGGCTGTTGAGCAAAAGGTCCGCAAGTTTTTCACATGATTTTTATTCATACAGATGCGAGTAAATGCTAAAAAAAGGTAGTAAATGCAAACGCCAGTTTTTATTCATACGAACTATGGCATTAATTGTACTTTATGAAGTTTGTTACTATCAATTTTTTTGAGATTTACATGAGCCTAATGAATGCAGTATTTTTTTTCAAATGAAATTATTCATATGAATTTTTGATTCATACAGATGCGAAAAAAATAGATTCTTAAGCATTGGCCAAGTTATATTCATACGATTATATAGGTTTTCCCTGCTATTTTAAAACGTTTATCATTCAAATTCACCGTTTTAAATATTCAAATTCGTCCATCAACATCGATTTAGTGCACTGTAAATTTTCGTCTTTTGTCAGACAATTTCAAATTCAGTTCAAGCAAATTAAAACAATGAGCACACGTTTTCGTCCCGGAGTATTCGATTTCGTCTCGTCTACGCCACACCTTGTCATTTAGGAATCAAACTCGTCTATTGATTGATATAAGAGACGGATATTTGATCTATGAATGCTGCCATTCGGCAACATCTTAGACGAATTTGATGTGTAATGACGAATATTCTCGACCCGGTGACTAAGAGACTGACCAAACTTTAAAATTGAATGGTAAATGACTAAATAGGTTTTGTTAATAGCGTGTGAACAATTTCTTGGACGAAATTGAATGTTAGAGCTGGTGAATTTCAATCAAAACTGTTTTGAAATAGCCGGGAAAACCTCGTATCATTTGCACTTTGCGAAGTTTGTTAAAATTAATTTTCGTGATTAACACTAATAAATACAGTAATTTTTGAGCAGAATTTTGTGCTTTTATATTTTCCAGGTAGTTAACGCTTAAAGTGACATTTGCACTTTATGAAGTTTGTTAATATTAATTTTTCGCGATTAACATTAATAAATGCAGTAATTTTAAATGCTATCGCATTGGTAATAAATGCGAAGCCAGTTTTATTCATACGAACTATGGTATTATTTAGTTAATTGCTGAAGTTTGTTATTATTATTTTTTTTGCGAGTAACATTACAAAGTGCTGTAATTTTTGCGTAGTATAATGTGCTTTTATACTTTGGAGGTAGTAAATAAACGCATTCATGTAGCAAAAGCTAAAAGGCAAAAAGGAATTAGTTTTAGCAAATGGGTTTTAGTAAAAGCGTTCCTTTCATTGTCATTCATATTGATGCGAGTAAATGCTTAAAAATTGGTAGTAAAAGCAAATGCCATGTTTTATTCAGACGAACATATGGCATCATTTGCATTTGGGCATCATTTGCAAGTTAGCGCATGATTATTGGCTTTATCAAGGTTGTCCCAACCAAGCATTGAAAATGACATGTGCATATTTGAATTTTGGAGCATTTACTCCTTTTTATTCGCACGAAACCAAGTGAACGATTATAAAATTATTTCTTTATTTCTGGTAATGAAACAAAGGATTCCTCAACAGTGCATGCCACACGTACTGTAGCTTGAAGAAACCTGAAGAAACCTATGTGGAGAGAAGAAAGTGAGAGAAAATTAAAATTTTCGGGTGGGAGAAAACCCCTAAAGAATATTCTGGGAAACCGCGCCCACGACTGTTCTATCAATTTGCCTAGCCCCACCCCAAGATACAAGTTGACCAAACACCTTCAATTCTGTATAATTAATATTAAATAGAGAACATGCAATTCCTAATAAGGCAAGAAAACCTGTAAGGTAGCTGTAAGATTGGAATGTCCATTTACTGTATACAATCCCAGTAGGATCTAGAAATCAGAGAGAGAGCGTCACAGCCAACCGAATAAATCACATCGGCTCAAGTACAACTTCGTCTCTTACTGTCTTCCTTGTCTATATAACTTCACGGGTTATACTATCAAGAGAAAGTTCATATGTAGCCATTTCATATTCAACCTCCGGTGACCTTACGAGAGGTCATGAGTGACCTTTGTAAAACCATAGCCTATCTATGGATACTAATAAGATTAACACAATTCGTCACCGTTTTCACGAACAGCCACATACTATATATATTATGTTGATTTTGAAGTAAAGTGTTTTCGAGATAATCACAAAAGAAGTTTCTCATATTTTAAAACTGCAAGAAATACTACTTTGCAACAACTTTGTGCAGCAAGGAAACCATCACACGATTCTACGTGAGCTGAAGTTTTACATAAACCCGGTAATAAGACTTAATAAAGCAGTTAATTAGTGGAAATTAATTAGTAAAGATATGTGGCTCTTCGTGAAAACGCAAATTCACGTTTCCGACGTATTGGCCCTTTCTGTTCAACGTGTATTTCCATAGGCGCGCGTGAGTACGCGCTTGCGCCTGAGAATGTAACAAAGATATGTGGCACTTCGTGAAAACGCAAATCTCATTTGACCTACTTTTACGTATTTCCGTGCAATGAGTTTTGTACGCGTTCAAAGGGCCAAAATGTATGTGGCTCTTCGTGAAAACGCAAAATGCAGTTATCGAGATTTCTGCCCCTTGCAACATTAATGTAACTTAGAAATTAATGATGTTTTGCTTACAGAAACATGTCAAAATGGTTAAGTACATTGTTTTAATGCGAAATATTGAAAAAAATCAAAATCGAAAAAAATTGTAATTTTGGACATATGTGGCTCTTCGTGAAAACGGTGACGAATTGTAAATGCCACTTTTTATGGCCTAAGTCTAAAACTTAAATCTTTGTGCCATGAAAAGTATTTTCAGATGTGGGGACATCATATTTGACGTAGTGATACCCTTGGAGAGGTCAATGGACTCTGTATATCTTAGCTGCTATATTTATTCGTCGAAACACCAGTTTTTGTGACATAAGCCTCCATAGTGCCAAAGAACGGTATTGCACCTATTAGTTTAGTCATGTCATGAATCAGACCCTACAAACAATTTTGAGGTGACCTCTGACCTCATTTCTCCTTGTTTTATTGGTAGATGCGATATGATGAGATTGGAATAGAAATCTGTGGATTTGTGGGAAAAATGTAAATATTTCAAGTAATAGTCACTCTTGTGTACTTACTACACCCTGCTGTATCCAGTCATCAGAGGTCAATTTTGAAAATTTCCCGCGTTTGATCGTTATATTTACATTGAATGAAAACTATACATAGACTTAGGTCACAGGAAATTGATGTTTTCAAGAACAATAGGTATAAATAGAGTATTCAAAGGTCAGTGACCCCTCAAATGTTACCAGGGGTCAGCTATGAAATGCCTTCATATCTGAAATTTGTTGTCATGGTATGAAGACTTCCGTATGCCAAGTAACATGCTTTAATCACAAAATGCACAATTTTGTCCCTGGCCGTATGCCGTACCACAAGCATCATCCTGGCCTAGCGACATGTATGGAGTACCGACCACTGATCTCTATATAAAGACTGGATAGCTGATATGCATACAACATTCACACAGTAGACTTTGCATATTGACCAATTCGCCCCCGGTCTCACGAAGATGGCCGCCTATAATAGACCGCTTGCAGACGCGTTCGATAATCGACGCGCGAAGGCGCGCGAAGGCGCGCGACGCCATGTTGTGGGACAAGCGCATATCTATCCATGCACATTTTGTCCCACAACATGGCGTCGCGCACCTTCGCGCGTCAATTATCGAACGCGTCTGCAAGCGGTCTATACGAACGTTCTACGCGTATATACGCGAATATACGCGCGCGTTGTATCAACAGTTGACGCGCATTTTAGTCACGTACACATATTATGATGTTCTAAAAAGGGACACATTTCCGTAGTGATTATTATTTCAAAAACGCCGAAAAAGTGATTTGCGGCATTATAAAAGTAACCACGACGTTAGAAAAATTGTAGTAAACCTTGGTCAGTTGGTCAGTGGTGGTGGTCAAAATATAAGTCAACTGAACCGCGACGTTACAAAAGAAATCATGCTGTCTATAAAGACGGCAACTTGTCCTTTGTAGATCACCAGCCGGTCTCACCAATATGGCGTCAAATGCATTCATTGTGCGGCTCTTTATTAGCTATCCAGTCTTTATATAGAGATCAGTGGTACCGACGCGCACAAAATGTGTGTGAAACACATAAGCGCGTGACTCAGCCCATGTCATGACTGAACCAACACGCGCGCGTACCCCATTCGTTTACACTACACTTTAGAACTTCTGGTTCTAAATGACGTCACACTTCGGTACTCCATTGTCCGTTGCCTAGGGAAATCTCGGGAATTTTACAGAAAGAATTCACGTAAACGACCTACCCCCCCCCCCCGGAAAAAAATGTACATCAATTTATGGGTAATCTGATTACAAAGTATGAATTACATGATCGATTATTTTTTTCAAGAGAAAAAGGTGATCTTTTTATTTTCAACGAAAACTGTTTTTAATTTGACACCCGATGACGTCGTCATGACGTCAGAATAATCTGCACCAAGCGGGATCAGGGTCGATTATGTTCAAAATTTCAGTTCATACCATAAACTGTTTCGAAGGAAAGTTGCGCGGAATTATCGTCCGGAAAAAAGAAGGAAAACTCTAACGATTTTTAAAAGATGATCGGTTCATACCGATCACATTAAAATAATGGTTAATTCATTCCATTTCGAAAGGATGACCGGGTCGTGCCCTAGCTATCACCCAATTCGCGCGCCACAGGGTGGTGTGGCCACCTGTTTATAGATATGGACATAAGCGCGGCAGTTAACAGTTTCCATATTGTTTGTTGAATTGAATGGACTTTTTACTAATAAATTTTATGCACGCATGCGCATAAATAGACCTGGCGGCGAGACGCCAGGTGGTCCATTGAAAATGTACAGGGGTCCAAACAGTCGGGTCATTTTCTCTCAATTTGTTTAGGATTTGGCGCTTTGTTCTTTGAGAAACCCCATTAAATTGCCAGAGGCATTACTTCCTGGCCTAAGTGTGATTTGGGGGAACAAATTAAGAAAAAATGACTCAAATGTTTGGACCCCTATACATTTTCAATGGACCGCTTTGGCTTCTCGCAGCCAGGCCTGTTTATGCGCATGCGTGCATAGTTATGAATTTATTAGCAAAAAGGTCCATGCATGGCCATGGAGCCTCGAACTGAATGGAGGATAAGACAGTGGTAACAGTGTTTTGGTTCCCGCCCCATATTGCATTGTGTACAAACGTGCATATAAGCGATAGAACACGCAGGGCACCGTACACATGCCGCTTTGAGTTCTGTGGGAGAGGAACTTCGCTTCATTTTTGCTTCATTTGAGCTGGAAGGAACCGCATCCACATTGCAAATATGCCGTTCAGCTACGTGAGAAGTGAGTATATGGATAGTGATATCCAAGACCATTATCCACACAAACAACTGGTTGAGCACAGGTATCATGGTGATCTAATTGTCACGGCGTCCAATCCCATTTGTCAATTTTCTTTAAAAATACTGCAAATTTGGATCGTTGCTTACTTACAAGGTAATTTTACTCAGTGAGGAATGTGCACTATTTTTTTTTTCATTGTGAGATTTCTTACGCTGCATTGTGTTTGTTTTTCAGAGAGTTTTTTTGCCGCTCAACCCTCGACGACACGAGGTTCTCCATTTATCCTCGGTGGGGATCCAAAAGGCAAAAAATTCCTGTATGTGAACGAGAAAAATGTCTTCATCAGAGACATTGAGGTATGTACACTTTCATCATTTCATTTTAATTCTTTCTGGTAATGAAACCAAGGATTCCTCAAGTACCCTAATATAAGCACTGTAGCTCGCAAGCCTGAAGAAACCTGTGGAGGGAAGTCAATGAGAAGAAATTACAGTTTTAGAGGTGGGAGGAAAAGCCCTGAGGAATATTCTGAGGAAAACTTGCGGAATCAGGTAGGGACTGAAAACCCAATCCACATAATTGGCCCGGGCGAGATTCGAACCCGGGTCACAGCGGTGGAAGGCGAGGAAAGAACCACGCTACGCCAACCTGACTCCCCTAACATTCAACTTCCCTCGCGGAGAACCTGTTGTTTATTAATGATTGTTCTCTCTACCTTCCTCAACTTAACCCTAAGCCCCCCCCCCCCAAAAAAGTCTCCGGTTTCTGGTATGGAGCTTGCCCAAAAAGTGGTGCGGCGACGCGGCTTTTTTTTTTTTAACCTGTTTTTTTTTGCTTCAAATGTCGGCTGACGACTGCAAATGGTGCCCGACTAAACTTAATGCAAATATATGGGAGTCCAGAGAGGCCACATAAAGCTTATTCTCGATCATAACCCCCATCTAAAAACACGTTAAAATTGTGCAGCAGCAGGATTCCAGTCAAACCAGTGAGTTTGGCGGTTTTGAGACATCATCTTTTATTGAAAAAAAACTTTTTCGTTTTGCCGACGCGCATGGCTACGGCGACGCGCGCGCATACCAGAAACCGGAGACTTTTTTTTGGCCTAAAGGGGCCGGGTTATTTTTACCATCTCTCAGCCGGGGGGGGGGGGGGGGGCGGATTCCGACCCCCCCTAAGATCTAGGCCACTGAGTGACGAAAAATTTTGAAACTCGGCACATGCATAGAGCAACTCTTCCTAAACATACCCAAGATATTTCATGACTATAGGTCAAAGGGTTTTGGAATTATGGCTAATTAATTATTCATATGTACGAATGGCAATTCTGCTCTGTGTACACGACGTATATGCGAAAATTCAGTTTTCACGGCGCGTATAGCGCCGGAAATTTTTTCGCTACGCGGCAACCCGTGGTCCGATTTTTATGTTTTTGATATCAAAAGATGCGCAAAGCTCGAGGCTAAAAAGTCATAACAGCTCGGGTCGCGAAAATCATTTTTTAGAGGCTATCACGGAAAATGTTGAGGGGGGGGGGAGGGCGGATTCCGCCCCCGGCCCCTTTAGGGTTAACTCCACAAACATAACAAATGTGACTCAAACTTATATTTGAATTTCTTCGTCTAGGTATTAAGAGCTACACATCCACGCACGCTAAAATTCCTGAAAATTGTGTTTCCCGAATTTCAAATGTTGACTTGTTTCACTTGATTTTTCTATAAGGAAGGGTGAGTTTGATAACCTTCCCCGTTTAAACACGGAGTCACACCCGGGGAAGCCATAGCCTTTAGTCCAGGCTTGCCTGGTTATTATACCCGGACGTGTGGCCGCGTCGCCCCGGGTTGCTGGCACGAAACAAGACCAGTGCGAGTGGCGAAAGCAATTCGCCACTCGACTAGATCGGCAGCGCGTGCATACGCAGGGCCTTGCATGGAGGGTCACGAGCTGGAGGAAAGATACCATCGCGCGCCAAACGTGATGAACGCAACGCCGTTTACGCGCATGATGAGTGTTTATTTTAAACATTGAATGCTAATAGAATAAAAAGACATTTTCATATAATACACAGAGAATAACAAAAAGAAAACATCGTTCTCATACGTTGTTGTTTATTTCAAGCATTATCTCCGCGAACATGGATGGTTAAAATTATGTTTACTTAGTTCATTATGTGAAACAAGTAACAACAACACAGCTTCAAGTCATTTCAGAAAAAAATTATAATGACCTAAAATTTTCTCATGAAACAGAATGGTGGAGAAATGATGTTTAATTTATGTTTAAACATGTATAATATAATATTACAAAAATATATTCAAACTTACCTTTGTTCGGGGGGGGGGGGATAAGAATGCTACTTCAATTTTTAATATGATTGTGCATCTAATTTGGTTCGAACATTCGTCGATTAATAGGATTTGTTTTTTTAACATGAAATGAAATATTGGGCAAGCGAACTCTGTCAACCCTAGCCCTGTGCAAAGTTTGTTTCGAAGTTTTTACCAGTTATTGTCTTATAGGCTGCAAATTCTGGACGGAAATTTGTTGTTTTACTTGAGCAAAATTAGTTGGCTTAAAAGTTAACAGGATTATAATTTTGCAGAAAATTAAATGATTATCGTAACTGAAATTGAAAGCGGCACGGGTACGTTATTGTTTGAGCGCAGTGCGTACGTACTCGGTGCGCATTTCTAGCTTCAGACGCGTTGAGCAAGGTCGCATGCTGGAGGATACATTTAGCTCCATTGCTTTACGTTAATTTATTGCGCGTCCACGAGAGACAACAAATATGGCGGAGATTTATCGCACTGTGAATGGGCGCGTGTGGACGCGCTGCCGATCTAGTCTTTTTTTTTCTATGTTAATTTCCTGGGCTGGAATTCGGACTTAATATCCCCTTTCTAAAACTCTTCCATTTGCGACAAATCAACCCACCTTGGACATTCGTAGTTTTTGAGTAAAATCCATATATCTATTTCGTGAAAAACTTGTGGGGTACCAAAACGGTACCCCGCAAGTCGGTGGGCATTCCTTGTGGGGTACCTCCCATTGTTCCGGTACCCCACAAGGCAGTGTTTGTACACGCACACAGACATAACGCTAGGGAAGCCACGAAATGAGGTTAATCGAACGCCGCGGTGTTTTTGCCAAGGCATTCTTGAAAATTAAGGTGAAATGTTGCTTTTGATCTTGGTCTCCCCCAACTCTCCTTTCCGGCCGTTGAGGAGGTACTTAATGTGCACGGGGCCCATACACTGGGAATCTAACTATGATAGAAATTGTACCCTCGGACTTCGCAAGAATTATGTCTTGTGCTTGAAACTGGCGTGGAAAATCACGCAAAAAGGGGGTGGTTGCGAGCGTTTAGTATATGTACTCAGAAAAGGGAAATTATGTAAAATTTGAAAAATAATATTGAATTTAAGTGGAAGGGAAAGTAATTACACTGAAACAGAATCTCAGTATGCTGCTGCTACGTAGCCATCGAAATCACTTGAATCAAGGAGATATTTCTGATTTCTTCCGTGTTTAAATGCAAAATTCGGTAACGGGACAACAGTAAAGACCAGAAAAGTTGCGAAGGCCACCAAGGGAAAAATGAGGACACAATTACATTGGCAATGATGCATGGGATTAAAACTACAGAGGGACCAACAAGGCATTTTCGCCGTTCCAGTTCTGAGCAAAAGCATCTACGACTAATGAGCCTGGGTTCCAAAACCAGGAATATAATTGAGGTAACTAAGCATTGTAAACAGTGGCGAAGCAATCAATTGTGAAAGGACCCCAACGGGCGTTAATGACGTCGAAAAAAATTCAACTGAGAGAGACCCGTCATCTGTGTCAATGATTCTGCTGACGAAATCGGCTTGATCATTTTGTGCCCTGGGTATCCACTCAACATCAATCAATGCGAACTGAATTACTGAGACAAATGTTTAAAACATTGACGGCCAGATTGTTTAGGTGTGGTAATATTATTATACTTCCTGGTCGAGAGCGATCTGAGCATGGTCTGAAAATTGCTTAGGACGTGGGATGACAATAAAACCGTCGTCCAAATAGGATACCGCATGACCTCCAATGTGTAACCAATAGTTTGAGAGCTGTGGTGAATATGTATGGTGCCAACCGCCGAGGTGAGCCCAAAGGGCAAAACAGTGAATTCGAAATATGTCGACCCCGTTAATTCGACAAGTAAATCCTAAATAACGTTGAAAAACGGGGGCGATGTCGAAATGATGACAGCCCCATTTTAAGTCGAAGGACATCATGATAGCATTTGCGGAGAGAAAGTGAAAAGTTGACTCGCAATCATCCAATTTAAAGTGCTTTTTGTGTATGTACATGTATTATGAGCACTGAAGTCTGTTTATCTTCGAAGCCAATTTTGCGACGGATAAGAGTCTGGTTATTTAGGATGTATTTCTCTAAAATGCAGGAGGAGGCGCGGGTCTGCCCCCCTCTGCCCCCTCCCTATCTTTTGGTCTCCACCCCCTCAAATTCCATACAAAAATGGCAGTAGCAAAATGATCGATGGTGACGTCACATGCGAACTGTCTCACCCGAAAAAAATACTCGTGAGAAAGGGGAATTTGCACACTCTTGGGTGATATAGTGTGCATGATTGTGGGATTTTGTCAGCGTTCCTCATTGAAAATATGGTAAGAGCCCCCCCCCCCACCTCACCTATTGATTTTCGGAGGCCTAAGTGATCAGATAAAATAACCAATCTATATTTCGGCACGCTTCCCTGCAAAAAAGATCTGGATCCACCCCTGCTACCCCCCCTAAAATATAGGCTCTATAACCGCGTCTATAAGCCTCGCCGATTTATTGTTGCTGAGAAACATTTCAAGGGGTTCTTCTATGAAAGGAATTATATAACCGTTCTCAATGATGGAAATGATCATACCAGGAGCACTATCGCGCCCAGATTGAACATGTTGTTTTAACTTGCCTGTAACTGGTAATTGATCAGGCTATAAGGATATCGATTTTTGGGATGTTTGTGAACAATATACCAAGGGCGGATCCAGAACACAATTTTTTTTTGGGGGGGGGGCCAAACTTTTTTTGGACCCCCCAAAAAGTGGGTCAAAAAAATTACTTGGATTCTAGATGCTTTGTGGTGCGATCTGAGGCAATTTCTGACGACTTTAACCAATGTTTTTTTTTAGGAAAGGATGGTGGTGTACTCATTGCCTGCCTTTATTGCGATGTCACATAAAAAACAAAAAAAATGGTCTCGTTTTTTTTTGGGGGGGGGGGGCATGGCCCCCTTTGCCCCCCCCCGGATCCGCCATACCTTATGACCACCTCTACTGGGCCTTGGTATAGGCATTGTTGTGGCATTGCTAGTACTGCTGACGTCGAATGACCGTGTAGAGGAGGTTCCAAGTTGGCTAGCCTTAGGCCATGCTCTCTGCCAGAATTTCGGTATCCGGCACAATGGGTGAATGACACTTTAGGCACATAAATATATGTATAAGTTGTCATTTTGTAGCTCTCTATGTGAATCTGCATTATAGATACCGTTGAATCAAAAAGTTAAAAACAACCATTTTGTTTAAAAAGTTTACTGCGTGTTTTTGTTTACACCACTCTAGCTATGTTATGTTGGTACTTCGCTCGTACCCCCGCCCTGCAAATAGGACGCTGGGATACTCTGATGAGCTTCACATAATCTTGTGAAGGAAGTGGCCTATGACCTAGGTATAAAGCATCTGGCTGCAGTTGTTCAAGACCGCAGTTAGACAATGTGCGCAAATGCTATCCGAAATCTTCCCATAGAAATGCGCACATTCCATACCGGATGTGATTTCTGTTTCATTGCGGACCCGGGACAAAAATTTGAGCGTCGCATTAATGCAATCCGATCGTTCGTGATTCGAAACGGAGCCTGAGCAAGACGGGAATTGTAAATTTACAACACAGATAAGTTTTACAGAATTTCCTACATTATTACGCTTTTCGACGAGAAAAAACGTCTCTCAACTGGAACAAAAGAGTAATGAATCAGTCGTAATGGCCGTTTCGAACCTTGCAGAGTCATGACCTTGATGACGCGCAGGTCACTGGTCACGCAAAAACCAACGAATCAGAGTGTGAATTCATCAGAGTATCCCAGCGTCTTGTTTGCAGGGCGGGGGTACGAGCGAATGTTGGTACGTGCCTTTTGCGAGTGGGATATGTGCCGTTTGTGAGTTGGATAGAGCGATTCGCGATGTGGCGCAGAACGCACCTGTGCCTGTAGTGTAAATTCAGGACTCAATTTCAAGGCGCTGCTAAGCACACGATTTTCTGCCATCAGAAGTCAGAACCTTGTTACGATCAGTATTAATAATTGACTAATAATGTAATACCGACCAGTAATGTAATAAAATGACCAGTAATGTATCGACCAGTAATGTAATAATTTCTGCCAGTAATGAATTAATTGAAGCGACCTGTAATGTAATAACAATTGACCGATAATGTAATAACCATACATATCTTACTAATTTGGAACAGTTTGAGGAACTTGTGCTATTAATGTCTGTTTTTAGTGAGTTGGCACACTCCTCCAGTAACTGGTTTGGAACAGAGTGTTTTTTTCTCTTCCCGGACAATTTTTCTCCACAACGTACGTTATTCTTATTTGTTTCACATAATGTTAAAACCGCTTGACCTTCTCTTCCGGTATTACCAGCAGTGGAATGAAAATGAAATATATCCTTACAAACATATGGAGATTTTCCATGGGGGGTCCATGGGGTTGGGACCCCATGTACCACATGTGCTTCCCATGCAGCATGCATTTTTTCATTTTTGATTCTCCTGTCTGTTGTCGACAAGATGTCCCCTTTAAAAGTCATTAACTTTTGTTTTTTGGAAAATTTGCAATTTATAAACTGAAACTTTGAAAATAGCACAAGGAGAGAAAGATTAACACTGCAAGCCAGGCTTAAGGTATCAACCATGAGCCATTCAATTTATGAGGTCTCTCCACCGGTTCTGTCCACCGATGGTAGGGATTAACTACGTGGAGCGCTCGGATAAATTTCCATTGATTTAAATTTTTATGAGTTTCATTTCCATCCATCCCGCCCAAAGTGTAGATCCATTGATACTCCATGGATTTACCCAGCATAATTATTTGGGCTCCGTGAACAAAGAAAGCCTGCTCCAAACAACGGCCAGAAAAGGAGAGCTGGGGAGACCTGGACTGGTTTCCGGCCAATCCACTGCGTATACCGAATGATCCAAAGTTATCGGGGGCGGCAACCTCGTTTCCATGGGTACGATCTTGCTGTGCCATGTTGTTTCCCATCATGCCTTGCGCGCATCCTCGTCCCCAGTGCTTACTTTATCCAATACCAGGGTGAGAGAGCAGGTAGTGGTGGGCGCGTATTGCTCGACACCCTGGGGACGAGGTAGGCCTTGCGTGATCTTAACCCCAGAATTTGTCCAATTTAAATGTGTCAAAATATGACACATTTAAACCTCGGACTAGCTGCAGTCGATGTATATAACGCACAACGCCATCTTTAACATTTTGAAAGTTGTATTTTGAAGAATCAATCCTTTCAAACATTAGGTTTCCACGTCGCGTTATTTAGCAAGGATTTGTATTACATGTACGTACCTCTTTCGTACCTTTACAACCGAAAATACGGGTTTTTGTGGGGCAAAAAAACGAGGCCGCCATAATTCAACCTCGTCTCCAGGGTGTCCAGCAGTAGGCGCCCACTACTACCTGCTCTCTCACCCTGGTATTGGATCATTTGCACGGTGCAAGATTTTTAAACACGTATGCAAATGAGGAATAGCCTTTTTTGTATTTTTGTATGCGGCGTCTGGGGTAAAAACAGCATCAATTCGTACCGTCGCACCGTAGGTTATGGAAACACGATTTTTGGGGGGAAGTTAAAATGTTAAGATCTTGCCCGCCAATATGCAGTATCACATTTTATGTTAATATAAGCAAACTGGACAGGAAAGGAGTGTTTTGAGAATGGACGTTTACAATGATCGTAATGCACGTTATCGTACAACACGTAAATGCACGTTGGAAATAACAACACCAACTACGCGATATAAATCCATTACTAGCAAATTGCAATATCGAATCAGGATATAGGAAGAAAGTTTACTATCCAGGGCTTACTATTGGAAACGAGGTTGGAAATAAAGTAATCACTGGGGACGAGGTTGGCCATAATCCATATCGTACAGGCATTACGCAGTTTGAAACAAAAGTTCGTATAAGTGACAGGACGTGCAAAGCACGCGAGAGCATTATAGGCGTGCCGTCTTCGAAATGCGCGCGCTGAATAGCCAGTCAGCGTCGTTTACGTGTTCATCACGGCAGGCTATAGATATAGATCACGACCAGGGGTTTGCGAAGGAACGCGCACGCGCCCATGGAGCATACCAGCATACCAGCAAACAGCATACCAGAAAGAATAATTTCAAAGGGAGTTTAGTATCTTTCAACCAAGTATTTTTTCAACAATAATTACGTCAATTACTTTTTGAATAGCTGCAAACGATTAACTGTAGCTTTAAGCAGTTTGTCATCTTGCAAGGAAGCATTCGACACACTGTTATACAATCTACCCCAGTCAAAGACCCAAACGAAAACGACAAGTGTTTTAATAGAAGGAACGGGGACGTTCTAATGAAAGCAATGATATTATGGGTCCATAGTCGTTATATTGGCAATGCGGCGCTATTTGGGAAAATTCCTGTACGAAGTGCAATTTATCACTCGGGCTGCCAAAGCTTTTCTATTAACAGTAACAACTAGTTTTACAAACCCATTAAAAATATGGGTGAATATCAACACGTTAAATACTAAGGCTATTGACTAATCACAGTTTAGAAATTACAATAATATCCGTAAGGTACTCGCGTACGGCTTATAGAAATGTGTTTGAGGACAAACACCGATGAGCTGTTTCGACCGTTTTAGCAATAACTGCCATAAAGGAGTTTCCTTCACGTCGAATGAGCCTGTACATGAGTATTCTATATATGGTGGTCTAAATGTCGATCCAATGTAAACAAAAGCATTTTTTCATGACGTCATGGTGACGTCGCACATTAAAAAACCTCTGTATCTATCAACGATCTAACAAATCTTTTGCAAAAAGAATTTTGAATTTACCACGTTCCGTTGATGAGATATGAATAAAAGGTCCAAAATATGAATAATTCATATAAAATCGCATGATGACGTCATCGTGACTCCACTGCATTTTTTTTGTCTATAACACTTCCCGGAATACCTGCATATCGAGTTTAAACCCGATCGGACCTCCGTTTTTGTAGATATAGGGACTTAAACTATGCAAGTTTAGGATGACGTCACTTGACACGTGATGGCGTCATGATGATGTCATAATTCCACCTGATCTTCAGATGGTATTTCTAGTGTGTGCCAGGTTTGAAGTCAATCGGATTTGAAAAAAAGTCCCAAAGTCCTGTGTAGAACGAAACACGTGTTATCCTACGGGGAAAAAAGTGGGGGGAGTGGAAAAAAATAACAAAAACAAGAGCTGTTTCGGTGTGTACACCAAAACAGCTAATGAGCAGCGCGCACGTGGGTGGTTGGAAATGACACTTAATCTTCAATAATCCTACATCGAGGCCAAGCCAGGCGTATTTTGTTCTCTACACGTGTATACTTCGTGCACTGTTCAGAAATAAACTCACTCTGTGGGGGAAATACTTGCATATATAGACTTTTCTGAAAACGTACCCGCCCCGTGTAAACTGCCGAAACGTGGCAGCTATTAAGTGAGGTTCGAACTACACTTTAAATCCCACTGTGGTTGACTTGCCTTTTGACGGTGGCGTAAATCCGAGTCGGCGAATGAAGAAAGGGAGGGGGTGACCAAAGATCCTAATATTGCCCTGTCGCGGAAATACGACAGGGAATGGGGGGACTTGTCAACACATGACACTAGGGGCGAGAATTATTGTCTGGAAAACAAGAAAAAAATTATCAGAACGCGTACGCTTTCAAGCAGTGGTCGGGTTGGGTCCGACCATTCAAATCACTCGCACAAAATCCAAAGTTCCTCAAAAACATTCCAAAGCAGTAAGAAACATAATTATGCTCATTAATATTACTGGTTAATTAATTATTGTTTTACTGGTCGATTTTCTGCACTGGTCAATTTTTTTAATTACATTACTACTGTTCGCTTCTTTTGTCACTTTACTGACAGAAATATGCTTTACTGGTCGATATTACATTACTGGTCGATTTTTATCACATTACTGGTCGCTTTATGTTATTGGTTAATTATTACAATACTGGTCGTAACCAGCCTCCGTCTATTTCATGGAGTCCGTAAGCATGAGCACAGCAAACGCTTACTTCATAGGAAAAAAAGCTTAGTGACGTCACAATAGAATCTCAATGCAGCACATCCACGCCGAAGCAGCGCCGTGATATTGGACCCATGACTCTATGAAATACAGACTCATTGGTAGTATGGGGCCGTATCATAAGTCCGACGCCTCATAGGTCCGACGCCTCATAAGTCCAAAATTTCGGACTTATGAGGCGGCGGACTTAAGCGGCGTCGGACCTATGGGGCGGAATAAATAAATCTTATGCCTCATAAGTCCGACGCTTCATAAATCCGATGCCTGATAAGTCCAAAATTTCGGACCTATGAGGCGTCGGACCTATGAGGCGTCGGACCTATGAGGCGCCGGACTTATGAGCGGACCCCGGTAGTATTGCGCATACCTAAGTGAATATTGTAACCGTCTAACCAATAAACGAGTAAAAGGGACCAGATTACTCCTGTAGGAGTCAGCATTTCATTGGAAAAGTATAGGTTTTCCCGACCAATTTCGAGAAATGTTCATTCACTTCTGAAAATCGGTCATTCATTTTTGTCTGAATTTGAATGCACGTCTTTAATCCCATTCAATTCAACAAAAATTCAATCGTTTTCATTGCCTGTGCATTCGGTTTTGAGAAACAGACGGCCAATTACGTTAAACGTGCATTCATTTACGCAAGCATTCTAAATTGATTGCAGGTACAGCTAATTTGATTGACTGTTAATGAAAAAGAAACCCCTAGTTGTGTCTAGTGCCAATGGCATTAAACTAATAGTGAAATAGAATGGCAAATGTTTGAAATCGCCGTCTAAAAGCGAACAAGAAGTTTTGTAATCGTATCCGAATGAAAATAAACGAAAGGTGCTGCTCGATCACTTAATTGATCGAACTGAAATGGAATCGAATGCTCTGGTAGCAAAAATATAGGTTTTCTCGGTCAATTTCGGCAAATGAGCAGCCAATTTAACCACTACGCTATTCTATTTCGCGCGAAATCAAATGCTACTGAAAAGGGTCATTCGATTTCGTTTTATGACCAGTCAAATGTACTGTTGCGTCATTCGATTTAAGAAAAATAATCATGCAATTTAACAATTCAACAAAGCAGCATTCAAATTCGCAGGAGCTTTTTGAGGCGTGTGTTTAGTCATTCAAATTCATTTTTGGGCAGTCATTTCTGGAATTTGTGCAATCTAAGAAACGCTTCTTTAAATTTTTGTTTCCTTAAGAATGTTGAAGGCATAAATACGGTTCACTTTTTGGCACTTGAGTCACTTTGCCGATGTACTTCGAAGACGAGCTTTCGCTACAGTTTTACACGCATATTTCTAGAAATGGCAGCTCGTGGTCGCTACGCTAGAGTGGCCCAGGTAGATCGAGAAAGGTTGACTGAGGCCTTCGAGGGAAACGAGCAAGACTACCTTCAGCTTGCGGTCAATTTGAACATCAACAAGTCCACAGCCAGATCAATTGTTGCAACATATTTGAGGACTGGAAGGCAAGAGACGCTGGCAAGAGGAGGAGCAACCCACAGCAAGATGGATGATGACATGCGAAACCATCTGCAAGGCATCCTTGACGCTAATTCCGTCTTGACACTTCAACAAATGAAGGCTAGTTTGAGTGAGCATCTGCCAGAGAAGCCCCAGGTTTCTACTGCCACCATAGCCAGGGCCTTGGATGGGATGATGATTACACTGAAACTAGTGGAGGACGTCCCTGATGCAAGAAATTCCCCTGAAGTTCTTGATCAACGCGTCCAGTATGGTGAGTGGTTCCTGCAGCATGGTGTTCTGGCGCATCTAGTCTTCATTGACGAGACAGGTTATAACGTCTGGACTCGACGCTCCCAGGGTACAGCTCCACGAGGGATCGCTGCAAGACGAGTCGTCGACAGACAACGAGGGAGAAATTGCAATGTCACCTTCGCTGTTTCTAGTGAAGTAGGCTTGGTGCACCACCGAATCGCATTCGAAACTGTAACGCGAGAGAGATTTGAGTAGTTTCTTGCGGACACAATTCAAGAGTGTGATGCAGTTTTCCCAGACGACGAACCCGTTTACCTCATATATGACAATGCGAGGCCTCACGTGCGAGCCCAACTCCCTGAAGGTGCCAACCCAATGATCCAGCTGAAGCGCCTCCCTCCCTACTCCCCATTCCTGAACAGCACGGGGATGGCACACTCTGCATTCAAGGCTGCAGTTAAACGCATCCTTGGGTTACCTGAGTGGCAACAACGTGTCGGAGACAGACAGGCTGCCCAGCAAGCAGGAATGAACATGCAGCAGTGGAGGTGCGATCTCCTTCAACAAGCAGCCATCCAGAGCGTTGATGTCATCACCCAAGTGAAGTGCATGCAGTGGTACAACCATACCCAAACATATATGCCAAGATGTCTGGCACGCCAGCAGATTGACGGTTGAGGAAAAAACAACATAAACAATAAAAAACCAGGAAAAACATAAAGAAACACCCCATTTAAACACAATACAAAATTAGGTCTTGGTCAGTTAACCACTAAAGATCACCCCCCCCAAAAAAAAAAGAATGAAGAAGAAAACAAAGAAGAAGAAAAAACCTTATTGGCCCCATGTAAAGTCTACTGGAAGCATAAATAAAGAAAACAAGGTTTGCCTGAATTAAAGTGAAGATACGAAACAGTTGCCTAGTACAGTTTATCTGTTTATTCGTATTTCTTTAGTCGTACTTATTTGAATTTTCTTTAAGCGACATTAATTGCCTCTTTACGAAATTTAAAAAAAATGAAATCAGTAAAATCTCCAGTCGAACCAGCTTTGCTCAATTGAATGATGATTGTGTGTCACGAAAAAGAATGACGATATGCTATATTGAACACAGTGCTAAAGGAATTTGAATACCTCAAAACGAAATTGAATGGCCAAATTCTGAATTTGAAACGCAGTAACAACTGGAGAGGCAAAATAGCTTCAATTCGAACGCACGAAAATTAAATTGGCTGCTCATTTGCCGAAATTGACCGAGAAAACCTATAAAACTCGTGTTTAGAGCGATTCTGAAATTCAGTCGAAAATGAACGACCGATTTTCAGAAGTGAATGAACATTTTAGGAAATTGGCCGGGAAAACCTATATTTAAGCCAGCCTGCCGGTGTTTTATCGATTATTTAAAACCACCCAAGCGACGGACTCTCGACCAGTAGGAATGGGTAAACTGTCTTTCATTTGGTACCTATAAAACCAATGACAATGGGTTGTAGTTAATTGTTGTAAATCAAAGAAAATGGTTGTATTAAGGCAAATGGTGTATATTAAAAGATATGGTAACAGCGTAGGCAAAGATTAAAATCAACTTAAGAAATAACGTGTACTACCGACCAAATGCATTTTTGCATTTTTTGTCCAATTGACCGCGAATTCCGCTGACTAATGTTGAAGTTTGTGTCATGTTTACTTCTTGATTGATTTGCGATTCATTTCTCTGTATCAGAATCCTGCAATATGCGACATGTATTGCGTGCACGAAATAATTCTGACCGTAGCCAAGTATGCTCCCAGTGGTAACTACATAGCATCTGCAGGTACGTGTTGAGCATGTTTGGGTTTGTACAAGAAGCTGCTACGCTGAAAATACAAATATATTGTGTACATAGAGCTATATTAAATTAATATAGCTCTATGATTGTGTAGCATTGCAGTTGAATATCTTGTTAAGAGTTGACATTTATTATGTATGAAAAGTATTTTGAATTTGGCAATGGTTGTTTGAGATATCGCTATAATACACGAGGTAACGGGCAACTGTCTTGTTTTGGCAACAATAGGGTTTCAAGTATTCCTACTTTACCTACTGTCACCACCCCAGAATTTGGTTAATTTATATCTTTAATATATAAGAGGAATGGCAACCCCGGATCCTATGGACACACCAACAGACCAAATGAAAGACGGGAATAAAACAACTTCTTACTTTCTTCAATTATATTTTAAAAAACAAAACTTCACAACTTCTTCTTTACATATATACAGCACATATCTTACAATTCAATTCCTCTAAGTTCACTAGAAGTCGATAAAACTCTTATTTTCAGTTCAGTTCACTTCAACTCGAAATTATTATTTCCAACAATTATCAAATGGTTAAATGCTTGGTTTCTCTCCCGTGTATTCTTATTTGTTTACAAACTAATTTCAATTACATTAAGAATTTACTTTTCTGAGGTACGCTAAAGTTTTCCAAACTGCACCGGTTATACTTATTTCGTGTGACTCACAGATTTAATCAAACTTATTTTTGATACTCTCCAAACTGATGTTGAGCCACAAGTTGCCCACTAGGTTGCAGGACTGGTCTGCATACACGCTACATCAGTACCATGCTTCAAAGCCTTGTCTACGGCTGCTGCTAGTCAATGGTAGACTCCTCTCCAGTCGGTGTTACTGCCGACGGATCACTCAATATCGAATAAAGAGGCCATCTAAAATAAATATAAGATCCAAAACCTTTAAGGTTTTCTCGTAATACATAAACTTAAACATCCCTACCATCTCTACATGATCTGATTTGCTTTCCAAATCCTCAAGAAATATCTCATGTATACTCATAAAATCCTTACTTCGAAATTCTCAATCATAATAGCTGACTTTTCCGTTATCAAACTCTTTAATCCTAATTCTCATGTTCAAACAAATTCTTAACGTCAAATTCAAGATTTGTCGTTAATGATCAAAATTCTATATTTCTACGATCTTTGACTTTTTTTGGTCGTTTCAAAATCATGCTATAACAGAGATCACTCCAGTAATAAAGATTTATACAAAACTCCATAGATCAACACTTACGGTAATTTATCTGGGCGAATACCTGGGGAGGTGGACGGTTGCTATGAAATGTCAAGATGACCGGGACGCTATGACGCTGGAATTTGGTCTTGATATACCAAATCCTGGGAAACGGAACTGAACTTTCCGTTTTCCAGCAGGATTAAATTGATCCAAAAGCTAAATCTGCTGTCATCAGATTTCAGGTGCAGGGCAAGCTGAAACCGGTCTGGCAAACACGATCACTCTCTCTCCCACCTTCACTCTAGATCGTCTCTCGATCAGGTCTAAAATGTCTTCTCCCTCTCTCAACAAAATTCACTCACTTCACAACATGGAAAAAGAAGTCCTAAACGCTGCATTTGGTTCAATACAATACGATCTGTTGTCTACTAATTGGTGCGGTTTTGTTTAACGATTAAGATGCGCTTTCTCAATTACCATGGCCTATGTACAAAACATTCTTACGTAAGATGGGATGGGGTTTTTGCGACTCGACTACGCCTAGGTTGTAAGTGGCTGCGGAAAGTCTACGCGGGAATTGAATAATACGTTATTGGTTAAAAACTTTAAGACGGATCCATTCGAAGCGGGGTAACGTATACCTTCGGTATCTCATTAAAAAATACAACTCGCACGGCACAATAAACACACGGAACGCGTTAAAATAATCTAAGTTTCTCGGTTGCACTGTAACAACTACGTTTTCCTTTTTGATCTTTGGATCTGTTACGATTAATCTTTGAGTGGTCGGGCACAACCCGACCACTCTTTGAATCTGTTACAATTAATTGAGTGGTCGGGCACAACCCGACCACTGTCTAGAATTGTCCCGATTAATCTTTCTTTCTTTCTTTCTTTTTTTTTCCGGACAATACTTCTCCGTGGGTTTACTCCTAAACTGTTCAAGATATAAACTTGTAACTTCGAACACATATTGACCCTGATCCCGAGTAGTGTATATTGTCCTGACGTCATGATGACGTCATCAGGTATCAAATTACAAGCAATTTAGTGTTTCTATTTTTTAATCATTACAAATCGATATAAAATCAACCGTGAGAGACCGGAACTTGTTTTTAACGGCAGTCAATAGAATAATACTGGGTCTTCAATTTACTTCGTGGGTGTCAAATCATACGACCCTTACTTCCGGTCGAAACCGGTCGAACCCGGAAGTGCCTTGTAATGTAAAAATGGTAAAAGATATGAACGTGTTTTCAACGATGTTAGTCTTCGGCAAGAAAGTACTTTTCTAAACTGTAACCGATGACGTCATGAAATATTAGAGCGCCCTCTAGCGGCAGGTTGAAAAATGTCCAAAATGCATTTTGAATAGATGTCCGTGGCGAAGTTTGCTGTAATCTTTTGAAAATTGGTATATATGATGACTTTCATGCAAACAACACTTGTGTGAAGTTTGAAGCCAATGACGTCATCAGACCGGAAGTTACAACGCAAAGATTTTTTATTCTTCAAAAATCGCTAAAAAATCAATCATGAGAGATATAATCTTAAATTGTCCATTAAATGATAGATGAAACATTGGTGTCAATTGTGCCAGGCGCATGGCTTGTCAAATTGTTCACACATGTGACCCGCCGCCGACAAAAATACCCTAACGGTAGTCCGTCGCTCAAAAATTCAATGAAAGCGAAAGCTGGGTGTGCGTGAGTACACTGCATGTACAGGACATTGTACTCATGTACAGTACATGTACATGCATTCAGTGCAGATCCATTATTTCATCATCGTCATGCTTGCTGGAACGGGGCCAAACACGTGGCGCGTAGTCTTGTGCTGAAGAAGCTTGGTCTTCTATAACAAATCCCATAGACTCTGTGCACGATTTTTCTCGTCAGCATTTTAGTCATAAAAGCACACTCATTATGACATTGAAACTTAAAATAGTCAAAGAACATATAGCAAAGTCGTTGCGAAGATGGACGCAATGATGACGTCATCATGTGATTTATTATGACATTTTGAATATTTATTTAAGCCCATTGACTTTGTACACGGTTTTTCCACTTTATTTGTGCCCCTCTTTTTCAAGGGACCTTTTTGGCCATTTTTCAATGGCGCATCTTCATCAAAGTAACACCAAGCAAAGACGGAATGCTTAGATTGTGCCAGAACAATGATGGCATGATGACGTCATCAGGTGTCACGTGACAAGCAATTAAACTTTGATATTTTTTTATCTTTAAAAATCTATATAAAATCAATAATGAGATCTGTCGTCTTGCTGCTTGCGGCAAGTGATAGAGTAAAATAAGGTCTTTATTTTTTAACGTATACGTAAAATCACATGACCCTTGCTTCCGGTCGAAACCGGAAATGGCTTATTATTGGCTTATTATTTAAAATTGAAAATAGATATGATCTTGCTTTCAACGGTGTTAGTCCCTTGCCAGACAATATCCTTCAAAACTTGTACCGGTGACGTCATGAAATTCTCAACCGCCCTCTAGCGGCATGTTTAAGAATGTCCAAAATGCATTTTGAATAGATGTCTGTGGCGAAGTGTTTTGTAATCGCCTGAAAACTTGTAATAATCAGGCGCGGTTCTACGGGGGGGGGGGGGCCTAGGGGGGCTGTAGCCCCGCCCCCCCCCATTTTTTTTGTCTAGCCCCCCCCCAAAATAAATTCCGTAAAAAAAAAAAATGCATTAGCAAAAAGAAGGATTGTTATGTACATGCGAACGGTCTCCCCCTAAAGAAGAAATAGCCGTGACAAGGGTGCATTAGTTAATATAGTGTGAATGATTTCAGGATTTTATTGGCGCTCCCCATTGAAAAATGACATAAGCCGCCCCCCCCCCCCCCCCCCCCCACCTATTGATTTTCGGAGGCCTAAGTGTCTGGATAAAAATAACCGGCCAACATTTCAGCACGCCTCCCTGAAAAAATTCTGGATCCACCTTGCTGCCCCCCCTCCAAATATTGGTTCTAGTACCGTGCCTGACTGGTATATATAATGACCTTCATGCAAACAACACATGTGTGAAGTTTGAAGTTGATGACGTCATCAGACCGGAAGTTACAACGAAAAGACCTTCTATTCTTCAAAAATAAATCAATCCTGAGAGATATATTCGTGAATTGTCCATTGAATGATATCTTAAACATTGGCGTCAATTGTTCCAGGTTCGTGGCTTGTCTAATTGTTCACACACGTGACCCGCCGCTGACAAAAATACCCTTATAGTAGCCCGCTGAACGTAGCCTGGCTTTTCGTTTGCTATTCGCGGGCGTACATGTACATGTCCAGTTATTAGTACGTAGACTCTGAGAAAGTCTGAGGAGAAGTACTGTTGTCACGCGTGTACGACTAAAATAGATCGCTGCGGGCGTCTTCACATGCGCAGTTAATGTGTCATTACCGGGGTTGAGCTTGTACACTGCATGCACACTGTGATTCGGAAAGTAGAATGTGTGCACTTACGCTGTTCGTGGCGCGGCCCGGAAAGGCATCCTCGTACGAACTCTGAGAGGTGATTTGACGAATATAAATGTTTGTTTCTGTTTATAAATTTACCTTCGGATAGAAAATATTATTTCGGGTTTTTTTCGGGCAAATGGTATTGGGAGTTCATGCTGAAAACAGCTTACCATTTAAAATGGCTCCAGTTATGATCGGACACATGAATACATGCAAATCAATGAATATGCATCCTCTCCGAATAACATCAGTATTCACTACCCATATTCACTTTTTCTACGTTTAAAAAAAATAAATACATACATTGATCACTACATAAAAGAAACATTTTTAAACAAAATGATTAATTTTTATCAGACAGTTTAAATTTCGTTATCCATTGTACATGTTCTTACATTAAAAAAATATGCTTAACTTTACTGAACAGTGTTTCATAAAATAGTTGTCTACCCGACCACTCTGCGTTTGTAACAACAAACGCGAAGCTCTAGTCTTTCTTTCTTTCTCTTTTTTCCGTACAGCACGTTTCCGCAGGTTTTATCTTAAGCGGTTTATGATATGAACTTGTAACTTTCAATTTAAATCGATCCTCATCCCAAGTGGTGCATATTACTCTGACGTTATTATGACGTCATCGGGTGTCAAATTACAAGCGATTTTAGCTGAAAAAGGTGACTAATTCAGGCGCGGTTCTAGGGGGGGGGGGCTAGAGGGGGCTTTAGCCCCCCCCCCCCAATTTTGTGTCTAGCTCCCCAAAATAAATTCCGTACAAAAGAAAATTGCATTAGCAAAAAAGAAGGATTGTGATATACATGTGATGTACACGGTCTCCCCCTAAAGAAATAGTCGTGACAAGGGTGCATTTGTCGTTAATATAGTGTGAATGATTGTAGGATTTTATTGGCGCTCCCCATTGAAAATATGGCATGAGCCCACCCACCCCCCCCCCCTCCCCCACCCACCCACCTATTGAATTTCGGAGGCCTAAGTGTCTTTTCAAAATTCAAAATGAATACGTTAGCCTGAGATTAAAACAAAGCTAAATTTCTTCCGAACGGTTTACGGTACAATCACAAAAAACTTGTGTGAACTTGTACCATGTTACGAAGATGTTGTAAATTTTGTTACGTCATCATGACGTCATCAGGTATTACATTACAAGCGATTTAAGGGCAAATTTTAACAAAACAGTTTGTGCTATATCATTTGAAATAAATAGAGTATCGTATCGGAACATTTCTTGTTCCCGGACACAAACCGCTTGACCTTTACTTCCGGTGTTACCGGAAGTGCAATGAAAACTGAATATAACGCCAAAACGGAAGCATTTTACTACAGACATGTATATTATGCAAGTTTTTAGTGAGAAATGCAAGTCAAAAAAAAATGTGATGACGTCATAATCCAAAAGGGCGCCCCCTAGCGGCACATAAAATTGTGTTTGTTTTCTTCAATCTGAAGAACATCGGTTCCAATTTTACCAAATCGCCCCTTGATATTCTTTGATAAACCACAGATAACTTGGTAAGGTTCAAATTCATGACGTCATCAGACCGGAAGTTACGTCGATGAGCATTTGAAAATGATCATATTTTAAATTGAATTCTATTATTTAATCTATGTCGTATATCTTCGTAGCCCAAATAACGATACCATAACAATGAATGTTTTGCTTCCAAATACTAGTGACGTCATGGAACTGGAAGGTGGTTGTTATAAATACTTACAGTTATATTTTCCATATTTGCATATGTGATTTAACTTCACAAAAAACATTTATCCACTCCGAACTAAATCAGTGTTCACTTCCCCCCTTTTTTTTTTTAAGAATGACGTCATCAAGCCAGAAATAACTCGTATGTGTACATAAAATGTTTACGGAAATTTAGCAAACCATTAAAGATGCATTTTTCAGCAAAATTATTTATTGTGATGGAAAGGATTTAATTTCGTGATCCTTTGTTGTTACATATACATATTCATAACCTAACTCGGCAGTGTTTCATGAACAAATTGCCTGCCCGACCACTCTGCGTTTGAAACAACAAACGCGAACCTCTAGTCTTTATTTTTTTTCCGTGAGGCACGTCTCCGCGGGTTTTCTCCTAAACGGTATATGGTATGAACTTGTAACTTTCAACATATATCGGCCCTCATCCCTAGTGGTGCATATTACTCTGACATCATGATGACGTAATCGGGTGTCAAATTACAAGCAATTTTCGTTGAACAAATGATGATATTCTTTCACCTATAACTCTTGAACAAAACAATCAATTGTTTTCCAACCTTGTAATCAGATAGACCATTAATAGATAAACATTTTTTTGTCATGTACGTTAACTCGCTTGACCTTTACTTCCGGGTTTACCGGAAGGTCAAAGTTAGGTCAATTCAAAACGAAGACTTTAGCCTGAAATCAAAACAAAGCAACAATTCTTCCAAACCTATAACTCTTGAACAAAACAATCAATTGTTTTCCAACCTTGTAATCAGATAGACCACTAATCGCTAAACAATTTTTGTCATGTACGTGAACTCGCTTGACCTCTACTTCCGGGTCAACCGGAAGGTCAAAAATAGGTGAATACAAAAGGAAGACGTTAGCCTGACATCAAACAAAGCAGCATTTCTTCCGAACGGGTCACGGTATGATCACAAAACCTTGTGTAAACTTGTACCATGTTACGAAGATGTTTTAAATTTTGTTACGTCATCATGACGTCATCAGGTATCAAATTACAAGCGATTTAAGGGCAAATTTTGACAAAATAGCTTGCGTTATATCTTTTGAACTAAATAGAGTATCGTGTTCGTTTTTTCGTGAGGTTGTAGACTATGCCGTGAGAAACATTTCGTGTTCCCGGACACAAAACCGCTTGACCTTTACTTCCGGTGTTACCGGAAGTGCAATAAAAACTGAATATAACTCAAAAGCGGAAGCATTTTACTACAGACATATATATTATGAAAGTGTTAAGTGAGGAATGCAAGACGCAAAAAACAGTGTGATGACGTCATCATCCGAAAGGGCGCCCCCTATCGGCACATAAAATAGAGTTTCCCTTCTTTAATTGTAAAACCATCCGTCCAAATTTTACCAAATCGCCCCTTGACATTCTCTGATTAACCACAGATAACTTGGCACGGTTTCAAATTCATCACGTCATCAGACCGGAAGTTACTTTAAGGAGAATTTGAAAAAGATCATATTTTTAATTTAATTCTATCATTTGATCCCTGTCATATCTTCGAAGTCCAAATAATGATATCCATTACAGTGTTCACCTTTGGATCTCTAATACTGTGACTTCATCAAACCGGAAGTTATGTGTTATCAATACGTCATCAAACCGGAAGTTAGGTGATATTAATACAAACAATTATATTTCCCATGTTTTCATACGTTATTTTAACTTCACAATGAAAAATTATCCTCTCCGAACTTTATTAGTATTCACTAACCATTTTTGACTGAAATAACTTTTTGTGCACATAGAATATGTTTACTAAAATGTATCACACCGTTAAAGATATCTTTTTGAAACATTGATTGTACTTGAAGGGATTTAATTTCGTGATCCTTTTTTCTATATAAACACATATTCCTAACTTAACTGGGCAGTGTATAATGAAAAGGCTGTCCGCCCGACCACTCTGCGTTTGTAACTCAACAAACGCGAAACTCTAGTCTTTCTTTGAGTGGTCGGGCACAACCCGACCACTCTCTGTTATTGTTCTGGTAAATCTTTCTTTTTTTTTCCGGACAATACTTCTCCGCGGCTTTTCTCCTAAACGGTATATGGTATGAACTTGTAACTTTCAATATATATCAACCCTCATCCGAAGTGGTGCATATTACTCTGACGTCATGCTTACGTCATCAGGTGTCATATTACAAGTGATTTTATCTGAAAAAGTGACCAATTACTTTAACCTATAACTTTTGAACTAAACATTCAATGATGTTTGTATTCTGTAAATCAGATAAACCATTAATCGCTTAACAGTTTTTGTTGTGTACGTGAACTCGCTTGACCTTTACTTCCGGGTCAACCGGAAGGTCAAAGTTAGGTGAATTCGTCAAAATGAAGACGTTAGCCTGACATCAAAACAAAGCAGCATTTCTTCCGAACGGTTCACGGTATGATAACAAAACCTTGTGTGAACCTGAACCATGTTACGAAGATGTTATATTTTTTGTTACGTCATCATGACGTCATCAGGTATCAAATTACAAGCGATTTAAGGGCAAATTTTGACAAAATAGTTTGCGTTATATCTTTTGAACTAAATAGAGTATCGTGTTCGTTTTTTCGTGAGGTTGTAGACTTTGCCGTGAGAAACATTTCGTGTTTCCGGACGCAAAACCGCTTGACCTTTACTTCCGGTGTTACCGGAAGTGCAATAAAAACTGAATATAACTCAAAAGCGGAAGCATTTTACTACAGACATATATTAAGAAAGTGTTTAGTGAGGAATGCAAGACGCAAAAAATAGTGTGATGACGTCAACATCCGAAAGGGCGCCCCCTATCGGCACATAAAATAGAGTTTCCCTTCTTTAATTGTAAAACCATCCGTCCAAATTTTACCAAATCGACCCTTGACATTCTCTGATTAACCACAGATAACTTGGCAAGGTTTCAAATTCATGACGTCATCAGACCGGAAGTTACTTTAAGGAGAATTTGAAAAAGATCATAGTTTTAATTTAATTCTAGCTTCGAAGTCCAAATAATGATATCCATTTCAATGTTCACCTTTGGATCTCTAATGCTGTGACGTCATCAAACCGGAAGTTAGGGGTTATTTATACAAACAATTATATTTCCCATATTTTCATACGTTATTTTAATTTTACAATGCAAAATTATCCTCTCTGAACTTTATCAGTATTCACTAACCGTTTTCGACTGATGACGTCATCAAACCAGAAATAACTTTTTGTGCACATAGAATGTTTACTGAAATTTTATCACACCGTTAAAGATACCTTTTTTCAAACATTGATTGTACTTGAAGGGATTTAATTTCGTGATCCTTTTTTTCTACATAAACATATATTCCTAACTTAACTGGGCAGTGAATAAATGAAAAGGCTGTCCGCCCGACCACTCTGCGTTTGTAACTCAACAAACGCGAAACTCTTTGTTTTTGTTTGTAAAGCGCATTGATCATTAATTTGGAACTGCGCTATATAAGCACCGGTATTATTGAGTGGTCGGCCACAAATTGTTCCGATTAATCATTGAGTGGTCGGGTACAACCCGACCACTCTCTGTTATTGTTCTGGTAAATCTTTCTTTTTTTTCCGGACAATAATTCTCCGCGGGTTTTCTCCTAAACGGTTCATGATATGAACTTGTAACTTTCAATATATATGTACCCTCATCCGAAGTGGTGCATATTACTCTGACATCATGATGACGTCATCGGGTGTCAAATTACAAGCGATTTTAGCTGAAAAAGGGTCCAATTACTTTCACTCATATTTCTTGAACAAAATAATCAGTGATGTTTATATTCTGTAAGCAGATAGACCATGAATTGATTAACATTTCTTTTTGTGTACGTGAACTCACTTGATCCTTTCTTCCGGGTCAACCGGAAGGTTAAAGTTAGGTGAATTCAAAATGAGGACTTTATCCTGAAATCAAAACAAAGCACAATTTCTTCCATACGGTTTACGTTATGATCATAAAACCTAGTGTGGACATGTACCATGTTACGAAGATACTATATATTTTGTGATGTCATCATGACGTCATCATGTATCAAATTACAAATGATTTAAGGGCAAATTTTGACGACATAGTTTGCGCTATATCTTTTGAACTAAATATAGTATAGTGTTTGTTTTTTCGTGAGGTTGTAGACTATGCTGTGGGAAACATTTCTTGTCTCCGGACACAAATCCGCTTGACCTTCACTTCCGGTGTTACCGGAAGTGCAATAAAAAGCGAGTATAACTCAAATACGAAAGCATTTTACTACAAACGTACACATTATGAAAGTGTTAATTGAGGAATGCCAGACACAAAAAAACAGTGTGATGACGTCATCTTTCAAAAGAGTGCCCCTAGCGGCATATTAAATATTGTTTGCTTTCTTTAATTTGAAAACCATCTGTTTAAATTTTACAAAACCACCCCTAATTATTCTTTGATTAACCACAGATAATTTGGCAAGGTTTTAAATTCATGACGTCATCAGACCGGAAGTTACTTCTATGAGAATTTGAAAACGATACTATTTTAAATGTAATTCTATCATTTGATTTATGTCGTATATCTTCATAGCCCAAATAACGATATGCCTTACAATGTTCACCTTTTGCTTCCAAATACTGTGACGTCATCAAACCGGAAGTTAGGTGTTATGAATACCAACAGTTATATTTTCCTTATTTTCATACGTTAATTTAACTTCACAACGAACATTTATCCACTCCAAACCTTATCAGTATTCACTTCCCGTTTTTGAATAATGGCGTCATGAAGCCAGAAATAACTTGTATGTGTAGGCCTACATAGAATGTTGACTAAAATTTATCACACCATTAAAGACACATTTTTAACCAAATAATTGATTGTACTGGAAAGGATTTATTTTCGTGATCCTTTGTTCTTACATAAATTTATTCACAACTCGACTCGGTAGTGTTGAATGAACAGATTGCCTGCCCGACCACTCTGCGTTTGTAACAACAAACGCGAACCTCTAGTTCTTTATTTCTTTTTTTTTTCCGGACAATAATTCTCCGCGGGTTTTCTCTTAAACGGCATATGGTATGAACTTGTAACTTTCAATATATATCGACCCTCATCCGAAGTGGTGCATATTACTCTGACGTCACGATTACGTCATCAGGTGTCAAATTACAAGTGATTTTATCTGAAAAAGTGAACAATTACTTTCACCTATAACTTTTGAACTAAACATTCAATGATGTTTGTATTCTGTAAATCAGATAGACCATTAAACGATTAACAGTTTTTGTCGTGTACGTGAACTCGCTTGACCTTTACTTCCGGGTCTACCGGAAGGTCAAAGTTAGGTGAATTCAAAATGAAGACCTTAGCCTGACATCAAAACAAAGCAGCATTTCTTCCGAACGGTTCACGGTATGATCACAAAACCTTGTGTGAACTTGTACCATGTTACGAAGATGTTATAAATTTTGTTACGTCATCATGACGTCATCAGGTATCAAATTACAAGCGATTTAAGGGCAAATTTTGACAAAATAGTTTGCTTTATATCTTTTGAACTAAATAGAGTATCGTGTTCGTTTTTCGTGAGGTTGTAGAGTATGCCGTGAGAAACATTTCGTGTTCCTGGATGCAAAACCGCTTGACCTTTACTTCCGGTGTTACCGGAAGTGCAATGAAAACTGAATATAACTCAAAAGCGGAAGCATATTACTAAATATTATGAAAGTGTTTAGTGAGGAATGCAAGACGCAAAAAAACATTGTGATGACGTCATATCTCTAATGCTGTGACGTCATCAAACCGGAAGTTAGGTGTTATTAATACGTCATCAAACCGGAAGTTAGGTGTTATTAATACAAACAATTATATTTCCCATATTTTCATACGTTATTTTAACTTTACAATGAGATATTATCCTCTCCGAACTTTTTTAGTATTCACTCACTATTTTTGACTGATGACGTCAACAAACCAGAAATAACTTTTGGAGCACCTTGAATGTTTACTGACATTTATTACACCGTTAAAGATACCATTTTGAAACATTGATTGTACTTCAAGGGATTTAATTTCCTGATCCTTATTTTTACATATTAAACACATATTCTTAACTTAACTGGGCAGTGTATAATGAAAAGGCTGTCCGCCCGACCACTCTGCGTTTGTAACTAAACAAACGCGAAACTCTAGTTGAGTGGTCGGGCACAACCCGACCACTCTCTGTTATTGTTCGGGTCAATCTTTTTTTTTTTTTTCCTGACAATACTTCTCCGCGGGTTTTCTCCTAAACGGTATACGGTATGAACTTGTTACTTACACTATATATCGACCCTCATCCGAAGTGGTGCATATTACTCTGACGTCATGATGACGTCATCGGGTGTCAAATTACAAGCGATTTTAGCTGGAAAAGGGTCAAATTACCTTCAACCATAACTCTTGAACAAAATAATCAGTGATGCTTATATTCTGTAATAAGATAGACCATGAATTGATAAATATTTCTTTTCGTGTACGTGAACTCACTTGACCCCTTCTTCGGGGTCAACCGGAAGGTGAAAGTTAGGTGAATTCGAAATGAAGACTTAAGCTTGAAATCAAAACAAAGCAAAATTTCTTCAATACATTTTACAGTATGATCATAAAACCAAGTGTGAATTTGTACCACGTTACGAAGATACTATAGAGTTTGTTACGTCATCATGACGTCATCAGGTATGAAATTACAAGTGATTTAAGGGAAAATGTTGACGAAATAGTTTGCGCTATATCTTTTGAACTAAATATAGTATCGTGTTCGTTTTTCGTGAGGTTGTAGACTATGCTGTGAGAAATAATTCTTGTTCCCGGACACAAAACCGCTTGACCTTCACTTCCGGTGTTACCGGAAGTGCAATAAAAACCGAGTATAACTCTAAAGGGGAAGCATTTTACTACACACATATATATTATGAAAGTGTTTATTGAGGAATGCCAGACACAAAACAGTGTGATGACGTCATCTTTCGAAAAGGGCGCCCCCTAGCGGCATATTAAATAGTGTTTGCTTTCTTTAATTTGAAAACCATCCGTTAAGATTTCACCAAATCGCCCCTTGATATTCTTTGATTAACCACGGATAATTTGGCAAGGTTTCAAATTCATGACGTCATGAGACCGAAGTTACTTCTATGAGAATTTGAAAACGATAATATTTTTAATTTAATTATATCATTTGATTCATGTCGTATATCTTTGTAGCCCAAATAACGATATCCCTTACAATGTTTACCTTTTGCTTCTAAATACTGTGACGTCATCAAACCCGAGTTAGGTGTTATGAATGCATAGTTATATTTTCCATATTTTCATACGGTATTTAACTTCACAACGAACATTTATCCACTCCGAACTAAATCAGTATTCACTTCCCGTTTTTGAATCAAGCCAAAAATATCTTGTATGTGTACATAGAATGTTTACTAAAATTTATCACACCGTTAAAGATGCATTTTTTTAAACAAAATAATGGATTGTACTGGAAAGGATTTAATTTCGAGATCCTTCGTTCTTACATAAACATATTCATAACTCAACTCGGCAGTGTTTGATGCACAATTGCCTGCCCGACCACTCTGCGTTTGTAACAACAAACGCGAACCTCTGGTTCTTTTTTTTTTCCGTACAGCACGTTTCCAAGGGTTTTCTCCTGAACGGTTTACGATAGGAACTTGTAACTTTTAATATATATCGACCCTCATCCTTAGTGGTGCATATTACTCTGACGTCATGATTACGTCATCGGGTGTCAAATTACAAGCGATTTTAGGTGGAAAAGTGACCAATTACTTTCACTTATAACTCTTGAACTAAATAATCAATGATGTTTGTATTCTGTAATGAGATTTTTTGTCGTGTACGTAAACTCGCTTGACCTTTACTTCCGGGTCTACCGTAAGGTCAAATTTAGATGAAATCAAAATGAAGACGTTAGCCTGAAATAAAAACAAAGCAAAATTTCTTCCAAACGGTTTACGGTACAATCACATAACCTTGTGTGAACTTGTACCATGTTACGAAGATGTTATACATTTTGTTCCGTCAGCATGCCTTCATTGGGTATCAAATTACTAGCGATTTAAGATCAAATTTTGACAAAATAGTTTACGCTATATCTTTTGAACTAAATAGATTATCGTGTTTGTTTTTTCGTGAGGTTGTAGACTTTGCCGTGAGTAAAATTTCTTGTTCCCGGACAGAAAACCGCTTGACCTTCACTTCCGGTGTTACCGGAAGTGTTACCGGAAGTGCAATAAAAACCAAATATAACTCAAAAGCGGAATCATTTTACTATACTCATATAAATTATGAAAGTGTTTAGTGAGGAATGCCAGACTCAAACGCAGTGTGATGACGTCATCTTTCAAAAGGGCGCCCCCTAGCGACACATAAAACAGTGTTTGCTTTCTTTAATTTGAAAACCATCCGCCTTTAAATTTTATCAAATCACCCCTTGATATTCTTTGAATAACCACAGATAACTTAGCAAGGTTTCAAATTCATGACGTCATCAGACCGGAAGTTATTTCTATGAGAATTTGAAAACGACCCGCATTTTAAGTCTATTTTATATCATTCGATCCATGTCGAATATCCTCGAAACCCAAATAACGATATTCATTACAATGTCCACTTTTTGCATGCTTCCAAAAACTGTGACGTTATCAAACTGGAAGTTAGATGTTATGAATACATACGCTTACATTTTTCATATTTTCATACATTATCTAACTTCCGCACAATGAACATTTATCCACTCCGAACTAAATCAGTATTCGCTGTTCGTTTTCGAATAACTACGTCATCAAGCCAGAAATAACTTAAATGTTTACATAGAATGTTTACTGATTTTTATCACAAAACAATTGATTGGACTGTAAAGGATTTAAATTTTGATCCTTTGCAGGGGTTGCCCTTAACTTTTTTTTTGACTGGTCAGCCGGACCAGTTGGCTAGAATTTTGACTGGTCCGCCAGGTTTTTGACTGGTCCGTCTTATACAGCGTGTACCCACCAGTTAATCAGTTTCACATAAGTCATAACAAGACTATAGTCATCAACACCCATGTCATCATGTCACCTGAGCAATAGAGGTCTATTTTCTTCCTCCATGATCTGAGGCCGCAAAAAAATATATAGTTCTGCCTCAGATTACATGCCTTTTATAAAATAGGGTCGGTCGGTCGGATTTTTGGGGTTTTTTTGGGCCATTTTTTTTTATGCCGCTTGAATGGTGTATTCAATTAGGCCTCAGTATGCGAAGTTTTAGCCTGATTTTATTTTCATTGCACTATGAAAGCTATACACGTGGAGCCTCATAGATTAAGAACCCCGCAAAATTGTTTTCAGCACAAAACACTAATCAAGTACAAAAACGTCCATCAAAATGCAGAAATTTCCAACAGAACCGCTGCACAGTTTGCCCCCAAACTCCGTACTACACCTCATGACATACTCACAAAATATGCGCAGAACAAACATCGCTGGATTTTGTCTTTTTTGGGGCTAAAATGATGACAAGTATGCCCTTTCCGCACTGAGCCAACCTGACACTTGAAACGTGCACGCATATGATCGAGCGATGATTTTCGGTTCGCTCGGAGCGCGCCGCGGGGGGGGGGGGGGGGGGGGGGGGGGTACGGTACAAGCGAAATGACAGTATGCGCATGCGTACAAGTGCTTGTACCGTACCCCCCGTGGCGCGCTCCGAGCGAACCGAAAATCATCGTGCACGTTTCAAGTGTTGCCTGTGTACTACTGCTAAACCGGCAAACCGCGGCGACGAAACACAAGCACCAGCAACCCGCCCGAGCCCGCAACCAACCCCGCCTCTCCGCCCGCCGGCTACTCAATCTATCCCGTCTTCTTGTAAACAAAATCTATTAAAGACAACCGACCAAACAAACAAAACAGAAAATTCTTTGGAAGTAATTTAGTTGGAAGGTGGGATCAACATAAACAAATTGTACAAAAAAATACGAACAATCAAGACAGAAATTAACGCACAGAAAAAGATCATTATTTCCAAACAAGATAACAACAAGATCAATGACAAGAATTAAAAAAAGGAAAATACACAGACATCAAATGGAAACAACAAAATGTAAACGAGAACAGAACAAGAAAATACATGATCAATAAACTGAAGTAATTTTCACCCAAAAGTAAATTATAAACAAACAAGTGCAAATAAGAATCTTGCAAAAATGACAGAACTATATAGAGGAATAAGACAATATCAATTATACAATAGAGAACAAATGAACAAAAAATAAGTACGCAACGAAATGCATAGATGCATCTGTGAAACTTAAAACAGTATTCAAGGGGGAGGGTAAGAAGGGGGAGGGTAAGGAGAGGGAGGGGAGAAAGGAGTGGGGTCACCAGCATCAGGTGTGGGCATGTTACACGCCCACTACGGGTAAGCCCCGGGTGGGAAAAAATAGGGTCGTCGAGGTGGGCTGTGCAAAAAGCACAACGTCCCGCTTTTGGGTCAGCGGGACAACCCACGCAACGGCGACCCAGGGAAGGGGAGGGGATGTATTTACAAAGGAAGGGGAAGCAAAGAAAATAGTGATCAGATCAGCCACGTTATCTTATTGTTGGCTACAGTAAAGAGAGAATCGTTAATCCACCATTTTTTGAGAAATAGATCAAGGGATGAGTTTAACCGGTGGTAGTGATATTCGATGAGGATTTTAGACGATGAGACCAGACGAGAAGAGGATCGGAAAAGGTAGTAGAGCGATAGGACCAGTAGATTACATATTTTAGGCTGACGATGAGGAAATTAGCGAGTTTGACCGCGTCCCGGTCCCGACTCCTGGCGTTTGGGATCAGGATCCAGTAGAGGTCAAAGTTGAGACGGAAATTGGAAAGAAGACGGGACAGCAAGGCGTTTAGAAGGTTGAGGGCGGGTTGGATGGCAGAGCACAGGATGAAGAGGTGGACGACAGTTCCTTCCTCTCCACACCATCCGCAGGACGGGGAGAATCCGGGTTGAGGTGATGAAGAACAGGGAGAGAAGGCAGGAAGTTATGAAGAAGTCGAAAATGGACGTCGCCTTCTTTCTTGGAAGTGGGAAGCTTGTAGATTTGAGTCCAGGGGATGGAGAAGTCAGAGTTATTGAAGAAACCGATGCGATGCCAGTGAGTGATTGTAGTGGGAGGGTGGCAGTTGACGGAAACGTTGAAGATATCGTAAAGGGTCTTGGAGGATAGCGAGAGACCGTTGAGGTCGGGAGCGATGAAAAAGGGGATCGGATTATCCGGAAAGCAGGGGTCGGTGCGGAGAGGAGTCGGAGGAGCTAGCAGACAACAGGAGCCGATGAGAGACGGAAAAGACGAGCGGAGGGCGAGACGCAGGCGGCGAAGCAATCTGTCAATGAGGCAGAGGGAGGGACGACGGAAACTGGACGGGGCGAAGGGCAGATCTTCGGCTTCCAGCCAGCGACCGGTGGAGGGATGAAGAAGGTGACGGACGATCCTGATCCCGCACGAGAGGAGTCGAGAACAGGTGTTCCCATCGTCAGCCGCGTGTTCGAGGAGAGTGCTATTGATAGGGATGTTGATAACATGACTGATCTGATCCGATGGTATTTCGATTAGAGCTCCGGATGTCTTCCAAGCACGCAGAAGCTCGCCGTAGAGTGGAGGAATGCTGATATAGAATTTGGGATCGAGATCAAGTTGAAAGAGTTGGAAATCAAAGTCGAGTTTTTTGTAACGACGGAGAAAGTAGCTAACCATGGTGTAGGCAGGATGAGGACACAGACCAAGAAAGCGTTGGATAGTGGACATTCTGTAAGCGAGCGTGCGTGCTTGGAGGCATGCAAGACCGAGTCTGCCTCTGTCGGGTCTCTGATAGAGAATTTGTCTTTTGAGATAATGTCTCTTCCCGGACCAGACGAAGTCGACCAGCAGTTCCTGGAGTTCGCTCAGGACATTTTCGGGTGGGGAAAGAACGGCCAAGATATGAAAGAGTTTAGAAGCAGCGAGTTGATTGGCCACGAGAATTTTACCTTTAAAGGATAGGGTCGACGAGAGACGTTTCCACTGAGACAGAGTTTTGTGAAGTTTTTTTTTGCAGATTGCCCAGTGGAAACGACCTTGACTGTTCCACTGAAAATTCAGGGGCCGGTCGACTCGTCCAGTCCACGAACCGACCCACAGCCCCTGGGATTTTTGAGTATTTAAACTTGCAGCAGAGGCTCTACTGAAAATAGCGTAGGTTTGCTCAATTATTTTAAAACCGTTGTCGGAGGTGACAAAGAGAGAGATGTCATCGGCATACGCCGAGACCGAAACGTATTTATCGGTGCCGGGAAGAAGAAAACTATGTTGATTCAGATTATTACGGAGTTTGTTAAGAAAAGGCGCTATGGCAATGGAGTAGAGAAGGCCCAAGAGCGGGCACCCTAGAGGATGCCCTTGTCGAAGGTGAAGGGTGCAGTTAAAGAGCCGCACACCTTCACCAGGCTCTCGGCACCATTATACAAGAGATTAATATATGATATAAAAGCGTCTCCAAAACCCATGGCTCTCATAGTATTAAACAGATAACCGTGGTCAACGCTGTCAAAAGCTTTCTTTTGATCCAAGTTGACCACGGCCAAAGGAACATCATTGAAATTACAGAAATTGATGACATCTCTAATGAGAGAAACATTGTCATAAATTGTCCTACCAGGAGCGCAGTAACACTGGTATTGGTGGACTACATTGCCAATAAATTGTTTTAAACGATTGGCAAGCAACTTGGCAAAGATTTTGTAGTCGGTGTTCAGGAGGGAAACCGGACGTCAATTGGCTATGTCGGAAAGGTCTCCCTTTTTTTTGAATGAGCGTGATGACAGCTCGACGGAAAGAATGCGGAAGAATTCCGGTACTACAGGCGTGAGAAAAAACGGAGAATAAATCGTCTGTGAAGAGAGGCCAGAAGGCTTGAAAAAATTCAGAGGTGAGACCGTCTAGGCCGGGAGTTTTATTTTTGCCAAATTGCTTAACCGCAGCATCGAGTTCTTCCATACTGGGAGAAAACTCAAGATCCTCCGAGTCGACTGAATCGAGTCTGGGTACATCATTTAAAATGTGCTTTAGGGCGCCCTCGTCAGTCTGAGGTCGACTGTACAAGTTCTGATAAAAATCACGGACGTGTTTTGTAATCTGTGCAGGATCGTCCGTGAGATCGCCGGAAGCAAGACGAATACTGTAAAAAGATTTAGACTGAGAACGAGACTTTTCTAGATTGAAGAAGTAGGACGAACATGTATCAACCTCATGACATGTTGAAAACGGGCCCTGACGTATGGAAAGCCAAAGCCGCCTTCTATAGTTCGATTTCATTCCATGATCAATTTCATCATCCCATTCGGCGATTTCATCATTTCATTCGGCGATTTCATCATTCCATTCGGCGATTTCATCATTCAATTCGGCAATTCCATCATTCCATTCGGCGATTTCATCATTCCATTTGGCGATTTCATCCTTCCAGTCGGCGTTCATCCTTTCAATCGTCTATTTCGCATTTGATTAGCCATTCTACATTTCATTCAGCAATTTCGCCCTTTTTGCACTTCATGCTATTCTGCATTTCGCATTTCATGCAGCTATTTCGCACTTTATGCAGCTATTCCGCATTTCATTCGGTCCGGCAGCGTCCATCCGTACGGAAGCGCTAAAGGGATATAACACAAAGTAAAAAAAAGAGGTCATAATAAGGACTTATTATTAAGTCATTGTTATGACTGATATCTTATAATAATGACTTAGTGTTAAGTCATAATTATGATATATATCTCATAATTACGACTTAGTAATTGTTAAATCATAATGATGACTTATATCTCATTATTATGACTTATTATTAAGTCATATTTATGACTTATATCTTATAATAATGACTTATTATTAAGTCATGACATATCTTATAATTACGACTTAGTATTAAGTCATTATTATAACATATAAGTCATGAAAAAGACTTAATAATAAGTCATAATTATGAGATATAAGTCGTAATTATGATATATATCATAATTATCATAATTATGACTTAATAGTCATTATTATAAGATATAAGTCATAACAATGACTTAATAATAAGTCATAATTAAGACTTTTTTTTTACTTTGTCTTATGTCCCTTTAACGCTTCCGTACGGATGGACGCTGCCAGACCGAATGAAATACGGAATAGCTGCATGAAATGCGAAATGGCTGCATGAAAAGCGAAATGCAGAATAGCATGAAGTGCAAAAGGGGCGAAATTGCTGAATGAAATGTGGAATGGCTAAATCAAATGCGAAATAGACGAATGAAAGGATGAACGCCGAATGAAATTATGGAATCGCCGAATGGAATGATGAAATTGCGAATGGAATGATGGAATCGCCGAATGGAATGATGAAATCGCCGAATGGAATGATGGAATTGCCGAATGGAATGATGGAATCGCCGAATGGAATGATGGAATTGCCGAATGGAATGATGGAATCGCCGAATGGAATGATAAAATTGATTATGGAATGAAATCGAACTATAGAAGGCGGCTTTGGCGTTCCATACTGACGAGGGCACCCCGAGCTTCATTGTTAAGAATTTTATTCAATTCATCTCTTTGTTCATCAAGAATGCGTTTAGTATCTTCGTTAAAGTCTGGCGCAGACAGAAGGTTTTCAATAGTTTTGTTAATCCTGAGCAGGGCGTCACGTTTTTCTTTGGCGATTTTCGACCCGTACATTTGGGTGAGGGTTTTTATTTGGATCTTGCCAAAATCCCACCACGCGCAAATGTCGGGAAATTCGTTTTGTCTCTCCCTCCAGCCAGTCCAGAAATCTGCAATCAGCCACGGAAATTCTGGGACGACGCTCGGTCGGCATATTTAAACGATCCAACTCGGGATCAAAAGTACAATTAAAGTCACCTCCGACTATAATGTCACTGAGGGGGTCACTGTGTTTGTAAATGCAGTCGATGGCTTTTAAGGCTTCACTATCAGATTGAGGGATAAGAATATTGTAGAGATAAAAAATGACGTCATAATGCGAGATTTTAGTATAAGTAGCATAACCATCGTAAATGGAGGAAGATTCAAGAATGGAAATGTTATTTCTAACGAGAGTAGTGACCCTGGATCCGCGCGAGGGGCTGGGATTACAAAGCGGAGTATAACTAGGCCAGGAACTCCAGGAAGAAAAATGATCGTTTAAATTGCAGGTTTCCTGGAGAAAAATGATGTCCGGTTTATTACAAAGCGTATCAATATATTTGTGAAGAGAGGCGTGTTTAACCGAGGAGGAACAGCCCCTCGCGTTTAGAGTCATCAGTGACAGTGTCATTACAAAAATAAAATGAGTGAGTTGAGCAGAAACCATAGTGAAATAGAGGGAAATAAATCAGACATCTAGATTTTTGATGAGTTTGTAGATCCTCTGTTGCAAGTTTCGTTTAAGCAGAGGGCTATTTTTCAGGGGTTTTAGTTGAGCAGCAAGACCTGGGATGTTTGAGGTAAATTTCCGCGCGACAAGATAGATTAATAATTCGCAACAAATCCAAAGGGTGGTCGGGCTGTGCCCGACCACTAACCTACTAATTTAAATTTTCCTCTGGTGCGTCTTAAGACGCATTGTCGGAAAGGCCTTCTTTCGTTGATTACTTCAAAATGACAGCTTGACAGAAAGAATAATTTCACAGGGAGTTTAGTCCCCTTACTATCTTTCAACCAAGTATGTTTTTCACCAATAATTACGCCAGTTACTTTTTCGGATGGCTGCAAAATGATGGACTCTGGCTTTAAGAGATCGATGGGCAAATCAGCGATAAATATAGGTTTTCTCGACCAATTTTACCAAGTTTTCATTCTAATTATTGCCTGGCTCATTCGATTGAGATTGAAATTGAGAGATAACGCAGATCGACATTCGACAATCAAAGAGAATCATTCAATTTCACTATCCGAGCATTCTATCGTCTCTTAGCTTCACTCATCTCTAGATTTCAATTCATTCATATGAAAAGTATCGCGTCGTTCATTAATTTCGTCTAAATAGACCGGGAGCTAGGTTGAGTTTGATTAACAATTTGAGCACAAAAGGTTTGATGGTACCAATCGATTGCCCGTCGGGGGGTAGATGCAAAATGGCCATTCTCAAGTTGCCCTAGGTCGGATGGGGGTCAGGGGACCATGGTCAAGTGTCCAAAATTTCGAGTTTAATTAACATGTTGCGCACACGCGCCGTTTTTGGACTTACGTGTTGAGATTGACCCCCTGATACCAAAAAGCTACTTAAGAACGGAAATAAGTCGGATTAAGTTACTTAGGAATGAGTTAAAGATTGTATCTATATATATTTCTATTATACTCTATACAAATGTACACGTATGATGTCCTGGTCAATAGTGGAGCTCCTTAGGCCCATTATTTTTGTCCAAACCGTGCCCAAATTTGTGATAAGAGCATGAAATACGGCGTGAAGATCCAAAACGGCCTGAGAATCTTTTTAAGAGGTGGACCCAACTTGAAACCTGCTTATATGGGGGCCGATTCTCTTAAAGGGGTGAAAGGAATAAAAACTCAGAAAATGTGTATTTATTCATTTTCTTTCTTTTTCCATGCCCTGAAAAAAATTTGGAAATGACATACTGAGTAAAACATTCTGGCATTTTAAAAGTGATATTTTCTGACCAATTTGTGGGCGTGTACTAAATGTGTAAAGGGGTGGTGGTTTAACCCAATTGTGACAAATATCGCGCATTTTCGTGGCAAAATCCTGAAAATTGGCAGGCCTGTTTGAACTTAAAATGGGCTGAACATATGTTTACGAGAGGGATCCACTTTGGAATATGCCTTCTGTGGGGACAGAGCACAAAATCCAGAAAAAACTGCATCTGCAGCATTCAGTGTTTTTTGTAAATTAAGTATGCTTCAGATTAGGCGTAGGATATGAAAGAAAAAAATTCTAACGTTAAACCACTAGGTACCGTCACCCATTTGGTGGGCATGGCTTAAATTCTTGGCGATTTATGGAAGCACCTTGATTCAAACGAGGCCCAACTCCTCATTTTGGTGGTAAAAACACAAATTCTGAATTCGTTAACTACAGTATATCTTTTACAATACACTGTAAAGACCATGTCAAAGGTATAGCATTAAACCCTTTTGTGGTGCTACAACTACATTTTAAAGTAGGCCTACATGGTAGGGAAAGAATAGTATGCATATACTGACTCAAAGTACATGTAATTTAATCTACTTCAATTAAATATTTCTGATTTAGGGCATATAATATCCTGTAGCAGTAGATTTACATTATATTACCTGTCAAGAGTCTACATAAATGCAGTCAGTTTCCTGTTGTGGTTTATTTGATAATTTGTAATGACTTTGGGCGTGATCCCTGCTATATTGCATCGTTTATGGTTTCTAACTATTGCCTTCTGATTGAAAAAGACATTGACAAATTGGGATACCGCCAGCATTTGCTGGATAGCTCGGTAAAACAGCACGTGGGAAAATTTTCTAAAACCACCTTCAACATTAGTTTCTCACTTCTAAATTACACAAGTTCAGGCGAAACACTTTCATACTGCAGGTCCCAAACTTAATTTAGGCAAAGAAATTGTCGTTAATCGATAGGTAGTCTTTTTACTAAATGCAAATGTTCCTATATGCAATTTAAGAAATGTTCTTTGACTCTTGACAGTTGATTTAGATGTACACAAAGGTTATATTATTTTGGCCTTTAATATGAAATATTTGAATGACGGATCACTGTTAAAGCACTTTGAGCCAGTACAAAATATATCGAATATCAATCCCCCTACTTTGACATGTTGCTTAGAAGGGGAGGGGGCGCCTTTTACCTTTTTATATTGTCTTTACACTGTATTGTAAAACTATAGTTGACGAACACAGAATTTGTGTTTTTACCACCAAAATGACGATTTGGGCATCGTTTAAATCAAATCGCCTAGAATCTAAGCCACGCCCACCAAATGAGTGACAGTAACAAGTGGTTTAACGTTAAAATGTTTTTATTTCATATGCTACGCCTATTTGAAAGCATATAGACCTAAAGAGCTCTGATTGCAGCCATAATACAGTTTTTCTGGGTTTGTGGCACCTCTTTTCAAATAAAGCTCATCTCCACAGTGGGCAAATTCCAAAGTGGATCCCTCTCATAAACACAATGTTAAGCCCATTTTAAGTTCAAACAGGCCTGCCAATTTTAATGATTTTGCCACGAAAATGCACGATATTTGTCACGAATCGGATCAAACCACTCGTATACACCACCCCTTTACACATTTGAAATGCTAGAATGTTTTATTTCATGTCCAAATTTATTTCAAGGCATGGAAAAGAAAGGAAAAAGAATGATAAATACACTTCTTCTTAGTTTGTATTCCTTTCACCCCGTTTTTGAAAAAAATCAAGCTCCGCCCCCAAATCGGCAGGTGTCAAGGTGGGGCCACTTCTTAAAATGATTTTCAGACTGTTTTGGATCTGCATGCCGTATTTCATGCTCTTATCACAAATTTGGGCACGGTTTGGGCAAAAATATTGAGCCTAAGGAGCTCCACTGTTGACCAGGATATATACGTGTACATTTGTATACAGTAGAAACATATATAAATACAATCTTTAAATCATTCTTTAGTAACTTTATCCGACTTTTTTCCGTTCTTAAGTAGCATTTGTGGTATCAGGGGGTCAATCTCAACACTAACGTCCAAAAACGGCACTTGTGCGAGACATGTTAATCAAACTCGAAGTTTTGGACACTTGACCATGGTCCCCTGACCCCCATCTGACCTAGGGCAACTTGAGAATGGCCATTTCAGAACTACGTACCCCTGACGGGCAATCGATTGGTACCATCAAACCTTTTGCGCTCTAATTGTTAATCAAACTTAACCTAGCTCCCAGTCTATATATGTTTTGTTCATCTTCAAAGTTCAGGTAATTCTTTGTACAATTTTTAAAATCGGACAAAAAATAACCGAGATATGATTTGTTAATGTTTTTGGACCATTTGTCTATTGCCTATCCTGAAGAACCGTAGACCCGTTCAAATGCGTACAGTCAAAGTGGCGTCCGTATAAGACATTCTTACGTTAGAGCTTATTAATGTGACAGGGCTCCATTTTCCCTAGGACTTCTTTTGATCGAATGACAGATTCTCTGCGACTGGAATTTCTTGAATAAAGTCTTATTTAGGTACTGAAAATAATGATACTGTTAAATTTCGGGACTAGTGAAAGGTTTTCAACCGGAATCCCAAACATGGCGTAAGACTTTTGTTTTATGAACGGAGCGTGACTATGAATTGTATTTGTAGCCACGTTTAAGCCCCTGTCACACCTTTGCGTATCGTAATTCCTTATGAGTTCCTTATCAACAATTTTCAATACGCAGCCGCACGCTCAATTAACGTCGAAATGTTTTGATCACTTTGACTTATGTGCGACGCACATCTAGCGTACAAGTAACGAATTCAGCGCATCCATTGCGTATGAGATGCGTATGAGTTGCGTATGCAGTGCACGACATTATTTTCGGGCTGCGAATAGGTAAGTATGCAGTGCGCATGCCGAGCGTATTCCGGACGCACCCGACTGATGCCGACCGCATGCTTGACGCACTTTTGAGCGTACTCCCGCCGCATTTTCGCCGCTCGCCGTTCAGCGTGCGTTGCATATGCGCTGCAAGTACGCTATGTATACGTCCAATACAGGCGGTTCATATTATGCTGACGGGGTGCGTCACCAACCTCGTGCCCCGTGGGTACGATGTTGTTTCCCATAATGCCTTGCGCGATCATAACCCCTGGAATTGTGTAATTTAAATATACCGAAATGCGGTATATTATAATTAGGGCTGCAGTCAACCTCGTCCCCAGGGTGTCGAGCAGTACGCGCCCACCACTACCTGCTCTCCCACCCTGGTATTGGATCATTTGCATGTGCAAGATTTTTGAACACGTATGCAAATTAGGAGTAGTCTGGTGCCTGCCTGTGCGTTACATGCGTTTGTTTCTGTATGCGGTGTCTGGGGTAAAAACATAATCAATTCGTCGCAGCGCGAACATGGCGTGAATTACGAAAACATGATTTTATTTTAATTAAAATGTTACGATCGCATTATGGGCGCGCCCAGCGTGCAATCTTCAAAATGCCCGCGCAGTACGCTGTGAATAGCCATTCAGCGTCATTTACGTCATCATCACAGCAAGGGGTTAGTGTAAGGAACGAGCACGCGCCCCTGGAGTCGAGGCTGGTGCGTCACGAACACATAGCGTATTCGTAACGTACTCGACCGATGCGGGACCGATGCGCTGCGTATTTATAACTTATGACCTGCATAACAGCGTACGCAGCGTAGTTTAATTTGTGCATGCCCAAAACTATCCTGCGTATTAGGCCGTACCATGCGTATATCTGCGTGCATAAAACCTACACAAAACGAAAGAGATGCATATGAGGTGCGTATTTTGCGTCCGACTGCGTACGAAAAAAATGTCAATGCGCAACTCATAAGGAATTAGGATACGTAAAAGTGTGACAGGGCCATACCGGGTCGAGGTGAAACGGTAGTCCCATAGTGTGTGGTCTCCTGGCCTTGTTTATAGCTTTTATTTGGTAAACAATAAAGTTCAAAGGGTTAGGACGGTCGGGATGGTAGGGAGGAATGAGCCACTCCCTATCCATGAAGTATCCCATACGACCAGCGTCTCAAAAAGCCTCTCATAACCAAACTCCTACTGCTTGGCTTCCCGCGCCGACCCTGTTTAAAACCGATGGCAGAGGTGTGATTGGCGAGTATCTGGCGCCTTAAAACCAGACTGCTCCGGGCAGATGGGGCTCGTAAGCCTTGGAAGGCAACCCATCTAGGAGAAGGAAAACTCTGATTTCAAACACGAGCAGATGGGGCTCGTAAGCCATGGAAGGCAGCCCATCAGGAGAACGCCTATCCTCAATATCACCATTCAAAATAGCTGGCGGAAGAACCAACAACTGTGGTCAACGGCAACAAGTTGAATGACATGTGTGTGGTACACCAGGGGCGCAGCAAGGCGTGTATAATGCGAAGCGGCCAACCACCGTGGAAGAGCTTGGGACCTCACCACGTATCAACCCATAGTTTGCAATGGACCAAGAATTAAAAGAAACACGAGATGCAGGTGAAGTTGGGACCCCTGCAATAGAACTTGCTGTAAATAACCACAGGGAAGAGGTGTATCATCTGGAGAATAGGGTAGACCTTGATGACGATAGACCCCTATCCGACGGCATCTACCTGAAAACCAGACAGAAGCACCTGCGAATCGCGACTTGGAATGTGAGAAGTCTTTACAAACCAGGTAAACTTGATAATCTGATTCAAGAAGCAAAGGATATGAACATTGATGTGCTTGGAGTCTGTGAAACCAGATAGATAAAAGCAGGTTACGTCGACAAAGACAGTCGCAGTTTTATCTACTCTGGTGGATCCAAACACATGCAGGGAGTTGGAATGCTTCTCAAGAAGAATATCACTGAATCCCTCATGGGATATTGGACAGTCGACGAAAGAATAATGCTGGTAAAGATACGGGCAAAACCTTTCAACATAACCATCTTACAGGCGTACGCACCAACACAAGATTATTCTGACGACGAGATCGAAGACTTCTATGGAAAAATAGAGAACACCATCAGACAAGTTAAATCAAGTGATGTACTTATAGTCATGGGAGATTTCAACGCCAAAGTTGGCAGATCACACCAACCACCCACAACAGGCAAATATGGCCTAGGAGAACAAAACGACAGGGGAGAAAGACTAATACAATTCTGCGAGGAGCACAATCTAGTTATTGGGAATACCTTTTTCCAACACCCACAAAGAAGATTATACACCTGGTCAAGTCCAGGAGACATGTACCGGAACCAGATAGACTTCATCATGATCAGAGGCAGATTTAAAAACAGCTTCAAACAGGTAAAGACATACCCTGGAGCAGACATCTACTCAGACCACAACCCAGTAGTGGCGACAATTGCATTGAAAGTGAAGAAAACACAAAATCCAAGCTACGGCACAAAGAAATATGATCTATCTACTCTTCAACAACCAGACATGCGGCATTCATACGCAGTTGAGGTGCAGAACAGATTTGAGACACTGCTAAAGGAAGACACCGAACAACATAAAAGCGACGTAGGCAGGATAGAGGCACAATGGAAAAACATAAAAGAAAGTATACAACATGCCAATGAGGAAACTCTTCACCGGAAGGAAAGAAAGGCCAAGCAACCATGGATGACGGATCATATCCTAAAACTCATGACCGAAAGGAAAAAGAAGAAAAACACAGCGGAATATCACTCAATTAACAAACAGATTCAGAAAGAGTGCCGAAAGAGAAAGGAGGCATGGCTACAAAGGAAATGCAAGGAGATCGAAACCCTGGATAGAAAACATCAAACAAAAGAAATGTATGACAGGATCAAAGAGCTGACAAACACAAAACCAACAAACAAAGGAACTGGCTGCATAAGAAGTAAAGAGGGAAGCATCATCTTTGACCAACAAGAAATATCAAGCAGATGGGTTGAATATGTGACTGAGCTGTTCGGTGATGAGAGAGAACCAAAACCCACCATCAATAATAAGGATGGCTCACCGATCCTCCTACAGGAGGTCAAATATGCCATAAATCAACTCAGATGTGGAAAAGCTCCTGGACCTGACAGCATCACTGCTGAGATGCTAAAAGCACTTGAGAAAGAAAGTCTAGAAACACTTACAGAACTGTGTAATAACATCTACAATACGGGCCATATCCCAGAAGACTTTAGACAATCAATTTTTGTGACGATCCCGAAGAAAATGAAAGCCATGGATTGCACAGACTTCAGAACCATCAGTCTGATGAGTCACGTGGTCAAAATGTTACTCCGGATCATCTTGGAGCGTATTAGAAACAAGATCAACAGAGAAGTTGGGAAGGAGCAATGTGGATTTAGACCTTCTAGCGGAACAAGGGAAGCAATCATCAATATGAGATCAATAAGCGAAAGACACATAGAACTAGACACTGAGGTTCATGTATGCTTCATTGACTATGCAAAAGCATTTGACAAAGTTCAACACAAAGCAATGATCGACTGCTTGCAAGCAATCGGTTTAGACGGCAAAGACGTCCGACTGATTGAAAACCTGTACTGGGATCAAGTAGCAGCAATACAGATTGGCAACACACTCTCCCCCACTGTTGAAATCAAGAACGGCGTGAGACAAGGATGTGTACTCTCACCCAGCTTTAATATTCAATATCTACACAGAAGTGATCTTCAGAGAAATTGAAGATTACAGAGGGGTTAATGTGGGAGGATTCAATGTGAATAACCTACGATATGCAGATGACACAGTCCTCATGGCAAAAACAGAAAGGGATCTACAAAACATTGTGGACAAAATCAAAGAAGAAAGCGAAAAACTCGGACTTAAAATGAACGTCAAGAAGACAAAAACAATGGTCATCAGTAAGAGGAAGTCTAAAACCAGCATCCAGGTTGACGGGAAAGAACTGGAACAGGTCGACTCCTTCATCTACTTAGGACAAATGATAACGGAAGATGGGCGATGCCAAGATGAAATCAAACGAAGGATAGCTATTGGCAAATCTGTGTTTAATAAAAGGAAACACATCTTCACATCAAGAAACATCACGGCTAAGACTAATCAAATGCTACATCTGGTCAACAGTACTATATGGAGCAGAAACATGGACATTGACGAAAGATTCAATCAACCGACTCGAAGCATTCGAAATGTGGACATACAGAAGAATGCTGAGCATCCCCTGGATAGTTAAAATGACCAACAAACAAGTCCTTCAAATAGCACTGACAAAGAAATCCCTCATAAAAACAGTAAAATACAGGAAGACAAACTACTTTGGACACATGATGAGAAACCAAATGCTGCAGAAGACTCTTTTGGAAGGCAAAATAGAGGGGAAAAGACCAAGAGGAAGAAGAAGAACATCGTGGTTTGATAATGTGAGAGACTGGACTGGCCTTAGCTACATGGAATGTGCAAGGGCATTTCAGGACAGAGACAGATGGAAATCCATTGCAGCCAACCTTCTGCGAGAAGACGGCACCTGATTGATTGAAAGTTAACAATTTCAAAATTCAAGTAACTTCATTATTATCGATTCAGGATGTTAAAAAAACTGATAACTTCACAAGGAAAGAAAAGAGAAGAGGACCACTTTTTTGTAGCGAACGTATACATAAAAAAGCACCAGGCAACGCGAGGGATTTGACCGGGGCCCGCCACGCTGCTAACCGTACAAGATTAGTTCTGGACACAGTCAACCTCGTCCCCAGTGCTTACTTTATTTCCAAACGTGTTTCCAATAGTAAACCCTGGATAGGAAACTTTCTTCCTGTATCCTGATTGGATACCGCAATTGGCTAGAAATGGATTTTTATCGTGTACTTGGTGCTATTATTCACAACGTGCAGTACGTGTTTTCGCGATCATTCGTCCACGCCTTCTCGAAAATACTAATTTCCTTTCCAATTTGCTCATATTAATATGAAATATGATACTGCATGTTGTCTCGATAAGATCGTAACAGTTTGATTTCAAAAATCGTGTTTTCGTAACTCACGCCGTGCTCGCGCTGCTACGAATTGACTCTGTTTTACCCCAGACACCGCATACAAAAACAAACGCTAATGTGTAACGCATATCCAGGCACCAGACTGTTCCTCATTTGCATACGTGTGCAAAAATCTTGCACATGCAAATGATCCAATACCAGGGTAAGAGAGAAGGTAGTGGTGGGCGCGTACTGCTCGACACCCTGGGGACGAGGTTGGGACACAGTATACTGGTGTGACGCGTTATGCGTGCCGTACGCGTATAATTCGAAAACAACCTGACAATATGTCGTCTCTTTGGACTGAATATTGGGTTTTGTCTGTAAATCACGAAGAAACTTGCGGTAGGACTTTTGATGCTCATCTGAAAAATTGTATAACGAACAAAATACTTTGAGTCCTTGGATAAAACACAGCTTGTCCAATATACTCATCAAAAAAGTAAGCGATGGTAAGGAATATTAATCTCTGAGAGTCTTTGAAAAAATGTTTCTCACTGCTTGACTGCTGAGTCACATGTGATGGGGATGGCGTTGGGCAGCAGTACAGCCGTTGTATATATACGAGTCCTGTTCACTACGTCACGATTTTTCTGATTTTACGAAGAGCCGGACGACAGTTGATTTCAATTATGCGCCCACGACCAACAAATTACTCCATGAAATTCAGTTTAATTAACATATCAACGCACATTAATGGTAGTTTGTCATTATGATATATACATGGGTTTACGCTACAATAAAAAAAATATATAAAAAACAAAACGACTTTCAGCATTGCACGACCTCTTTAAACACTACTAATATAGGTTTCCCCGGCGAATTTCTGAATTTTTCTAATCAGTTTCATTACCAGCCATGTGGTCCAATTGGGGTTTCTTTTTCATTTGGGGTTCATTCAATTTTTTTATTTTTAGGCAGCCAAGATTTTGCTGTGAAAGTTCGTTTTTGTTTCGGGCAACCTATTTCGTTTTGGTGCAATCAAGACTTAACTTGTAGCAGTCTTAAATTAAGTCTTTGCAACCTTTTGACGGTTGACGCATTCAAATTAGCGAACATCTGTGCGCTTATGACGTTTAACCATGCTTTTCGTTTCTTATTCGTTTATGGGCAATCGCTTTCATTGGTCATCTAAATTAGTAAGATATTTTTAATCGTTGATATGTTTTCCTGTTTTTCTCCGAGGATCATTACCCCCAAAAAAATTTCGATGACTGTAAAATTTGCAATGTTACAAATCAACTGATATGAGGGAAACAAGATGCAACGAAATAATGAACTGAAAACGGCTAAGATTTTTCACTGTTGACCATTTCTACTTGTTTAAAGGTTTGATCAAGAGGCTTTTTTACGTTGACGATTTTTTGACGTGCAAGACATCGGGACACGTATGTTTGGCAATGGTTGTACCGTCGGGATCGGGAACACTTCTCTTGCGTTATTTCTTAAATGTTTTCTTGCGTATGTCTGACCGAACACTTATCGTATTCACAGGGCCCATGCAAAGTTTTCAATGCAAACCTTGAAAATACATCTTTGTGTCACATTTAACCTTAATTGCAAGTTTTATTTTCCATTTTGAGGGGTGTTTTTGGTGCCTTCTCCGTTTTTATGCTAATGCAAAGTTTCGTATTCATCAGAAAACCTGTGATGGCATTCTGAGCATGATTAATGTTACACGGTTATTTTAGCAAAAAAAAATTGGATATTTTGCTGTCATAAATTTCTTTTATTTGGTGATTATATGATTTGTCAGAACATGGCAGTAAGCCAATTAACGACCAACCCTTTTTCACAAATGTTTTTAATTAGCAAATTTTTGATGAATAATTTGAAAGAAAAAACCCTAAACTGAACAGTGTCTTCCTGAAATGACATCACAATAACAGCGTTGGTCCGGCAAAACATGGAAACTTTTAAATATTTAAAGAAGTGCACATTTGCAATAAGATAGGTTTACGATAAAAAAAAACCCAGGATATTCTTATTAACGGTTTTCCTGGCCAATTTCACCAAGTTTTTATTCAATTTAACGCCTGCCTCATTCGATTTAGATTGAAATTGAAAGATCATGCAGATCGGCATTCGACAATCAAACAGAATCATTCAATTTCACTATCCGGGCATTCTATCGCCTTTTAGCTTCACTCGTCCCTATCAAAGATGCATTTATATTAAAAGTATTGCGTTGGTCATTCAATTTCGTCAAAACCATTAGTAAGGGGTTGATCGGGCATTCGTTTTCATTAATAGGCAAACATGTTTCACATTTTGTCAAACATCTTTTACGACTTCATACGTGTCCGTATTCCTTACCGTAAATCATATTTGATGATTTCAAACCGTAGATTGACTTTCTTTCTTAAAGGGTATGTGCAATGAATTTTTCTCAGGAATTCTTTTTGCGCAACTCTGTGAAATGTAAGAAAACTACACATTTGACAACACTTTTTGGGTTAATCTTATTGCAAATGTGCACTTCTTTATAAGCATTTAAAAGTTTCCATGTTTTTCCGGACTAACGCTGTTACCTCAAAATGGAAAATAAAACTTGCAAATAAGGTTAAATGTGACACAAGGATGTATTGCATTGAATATAGAAGTGTTCCCGACGGTACAACCATTTCCAAACATATTACGTGTTCTGATGTCTTGCACGTCTAGAAATCGTCAACGAAAAAAAAAAAACCTTGATCAAACGTTTCAACAGGTAGAAAAGATCAACAGTGAAAAAGAAATTATCTTAGTCCCTTTCAATTCACTATTTCATGCATCTTGTTTCCTTCATATCAGTTGATTTGTAACATTGTAAATTTTACAGTCATAAAAATTGTTTTTTGGGGGAACCGGAAATGAACCTCGGAGAAAAATAGGAAAAAATATCGATTAAAAAATCTTACTAATTTAAATGACCCAACGATGAAAGCGATTGCCCATAAACGAATAAGAAACGAAAAGCATGATTATACGTTATAAGCGCACAGATGTTTGCTAATTTGAATGTGTCAACCGTCAAAAGGTTGCAAAGACTTAATTCAAGACTGCTACAGGTTAAGTCTTGAATGCCCAAAAACGAAACAGGCTGCCCAAAAACGAAAACGAACATTCACAGCAAAATCTTGGCTGCCTAAAAATGAAATTGAATGAACCCCAAATGAAAAAGAAACCCAAATTGGACCACATGTGCAAAACTCGCGCGAAATTGAATGGCTGATAATGAAACTGATTAGAAAAATTCGGAAATTCGCTGGGAAAACCTAGATTAACCCAAAAAGTGTTGTCAAATGTTTAGTTTTCTTTACATTTCACAGAGTTGCGCAAAAAGAATTTCTGAGAAAAATTCATTGCACATACCCTTTAATTAAGAAAGGAAGTCAATCTACGGTTTGAAGTCATCATGATTGACGCTAAGGAATACGGACGAGTATGAAGTCTTAAAAGATGTTTGACAAAATGTGAAATATGTTTGCCCATTAATGAAAACGAATGCCTGATCAACCCCTTACTAATGGTTTAGATGAAATTGAATGAACAACGCGATACTTTTAGTATGAATGCATGTTTAATAGGGACGAGTGAAGCTAAAAGGCGATAGACTACTCGGATAGTGAAATTGAATTATTTCTTTTGATTGTCGAATGCCGATCTGCGTTTTCTTTCAATTTCAATCTAAATCGAATGAGCCAGCCGTTAAAATGAATGAAATTTTGGTGAAATTGGCCGGGAAAACCTATATTAAGAATATCCTGGGTTTTTTTTATCGTACACAGTGCCCAGGTATTTCTGGGGCTTGGGGACGGTATAACAATCACAAGGGCTTTAGAAAATGATACCTTCAAAAACCAAAATTAGCTGCTGCACATCCTCTCGTTTTTACAGACGTCACAGTGTACTCCTTCTTCACTTATGCTGTGCTGTGCTAGCTGCATCACCTCACCGCGTGCACGTTTTTACAATGTCTTGAGTACGTTTTACCTAATTGCAGTAGGTTTTTTTTTACATAAGTAAGGTAACTGGCTGCTCTTTCTGACGAATTTTACCGAAATTGTGTATTATTTTACATAACAATTTTTACCTAATTATTATCACATATCTTTTTGAGAGTGCATGCTTTTCCGGACTACTGAACGTGCTGTTACAGCGATGTAACTTCAGGAAGTCAGCTGTTTAGATTAGGGTTTTTTCTTTCAAAATAATGATTCATCCAAAAGTTGCTAATTGCAAACGTAATTTTGTGAGAAAGGGTTGTTCATTGGTTACTGCCATGTATTGTGACATCAAAGAATCACAAGATATAAGAAAATTAGGACAGCAAAATATCCAAAATTCTAGCAACTTTTTTGTGCTGAAACAAACATTAATCATGCCCGGAATGACATCACAGTTTTTCTAATGATTATGAAAACTTTGCATTAGCATTAAAACGGAGAAGGCACCTAAGACACCCTTCAAAATGGAAACAAAGAACATGCAAATCAGATTAAATGTGACACAAAGATGTATTTTCAAGGTTTGCACTGAACATGTTCAATGCAAACCTTGAAAATACATCCTTTTACTTTGTGTGGGCCCTTTGAATCAGTGTTCGGTCAGACATACGCAAGAAAACATTTCAGAAATAGCGAAAGAGAAGTGTTTCCGATGGTACAACCATTGCCAAACATACATGCCCCGATGTTTTGCATGTCAAGAAATTGTCAACGTAAAGATGCCCCTTGCTAAAACGTTTAAACAAGTAGAAAAGATCAACAGCAAAAAGAAAAGAAATTATGTTAGCCCCTTTCGATTCATTATTCGGTTGCATCCTATATCCCTCATATCAGTTAATTTGTAACATTGTAAATTTTACATTCACCAAGAATTTTTGGGGAAATGAACCTCGGAAAATAAAAGGAAAATATCATCGATTAAGAAACGAAAAGCATGGTAATACGTTATAAGCGCACAGACGTTCGCTAATTTGAATGCGTCAACCGTCAAAAGGTTGCAAAGACTTAATTTGAGACTGCAATATATTAAGGGAATAAATGTGTGTTTGGGAGGTATTATAACGCTCTGTTTAAGGCCGGTTTGAGTCTGGATGGGCGATAATTACCCGAGGCGAAGTCGAGGGTAATTATCGCCCATCCAGACTCAAACCGGTCTTAAACAGAGTGTTTAAAACCAACCGAACACACATTTATTCCCATTCATAAATATCTTTTCGGTCCAAAAATAATTTTAAAAAATGTCAAAAACTAGACGTTGCCAACCATTTTGTTCAACAATTTTACATCATGTTTTACGAAATACCCCATGGAATGCCCCACCACAACTCGTTACCTTATAGGGACAATGGCGTGCGCGTCGCGTGTACTGCGCGATGTCGCGCAAACGGCAGCTGGGCTGGTGAAGTGTGAATTTCGGACCATGAAATATTTCTATACCTCATATATATTCATGACCGAAAGCCGAATTCTCACTGGTCCATTCACCATCACGTGCCAGATGTTATTTTTGCTGTTTACCAAACGCACGCGCGAGTATTCACGCACATGCTAAGTACGCATGCGTAGTAGACTGTCGCACGGTGTCACGGTCTCACTTCTCCGGCGTGCCAGCTTCTCCGGGTGGATTTGGCGGATAATTGAGCACGTTACGGTGCACGTTACATGGGCACTATTCATGCTCATGTGTCCGCTGTGCTAACTTTTCCTCGGGCTGTGCTGTTGTTGATGTAAAGTCTTCCGGTCCATACAGACAGTGAGGGACTTCCAAGAATGCGTTATGTAACACTTCCTGTGGGTCAAGACATTGCGTGTGCGTTGAGGAACTGAATTGAGAAGCGTGTTCCTTGCTCGGTCGTGGTCCATCACTTGCATGTCCAATTTGCAACCACGTTCAACCACCGTTTCAAATAAATGTGCATCCTTCAAGTCATTTTGGTTATTAGGATGTTGGGAGTTAATTGCGCGCCCCACCATGCCTAGGTCTGGATTCGATGGTACCCTGTGACGTATACATACAAACATCCTAACTTCTTACGTGCACCAGTACAACCCCAAATAACTCAGCACACATAAAGTTGGCAAAAGTGAACACTACTGCGCAATTTTGTGCATGCGTGTTGAAGCGAAATTTCTAACTTGGAGTAGCTAGCACCCCGGAGAAGTGAGACCGTGACAACGGGTTGCGAATATTTTATTTACACAACTATCTGGGGGTATCCATTTTTCAGGCGACTTGAATCACGGTTATCTACAATCCTGCAACCTTTTGTATACGCGCGCGCGTATACTCCCTCCACATGTGTGAAAGTATATAATTTATGAATTGCACAGACATTTCGAGTACCGCCGTTGCCTAGTGGTTGGGCATGCTGGCTAATGATCGGAGGTCTCGAGTTCGATTCCTCGCTCTACCTACAAAGATTTTGCTCTTTTTTTTTCAACAATTTTAAGTTGAATCTTAAAAACGTTATTTTTCAGTCGGATACTACTTGTATAGCAGCAATTTCCTTTTTCTTTTCCTGATCTGAGGCTCTGGAGGAAATAAAGTCCGAAATCCGTACCAAGTTGAAAAATAGTAGCCTCCACTCAAGCCTGGTTATATTAGCCAGGCCCCATAGGAAAGCGCACAAAGTACCCCAGATAGTTGTGTAAAAAAAATATCGCCAACGGGTTACCCGTGCGACAGTCTACTACGCATGCGCTTTACGAAGCAATCGTTGAACTGTCGCACGGGTGAAGCACGCACGCGCGAACATCGCGCTACAGCTACACATAAAAGACGGTTGCACACGTAAATGATAATAAGCGTTTTCCCTAGCTGAATGATGCCAAATTGGAGAATATTGTGGACAATATAAACATGCATGTGCTAAAAAAAGTTTTCCACAAACAATTGTATTTACAACCGTAGTAACTGCATGTATTGCAAACGAACTGTCATTTTCGGAGTTTGAGCAATATTATTTTTCTGGTGAGCTGGACAAGTTTCTCCGAATATTTTTTTGCGGATGCATACTGCAGGAAAAATTGACAACTGAATATACATGTATATGAGGCATAGTAAAACAAATATAACATGGTTTATTTCGGGTGAAAAGTCGATATTAGCTAACCTCGGTATTAGAAGTTGACAAACTAGTTCCCTCGGCGGTCAACTTCCAATACCTTGGGGAGCGAATATCGACTGTCCAACCTCAAACCATGTTATATTTGTATACTGATTCACTGGTAGTACATTGCGCATGCATACGAGAGGAATTTGAACGTTCAACCAATGAAACGTTAAAAGGCACCGGATTTCATAGGAGTCCAAATTTCATGTGACGCTGGAAAAGCGTTTAAGACCAGCTAGCCATGTCTTTATCATCCGTTTAAGACCGGCCACGCGACGGGCTCTCGACCAATAGGAATGCGTAAACTGTCTGAGGTATTTATGCATAAGATTTAAATGCAGCAAAACGAAATAAGATGCCTGACAACAAAAACGCACATTCAGAGCAAAATCTTGGCTGCGTAAAAAGAAATTGATTGCCCCCAAATGAAAAAGAAACCCCAATTTGATCACATGTGCAAAACTCACGCGAAATTGAATGGCTGATAATGAAACTGATTAAAAAAATTCGGAAATTGGCCTAGGAAAACCTATAAAAAAAGTACAAACAAAACGAAAGTATAGAAAAGATCAACTTCGAAAAAGGTATTCGCCAAAACGTTCGCTGTTGGATACTTTTCCGATTTCGGCTGGAAAACGAATTTCGTTTAATATTGATGATGCTGTGGACACGGGTGGGTATCAACGAAAATTACCCGCAATTGTCGTATTTCTGTCCTGATTTTATCCTCCACAGTCACTGTTTTTTCTGTTTTATGTTGTTCCTATTTTAGGTGTTCCTATTTTATTACTGTTCTCCAATCCTTTTCACTTGGGTCCGCTTGAAAGCCTGCAATCTCCAAGGAGACGACGAAAGACAATTTTTCATTCAATGTTATATATTCTATGAATTTTTTATATAAGCTGCTGGGAAAATATCATTTTGTTCATTGTGAGGGTTTCTTTAGCTCGTGGATTATTTCTTTGCCTCAAAGTAGCCCTGAAAATTGCCTTGTGTGACTTGTGCGTAACATCTTATACTACCGGTACAACAAATTTCCAACAGTTGTTCGCATTGATTATGACCTCTAATTAATCTTTAAAACAGTTTGTTCTGTACAGATGACTTGTGTTCTGTTTTGAAAATGAAATTATACTAAAATACATTTCAAACGCATGCAGCTCAAGTTCGAACAAGATTCAGAAAATCAGGAGGTTCTATAAATACAAAAAGGTCCAGTTTATTTTTGATTTGTATTGTATGTTTTTTCCCCTTTGCGACAGATATTTCTGGTAAGGTGAGGATCTGGGATATCACCCAGGGTACTATGAAGTACGAACTCCAACCAGTCCCTTACAAAATCAACGATATTGCCTGGCTCAACAGCGAACAGATTGTCGTGTGTGGTGAGGGAGGTGATTCGTAAGTGTAGAATCTCGAGACACATTGTTTTTTTAAACAAGACAGTCCTTTATCATTCACTATAAATGTACATGCATAATTGCACACGATCCAATCTGCAGAATATAGCAAATAACAATTACGTAAAGCTAAAGGTGTGTTTACAGGTCACATCCGTTCAAAGTGAAACTTCTCCATTACGGTTTAAAGAACTTGTGTTGACAGAAGCCCGACATACCTGAATTCCATATGAAATCGGGGCAGGAAAAATTGGACCCAAAACTTATAGAATGGCCCACTTGAGGAAAACCATTAGTTGTACAGACTTTGCATGCGCCACACGAGCGCGCATGCGCACTGTATCCCCAACTAGAGCTCTCAGGGCGCAGAGTTACGACATTGGGGGTTGCAATGTTGGAAACAAAATGGCGGATTATGCATTATAGTGCACTTATTATTGGTACACAATAGTCGCGAGCTGCACTGTAAACATAATGAACGACCATTATGGTTTTACAGTCTTAACTTGTCACAACTCCCTCTGTACGGCTCTGCTGATGAGTAGTGAAGAGCACCATCTATTGTTCATGCACGGAGTCCATAGAAAGTGCAAGACCTAAGTCCCAGTCACACATTTACGGTTTGGAGCTACGGATCTCTACCGTTTGAAATTCGTGGTAAACCTTGGGAGTACCGTATTAATCCTAAGTACATCCGTGGTTATCCGTCATCTTTCTTGGGCATTCGTGGAGGGCTTCGGAAGTTTCAAATTGTTCAAAACTTCCTCCCTTCTAGACTGTTTCTCGCCCCCCCCCCCAAGATAATGGGGACCGGTGACTAGTTCCAATTAAAGCCTTTGATTAAATCGCCTCTGCGCGAGCGCATCACCATTGTTGAACTCACGATTATCAAGAAACACACGCTTGTCTTACAACAAAAAGTACACAAAATCACCAGTGCAATCAACTGCATAGGTTTTTGTATGACCTGCTCACATTAAGGAGCACCCGATGAAAAACAAGCAGAATATCCCATGGGGATAGCTAAGTGCTTGTTTCAACAGAACATCCCACATTAAAAACAAGAAATAAGAAGATAAACATTAGTTATTGGACTATGCCTCACTAACTAGAAAGTGAAGAGAGAGACATGTCTATTAGCATCACACTGCAGTCACATTTGCCCTGAACTGATTCTTTAATTAATGTACATTGAAGGACTGCAAGCCCTGGTAATGTATGTCTGAAAGAACTGATGACGATAGAATGTTCCAGATCGTAACTGCCGCAGGAAGAAGTTCTTCGCAGAGTTCTTGCTGCAGTCATACCCTGGGGGACCGGGAACTGAAGAGCATATTTGTTGAGTAGCATGGATTGCCTGGTTTGTCGAGCAGCAGGTGGCCTTACAGGTGGAACCATGAATTTCAGCAAGGTTGGGAACTTGCTGCACTGCATCCTATATAATAATAATTTGGGAGGCTAATCATCCTTACTCGCAGCTTGTATGCTGAATTGCGAAGGATGCGGCTACAACGTGGTCGGGACGCTGGCACGTAAAGGCGCCTATGGCTGCCGGCCATATCGACCCATATAATGACCACGGAGCACAGCCTGTGACCGAAAGTGTTTGATTTTTCCGGAGGGAGGAAAACCGGAGGGCCCGGAGAAAAATTATTGTGGCACAGGAGAGAACCAACGCACAACTCTACCCACATGCGATCCGCGGCCAGGATTCGAACCGTGGTCACCTTGGTGAGAGGCGAGCGCTTTACGCACAAGCCACCAATGCCACCCCTATATAAACAGGAGACTGCTGCAACATTTCTTCGATGGGATAAACTGCTAAGATTATGCCTCAGTTGCTCTTGCTGGCTTAATTCTATTAGGCGGCATGCTCTCCTTTGGATTTTATCAAGAGCCGAGAGTTGGACTGTGCTAGCTCCCATCCAGGCTAGGGGTGCCTACTCCATCTTGCTTCTGACATAAGTCTTGCAGATGGTAACAAGACCTGCCTTGCTGAAGACTGGACCCAGTCTCCGCAACATTGAAGTACGCTGACCAGCAGTGCGAGTGACATTCTTTAGATGTGTCCTCCATTCTAGCAGGTGAGAGAAAATAAGCCAAGGAAGTTTCATCTCCATCTTATCACTGACAATTTGGCCTTGGAACATTATAGGCTGATGATTTTGGATGTCCTTCATGTTGGACACAGTGAGACACTGACTCTTGGATGGCTAAAATTCAATTCTCCAAGTCTGTCCTCAATTGCTAATTCGTTCCAAATCCTCCTGAAGTTGTTCAGCTGCTGCTAGCCTCATGCTCGATCTTACTTCAGGAGGTGAGTTTTTGATTAATGTGAATATTGTGATGTCATCAGCATAGGCAAGAAGTTCTGAATGACAGATCACATCACGTAGATCTTCGATGTATATCAGGAACAGAGTGGGACCAAGAATACTGCCTTGGGGAACACCAGCATCGATCTCATAGCAGGTTGACTTTTGTCCAGCAACCACTACCTCAAGATGTCTGTTTAGTGTTAGATAAATAACTCTTCCTCCAGGTAAGCAGTTGGCCAGTGATTCCAAATGAATCTAGTTTTCGAAACAGACCTTGATGCCATACTCTGTCAAAGGCGCCTTTGATGTACAGGGCGACCACTCGAACTTCACCTCTCTCATTAAAGATGGTGCACCACCGATGAGACATATAGGTGAGGAGATCAGAGACAGAGTGGAGATTTCTGAATGCAAATTGGTTGTCTGATATGAGGTTGTTTTGAAAAAGATGTTTCTGTAGTTGATCATTTATGCTCTCCATTACCTTGCTGATGGTAGATAGTAGAGAGATCAGCCGGTAGTTTGACGGGCAAGATCGACTATTTTCTTGTGCACAGGAACAACTGATGTAACTTTTCTTGGGCAGGGGAAATAGCCTCTGCTGAAGCTGAATCGGAAAAGTTTGGCGAGTGAAGCTGCAAGTTCTAAAGCGCAGTTCCTCAAAACCTTGGCAGAGATACCGTCAGGCCATGCTTTGTTCTTATCCAGCTTTTGCAACTTTCTTTTTATGTCTCGTGGCCTGAAAGTGACATGGCTGAGGTGTTCAGTAGTGCGGTCCTGGATAACAGGTGGTGGATCAACTGCAGAAGTGAGATTACATTTGTTTGAAAAGGTTTGAGCCAATATCTCTACTTTATCTTGAGCAGTTGAGAAGGCGATGTCATTTTATTGCACAGGGGGAATTTCTGTATGACCTCCAGTTCCAGAGAGTTGCCGATCTGTCCACCACCAATCTCTGTCTTTTCCATTTTCTACCAGTTTATCCCTCATCAACTTAACTGAGTAGCCTTGGCACGCCTAATGGTTTGTTGCGCAAGACTCCTGTGCTTGATAAAAACAGCATGCTTTGTGACATTGGTGGGATCTTGTCTCTATAGCTTGAATGACTTCTCCTTCTGAGTGATAACTTTTCGGCATTTTCTGTGAACCAAGCTGAATCTTTGGATTGACGTGTAGTATAGTATGAGGGATTTGTCTTACTATTGCTTGGCGAATGATCTCAGTGACATTTGAGCAAGCCTTCTCTGGATCTTCTGTATCGAGAGCAGAGTTCCATTCAGCAGTCTTTAGGTCATGTCGAAGTCTCCCCCAACCAGCTTTGTGATATTGCCAGACTGTTCATGGAGATGGATGTTCTTGGTAAATGAAGCCAGGAAATGATGAAAGTACAGTATTGTGATCGGATGTGGTGATGGGTGCAATATTAAACAGAGCAAGAGCACTGGCCTTCCTCTGCATCAGTCAGGACAAGATCAAGGATAATTTAATTGTCCCCACGGGTTGGTTCTTGAATAAGTTGAACAAGACCGTGCACGTTGGCAAACTGCTCAGTTGTTCTTCCAACCTTGTCCGTTGGAGATTTTGAGGACAGCCATTCTTGGTGATGGACATTAAAGTCCCCCAGATTTACAGATGTGGATATTTTGTATTGTTGTTGAATACGATCAAGGTTGACGTCATGATACTGGATCATGTTATTATCAGAGCCAGGTAATGAGCCAGGACGGTAAACAACACACAATAAATATTCTGAGCGAAAGGAAGCATGAATTCTGAGTAAAGTTGACTCACAGATGACACACTTGTAACAAATGCGTTATTAATTGCTATACTCATTAAAACGCGTAAAGTTACTCGCGTCTAATGATGCACCAAATAGGTATTATGTTGGAATACCCATAGTGACGAGTAAAACGATTTGACTTCAGAATACTCACTGGAAATTTACTCATCCAGTGAATCAAAATATTTGGGACGCACTTGGTGAGTAATTTTAAAAATAACACACAGGTGAGTTATTAGCATAAAAACTCACTCGAAGAGTAAATTAAAAAACTTAAAGAAAACGTGTAAGCCTGACACCAGAATGACACACAAATGAGTCAAGGTCATTTTACGTCAGCCAAGCTTGACACACTTCTAGTGTGTCCATTTATTCTGCCTTTCAAATGCATAACAGACTTAAGGATGTATCCTTGCCAACTGCAAGAAGGTAAGAGTGTGTCTGATACATTTGGATATGACATGTCATAAATGAAGTATAGCTAGTCAACAAAGACAACAGTGCATCAATTGTCCCCGTTACTTTGAACAGGTCCTTTTGTTCTGCATGAAACATGTAGTACTCCTCATTTGACAGAAGATCCTGCTCTTTCCCTGAGTACATAAGATTTGGCTGCACAGTAGGCGCATCCTATAAATGAAATGGAAAGGAAAAACAGAGTTCTGTCAACATAAATCAAACGACTCTATTTGTAACCGTCACAATCATTAACACAATTCAAATTCCAGGTGCATTGCAAAACAGAACATTTTGCTGTCAATGAGAAAAGGAAGCTAGGGACTATTTTTTTTTAAAGTACAGTTTTATGGGGTGCATTTTCAGTTTTGGAAACTGTCATGAATTTATTCATCAGTTTTATTGATCGCGCATACATCAGCTCTTAGGGCCTATTTGGGGGTAAGCAAAAAAAAACACACCCTACCTTCTGGTCAGTAATAGGCCTACATAGACTTCTGGATTCTTCTACGAAGAATGAAAGCAACATCAATGTTGCACCATGAAGCAGTCTTGAAATCTGTAGGGAAAACAATTATAATTGGTTCCTTGGTATAATTCATGATAAACATTTTCAAGTTTGGGGAATCACATTGATTACCATGTGTGAAATTGTTGGACCACTCCCCACAACACATTGAAGTATTACGAACACCCATAGAGTAGATTGAAAATCACCAGCTGCTTCGAACATAATAATAGTGCACTTTGGATTGAACTCTAAAGCACAAGTTACATAAGTAGCCCACTCAATCAGTAAAGGTCATTACAACGACCAACGTCATACTTCATCATGAGATCAAAACAAATCTACGTACGGTAACGTTTTCAATTGAGCAGCAGCAAAACATGGGCGCAAAATTACGACACAAGTTTAAATTGTAGCTAGTGCTACAACGGAGAGAGATAAACAAATAAACCCTTACCTCCAAATGATGGCATCATGGCAGGCGCAGGCTATAGGCAGTGCTTGCTGTCCAGCCGATGGCAGTTGGCTGCTGTCTGAAAGTGTAGTGTAGATGCATCACAAGACTGGTGCATGCGACGCGACGTGCATGGGCAGAACGACAACGTGACCATACAACGAAGCGCCTTAGTCTCCTTTCAAGGAAACTTCATGCATATTGAGACATTATACCTTGCACTTGCACACAGCACCCGAGTCTGTACGGTGTGGGTTTGAACGTTTTTACGTCCTCATGTGAGAGTAGTGAGACTATCATAACCGTTAAATTTAGGCGGGAATAGTCGACGCACTTGCATCGTCAGCCCACGCTAAACCTAGGCGTGAGTCATTTGACAACGCAAGAGTGCATAAGTCTGACACACACATTTCAGTCAACCAACGTTGAGTTAACCCACGCTAAACCTAGGCGTGAGTCATTTGACAACTCCAGTGCATAAGTCTGACACACACATTTCAGTCAACCAACGTTGAGTTAACCCACGCTAAACCTAGGCGTGAGTCATTTGACAACTCCAGTGCATAAGTCTGACACACTTGCTAGATAAAGAAAATGTACACAATGGGCATGCGTTATCTTACATGGCAAATGCGTCGGATTTACTATCATAATGCATTCAGGTTCCAGACCAGTAAATAAAATTTCCATAGACCCCAATGGTAAATGCCCCCACTTCAGAAATTCGGGAAAAATACTCACAACTCTCCAAGGTGTTCGAGACACACATCAAATTAAAGTTTATTTCATCATCTTTCATCTTCTTTTCAAGTTTTGGGTGGTCAACTGATGACTTTTAGGAGAAATATCCATCCGAAGATGATCACCCCTGAAAATAGTCCTGAAGCCAATCGCCATTTTCAAAAACGGTGCCTACACTCGATTGCCAAAATAGAGCGCTTTTAGGGTCCAAATAACATCCAAATTACACGGAATTGCAAGCTCCCAGTCATGTGCACGACTTCCACCCATATTTTTTACAAACCCTCAAGTTCATGGCCCAGAATACTCTCAAATACTGAAGATTTTGAGGGCATGCAAATCGTGATTTGGCCGGCGCAGGCAATTTGGGGCCTATTTACTGGTCGAACCTTTAAGTACTCAGACAGAACAGTAAATCATTATCATACTCTTCTTGCGTTCTAAGAGGAATTACGCGCGATGAGTGGAGTTACACACACTACCAGGTTAGTGGATATTTTACTATGCAAATGTAGGTTTTTTGACGCACTTGGCGAATAACACTGACGCACTTGACAAATAACACTGACGCACTCGCTGCTTGAACGATACTTCTTTATCACCAATAAATCAAAATACACACAAGGGCAAGTCAGATGATCAACATATGATGCGTATAACAAGATAGACACACCTCTTTCTGTGTTTTATGCTAAAATACACACTTCAAGCCTGCCACCGGTTTTTGTTTGAATGCCCATCAGTAATCAGTAATTAATTAGTAGTGAGCCACATAACACTTAGGCGAGATACATCAAGACCCATCCTGGGCCAGACGACAATGCCTCCACCACAGATGTTTCTATCTCTCCTGATAGGTGTCTAGAAACCAGTGATACTGATATCACTGTTGGAGATGGAGTCATCTATCCAACTCCACAACCACAAGGAATGATGGTTTATGAACTTCAGCTAAGTGGCGAAGATGATCAATGTTGCTAACATCATTTACTCTGTCAGCAACTATCAGTTTACGGATGTTTGAAAGCAGGAAGGTGATGCCAATTTTTTTCTTTTCTTGGCCTTTCTCTTACTATCATAGTTGTTGTTAGGTCTTAGAACAACGCATATTTTCTCATTTGGTGTCTGCATATATTGTGGAAAGGAAAGTTGGGAGGTTTGCGAAATGGGAATCCCCACCGGACCAGGAACTCAGCCTTCCACAGTTTCAAGGATCCCATGCACATGCCAGGATGGACTGTCTACATTGCGCCTCGAGGAACCGTTCTGTCAAGGATGTAGTCCGGCAACCTAGTGTAACGTTAGCCGTTGGGACAAATACAATCCTCTTCCGTCTATTTTACTGTTGTGAGTAACAAGACTCATCATCCGCTGCCAGGTGCGAGACCACCTGCACCCTTAACCCTGGGTATAGGGCCCTTTCCGGTACTAACAGCCGGGCTAGCTGCACCCGAGGCCCCCATAGGGGCAGGTACAACCACACACTGAGGGCACAATGCTATAATAGACACTGACACCCCTACTACCCCTGTTGTAGGTTGTAGATATTGGGCAGCAATATTTTGTTCTCTTTATTGATATTCGCCAGAGATACTTTCAAATTCAGCAACAATCGAAGCTCATTACACAATGTACCACAAAAATGGCATATTCGCGGCCTTGCCATTTTGCAACAGGCTGGTTGCCCAGGAATTACATTACCAGCAATTCTGGGCAATGAATGTAGGCCAAATTCACCGCTAGTAACCTGACCCCATTTTTGAAGTCAAGAGGACAATGGTGTCAGGGAAACAGAATAAAAACTTCCTTGGTGAAACGTCATAAAAATCAATGCGTAGTGCAACTGTGGGACATCTGCATGACAACCGTGCTGAGTCGTAGTTATTCGCGGTTATTCGTACACATTCTTAGAGATTCGTAGTTCATTCTTGGTAGGAATCATTACGAATTCGCTACGAATGTCCTACGAATATGCACAGATGTGCTTGGGTTCTCATATTAAAGTGTTGGGTTCTCATATTAAAGGTTGTACTCTGAATATTCACGCTTTATTCGTAGCAGAACCTTGGTCATCCGTGGCCCAATCGCAAAAAAAACCGTAGCGTAAACGTCATGATTCTTTATAGCAAAACCGTCGATATTCTTCAACAATCCGTCTATGTTCTTGGCAAACCGTGGTGTATTCGTAGGACAACGTACCGTAGGATAGTCGAGGCTATCTATCCTGAAACCTGAGCGCATTCTTAGAAAGTTGATTTTTCCACGAATCTCAACGGTTCATCGTGATCGATTGATTATTGGTTAAACCGTGGATATTTGTAGCTCCAACCAAACCGTAAATGTGTGACTGGGGCTTAACCAGTGCAAAGCTGCACTAAATCAAAGTGTTTTTTCCCCGGCCTTACCCAGGACCTCTAAATTAGTTCGTTGGGACGGTGGTGCCGTCAGTACGCTGGACCACAGCGGTCAACACTGCAACGCCGTAGACTGCAGGAATCGCCGTCCCTTCCGCACTGTGGTTGCCTCGGATGATATATTACCGGCTTATTACAAAGGACGGTCCGTCAACTTTACAAAGCACCTCGACCTCCGTGTGAGTAATTCTCTGTTTGTTGTTTTGGGGGTTTTCTGGGGGGGGGGGTCTGTCACTGGATTTATTGAGTACAGCTGATGGTTTTGAGAAGAAGAGTTGTGGTACACATGACACCATTCTTAAACTACTGAGGTGGATGAAAATTGTAATTTTGGTACACGTTGACTGTGCCTTTTGATCAGTTGAACATGCTTTTTGCTTTTGGGTCACATTTCAAATAAAAATAATAATAACTAATTCTTGTACAGCGCCAAATCCGTCAACATTCGTTCACAGCGCTTCACAGAAATACAAATGCACCAGCTAAAATTTAAAAACAATCTAAAATTATACCAAGAAAAATTCAAAATAACTAGGTTTACATGAGTTAATTGTCAAAAACAGGCAGGTTAAAACGGACGGACACTGCACATCAATCAAAGCAAACAGCGTGACGACCACGATTAAGAGACGTACTGATGACCACGACAAAGATACTTAGAAAGACTTACACAATCAGAGATGGAAACGCACGCTAAACGGAGAGATGAATGGAATAATAATACTCAAGACATATCCATTTTTAACATTTTTGAAGAGAAAACAATTTCAACATCTATCTTTTTCAATCTGAAAATCAAGGAGAACTTCAGCAATGAGTTTTCATCTTTGCAGTCAGAGAAAACTCGGGGAATATGGGGAAAGCAAGAAATACCAGGGGAAACTCAAAGCATTTGACGGTGACCAAGAATGGAAAGGTTTTGGCCAGTTTGGGATAATTATGTGCGCCTTCTAATCTCAGTGAATGCTACAATGGGCGACATCCTATGACTTGTGCACAAACATAAAATATAACCTTACCCAATTTTACCTTATCCTTACTCCACGAATTTTGGTATATCGTCGCAGAGCTGACATACCGGCGAATTGACTATTTTGGCGATTTCGAGGTTTTGTTATTTTTAGGGTTTATAAAGTTGCTCTTTCAAGCATTTATGCCCAAATTCTGAATTCTTGTCTGGATTTGGAGATTCGGAGCCCCCCTGTGGCGAATTAGTCACAAAAACAAATCCATAATTTGACATAGTAAAGAATACGGAATTTCGCTGGTGACCAGCTTATATAAGGTGTGCGTTCAAGGTACCAATGAATGTTATTCGTCAGTTTGTCGGATTGGCGCGCCGTGCGCGCGTGATCCGACAAACTGACGAATGGCATACAAACATTTACCATCGCTGGTAACCAGCTCAAGCAAGATGTGCGTTCAAAGTACCAACGAATGTTATTCGTCAGTTTGTCGGATTGCGCGCGTGTGCGCGCGCGATCCGACAAACTGACGAATAGCATACAAACAGTGTGAAGATCAACCGGCTAATTTGTAATTTGACAAACTGACGAATACGTTTACAATCAAATAAAATCATATCGCACAACTTTTCTGATTTAATAAGTGACCTGATGGATACTACGTTTCCTATTTTATTTCGAATATACACTAAAAGAGTTATTATCGAAACATTAAGGGTAAAATACAACACCCAGAAAAATGTCCAACTTCAAACGCGAATTACTCGAAACAGGGTTTGTGAGCTCTGCGACGATATATTTGGCTTGGACCACGAGCAATCGATTTAGCCTTTATTTGCGTAAAGTGTTAACAATAGGGCGACGCCAAATTGTGAACCCAATAAGGTGTGTCGGCCTTATAGCAATAATAAGCAAACCCTGTCGTCCTCACACAAGTTTAATTGCAATAATAACAATAAATACAATAATAATTCAGCATTAATAGCCCAATATAATTCAAATTCCTCAAAGCATTTTTCTACAATAACGAAAACCAATAGACACTGGACATGTGCTTGCTGATAAACACCAGCTGTTTTAGCTTTGTGACGTGGTGACTGCACTTCAGTGTTCATTTATAACACATACTGGTCCAGGTACATACCAAGTTACAATCAAATCGGAGGCTATAAATTATAGATATAGCGGCCTTAGAATATACCCCATTTAATGTCACGTCAGCTAAGACTATACCCCCTTAATAAGACGTCACCTGACTTACGATGACGTCATCGTAACGTCACTTAAATTTCATGCATAATAGCACAGCCCGGTATACGTATACTTTATGAAGTCACAACTAAATTGGACATATAGTTTTTTAGATAAAGGCCTTAGAAAAATGCACCTGTAATGTGACTTCACATGAAATGTGATGACGTCATAATGACACCACTTACATTCATTCTGTTGCTTATTCCGTTGTAGGTATCCATCACATAAATATTCGTAGTCCCCGGGGTTCTTTTAGTATTTGAAATGGAGTGCAAATTTAAAAGCCTGGGTTTTTACTTGGCTTTGTTTTCTTTATTTCTCGTTTGTATCAGACCTCCCTATACCATTTAAGAAAATACTTTATGAAACAAAATATCACCCGTTCTCAACGGAGCCGATTTCTGAAATAAAACATCAAGCGTTCTCAACGGAGCCGATCGCAGGTCGAACGTCTGATATGGCCAATGACTAAATTCATTGAAGCATTTTCGAGCTCTAGTCTTCTCGAGACGAAATAGAAGTTAACCGTTTATGAATTTGAATGAAAAAAGTTTTAAATGTGTGGGAAAACGTGTAAGGAAAACTGAGGGGATTTTGTTTTTACAATGTCTCTTATATTTATCCCTTACCCTTTTCTCTCTGCAGAATTATTCCAGAGGCGTGAAGGCGATCAAGTTCTCACCTGACGGTGAATACCTTGCTGCCGGTGACGGTAACAGCCAGGTAGGTTTGAATAGATCCTTAGCATTGCAACCATCTTTGAGGTACACGCTTTTCCACTGGAATAAGAATGAGTATACCTCCCGCAGACTTCCAAAATAATAGTCCTACTTTTCCTACTTTTTGGTTACAAGACCTTCCTGTTGTTTATTTCGCGAACCATCGCTGTAAGAGGGCGCCTGTTGTTTATTCCGCGAACCATCACTGTTAGATGGCGCTATCTACAGACGAACCCACAGACGAACTTTTCTTGTGTTTGTAAACATTGTCGCTATTCTATATGGGCTGCCGCAAGCGCATAACATGTTCGTTTATCTAAATAAGGAATAAGATTGTCACTTGAGAAACTTTGAATCACACAGTCTGCTTCCCATCCACTTAAGTATTTCCAAATATGAATCAATAGGACTTATGTTTAACTAACTTACATTGTTATAGATGTACACAACTAAAAAAACACCAAATTTCAATCTTACGGTTGAAATGGACACCGTTGACTTTGTTGCGGGATTTTTCCACTTTTTCAGCAAGGGGATGGGAAATAATTTTAACGTGTGTTTTCCTTTTTGACAATCCTTTTTTTTGTTTTAAAGCGCTGACCGTGAAGCCAAAGAATTTTTTGTGGTAATGAGTAAAGGCTTAAAACAGGTTTATTCCTCTTTGGTAATGTTCGTGCTTACAGTGTTATTTGTTGTTGATCAAATAGACTCTATTAAGACATCATTGAGAGCTTTTTGTTACTGTAATTCCTTTGGGGGGGGGGGGTGCAGAAGATTGACCTCCAAGATGCTATACAAAAGGCCTAAAAGGCTCTGGGTTGATGCCTTTGTGCAGAGAGAAATGTTTCACATTTTATTTTAGAGGTATTCACCAATCCTTTCATACATTGTACCATGTTCTCAACAGCAGTTCTGGTGTCTTTGAAGGTTGATGACATGTTTCGTGTTCTCCTTCGACCCTTCAAATGATTTGAAATTTAGACAACGGAACTCACTAACAGATGCCAATGGATTCGCCGTTGAAAGATTCATGTCTGTTCACCATTTTTGCAATGACTAACCTTTGTTGAGATGATATGAAGAAAAGAGGGGTGCCAGGTTGCAACAGTCCTTCCTGGAACGTGTTTAATATTTAAGACAGTTGACAAAAATCAAAAGTACATGTAATGTAATTGCAGTTTATTTTAATCCTCAAAAATATTGGCTCCATCAGAGACGCAAACCGCAAGCACTGTATTATAATCTTTGCCAATCACAGTAATTATTTCTTAAGTCTTTTTAATTACTGTTTACCGTATTTTTTTTGTATGAATAAATATCGTCAAAGGCTGAAGTTATAAAGCCCTGTGGTCATGTTTATTTTTTCATTCAGACTAAACTCATTCGTATTTGTGTCGGACACTTTGTTGAATGTTATCACACCATGTATCAGAAATACTTTGTAGTTTTAACCAAAAAGAAAATTATAATTGAATAATCAACAATACCCTATTAAGAAGTTCAGAAAAGAGCAATACATGTACATGTATTCTAAATGAAAATAAAAACAAAAGGAGGAAACACTTGCACTGAGGCTGGGAAGGGCTTGTAAAATCTTCCTTGAATTTCAATGGCATGGAAAATTTGATATTTAAATTAATCATTGGAGCATTAAAGTCACCCCAAGTTCCTTTTTATTGAGCCTTGGCTCTGTAGAGACCCTTTTTAGCAAGCAACAGCAATGAAACAATCTTTGCCATTGAAAATGTGCACAGTTTTCCCAATCCCGGTCAATAGAGGGCGTTCTTTTTCGAACTGCTGATTAAAATGCAAATATTTAAATGATTGGTCACTTTGGGATTGTGGATTTTGGTTTTTCGTGATCCATATGGTCTCAGCTAATAACCTGCAAAATTCATTTAGTTAGGTGCGCCACGAAAATCACTTTCTGAGCACATTTTGCAGCCATGCCCCGTGTTCTACCCCCCCCCCAAGTTTAAAAAGCGTTCCGCCGCCAATACAACGTTGATTAATTTTAGTCTTCAGAAAATGATAATGTAAATCAGCTGAATTTCCAATTACACAACTTGTACATGAAATAACACAGATATTCTATTGAAAGTTCTAATGTCAAACACATTTATCTTCTTTTTAAGATTCATTATTTTTTTCCTTAGGCGTTCTTGTACACTGGACTTGAAGGTGAACTGGTAGGTGAGCTGCAAGATGTGGACGATTTCGCAGCCCACAGACGCGGTGTATATTCGGTGAGTGTATTCATATTTTATCAAGTATTTCATTCTTTGTTGTCAGTACATGCTGTCTTCGAAAAATGGCAATTGTAATACAAGAAGAATAAATATCCCTATCCCGCGACTCATTTTAAAACTTGTTTTGGGGAGGGGCAATAGGATCATATGTATTTATCCCCAAAGTATACCTAGTGAAAAAAACCTTAACCGAATAATTATTAAAAAATCTTACTTGGACCAAAGACCGGACTGGTTGTCACACAGTCACTTTTGGTGACTCCATCGGACAAATAGAATTTAGGAAATATGCCATACACTCCCATAAAATGAATGGAAACCAACTAGACACTTCTCAATATTCTATATACAATATACAAGCAAATTTATTTACACAAAATCCCAAAATATAAATTCATAAATCCAAATAATTTCTACGACTCGACTTATTCAAATTCACGTACAGATTTCCAATAAATTCCCAATCTGCAAATTTCTTCAAATTTGGTATTGCTCAACCCTTCAATAGATTAATAATCTCAAAAATAAATCACTTCCAAATTCAACTACAAGAATTTCCAATATCAATCAATTCTCAACTAATTCTCAATCTGCAAACATCAGGTCTCAAACCATTAATCAATAACCAATCTCCAAAACCAAAATTTTCTCGAAATGTGATCAATAACCTTAAATTGCAAATTTCACTTGAGTTTCAATATCTATACGAAACTCACTTAAACTTCCAAGAAATTAACCGTCTTCAAAATCTCTTCCAAAATACAGTCTCAAAACGTCTACTAAAAATAATCTCAAATTCTACAATGTATCAACCCAACAACTTCAACTCCAATATCTATATCGAATTTAATTTCTGTTTTCAACTTCCAAATTTCACATCAAATTTCATCAGTCTTCAACGCGGGTAAACCTTTTTTGAGTTTTCAAATCAAACTTTCAATCTAAACCGTTTTACAATCTTCCACTGAAAACCTCGATATCAATTAACGACAATCAAGAATAACCTCAATTGTGAACCTCACTATAGAATTGAACTTTTCCTCCAACTGAGCTCTTCAAAATCTTGTGAAAATCTTCCAACTTCAATTTACATATGCCATGAACCTTCTACTGTTTTTAGCAAGTTTTACCTCAGGAAATATTAATATTTACAAAATTTTCCCGACACTTGATACATTCTCAGTCCTAAATGTTCCGCGGACATCACAGTAGATCTCGGCACGCAACATAGATGGTGTAAAAGTGGCTCTACTTCAAATCCCGGAATTACGTGCCATCTAAAGAATTAATATTATACCAATATCTAATTCACTAAATCGAAACCTTAAATTTTTAGTCCTAAAGAAAAACAGAATTATTTTATCTTCATGTTTTCACAAAGTACCTTAATCTTACACTGTCTTTATGAACGATTATGAGATTTATTACAATCATATAAAAGAAAAATAAACGTGAAAATGGTGACGAATAATAAAACCAAAATTTGTGTAAACTTACGGTTAGGAGTTTCTTCACTCGAATATATCAGAGAATCTGCTTGTCACACAAGGCTGTTTAAATAGTCAGCACTTTTTAGGCAATGACACACTGGATATTTTTGGCAAAGCAAAACTCAAAGGTCCTGCGAAATATTGACTCTTCTGCTATCGGTCTCTCGTCTCAACTGACTAGGCCGCACCCCAAGTAACACTGACAAAAATTTCAAGCTCCACTAACCATGGCACTCAACAAAAGGCACATTCCAGCAAAACTCATACAATCAACCATATACCACATATGTCCTTATCAGGTACATTCACTCAACTGAGAAACAGAAAGCATGTGAGAGCAAGACCTGATTAAATATTCATTAGGCCCAAACTATTAGCCAATCAGGGTATTGGGGAAATAAATACACACAGACTGGTTCTTAAAGAAACTTTATTCACTTAAAGGAACAACTTGTACAAACTTACTGGTAAAATAAGAACATTACATATCAAAATACGAAAATTACAGATCAAATGTGACACTGGTACTAAACACCCCTAGAAAATACTCCGTCTGGCTGGCTTTCATTTCGAAGAAATCAAGAAACATGGTGATTTCCAACGAGCAGTCTATGTGACCAGTCAAAGTCAGTCAACCGTGTACAGACCAACTTGTAGGCGCAGCTAGCTTATCGGTTACACACAGCCAAAGCAATTAAAGCTTTATCAAGTTATATTTACGGTCACAGCCAGTCAATTCTGCTTTATATTTAGGCTGGGAATTCTTAACTGTTGAAAACAGTCACTTGATTGATTTTGACTGTGTAAGGGCGCGCCTAGTGGTGCGCTCCCTGGGGTAGTTTGAGCGTGTGCTAACAAACTGGGGTAGGGTGTGTACCCTGGTGAATAATTGGCAGTCAGTTCTAAATAAAGTGATCCAGTGACTCAAATATTGCAGCTCAGAATTTATTTATTTATATGTAATTAATTAGTATGTGTGGAAATCCCTGTAGAAACCCTCTACAAATCCAGAAGATATTTCTCCAAAAATCCAGATCCCAAATCTTCAGTATAAATCAATCAATCCAATCCAATCCGTCTGACAATCAATCCCTTCCGCCAATCAATCCAATCGAATCGAATCGAATCGAATCCCCTATTGATGCAAAATAAAATACAATTCAATGATTCAATCTCTTTCCATGATAAACTAGTAATATAAAAGATAAATGGATACTGTTTCCCTCAAAGCCCTATCATATTACATGTACGTATAACTCACCCAGACCGGACCCGAGACCATGCGCTGCCCTCTCTCGATTCCCGCGATGCTAGCGGACCACGGTCCTTAGCAACGGTACAGTATAACCTATGTACATGTACATGCAAATCAACGTATCGCGTGAACAATGCATGCACATACAGAGAAGTTTCACGGAGTGTGAGTCAAAACAAATCATGAACTCATCACAATAAACAAGCAAAATCTCTTTAAATGAAAGTTCTCAAACTCTCATACCTGCACCAAACTGATCCTGAATCAAATGCGGACAAGTCACTTTCATGCACAATGAACATGAAAAGAGGAAAATACCTCGACTTCCAACGGAACATTTGGAGCTAGAACTTTCCCAACCTTCGCCCAAAACAACGTGGAGAGAGAGAGCTAACACGCATGCGCGGTTGGCCACATCAAAATACTTCAATGTTACTGTACACGATTGACTCTCAGAAAATGACTATAATACATAACAACATTACAATCATGTATCGGTATTATCACTAATATAATCATAAATGAGGTTTCATAAATCACATACCCCTACAACTGTAAGGACTACTTGGCATAGAGTGTCAATCTATGTTTGCATAGGAGGGTTAATATGGTAGCTTATTCTCAAAGGAGATTCCTTGCAATTAAGCGACTGAAAAGGCCAACGAAATAACTTCTTTTGGCAATATAAGTTTCCATTAGTCACGAAACTACAGGGTGAGTAAAAAAAAACGAAACCCAAATATTGGGACCGTTTTAGGGAAGTTCTTCATATAGCACTTTCAAAATCTTGGATATAAAAGCCCAATTTATAAGCTTTCTCTTAGTACAAGAATTATTCAAATCACTGATGTACTTTTCAAGTAACGGAATTTTAAACACAATCACCGTTTTAAGGTTCTGTCCACGGATCACAAAAAAAGTTCAGTGTTCTTTCAGCAAAACGAAAAGAAATCACATAGGGATGTGTGTGAATTGTTTTCGTTTTGCTTAAAACAAAAGAGATGTGGTCCCGAACCGACAAAACAAATGTGACATTTCATAGTTTATTTTAAAGCTAAAGATATTGTGCTCGGCGTTAACATGGTTATGTAGTTATCACTTACCAGATTTTTTTCAATAATACAGGTCGAAAAGTAGACTCATGAATATTCAAAAAATATAATTAGCTGGTTTGACAGACTTCGACACCAGATCGGGCGCAGAACCCTGCAAATCTGAAAGCCGCTGCGCGCAGGGGTCTTTGTTGACAAGTATTCATGGTATTCGCCACCAATACGGGCCGTTATCGCGCGCCTAACTAGTAGTTTGGCGAGTCGTTAACCCTTGTGTGTAGGATCTGTGATTACACGAGGTCACTAATAAGCGTTGGTCTTCTGGTAGCAGACCAGTAAATAAACTTCCATAGACCCCAATGGTAAATGCTCCCACTTCAAAAATTCGGAAAAAATACTCACAACTCTCCAAGGTGTTCGAGACACACATCAAATTAAAGCTTATTTCATCATCTTTCATTTTCTGTTCAATTTACGGGGGGTCAACTGATGACTTTTAGGAGAAATTTCAATCTGAAGACGATCACCCCTGAAAATAGTCCTGAAGCCCATCGCCATTTTGAAAAACGATGCCTACACTCCATTGCAAAATAGAGCGCTTTCAGGGTCCAAATTACATCCAATTTACACAGAACTGCAAGCTCCCAGTCCTGTGCACGGCTTCCACCCATATTTTTTACAAACCCTCAAGTTCATGGCCCACAGCATGCTCAAATACCGAAGATTTTGAGGGCATGCAAATCGCGATTTGGCCAGCGCAGGCAATTTCGGACCGATTTACTGGTCTGCACCCTATAGGTAGCAGACCAGTAAATAAACTTCCATAGACCCCAATGGTAAATGCTCCCACTTCAAAAATTCGGGAAAAATACTCACAACTCTCCAAGGTGTTCGAGACACACATCAAATTAAAGCTTATTTCATCATCTTTCATTTTCTGTTCAATTTACGGGGGGTCAACTGATGACTTTTAGGAGAAATTTCAATCTGAAGACGATCACCCCTGAAAATAGTCCTGAAGCCCATCGCCATTTTGAAAAACGATGCCTACACTCCATTGCAAAATAGAGCGCTTTTAGGGTCCAAATTACATCCAATTTACACAGAACTGCAAGCTCCCAGTCCTGTGCACGGCTTCCACCCATATTTTTTACAAACCCTCAAGTTCATGGCCCACAGCATGCTCAAATACCGAAGATTTTGAGGGCATGCAAATCGCGATTTGGCCGGCGCAGGCAATTTCGGACCGATTTGCTGGTCTTCACCCTTCTGTGTTCGAAGCCCACAGGAGAAAACTCGTGACAAGTTTCCTTTGCGCGGAAAGCACAAAGGTCACATTATGCAAATCAAAGTGTTTAATAAAAACATGCAAATCACTTGCAAACTTGTACAGAAATTGAGGGCGCACTTGGTCCCCCTACATTGCTAGACAATATTATAGCTATTTACAATTAGACTCTGATCTTTGTTATCTTTCACGGTTTCAAAAAAAAATTGGTTTATTTTTCTTTCTCCTTTTTTGGTCTTTGAAGGTGTACTTTAGTCCTGACAGTAAACGGCTCCTTACTGCATCTGGCGACAGAACTGTCAAAATGTGGGATGTTGAAACACGGCAGCTTATCACGTAAGCAAACAGATTTGGAATCTACCTGCATTTAAATCCTTTGATGAAAATAAATCAGCCTGGAATAAAGCCTTTTAAGGACAAACAAGTTATCTATTTCTTCTTCTTTTTCTAAAGCAACTTACTTGCGCTGTGCATGCCTTTCATGAGAGCAGTTTTTGTTATTTACATTCAGTTACAATGAAATTAACTATTTGAGGAGTTAGTATAATAGATCAAATATTGTTACACTGACATGTTTGAAGTTTTGTGTTCGAAAATGCAGGAAAAACCAAGAAAAACAAAAATGTTCGAGTAGTCTGGTTCCCCGACTCCACTAAAGATGAAATGGATCAATTTATAGATGCCGGAAAATTGTAAAGTAAGGGAACCAGTTGTAGCTGGCCTGCACCCGTTCATGAACATGTAACGAAAAGCCAAAAAAATTATAACTGAACCTTTTAAATTTGGAGCAGTAGTTGAACATGATTAGGTTTTCCCACGGTGGTCGGCCGACCATTGTTGCAAATGTATACAAAAATACCATTTTCTTGAAAATGACCTCACACCAGGTGCCATAATTTTACAGGATGCTTTAGACTGTCATTTACCAACACCCTAGTAAGGTATAAAAACTTGGTAGTTTTATTTTTCGATGTTTGCTTATATTGTATATTCCCTTTGACGTATCACCGTTCCTGAGTTAGACAAATGTATTGATTTTTCGTACGATTTGATTGTCTTAGATTTAACGCGCTCAGCGTCCATTTATTTATCATGCAACTGGACATGCAACTGCAGCTGCAACTGGAAAATATTTCACCAGCTGCGTATTCTTGAAACAGGGACTAGTCACAAAATGCACATGCGTATAGTCTGCGTTTTATATTGCGCCGCATTCCTTCTGTCGGCCAAGCAATCCGAATAGCTCAGTCGATACGCGGTGCATGGCGTTATCAAGATAATGGGGTTCGACACTAGTCACGTGACCGTCATCATTTGTGTCCATGTAAATGTAATTATTGTTTGAAATAAAACCAGTTACAAATGTAGGAAATTTCATTAAATCCTCTGTATTTTCGTGTTCTATTGCGATAAATGTCAAAGCCAAGTCATTGAACTTGGGGTGAATTTTCAGTTCATTAAAAACCTTTTAATTCACAAGTGGGAGGGAAATCAGGGGAGGGGAATCAGATGCCAAGTTTCTTGGAGGAAGCCTACTGTGTGTTATAATGACAAGGACACGGCTTTTTACGAGTCAATGATCAAAGACATGTAACCGAGCTGGGAAGATTACGCAGAAAATTCAAAGTGACACTGGGCTATAATTCCACTAAATTGATAAAATTTCATTACTACATAAACAGACAGTCATTCTTCAGCAGTCTGTAATAACAGAAAACAGAAGAATATAAATTAACTTAATTTCATTACAAATATACAATGACTATGAATCCAATTATTCAATTATTCAATTATTTACATAAAGCCACTTCTCCTTACCCCCTTGGTTATCCCTTGTTTAAGAGAAATTACATTACCGGTTCTATTAACCTCAACTTCCATTGATTTGTTCTATAGAAATGTTTCTGGTACGAATTTATACATTCATGAAGAGAGGCATAAAAAATAATCAAGGAGAAATAATCTCCATATGCATACGTTTTGCAACAACTGTTCAAAACATTAATCTACACGTCTCTAATTTCTTAGGCACATTTCAAGCAATATTATTCCATACACGTACCCAAATGTTATGGACGCTGGATAAAGGAGGATACACTGGTCCACTCAAGCAGTATTGTAGTACTCGTACTCGAGTACTACTCGAGTACTTTTTTGGAGTAGGCCTACTCGTACTTGTACTCGTACTCGAATGTCAAGGTACTCGTACTCAATACGACGGTAGTCGTACTCCAGCAGCAGAGTACTCGTACTCGCACATTTCGAAATTGTACTCGATCATCAAAGTACTCGTACTCGAATAACAGTACTCGATAAAACAAAGTACTCGTACTCGAATATCAGTACTCGATAAAAAAAAATGGTATAGCACTTACGTTACCACGGCCTTATTTTATCGATACTTTGAGTTTCAAATGACCGATTGCGGAGAAATCTAAATGTTTTCTTTACTCTACGCACGTCCGTACAGACACAATTAACAGTTTCCGTGACTGTGTCTGTATATAGGTCTGACTGGGCCGGGGCCAACTTACCCACGATAACCCATTTGTCGTGGGCACAATGACCGATCATTGTACACACTGCACGCCGAGGTGTTCCTCAAAATGGGCGTACGATTAACTTGGGTGATTGGAGCAAAGCCGTTTTCTGAACCCCGGTTTCGGTACCATAATACAGGTCCAGCCCATTGCCAAATTTGCATGAATGGCAAAAGAGACACAGCCGAAGCCGAAGTTTGAAAAACGGCCCCTAGTCTGGTTACGGCAGCAGGTCCACAACGGCCTAGCCTTAAACAGAGGCCTATGAATGGGAAGCAGTCTAATAGCGTACTGAATCACCTGCCAAAAAAAAAAACACACGCGCATCTGCCAAGTTTTTTGCATGCACGTTGCATGTACTTTTGTACGTTTACGCTTAGGCTTACGCTTGCCTGTGTGGCACTTCAGTCACTTTTTTGTACCCAAATTGTATATGTTGTTCGTGCAAAGAACAAAGTTTGGATTCTAAACGCTTTGTGGCGCGATCTGAGGCAATTTCTGGTCACTTAAAGCAATGTTTTTGAGCAACAGATTATTTTTTTGAACATAATTTTCGGCTTCGTAGTCACTGAATCAGCCATTCTTTGCTGAACAATCATTATGTAGGCAACAAGTTCATTTTGGGACTCAGAAAAGTGACGGGAAACGATATACCCCTATTTGAAAAGTTGTCCTCTCCCTCTCCCGCCGTCCACCACCGATAGAAACCAACACGGCTAGGCGAGTCGATCGTGTGAAAAAAAAAGAACCCAGAACACTGCCTCTAACTTCCCTTTTTTTCACATTCTAGGACTTTTAATATGGGCACGGCGGTTGAAGACGAGCAGGTCGCTGTCCTGTGGCAAGAAGATTACATCTTGTCTCTTTCCTTGGGGGATGACATATATTACCTGGACAGGAACAACCCTGACACTCCACTGCGGATTATCAAGGTGAATAGAGTCAGTAATAATAGCGAATAAATATCGTCCTGTGCCAAGGAAAAGGACACTAGCAGCTCAGTAGCACAGACATGCAAAAAAATTAGTAACACTTTTAAAGGTTTTGTCCTCCCATTTCTTAATTATAAATCACATAAAGCTGAGATTTTGACTCACGAAATTCGTGAATAAATATAGTATTTGAACATTTCTAATAAGGAAATACATTTGTGCTTGTGAGGTTTTAAACACTATCTTTAAGACCGGTTGGAGTCTTGGCGCTGATAATAACCCGAGCCAAAGGCGAAGGTAATTTAGGGACCGTGACCATTCATCCCCGGTATGAAAAGGGCCCCCAGTAAGCTCGTCCCCTCACAAGAAGTCATTTCGCACCGTCACAGCTACTAGCCCAGGAGCTGATCCGGTTGCTATGATCAGGAACTCCTCTATCCTATGGTCTATTGTTTGCAAGTATTGACACATATATCCCAGAAGAAACCCGCTTGTGGTCATCTCTCAGCGCGAAACAATAGAACACTTTCGTCGGCACAGATCAAAACCCCTGCCATGCGGTTTCGCGCACAATGGGACCGTAAATTACCAAGGCGTTTGGAAGGAATTTATCTTTAATCCGGTAAGTCTGCTATTGTTCTGCTCTGGAGGTTCTCTGAAGGGCAATAAATTGATGCACCTGACTTACTTCAAAACTTCTGGTCAGACAGGACCATGTACCGGACGAGAATGGGCTAAAGACCGGACTGGCTCTGGACCGGACGAGGTACCGGGGGGCCCTTTTCATACCAGGGCTGAATGGTCACGGTCCCTTACTGCGTCCAGACTCCAACCGGTCTTAAACATAGTGTTTAAAACCGGCCAAACACACATTTATTCCCATTCATCAATACCTTTTTATTGTCCGATAGCAAGATTCTGATTCTGATTCCCTCACCCTACTTCAGACTAAGCAGAGCAATTTATAGTCGGCCGGGAATTGTCAGGTCAGGGAACCAGACTCAGTTTTGCTGGCTTGCTCCAATTCACGGATGTGAAACTGATTGCCAAAAATGTGGACTGACTACCGGTACATTTGGTAATATGGGGGGCAGTATTTGAAGAGAAATAAAAAAAAATCCCCAACGATCGTTGGAAATCGATTCAAAAATTCCCTTTAATTTTCTTGAAAATGAGACCACATCACTGTGCCATGATTTCACAGGATGCTTAATAAGACTGTATTCACTCGCAGTCAAGTGGTATTTCATTATAATCTGGTAGTTGTGATAATATGCTACTTGCAAATGTCGTATAAATTGTGGACTGCTGTGGTGTGGGATATGACGCTTTTGACACCCAGGGGGTGCATAGCACCCGCCGAGGCGAATCGTACCAATACTTCAAAAGGATATAATATTATGGTTGTGACTTACTTTGTGAGAAATATATTAAATCACTCCGATGTACCTTTTGATAATTGGAGGTTTTGATGTCCTTGGTGCCAGACATGAGACTGAGGGTTTGACGTTGCAGTTCTCGTTGCACACAGATTCCACGCAACGATTCTGGCACTTTCCACATACGCCGCAAGGCGCGTATTGAACGCAGTGCGATGTCACCCTCAGTGCGTGATATGCATTTTTATTGTTTAGACACATGGTCGTCTAAAAGACCAATGCGTTACAGTACCCATGCACACGATATAACAATAGCTGTTAATCAAATCTTTGGAATGATTATGTTCTGCGCGACTCTGGCAGTCTGACTGGATACAATCCCAACCCATTCACCATCCCGGGCTGAAAGTTGCAAAGCATGTATAGTGGCAAAATAAAGCAACAACAACTGTTGACAAGTTAAATACAAGTGCCCACTAATTTTTATGGGAATAAATGGAATTTGTCTGTGCTGGTCACTGCTTCACGCACAAACAAAAGGTAAGATTTTGAAAGTTCTGACGTTTTTCAGAATTTTCGATCTCACCAGCTGACCTTGACGCAGTGCACGTTATTATTATTATTTTAATTTCTTTTTTTTTTTGGTGCTGTTGAGGTCAAATCAATTATAACAATGATAATAATTGTTCATATTAATTACATAATTAAATGGTACCTTTGGGAGACACGTTATCGTATTTTATTCTAACGGAGGGACACACAGGACAAAAGGGGGACGAATTTGATGTTTTCTAAGGACCCCTGTAGAGGCAGAATTTTACAGTCGCAATTCGGTAATATTTGCTGCTCGTGGTGTAATGAATACAACCAAAATACAATAAAAATCTAAATACAATAAAGACGATGACAGTAGACCAACTAGACGAGCATATACCAGGCTGGAATGCAGACCGGTTGTTTTCGCCGGACACTAAGGCCTCCGAAAATCAATAGGTGGTGATGGGGGGGGGGGGGGGGGGGGGGCTCGTACCATATTTTCAATGGGGAACGCTGTTAAATCCTAGAGTCAGGCAACTAAAAGTGTACAAATGCACCCTTCGCACGACTATTTATTTTAGGAGGACACCGTTCGCATATACGTGACATTCTTACATTTAGCAAAAATTTGTCTTCTGGCATATACATGTATAGTGAACATGTACATAAACAATTTACTTGTAAAGTTGGCCGTTCTGAAGCACAGCCTGCCAACGTGCATGCGTTTAGCTAAAGCCTGACGTGCTTTGTCTAGCTTAGCATCAACAATAGTGCTGGTGCCTAGCGTGGTCTGAGTAGATCTGTGGAACACTGGTGCCTAGGGCATACGGAACATTTTAATCCAGCCCTGAAAGTTCCAACACTTAATAAATCTTCTGTGATTTGCATTTTCCTTAAAAAAATCTTATAATTTCGAAGAACTGTCTAAAACGGTATCTAAAAAGATAAATAATTTTAAATGTCTATTTTAAAATTTGCTTTCTGCAGGGTCACAGCAAACGCATCGTCGCGATGGTCCTGTCTAGCGACGCCAACACCATTTATTCGGCCTGCCTGGACAAAGTTCATATCCTTTTAATCCCTAAAAACATGAACTGTAGTATCGTATTACGTGTACACGGTAATTGTTCTCTGATGAAGCCATAAAAATGCAAGTGATTGTGCAGTAAAGGTAACCCACAAACAAAGCGGTAATATGATCTTAATAGTCACAATTATGGTTTATCATAAACTATGGACAGAAGGCTGGTCAATGATATCTCGGATACACACATGCATCTGGCATGCATGACTGCTGCCCTTGCTGGTATGTAGAAATCCTCTTGGAGCAGTTAGGTGTAATACTTGTTGAACACAACCAGACACAGCGTCGTTTCCTTTCCCCCACTTTGCCCCCCCCCCCCCCAGTTTTCAGCCAACACTTTTTGAGATTCACAGCAAGCTTAAGACAGCCCTGTACGTGGTTTCAAATTTCAGGGTTTGTTTCCCTGACGATGATCCAACTATGAGCCGAAAATTGTTTTGATATTTTCAGTATTTTTCGTTAAAATTGGAAAAATAGGCCTGGTCACGTGCATTTTTAAAAGTTGTAACACTTATGTTTTCAATATCTGTCAATCTTTTCAAGCCTCGCGGATATTAAAAGTCTGGCGCTGCCAGTAACCAGACATAATACAATTAGCTTCAAGGGATATTGTACTTTATATAAACATGAACCATTGAAGGTAGAAAACTTTTAATGTAAACACCCTCCACATATCCACCTGCCTTGTTTTTAAATTCACAGTCTTCAGCGGTGGCACTGTCAGAATGACCCCGAGAAGAAATGAATAAACGGAAGGGGGAAAGCTTACTTGGTTTACAAAACACAAATGAAGTCGAGAAAAGGACGACAAAACAATATCTGACTTGGACTACAAAAAATTTAATAAATCCAAGTAAAGGTCACGGTCAAAGGCTAAACAGGTCTTCCAGTGCGCACTGACATATTACACAAATCGATAGGCGAAAACAATGAACAAAAATTCGGGAAAGATTCTTAAATAATAAATCAGCGGATAAAATCCAACCTCAAAACAAAACTTTCACAATCCGCTGTCTACAAGACTACAACGTTCGTACAAAAACGCTTCTACTTAATTAAACCCGTCAGGGTTTTTGAGATTAAGGAATTACAAGTAATAATCCAAAACTATTAATCCCTAAAAATTGTTCTTTGTAGAGTTCGTTCAGCCAGACTCAGAAAATCATGCAGTTCCGTTTACGGAAAACGTTCGTTTTAAAACGAGCCCACCTCAGCCCACGTTCGTTAGTCCTGGACTTGCAGGAAACTGCCGGTGTCCACTTCACCGTTCGTTGCGGTCCACCGCGCTGGTACTAGCCTCACTCGGAGCAGTCGATAGGGTTGGTGGCACTCGTACTGGCCTGGGTGGGATAGCCTCAGTGGGGAATTACGTGCCTCCCGTACTTCCGTGCTAGTTGGCCATCTAAATAAAAGATTTATTAAGTAAAATATCTTCTCTACTAAAATAAACACAATCTTGGCTACTGCCTTATCAATCAATGTCCAAATATGACATCACTGTGCAATATTCTTTAAAACAATGATCATGATCTCAATCAATAGACTTTCTACACCAAGGGAAATGTAGCTAACTTTCTCAACAATCAAGTAAACATCAAGAAAGAGGAAAAGGAGGTGAAAAATCACTCCTAAAGGCACATACTATACAATAAATCTGGATAGTTCGTAACGTTAAATATGAACACACATCATTCCTTTAAGGTACATCTATATCTAAGACTCTCAGGCTTTCTTTAATCGGATTTAAGTCATATCCAACACACATGTCATTCTCTGGGAAAATGACTAGCATGAATTTATATAAACACATAACATTTAAATTAGAAAATAACTGAATACTCACAGTCACAAGAGACTCTTCTCTTCTTCGAAAAAACATGGAATGTAGCCTCAAACCATGTGCCCCTCACAAGCAAATAGGTGTACTGGAGAGTCAATATCTCTCAAAATCACACACAAAATAAATGGATGGCAATCGAAAATTATTACAAGTTGCAACATCCAAACAGAAGTAGAATCGCTGCGGGGCAATAATTGCTAGCAGGCCGCCGGCACTGCTCGAGCTGTCAAGCCTTCTGCCGCACCTAAATAAACAAAAGCCTCGCCACGCCACAATGCTCCCAGAAGTCCGTAGGACCAAAAAACCTATTCAAAGTTTCCCGCGACGACAGTACCTTTAACCTTTCTTTGTGACCAAAACCATTCAACCTTGGAACAACAACAAACGTGACTATGACCAACGACGCACACAGACCTAGACATGTACAAGTCATCTAACCACTAAAAGTTACATCAAAGTTACTCGCTAAAAAAAAAGACGTTGTGACATTTTACTCCCCCTTTAAGAGAAAATGTTTCACATTTTCTAATCTGCTCGGAGAAAAGGAAACAAAGTGTTATTTACAATCAAAATATACACATATATACACTGTTGAAAATTCAAGGTAGTCATTTACAAATATCATAGTATACTTACCTTAAAGCTACTTGTGCAGCAAACTGGATATCCGTGTAATGGTATACCTACCTACTCTTCAGCACTGGAGCGACTGAGAAAGTCGGCTCCGACGTTCTGAGACCCTTTTATGGCCTCAATCCTCATCCTGTAAGGTTGCAAAGAAAGTGCCCATCGCATAATACGGCTGTTGACGACCCGAGCCTTCTGCATATACACAAGGGGTTGATGATCAGTCTCTAGCACGAATTGTCTGCCATACAAGTACGTTTGGAATTTTTTGACAGCCCAGACAATTGCTAGACACTCACGCTCGATGGTGGAGTAAGCCTGTTCCCTAGGTAGCAGCTTCCTGCTGGCGTAGTGAATAGGAAACTTCACACCATCCCTTTCTTGCAGAAGGACAGCCCCCAGTCCCACGTTCGATGCGTCTGTCCGAAGAATGAAATCTCTTCGCACATCAGGAAGATGGAGAATAGGTGAACTGGTCAGCACTTGCTTCAGTGACTGAAAAGCCAGTTCCTGACTCTGACCCCACACAATTTTGTTCGGCTCCTTGTTCTTCGTCTTGTTGTAAGTGGTACTGCGATTGCTGCAAAGTTGGCAACGAATTTTCTGTAGTATCCAACGAGACCTAAGAAAGAGCGCAGTTGTTTCTTCGTCTGGGGTTGTTGGGCCTTCAAAATCTTCTCCAATTTGTCCTGGTGAGGTTCAAGTCTCCCTTGTCCGATTGTATGCCCGAGAAAGTCAAGCTTCTCAAAACCAATCATGCATTTCGCAGGGCGAGCAGTGAGCCCTGCCCGATGGAGACTATGAAGCACTTCTTTGAGAGCCACAATGTGAGATTCCCAATCTGGTGTATGTATCAAGATATCGTCGATGTAGTTGTCGACATGCTGAATACCTTGTAGTACAATCCTCATCATGCGACTGAAGGTGGCTGGAGCATTTATCAAGCCAAAAGGCATGGTTCTAAACTGATACAGCCCATCTGGGGTGATAAAAGCCGTCTTGGACCTGTCTTCCAGTCTCACCGGGATCTGCCAATATCCTTTTGTAAGATCGATCTTGGAGAAAAACTTGTCTTGAGAAAGATGAGCGAATATTTCGTCGGTGACTGGCATAGGCTCAGCATCGAAGACAGTGATTTTGTTGAGCTGCCTAAAGTCGACACAAAATCTATTGGTGCCATCTTTCTTCCGAACCAAAACAATTGGCGAAGCGTACGGTGAGTCGGACCTCTCAATCATCCCCAAATCTAACATACTCTTGACTTCCTTCTTCACCGTGTCACGGACTGCATGAGGCAAAGGATAAGGCTTAGACCTTACTGGCTGATCTGTAGTGACTTTGATGTCATGAACAGCAACATTGGTTTGACCAGGAAGATCAGTCAACGATTCCCTGTTGTTCCCCAGAATCCGGCGAACCTGTCGAATCTGCTCAGAAGATAGATCAGGGTTGACTGATACATCTGAAGGAGACTCTTTGGCTTCTACTGCCGGTAGTTCGATGTCATTTATGAAGTCAGACCCATCTGGGAACGAAGTGATGTCTTCGTTGTCGTCATCACTGATGACAGCACATCCAACTACCTCAATGACACCGCGCTTAACTGTTGTTTCTGGTGCATCTGTTTCACTTGTACCATCCCTCTCGACGTATTTCTTTAGAAGGTTTGCATGGAACACCTTGACTCTACTACCTAAATGGATACGGTAGTCCATCTCGCCAACCTTTTCAATGACAGGGAACGGCCCTTTCCACTGCATTAGGAGTTTGTTGTGGTCCGTTGGAAGCAGAAGAAGGACCCGGTCACCCACGTTGAATTTCCTTGCACGTGCCTTCCGGTTGTAGTACATCTTGGCTCTGGTCGATGATCTCCTCAACTCCTCACGTGCCAGTTTGCAGGTTTGTTCAAGTCGATCTTGCAGATCGAGAACGAACTGATATGTAGACCTGACTTCAGGTGTCTCCACATTCCCCGACCACAACTCCTTCAAGATGGTCATTGGACCTCTCACTGACCTCCCATATAGCAACTCGAACGGCGAGAACCCAAGACTCGCTTGAGGAGTCTCTCTGTAGGCAAACAAAAGGGGGTTAATATACCGATCCCAATCTTGGGGACGCTCGGCACACATACGCTTCAACATTTGCTTCAAGGTACCATTGAAGCGTTCCACAAGCCCATTGCATGCGGGATGGTAGGGAGTTGTGGTGAGCTGTCTCACAGATAGCAATCGGCTTACCTCCCTCATGACATCTGAGGTGAACTGGGACCCTTGATCCGTCAGTACCTCACGCGGCACACCAACCCTGCTGAACACGTCCACTAAAGCCTCAGCAACTCTGGTTGCCTCGATGCTTCGAAGTGGCACAGCCTCGGGGTACCTGGTGGCATAGTCGACTACTGTCAAGATGTAACGATGACCCTTGGTAGTAATTGGCTTGATGGGACCAACGATGTCTACGGCTATTCGCTGGAATGGCGTCTCAATCAGTGGCATCGTACCCAGGGGAACCTTGGTCACACGTCCCTTGTGCACCGTTCGCTGACACACATCACATGACCTGCAAAATCTAGTAACATCAGACTGTAACCCTGGCCAAAAGAAACTAGATAGAATCCTGTCAACAGTTTTCCTAATCCCCTGATGACCACCAAGGACAGACTCACGAGCTAAAGCCATAACATGATTGCGATATTTCTCAGGCACAACCAACTGCTGTAAAGGATCACCGCACTGTATCTTCGGTGAGAAGAATTGTCTATACAACAAACCATTGGAACTATAGAACTTGGAGGAATTATTCTTACCAGTAATCAACTCTTCTCCTGATGATGCCAACTCATAAAACCGATGCAGACTAGGGTCAGCCTTCTGAGCGGCGATGAAGTCATCTCTACTGATGTCCGGCAGAGGATGTTTTGGTATCTTCATTGGACGAAAAGGTCTCTGTTCGGCTGCCTTCTGGGCCCTCGTCTGAACAGCTTGAGCTTCATCATGGTGTCCGTCTCCTGGTTGATTCTGACGAGTCTCTGTCATCTCTTCAACACTGTCAACGGGATGGATATCCTGTAATTGACTAGAAGGTTCCTGTACACCAGTTATATTACCAATGATGAGGTCATAAATTGGGTTACGCATACACAACGCCTTGGTATAACCTGTAAAGAATGGTGTGTCAACGTATATTCTAGCAACTGGAAATTTGCAAACAGTACCATCAATAAGAACACACATTCTTGTCTCACCTGTCAGCCACTTGTCATTAACCAAGTCTCGTCTCACTACGACACCGGAACATCCACTGTCCCGAAGACCTTGGACTCTGCAGTTTCCTAACTGACCTTCTGTTACTGGCATCTCGACTGTGGTGGATTGTGTACATGCGGCACTCATCACCATCAACTCATGTCCGCACATCAGAGTAACATGGTCGTCATCTACACAGCAATCTGCTAGACCTTGACCTGCGACCAGACATGCTGCAGTCTTCACCGGTCCAGCTCCTGTGGTCTAGGAGGTTGGAGAGGTGTAGCTTGGCTGCAGTGATCGCAGGTACAGCGAGTACACTGTTGCTGCTGTGGAGTTCCCTTAGTTGTCTCCTGGAATGCTGATTGTTTCTGGTTCGATGCTTGGTTCCTCTTCCCAGTAAACTTCATCCCAGCTGTCTTGGTGTGTTTAGACTGCGCCTGTTTCCGCTTGAAACAGTCACGAGCCACATGACCTGGCTTTTCGCAGAAAAAGCAAACAGGACGAGAAGTAGAGTTATTGCTACTTTTACCTGGTGGAGCTGGCTTCTTGTCGCTATCAGGTCGTTTGAAAGACGAGCGGGAACCGAGATGTTTCTTGGAGTCGGACGTCGATGACCCAAAAGTGGTTCCACGCGCCTCTTGAAATTGCTCAGCTAACACGGCCACTTCTTTGATGTCTTTGGGCTGCCTCTCCTTGATAAACAAAGCAAGATCTTTATCACTAGCGTTAATAAACTGTTCCCTCAAGAGCAGATCTTTAACGCCATCATACGTTTTCTCACTTTTAGCTAAATCTACCCACCTTGAGAAGAGATTATCTAATCTCACAACAAACTGTGGAGCAGTTTCACCAACCTCAGGCCTTGCGGAACGAAACTTCTGCCGAAAACCCTCCTGAGTGAGCTGGTAGCGCTTGAGTAGTGCACTCTTGAGGACCTCATAATTACCTGCTTCCTCTGCGGCAATGCGGGTGTACACGTCCAGTGCCTTGCCTTTCAGGAGCGCGCTCAGGTTGATAGACCAGTCCTTCTCTTCCCATCCTTGTGACTTGGCGTAGCGCTCAAACCTCTGTAAATAAGAATCTATATCATCTTTGTCATCTTCAAAGAAAGGAAGTTTGGGTGCACGGGCTTTCATGGTGTTAGTTACATGGGATTTAACATCCTTACCATCATCCTGTGATTTTACCTGGAGTTGTAACTGCAGAATTTCTATCTCCTGCTTTTTCAACTCACGCTGGTGAACCCTGACCTCTTTAGCCAAACGCTCCATCTCTCTCCTTTCTTCTGCTTGCAGTTCTCGTAGTTCCTTTTCCTTCTGCTCATTTTCTTTCTGTTGTTCCTTCTGAAACTCTCTTTCACTCTTAATGAAATCCAATAAATCTTGACCAGACAGACCCAAGGACTTCCCTATATCTGTGATTTCTTTCATACCAGACATCTTGAGCACTAAAACTGACCGACTTGAGACAATTAGAAACTGAATCAACACATTGTGACTACCATGACCCTGAACCGATACACTAACCTCAGCAGTAGCATTTGCGCAAGATACACGAAGACACGCGATGACGGCATTCGATGGCTTAGCAAAAATCGCAAGCAACGCTAAAATTAGCAAGCTCGCCAAAGAAAGCAAATGCTGTGAAGGGAACATGGATTGATCTCATTCCTAGCTTGTCTATGAGAGTTGTCAACCGTTTCCCACCTCCAATGTCTCCTGTAAACGGTAAGCTTTCACTTTTTCCCTTGCGTTTCCCGGACAAGCCCCCAAATGTCAGAATGACCCCGAGAAGAAATGAATAAACGGAAGGGGGAAAGCTTACTTGGTTTACAAAACACAAATGAAGTCGAGAAAAGGACGACAAAACAATATCTGACTTGGACTACAAAAAATTTAATAAATCCAAGTAAAGGTCACGGTCAAAGGCTAAACAGGTCTTCCAGTGCGCACTGACATATTACACAAATCGATAGGCGAAAACAATGAACAAAAATTCGGGAAAGATTCTTAAATAATGAATCAGCGGATAAAATCCAACCTCAAAACAAAACTTTCACAATCCGCTGTCTACAAGACTACAACGTTCGTACAAAAACGCTTCTACTTAATTAAACCCGTCAGGGTTTTTGAGATTAAGGAATTACAAGTAATAATCCAAAACTATTAATCCCTAAAAATTGTTCTTTGTAGAGTTCGTTCGGCCAGACTCAGAAAATCATGCAGTTCCGTTTACGGAAAACGTTCGTTTTAAAACGAGCCCACCTCAGCCCACGTTCGTTAGTCCTGGACTTGCAGGAAACTGCCGGTGTCCACTTCACCGTTCGTACTAGCCTCACTCGGAGCAGTCGATAGGGTTGGTGGCACTCGTACTGGCCTGGGTGGGATAGCCTCAGTGGGGAATTACGTGCCTCCCGTACTTCCGTGCTAGTTGGCCATCTAAATAAAAGATTTATTAAGTAAAATATCTTCTCTACTAAAATAAACACAATCTTGGCTACTGCCTTATCAATCAATGTCCAAATATGACATCACTGTGCAATATTCTTTAAAACAATGATCATGATCTCAATCAATAGACTTTCTACACCAAGGGAAATGTAGCTAACTTTCTCAACAATCAAGTAAACATCAAGAAAGAGGAAAAGGAGGTGAAAAATCACTCCTAAAGGCACATACTATACAATAAATCTGGATAGTTCGTAACGTTAAATATGAACACACATCATTCCTTTAAGGTACATCTATATCTAAGACTCTCAGGCTTTCTTTAATCGGATTTAAGTCATATCCAACACACATGTCATTCTCTGGGAAAATGACTAGCATGAATTTATATAAACACATAACATTTAAATTAGAAAATAACTGAATACTCACAGTCACAAGAGACTCTTCTCTTCTTCGAAAAAACATGGAATGTAGCCTCAAACCATGTGCCCCTCACAAGCAAATAGGTGTACTGGAGAGTCAATATCTCTCAAAATCACACACAAAATAAATGGATGGCAATCGAAAATTATTACAAGTTGCAACATCCAAACAGAAGTAGAATCGCTGCGGGGCAATAATTGCTAGCAGGCCGCCGGCACTGCTCGAGCTGTCAAGCCTTCTGCCGCACCTAAATAAACAAAAGCCTCGCCACGCCACAATGCTCCCAGAAGTCCGTAGGACCAAAAAACCTATTCAAAGTTTCCCGCGACGACAGTACCTTTAACCTTTCTTTGTGACCAAAACCATTCAACCTTGGAACAACAACAAACGTGACTATGACCAACGACGCACACAGACCTAGACATGTACAAGTCATCTAACCACTAAAAGTTACATCAAAGTTACTCGCTAAAAAAAAGACTTTGTGACAGGCACATAACGTCCGTGTCTTACCATTGCAGGGTAATCCCATATATTTTCCACCCAATGTCAAATACAGGCTTGTATATCGCAAAGCTTGGAAAGTGGACTGCTGAAAAAGAAAAAATCGTGACGTCATTTCATCCCAAAATAAGGACTTAACGTTTACAACAACAGCCGGGCGCGTATCGCGTAACATCGACAGAGCGAGTAACACGGTGTTTTATCCATGTCTATGACGTGATAACGGTTGAATGACCGAAGACCCGATATAGAAAATGCCAAAGGATTAGTCAAAATCTAATAAGCGATTATCTGTTCAAATGACATCGACTACCCCCGCCTCCCCCCTCCAAAACAAAAGGTCACAGGGATGGCACGCCAGACGGTTGTAAACATACACGTCACCCGGTACGTGGTCGATTGAGCATCAGCGTTTTCCTAGGGAACCAATCAGCGATCGAGATTTGACGGTTCAATGACTTGCCCGACGCTTGTAAAAATAAACGCCCGGCGGGAAGAAATTGAGCATCATATCTGCGCTTTCCGGGAACTTATCAACGGTCTAGAAACTGCGGTGATGATATGATGCAAGGAGTTAGTACAGACGGTCCAACCTCGTCCCCAGGGCGTCAAGCGGTACGCGCCCACCACTACCTGCTTGCTATTGGAAACGAGGTTGGAAATAAAATAAGCACTGGGGACGAGGTTGCAAGCGGTCTAATTGACATAAAATGGCACACCCCCATTGCTACGAAATGACCAAGACGCTAATTAGTGCAAGAAAGTAAAAACCTAATTATGCAAGTGCACTACACAACAATGCAACTATTGCTCTTTGTCAATGACGTCTTCGGCGAAGACTGGTTTCGCACTAGTATATGGACCTTTAATGATTATGTACGAACACAAGCTGCTTCGTGGTTTTGGTAAAGCTTTAAGGGAGTATGTTTGGGGGACCCCCGTGCACCCCCCCCCCCCCCCGCGTGCACCCCCCCCCCCCCAACTAACCAACACCAATTTTTTTTGGTGCATTTTAGGGTCCTAAAACACATTTTGGATGTTAACAGTAAAAAAAAATCGGACGCTCTGAAGATATCCAAGAAGGTGGCCAATATGGCCGCCAAAACTAAGGTAAAAACTGGAAATAAAAGGCATATATCAGCCAAATTATGTAATAAAAGCATTACAAAAATGGTTAGTTATGTGTTTTGAACCGCAAAAAGTCCTTTCTTGTAGCTTTTTTTTGCAACATGTTTTAAATTCAAAATGGCGGCCAATGTTGTGGCCAAAATCGCTGCCTAAAAACGATGGAAAAAGTCATATATCAGCCTAATAATATGATAAAATCATAAATATAATTGTTAGTCATATGTTTTTGACGTTCACAAATTCATTTTTGGTATCCTTTTTTTGCTGTCATGCTTCAGATGCATGATGGCGGCTAAGATGGCGGCCAATATGGCCGCCAAAATGGTAAAAAAAGGAGAAATTCATATATTAGCCAAATAGTGTGATAAAAGCATCAAGAAAATTGTTAGTTTTATGTTTTTACCCTCGCAAATTGATTTCTGGTATCACTGTTTTGCCATCATGCTTCAAATTCAAAATGGAGGCCAATGAGGCTGCAAATATGGCAGCCAATCTGGCCGCCAAATTGATAAAAAAAAAGTAATAAACGTCATTTATCCACCAAATTATGTGCTAAAAGCATCAATAAAATTCATTTTTTTACCCTCGCAAATTCATATCTGGTTTTTCTTTTTTGCTATCATGCTTAAAATTCAAGATGGCGGCCAAGATGGCCGCCAGTATAGCTGCAAGAAGAGGTCAAATGTGAGAAAAATGATATATACCAGCCAAATAATATGATAAATGCATATATTTAACTATTAGATATAGGCTTTTAACCCTTACAAATTCATTTCAAGCATTCTTTTGTTTTGCTACCATGAACCAAATTCAAGATGGCTGCCATTATGGTAGCCACAAGATATCAAATTTGACAATAGCCGTTTTTTTGAAAGTTAAGATTATGTATTTGAGACTTCATTGCATGTCTGGACTTGTCATACTTGCAAACATGTTCCAAATTTAAGATGGTGGTCTAAGTGACCGTATTAAGGCCCGGCTTCCATCACCGGCAGGTTTAAGTACAGGTCAGCCGGTAGCTCGACCGGTTAGTTATTTGGCTGATATGTTACTTTTATCGATTTTTTTTTACCATTTTGGATACCAGAAATGAATTTGTTAGGGTCAAAATCATATAACTAACAATTTTATTTATGATTTTATCATATTGTATATTAGGCTGATATATGTGTCTTTTTTCCAGTTTTTACCGTTTTTGGATATCTTGGATATCTCCAGAGCATCGGATTTTTTTTACTGTTAACATCCAAAAAGTGTTTTAGGACCCTTAAATGCAACCAAAAATATGGTGTTGGTTAGTTCTGGGGGAGGGGGTGCACGGGGATACCCCATATACATACTCATCTAATTTGGGCGCGTCATTTACAAAGTGATATGTGTCAATTGTTTTGGTTTTGCTGAAAGAACACTTACCTATTTTGTGATCCGTGAACAAAACTTTAAAATGGTGTTCGTTTAAAAATTCCGTAACTTGAAAAGTACATCAATGATTTGAATGATTTTCGTACGAAAAGATGGCTTTTAATTGGGCTTTCATGAACTTGATTTTGAAAGTGCTACAGGCAGGACTCCATTGAAACAATGGTTCTGCCATTTGGGTTTCCTTTTTTTTTTTGCTCACCCTGTATGTTGAGTATTTTAAATGTCTGTCTGATACAGTGAAACCTCGATAAATCAAACATCAAGGGAACAGGTTAAAAAATTGACTTAAGCAGAGTTTTGAGTTAAGCATGATTGTATATGTTATTGTTAAGGAAAGGTATTGACTCAACAGTTGTTTTGAGTTAGTTAACAGAGTTTGAGATTATTACCCCTTTTCTCCCGAGGAAGCTTTTCAAGTCATCATTATGTTTATTCTATTCCTTGGATTATTCCTTAACTGTCACACTCTACTGGGATGCCGAGAGTGGTGAGTGTGACGTAGTTGCGCCGGGAACGGACGCCCTACTAAACGTGGCAAAGGGCCGCGTCTCGGCCATGAGCACCAACGGCAACACAGTAGCCTCCCTTATGAATGGCGAGATTCGCTTCCTCAACACTGAAACGAAGGCTTACACGTGAGTAACACTCAATGGAGGGGGACACCATTGTCCAAAACCTCCGTGTTATGTATGGAAAGCGATCTTTGATTGTGCAATTACAACTGAAGTCATCAAAACGCTCAACCAATGACAAACAACCAAGCAGTTTTAGTTACGACTGCCAAAATGCTTATTTACGTCCTACGAAACTGCATCGTCAGCCATATCCAATGTGGACGTTAAGGAGAATACACGAGAAAGTGTAGATTCGTAATTTAAGAATTCACGAGGCGCGAAGCGCCGAGTGAATTCGTAAATTAAGAATCCAGACTTGTGAGTGTATTCTTCGACTTAAACCATTGCGTCAACAGAAGTATAAGAAAGAATGCTGCAACCTGACGCCACTTTTGTTCTTCATATATCATCTCAATGAAGGCCATTTGTTGCAAAATTGACAATAAGACATGAATCTGGGACTGATAAATGTTTCCAAAATTGTTAGGAAATACTTGAAATGACTCTCCATAAACGTTGTACACAAGTGCGGAAGTGGCGTCAGGTTGCAACATTGTTTCCTGGCGTGTTTAGCATGTGTATCGCCACATACGTCAAAATGGATAATTGAGACGACGATTTCTTTCTGACTAAAGTAGATTTTGCAGTGACGGCGGAAAATCTGACAGTGAAGATGCATTGGTAATTTTCGGAAAGCAAATTTTCACGCAGACGGTCCTATTCATGCTCATTATGGAGAACAATAATTTGTCCGACGTTTTCAAAGTGTGGATTCGTAATTCCGAATCCACACTTTACTAAAGATTCTTCGTTCCGAATCCACACTTTATGACCAGTGTTAGAGATTCGTAGATCCGAATCCACACTTTTAACAATAGTGTGACGTCATAGCAATGGTTTAAATGACTATATACACACCTTTTAGTTCACCAACGGTGCTAATAATCTGTGTGTATTATCTTCTGAATGATGTACGTACTCTAGCAAGTGCTGAAACAATGGGGTGAAAGTTGGGGAAAAAATCACTCGGGAGGGACTCGAACCCACGACCTCCTGCTTTCTAGTGCAGATGTCTTACCACTCGACCACCGAGCTAACGAATCGGTTGGCTGGTTCGAATCTGATGTACATATCAGCGGGTACCGCAATAACTATTCGTAAGATGGAACTTTGCGTCGGGTGGTGTAAATCCAAATAAAGACTTACACTGCAAGACAACTACCTAATGCAGGGGTGAAGCAAGTCAGTCTTTACTGGAGGGGGTGTCATGCCAAGAGGCACAGTTTCACTGTTGAAGGTCTGAGCACAATAGTTAGGACCAAAGAGGGGGTATGGTGGGGCTATTGAAATCGTCATATGTTTTGTGGCGAAATTGCAACTGTGGTATGCAATACGGTACATGGAAAACTTTGTAATAGTATAAACAATTTTTTTTTCAAAGTAGAGCTCCAAGCGAAGTTCGGAAGGGTGGCGACCCCCCCCCCCCCCCAGTTTGGTTAGTTTAGTGTACACGCATGAGCAAGCTTAGTAGCATTCAAGATCTCAGATCTAGTCTTAAGAGTCCTTCCAGAGAACACGTATTTCTGTTCCCCCAGACATTTTCCCCAAGGGACAGAATTACCATCATGATTTCACATGATGACCGAGGCTATTGTTTACATACAATCGAGAAAAGGTATTTGGTAATAATTCGGCAATTTTGTTTTTGATGTTTGCAAATGTAAAATATTTATTTCCTTCCTTCCAATTCAAATCTTCCTAAAACGTAAAAGTATTTGTTAATTGCAGAGATGAAAGGATCGAACTTGACAACCAGGCAAAATGCATAACAGCCAAGGGAGATTTGATGGTGGTCGGCACAGTCGGAGATGTAAGTCTGAATTCTCAATAACTTAGGGAGACTTGCAGACATCTCTAACAGTGTCATTAATGTGCCTGACTGTCTCTTGTACTCCTTAACCTTCCACAGATTTGCATGTTCAAGAATAAAACCAAAGTTGACTCGAAGGTGATCGGCTACATTGCCAATGCGGCCCACTTGAGTCCCATGGACTTTTTGGCTGTGGGCGGAAGCGTAAGTGTTCCTTCCTTTGAATAGCTTCTGCAATACATTTACTGTAAATACACCCCCCACCCCCCCCCACCCCCCCCCCCCCAAAAAGAAGTAAAAATAAGGATCTACACTAATTAGCGTTTTTCAGAGAAGAGAAGATCCGAGCGAGCGTAGGGTTATCAATGGCAACGTTCCTTGATAAACTTTCAGAGTGTGTGCATTTTCTTAATAGTGGTGTGGCATAGGAACAGAATTGTGGATTTTACGATACAAACATGGAACTTGGCATGTGAGGTCTTCATACCATGACAAAGAATTTAGATATGGAGGCATTTTATATCTGACCACTGGTGACCTCGAGGGGTCAATGACCTTTGAATACTATATACCTATTGTTATTGAAATTATCACTTTCCTATTACCTAAGTCTATGTATAGTCTTTATACAATGTTAATAACGACCAAATGCAGGGACATTTCAAAGTTGACCTATAATGACCTTCCAACGGTCAATGACCTTTGTATTATTTTTCACGATTAACCCTTTAAACCCCAACTTTTTCAAGACCCAAGTCATAATGTCAAGTGGCTCGTGCTATGAAAAGAATTTCATTTGTAGGCAATTTCATATCGGACCTCTGAGGGCCTTCAAGAAGTCAATGATTCGAACTTTGGGTATCCTATATATAGATAATAAGAGGATTAACTATTCAAACACCACTTTTCTGTTACCCATATCTATATTTTGGGTATTATTGCCATGATATGAATTTTCATATATGTGGACATTTCATATCACACCTCAGATAACGTTTGCGAGGTCAATGAACCGTATACTGATTGCCGTATACTGATGTATTATGTTTAATCTTTCAAATGCCAAGTTTTCATGATCAAAATAGTGCAAAAGGAGTGTATTTTAATATTCATTCTACAGCATATGAAGTCAGACCCCAAATATTTTTTGCACGACCTCTGATCTAAATTTTCCTTTGTATAAGGGGAGATGCAGGCGCAATATAACAGAGGCATATCGGAAAAGCATCACTCTCAAACAGTGACCATTGGGCTTGGTAAAAAGGTTTAAAACGCGGTTATCCAAGTCCTTTTTGATACAACAGGGTGTAATAAGTAACCAAGAAAGAATATTGCTTAACAAAATGTACTTTTTCCAATTAATAAACAGACTTACAGATTTCTATCCAATTTAATCATAATGCATCTGCCAATAAAACAAGGAAAACCGAGGTCAGAGGTCACTTTTTGTCTGTGAGGTATGAATTCATAACGTGAATGTAAACTAATAGGTGCAGTACCGTTCTTCGGCACTATTGAGGCTTGTTAATATGATAAATCACGGCAACTATTGATATACTATTTTATTATTATTATTTATTTGACCTCAACGAAGAATTACAAACAGTGATACAAAACCAAACAAAAATTACACAATGGTGGATGAAAGCGCACAACAAAAGGAACGTATAAACATGTAATTTAAATTTTTTAAAAAAGATCATAAAGTTGAGGGCATGTACTTTAAATGACAGCTGGGGTCCCAAACTGAAGGTTGAACAATAACCAATAAGGCACAATAAAATCACAAAGAAAACGATTATATGGCTCAGGGACCGCAAAATCGAATTAATCACTATTGCTCGGAAACATGCGGACCCGCACATAATGATAAACGAACAGGACAAAAAAGGCAAACAAAATACACAAGAACAAAATTACAAACGGCAGGAAAATAACACAATAAAGAGAAGCACGAAGATTAACTTTAAAATTAAAGGGAATGTACATCATTGGCTTTAGCTGTAATTTTCGGAAATGAACTATTTTGAGGGGTTAGTGTAACCCACATAAACAAACTACCAGTGTCACAAAGACTTCTATCTGTTTCGTTTTGATTTAACACTTTAATTCAACACGGATTTCTGAACAACAAATTACTTTTGATTAATCGGATTAAACTACTTAGACCGTATGAATACAGATTTAAGGTATTTAAGAACAACAAGAAAAAATGAGCGCTCAACTTTAATAAAACGTGCACATGTACATAATGCGAACCAGGATCCTGGATTTTCTGTCTCTGTCCTCGCTCTGTGTTCCACTAACAAGGAACAGACAGTTCCAAAGGATATTTGCACGCGTGCTCTAGTTCCAGTCCAGGTGTACTGCTCCTTGGAGAACGGAATCCACCGTAGACTGTCTCCGTACCGTCGACTGGGGAAGAACTCTCCCTCAACAGGTTAATCTCTCTGAAGATGGTCCGGATCAGGGGCACTCTGACAAGGGCCTGCACTTCATGCAGCTCGTCACCTGACGGCTGTGATGTGAGTCGGGAACGGAGTCTCAGCTGAGCAGAACCTGAGAGCTGGGACTTAGCAAAAACTGAGAGCTGAATCTGATGATCCAAACCTGAGATTCAAAGAAAACCAAGCAGACATATAGTATACATGCTACTTTGTAAACAACTTCAAATGTTGCTATACTTTGATAACAATTTCAATTATCAATATAGCTTAGGCATAGCTAATTTTACATTACCCAAGGCTCCATGGAGTAATCAATATAATTGACTTGGGCTCCAGTAAACAGGTTGTCAAGTTCAAAATTTAACAAGAAGTGACAAAAGTTGTCATCCACAATTGTAAATTTTGATACCGACCAAGGCAATAAATCTTCGGTCAGCTCTAAAACTTATCTTACAATATAAAGCAATTTATGACAAAAATAAACATTTTATAAAAGAATATGAACACAATTGTCTTGGTTTTTAGCCTATAAGCATCTTAGCTTTCACCTAACCGCAAACAATTTATAAAACATAATAGTACATATCTAACCCAAAGGATGATGTAAGAATACCCCATCTATAAGCTACTTATGTAAGCACATGCATATCCCCTAAAACAGGACATTATCTACACACACTTTCCTAGAGATCCCCCCAAGCTTCATTTGCATCCCCCAAGCTTCATTTGCATCCCCCAAGCTTCATTTGTATCCAGAATAAGTCCAAAACAGTGTACTAAAAGATCAAAATTAACCTAAATAGTCTGCTTAATATCCCCTACATAATTAAATCTTATTACTCTGAACCACCCTTATCTGCTTATTTTGCATATAACACACTAGCATTGCATATGAATCATTTACATGCACAATGAGCACATGTGGTTCTCAACTAAATCTTTACTATCATGTATTATGAAAATTACAAAAGGTTTAGCTTTACCTGAGAGCCAACAGTTTCAACAGGACTATTTCATCTGTCGAATTGAGCCTTCAAAATAGCGTTTTGGGCCCGTTTTACATGCTGATTGCAGCAGAACGTGAAGAAAACATGGATGCCCCCATGACAGTTGTGATCATGCTTTTTCAGACTGCATCCAGTGTGAACACTAGAGGGCGCTATTTCATTTTTTGGCTGGGCTACATTAGTATAACAGATTAAATATTGTTACCCTGACATGTTTGAAGTTTTGTGTTTAAAAATACTTTAAAAAAATCAAGAAAACCAAAACTGTTCAAGTAGTCTGGCTCCCTGACTCCACTAAAGATAAAATGGATCAATTTATAGATGCCGGAAAATTGTAAGGTAATGGAATCTGTCTAACTGGCCTGCACCCGTTCAAGAACATGTAACCAATAGCAATCAAAATTTGGACTGAAAAAAGGGGAAATTTGGAGCAGTAGTTGAAAATAGTTAGGTTTTTCCAACGGTTTTACAGGATGCTTAAGACTGTCATTTACCAACATCCTAGTAAGGTATTTCGTAACAAATTGGTAGTTTTGTTTTTCGATATTTGCAAATGTTGTATATTCCCTTTAAGTTAATTGCGCTGTAATGTGAGCTGGTAATGGAAGTGTGTCTTGAGACTGGCTAGAAATGAGTTTAGTAAATTAAGCACTGCGAAACCCCGTATTGAAGTAGGTAAGTGATTCCAGAGTCTAGGAAAGCGACGGGTCGGTGAATGGAATAAAGCATCCGGACCAGAAGGAAGGTGACGAAATGTGAGGATGTTTGGATGACGTGGATTAATATGAAGGTTCTCTTGGACAGATTAACAGTGTAGTAGACCATATAATACCTTGAATACAAATGAGCACAGAATGGAATTTCTTCTGGAAGTGAGCATGGACCAATTGAGCTTATGGAGTCTTTCCTCATATGACATTTCCCCCTCCGCTGACCTAGAACAATACGGGTAGCTGTGCGTTGAACACGTTCAAGTTTGTGTTGATCAGCGGATGAATAAAGGTCCCAAGCAAGTAAGCCATATTCCAAAATAGGAAAAACAAGGGACCGGTACAAGCAAAAGATGGCAGATGGAGAATCTCCACGTGCTACTGTCCGGATAAATCCTAAAAGACGGTTAGCTTTGGAAACAATTGTGTTAACATGAGATTTTCAGGTAAGTCTAGAATCAATAACAATGTCAAGATATTGGAATGAGGATGTAGTAGCAAGTGGAGCGTCTCCTAAGATGTAGATCGGGGGTTGGATATTTCGATTCGTAGTGATATGCATGACTTGGGTTTTACTGGTATTGAATGTCATAGAATGTAAATTACACTACTCGTTTAATTGCTGTAAATCCTGTTGGAGGGTATGCTCGTCAGAGGTAGATCGAATAACACGGTACATGAGAATGTCATCGGCAAACATAACACAGCTAGATGACACGGAGTTGGACACATTGTTTATAATAAATTGAAAAGAAGCCGCCACATAACACTACCCTGAGGCACACCTGATGTAACATCAGCCCATGGAGCGACAGCGCCCTGAAAGAGAACCCGCTGCCTCCGACCAGTCAGAAAGGACTTAACCCAATGCCACAAAAGACCCTGTGCATTGTATTCGGTTGCAAGCTTTTTCAACAATGTGTGGTGTTGCATCGTGTCAAATGCGTTCGATATGTCCAGGAACACAGCGTCAATTCTCGGAGGGCGACGTTCATCCAGTGTTGACGACCAAGAGTGGAGGATATTACTTAATTGGGTCACGCAACTCCTGTGCTTGACAAATTCATGTCGGTTGGGATTCAATAGATTATACAAGTTGACATGATCAGAAATGGCAGATGAAATGATTCTTTCAAGGACTTTGCAGAGAATGGATGTAAGTGCAACTGGCCGGTAATTTGTCAAGGAGGTTTTATTGACCAAAATGAACGCCGGTTGTCATTAGAGGAATATATATCATTAACATATTGCCAGCAAGATTTGTGGGTAAGCTTCTTAACATTGTTACGAATAACCTTGTACGAGTTCCAGTCATTCAACAAGCCAGTTCTCTTTGCTTTGTTGAAAAGTTGGTGTTTTCTATTGATGATGTGTTTCAGTTCTAGTGTGATCCGTTTGGTCACTCTGGGGATGGAGTCCTGAATAGCGGTTCAAACAGATCCACTACGTTGTCGGCTGACCGGGTAATATCGTCGGCATCAATGAACGCCGACCAGGGAACCAGATGAATTAGTTGGCGTAAGTGGTCAAAGTCGCCGCAACGGGTCTGTAGAAAAGATCGGAGTGTAGCTAGTCTTGGTGGAGATGTAAAGGAGCGAAATCTGATGTGAATACCAAGATGATCTGAATGGAGAGGGTTCGGTACTGTGGTAACTGATGAGAAGCGGTCAGGGCGATCCGAGAAGACAAGGTCAATAGTCGCACCTTCCATTGGATCAGCGTGGTGGTCAGATGGTTTTGTGACCGACCTTACAAGCTGCTGAAGGTTGAAATCGGCAGATATTTCCAGAAGATGAGATCAATGAGCTGCAGCCGGTCTTTGATGGTTGAAGTCCACGTTGAAATCCCCAACAAAGAGGCACCCATCGTAGTTATCGACGTGAATGGATTCCATCGCCTCTCTAAGTTTGGGCCAATAGGCAGCACTCGAGGATGGGACGATACACAAGACTGAGTAGCCAACTCTCAGATTGCAGTTTGAGAGAAAGCCACATGATGGGCGAAAGTACATAATCTGTTTGGAGTCAAAGATGAACGAACCGCTGTAAGGATTCCGCCACCGCAGCGTCCCTGACAACGGTCCCTGCGGTATATTACGTAGTCATCTGGAAAACCAAGAATGGAGTCGTTGTCATGAGGAGTTAACCAGGTTTCAGTGAGGCAGAGAATATCGGCAGCTTGTGTAGAATGTAGATATATTTGCTGCTCGGGACCCTTATTGCGAATGCTACGGGAATTAGCAAGGAGACATGATAAATCGTTTTGTGGCACTGGATCAGAACGTGGGCCAGGGTTGGGGTAGACATCACCACATACAAATAGGGGAATTGAAAATGTTGCTGATGCGTTCTTGTAATACAGGATACGAGCCTTGCAGTAGCCCTTATGATCAAGGGCCAGTTTGAGTGATACAGAGAAAGGGAGATGACATATCTGACATCATGCTGGGGTGGAATGAATGGTTTCCGAAACGATCAGTGCCAGCCATGTCAAAAAGATCCAACACAATGACACCTATTGTTGTCAATTGTCCTAAGGAATGCCAGTGACGCAATCTTATTGTTCCTTACCGACTTGGGTCCACCGGAAAGATGTCCAAAGCAGCACAGACTATCCCAAAACGCTGTCAGATTTTCCACAATCATCAGAAGGAAACAGCGGTCTGATCTTGGTCCTCTGGTATCACTGATGTTATATTATATTAATAGCAAAGGATCACTCACATTCGGCATACAGAAATAAGGAACTTCGGGTTATCTCAGACACAGATGTAACAGAATGATGACCATAACACAGCACCTTCCTGGCGTTGTTTGAGTTCATTCCTCTCCAATGATATCACTACGTCAAATATTATGTCACCACATCTGAAAATTCTGAAAAGTTTTAGACTTGGGTCATAAAAAGTAGCATTTACAATTGAGAAAATCTTATTAATATCCATACCTAAGTTATGGTTTTACCAAAGTCATGACCTCTCGAAAGGTCACCAGAAATATAACATAACCTATGTATGGACAATTCTCTGTATAGCATGAACACCTTTCATTTAGACATGAATTGTGAAAAAAATGATGGGGTTGAAGAATAAATCTTACAAATAACTAAAATAACAGGTATAAAGGTCGTTGACCTCTAAAAGGTCACCAGAGGTCAGATATGATTTTTTCACACATCCGATCGTTATTTTCCTGGTATGAAGACCTATGACATAGACTTGGGCCATAGGAAAACCCATAAATTTGATGCCAATGAACCTAAACAATACATTCTTGATGAGGTATTCCCGATGAATGGCAGCCATCTTGGATATGCTGCCATCTCGGATTTCATTTTTAATAATGCCGTGATGGAGCTGTGGATGAAGACCGTGATTTATCCAACTGGTAACACCAGTAACCTCTGGCACCAGACAAACAAATGCATTTTTTTCTAATTTGGGGGGGGGGGGAATGACCTTCAAAGCATGAATTGAATATAATATGCGATATTTGCACTGATATCGGACGAGCCAAAGTGAAATGTTACACTTGGACGATATTTGGTTGCTACATCAGGCAACCACGTTAGATCAATCAGTCATGCGATGTGGAAGAAATGTAGGTAAATGCCACCGTAGATTTGCACCGTAAAGATCACTTTCAAGGTCAAAGGTCAAATATGGTCTGAATGTTCATTCATTTGTTAAAAAAAAACATTTAATTGTAGTACAGCGGAGTTATCATTAACAAATTACCATAAAACATTTCACCTCCATGTATGGCGTTAAACCGCAAGAAGGGAATTTCACCTCAACCACTTCATGCTCTAAGCTATTTCCGCATAACTGAGCAAACAATATGGTTCTGGTAAAAGCCAAGTCAATCAACAATGTGGTAAAGAAAGGGGTAATAGGTCTCAAATATCGCTTAGTTGCTCTTGTATCTTTTTGTCTGACCAACAGGACAGCAAGGTGCACATTTTTGACGTTTCAAGGGACACATTGACGGAACTACATCAGCTTCCTGCTTCAGGAAACGTCGGCGCGGTGCAGTTTTCTAGCAACGGGACGCGCCTGGCCTGCGGTGATGAAAGCGGGCAAATCCTGGTCTGGACAGTCAGTAGATTTGGTGATCGGTCGATTCTTCTTCAAGTACGTACGATACCGGTTACTGGTTCCACGCACGCAAAATATCACTGCAAAGCGCGTATATTTAGTGGCGTAGCCTGGTTCCCAGACGAAATGATGCTGACTGTTGAATGTTCAATAACCGACTTGGCGAAAACGTTTTCTATTTGTACACAACATATTGGTATGGGAATATTTTGAATCGCTAGCGAATTCTATGCGAGCACTCTGATTGCTTTAGATTCCAGCGTGTATTCTAGGCCGCTACGGAAGGTCATTCTCATTACTTCGAGGGTTTGTGCTTTGTGTTGTGTTACATTCCAAAATTCATTATAGGGCAAACACGACTCAAATAAATCAAGTATATCACAATGATACATTTTATTTCTATACAAAATTGACCAAGCTGAGGGATTTGGCCGTTAAAACGTCGCCTGTTCTGCAAAGATGTCCCGGCGTATTGAGAAGAACTCCCCATGTAACGGAATGAACGAGTCCTCATTTGCAATGCTTTGCGCCATTGGATCTCACCGCATAGATTCACTGCATATGTATTGCGCTGCACGCTTATATGAATATCGTTCCGAGAACGTATCCGTCAAGTCGTTAGATGTGTCGCAACCCGGCCGATTACGTACTAGTCTTATAACAGCCGTGCCGATGGAGTTCGACTGAAGTTCACAGACAAAATACGAATATATAACGACTTGTCATCAAGTCTAGACAGTCCAGGGTTTTGTGGTGAGCCGACCCTTTTCATATACTTCTGCTGGCCCTGGAGGGACATCGCATATCGCAAACGTGTGCGCATACGTATGCGATGTCGCGAAATTTATCGCGAATGTGTGCGCACACGTATGCGATGTCGCAAAATTTATCGCGAATATGTGCGCACACGTATGCGATGTCGCGAAATTTATCGCGAATATATGTGCACACGTATGCGATGTCGTGAAATTAATCGCGAATATGTGCGCACACGTATGCGATGTCGTGAAACAATTCGCGAATATGTGCGCACACGTATGCGAATTTGTTTGCAATGTCGTGAATTTTATTGCATACCTTGTCGCATACTTTTCAGTAAAATTCCTAATGAACTGGGGAGTTGTAGCAGCTAGTCTGGAAATTTGCGCGCGCAAGTTTCAAACTTGCGCGCGCAAATTTCAAAGATGCACAAGTAGCAAGTTTGCGCTCGACAGTACGAGTAGTAACGATTGCACGAGGAACAGCGTGCGCGCGAAGGTTTATTAGTCAGACCTTATTTATATCTAACAGTACGTCTAGATTCCAGACTAGCTGCTACAACTCCCCAGTTCATTAGGAATTTTACTGAAAGGTATGCGACAAGGTATGCAATAAAATTCACGACATTGCAAACAAATTCGCATACGTGTGCGCACATATTCGCAAATTGTTTCACGACATCGCATACGTGTGCGCACATATTCGCGATTAATTTCGCGACATCGCATACGTGTGCGCACATATTCGCGATAAATTTCGCGACATCGCATACGTATGCGCACACGTTTGCGATATGCGATGTCCCTTCAGGGCCACCATATATACTACATACAAATATGTAAAAGTTGAAGTCAAGGGGGGGGGGCTGGTACCATCTGTCGATGGGGTTGCTGTTCAGAAACGACGATTATGCACACAAAACGGCCAATAAATAGTGCTTTTCAGGGCGATGCATGTGCGAAATTCAGTAAAAGGCACCTAAAACAGCACATGCCACAAAAAAGGGCACAACCTCTTTAAAAAAGGGCAGTTTTTCCAAAAAAGGGCACTTCTTCAAAAAGGGCACTCTTTAAAAATTATTGGGGAGGTATACCCCGTTTAAAAAGAGGCACTCGAATGAAAAAAAAGGCAGGCTTTACAAAATATGATGCCGGGAGTGTCTACAAGTTTACAATTTCCTCCCTCATCACCAAAGGAATCTACTCGTACTTTATCGAACGGAGCCTATATATGCCGATCCGTGTCCTTCACTTAAATCTATAGACTCTGCAGTCAGTTTCTGGCTATATGTTTTGAAGGACGTCTTTACCAAGGCGCAGAAAAAGAAATCAGTTAGAAGTGCGACCGCTTTTAAAACCAACGCAGAAGACTTTATTTTAACAAATATAAAATGACAAGGATCTATATATGTCACTTATAATTTTAAAACAAATATTGAGTGGCTTGAAATTGTGAAATGGGAGGAATATTATTGCTCGTTAAAATCTGGACTTTTCCATTTCACTCAGCTTTGCCTCGTGACATGGAAAAGTCCGGATTTTACCCCGCGATGATATTCCTCCCATTCCACTCTAAGACTCTCAATAGTTGTGTAATATTATCAGCCAGGGAATTAAGGATGCCATCTACAAACCTGTTCCGATCAATCCGATGATTCGTTCCATCTCGATTGCAGGCTCTCACGTCAAAATCGTTTCGCGGTTTGCCATTCCCACGGACTTTCCCATCATTAACTCTTACCGCATGGTGCATCAAATTCAGGGGTGCTCATCTGGGTGATGTTGTCCTATAGCAGGAACGTGGTCTTCAACTAAGTATCTGTGCGTCAACCATCTGGAACTTTTAGCAGTTTTCAAGGTCCCTAAATCCTTACAGAAAAGAGTGGCAAACTGCATAATACTGGTCAAAACAGACAACTCTACAGTTTTGTCTTACTTGAACCGTCAGGGAGTGCACGCTGACGTCAGAGCTTTTGAGTTTGTGCATCCTTCTACACATTTCACTACAAGCCCCCCCCCCCCCCCCCCCCCTGTCTGGCAAAGACAACGTCATTGCAGGTGCGCTATGTTGAGGCCGTATGATTCCCTCAGAGTGGTCTCTCCATCCCTAACAGTGCAAGTTTTCAATACTATGGACACTTCACACATAAATCTCTTTGCATCTCATCTTGACAACCAGATGCCAACCTTCTGCTCCTACCACGCCCACCCTCAGTCTTGGGCAACGGATGCACTCCGCATGAGCTGGTCGGGGTTCCTGGGTTATGCCTTCACTCCAATCTCCTACCACGTGTCTTAGAGAAGATAAGCCAGGAGAGATGCAAGATAATTGCATACATTTGCTCCATTCTGACTCCTTGACCTCCTAATCCACCCGCCTATTGTCTTGCATAAACCTCAAGACCTCCTGATGCAACCAGTCTCCAAGGCACTTTATCCAGAGCCATACAGTCTCCATCATACTGTCTGGATGCTGTCAAATTGTGCTTCCGACCAGCAGGTTTTCAGAGATCGCTGCCGCCCTGGCAGCAAAGAGTAGACGGTATTCACCAAGAATACCTTATTGCAATCCTTACAGCATTATGTCAAATTGTGTTCCTAAGAAAATGTCAATCCCAATTTTGCATCTTTAAAGAACATTGCGGATTTCTTCGTCCGTTTGCATAATTCTGTCTTCATATTGGCAATTTGTGGCTGCAAATTGGCTATTGGGGTTATCAAAGAGGGCTTTCGGGATGGTCCGACCTGTGCCACAATACCCTGATCTCCCATCGTATTAAGGGTATGTTCGTCGAGAGATCGCCAATGAAGAACCTGACTCCATCTTGGGACCTTGATGCTGTACTGCACAAGTTGGCTAAAGACTTCTTTGAGCCTGCTGGGTCCTCTTCTCTTCATTATCTGACAGTTAAAACAGCCTTTCTGCTGGCAGCTTCTACAGCAGGTCGAAGAAGTGAACTCCATACTCTCTCCATAGCCGTAGGCTATTAGGCTGGGAACTTGAAGGCGTTCGTGCCAAATTCCAGAGATAAAGTGTCTCTTCCAGCTCTTGGGTTTGGCTATATCAGCGATTTTGCAGATAGCAAAGAAAAAAAATAACTATCCACTTTTACATCATGCTATCTGCGAGATGATCTCCAAGTGGACGGCCGGATGGGCAAACGTAGATCTCGTAAAGCTACTGACCCATCCTCCTTGGAGCATAAGGTTGTCAGCTTACGGGTATGGCTTAACAGCTTAAATTGGTTTACTCATATGTCTTCCAATTAGGCGTTGTTAAGACATTTAGCCTCTGAGCAGTGTTGGAGTCGAGTCCTCAAAACCGAGTACAGAGTACTCCGAGTACTTTGGGGGCCGAGTCCTGGGTGAGTCCAGGTACACTGTGACGAGTCCGAGTCCAGAGCACCGAGTCCGAGTACATTCAAAGCGAAGCACTGGGCCGAGCCGGAGTACCTAAGTCCAAATCCGAGTCCCAGTCCGTGTTCGAGTACAATACCAAAAAAAACAAAAAAAACAACAAAAAAAACAAATAATAATAATACATTGAATAAAATAGAAACAAACACAACGTGCAATCTAATCGTCTTTACCAACTGGTTAACACTAAACAACTTATATTAGTGTAAAAAATGTAAACATAAAACATAAAACAAAATTCATCAAATCAATGAACGAACTGGCACTTTTTGTTTTCACATTTCTTTAAAAAAGACACCAGAAGTATTGGCTATTTTGAGGAAACCTTTGAGCGAACATAAGAAACATGAGCTTGGCTGCTCCTGATTCACGAATCCTCAGTGTTACGACTTCGAATCTTAGTAACATTGGGGAAGCGTACGAGCACTCCAACACTGCTTCTGTGTCCATGCTGCATTATGTCCCCACCTTGCATTAGGGGTTGCTACTCTGCATATTTTCTGCAATAGAATCTTCCAAATCTACAAAGACTTTATACTCTGATGAGAAAATACTCACCTCCGATACCATCCCCAAAAGAGAGAGATAGGTGAGATTTATCTTTGGAATCCTGGGACTTACAGGGTGTGTGTGAGTTTGTTTCTGCATTCAATAGCGGATGTTGAACAATAAAGGACAATAGGTGCCAACATTTCTTGAAGGTCCCGAATTTGGCGAGGTGTACAAAACATATAGGAGGTCTTCCTAAAAAGTTAGTACAAACAAAGGAGAGATAATAGGTGGTCCACGGGTGCAGGCAAATACACACTTGTGTGTGTGCGCGCGTGATTATGGTGTAAATTGAGGACACACACGTGCAACATCATCGATAAATCGAGGGCAGAAACCGAATCGAGGACTCCTTGGTTGAAAAACGTGTACAAAAGAGAAACCAATCAGAGCTGTTGTGAAATGAAAAGTTAGACTATAAACAAAGGAAAAGTGAAGCGGAACAAAAGAAAATTCTCGATTTACACCATAAACAAACGTGTATGTGTACAAGCATTACATTTACTGTGTTGACTTCCGAACAAAAGATGTCCACATAAAAATAAACCAGATAGTAGCGACGTTGTGTTGACTTGCCCACGTCCACGCGTTGCGGCTATGGGGTACATCAATTTCTAAAGACAGACTTGCGGGGTACCATTGTACTCCCTATTGTTGCCCTTTGTTCCCGGTGCCCCATAATGGCCAATATGTAAGGGTACCCATACATGTTTACGTTACATACCTAGTGTGGATATTCTTTTGTTTTCGTGTAGTTTAGAAAACCCTGTGAAAACATTTTTCTCACACTGTGAAAACTCTTTCAACCCAATTTTTTTCTATGATTCCCTTGTTTCTTTTCATTTTGCCATGCCTCTAAACCTGCTTTCCAGAGAGGGGGAAATATTGTGTGAGTGTGTAAACACCGGCAATCGTGGACCCCCTACTGTCCCTTATCCTCATTCCTTTGTGTGTACACTAACTTTTTAGCAACAGCTCTTATTGGTTTTGTACACGAATTTCAATCGTGGACTATCGGTCAATCGTGGACGTATTGTTTGTGCCGGCCTTATACCCTTTTGTTCTAGGTCCACGATTGCCGGTGTTTACATACTCACACAATATTTCCCCCTCTCTGGAAAGAAGGTTTAGAGGCATTTTTGGTTAGATGTATCGGTTGCAAAGTGAAGAGAAACACTTTAGAGAATCATAGAAACAAACTGGGTTGAAAGAGTTAACAGTGTGAGTAAAATGTTTTCATGGGTGCTCTTACATATTGGCCATTATGGGGCACCGGGAACAAAGGGCAACAATAGGGAGTACAATGGTACCCCGCAAGTCTGTCTTTAGAAATTGATGTACCCCATAGCCGCAACGCTATGTATTTCGAGATTTCTAAGGGGACAAAAGAGAACAAAAGAAGGGAATTAGCTGTATGCTTAGTGTATGAGTGCTAGTGCGTGTTATGGTGTAAATCGAGGACACCCACGTGCAGCATCAACAATAAATTGAGGAGGAACCAAATCAAGGACGACTTCCATTAGAAAGCATACGTGTACAAAACATATGGAAGTCTTCCTAAAAAGTTGAAGTACAAACAAAAGTGGGACAATATGACGTCCACGATCACGACTGGTTGTTTGTGTGAGTAGGTTCGTGGTGTAAATCGAGGACACACACGTGCAACATCATCGATGAATTGAGGTCAGGAACCAAATAGAGGACGACCTCGTTTAGAAAAAGTGTACAAAACCAATGAATGAGAGCTGTTGCAAAAAAAGTTAGGAGTATAAACAAAGGAAAAGGGAAGAGGAACATATACCATAAACAAACGTTGGTGTGTGGACATGTAAACAAAAGATGTCCATATAATGTAAGTTGTGTTGACGTTATGTGGACTAAGCCGTGTCCACATAACATTTCGCCCTCTCTGGAAAACAGGTTTAGAGGCATTTTCGGGTTAGGGTTATTCGTAGCAGAATGAAGAGAAACAATCAAGGAAATCAAAAACAAAAATTGGGGTTGAAAGAGTTTTCACAGTTTAAGTAAAGTTATTTTTTGTACCGAGTTTTCTTAACTACATGAAAACAAAGGAGTGTCCACTAGCGTATGTAACACAAACATGCGCGTGTGTGTGATGGCGTAATGCTCTTTTTGTTATTAATCGTCGGCGGAATTGCTTGTGAATGCGCATTAGAATTGCATTTATCGGAGGTGAGCATTTTCAAGTTAGCATAAAGAATCTCTTTAGATTTAGGAGAATTTTAGGCACCATTGGAAAGCTCTTGTTCCATAAATGTAACATTAAAAAATTCATTTTAGGGCATACACGACTCAAATAAATCAAGCATATCACAATGATGCATAATATTTCTATACACAATTGACCAATTAAGCTGAGTGTATTGGTCATTAAAACGTCGCCAGATCTGCACACATGTCCCTGACGTAATGAGATGAACTCCTCATGTAACGAAACGAATGAGTCGTCATTTGCATAGGGGTGCAGGATTGGATCTCACCGCAAAAATGCACCGCATATGCATTGCGCTGCTTGCATATATGAATAACGGTGCGAGAACGTAAGCGTCAAGTCGTTAGATTTGTCGCAACCCGGCCGATTACGTATTAGTCTTATACCAGCCGCGCCGATGGAGTTCGACTGAAGTTCTAACGATTTGTCATCAAGTCTAAATGGTAATATACTTGGGACCAGTCTCAAAGTACGGATAAGCTAATGACTTTCTGTTTTTTTAAGAACCTTTGTTCATTTCATGGATGCTGAGGAAAGCTGTAAGCTCTCAGGCCCTGTCACATTGTCACGCTGTAGCCTCCCGCGACAAGACAGTGCTGAGACGCAAGACTCGACGACATCGTGAAACCCAAACGACATCTGAACTTTATCGGAACGACTTCTTGAGCGTCTTTAGGCATCATACAGGTCGTGCATGGTCGGTAGTGGAGCCACGATTAGTTTCAACAGTTGAAACACATCGCGATGGTTGACAAAAATCCTAAACGGATCAAAGTATGTTCTCTGTCTGTACTCAAACGGTTGCGTCGTAACGGTGTCGTAACAATTCGTAACGAAATCGCAATAGTCGATACGAGGTCGGCAGTGGTCTTACAAGGTCGGCCAATCGTTTTAGCCGACTTTGATACGACCATTACGACGTGACATTCCGAAGATGACATCACTCTGTCTTTTTGGCATCGGTTTTTGGTATTTTGTGTCGGTACTAAGTCGGTTGCGTTGGTACTCTGTCGGCTCAGTCATGAAAAAAATCAGTTGAATGGATCCAAGTCTTTGCGAAGTCGTAGTGAAGTAATATTCGGTTCGAGGTCGTTTCGGAGTGGTAGTATTCGGGACGACATCGTAGGAAATTTGAATTTGGTGCCACTTTTCATACGTATTTTGTACGATGTTCAAGAAATGTTCGTGGTCTCGGCGGAGTCTTGGTCATTGGTTTGGGATGTGTGACAGGCTTTACTCTAGCTTACTCTAAATGCAAACACAGAATGTTGCTTAAGTGGTGATGCATTTCTTGGGCACTAAATATGCTAAGGGAATGTGCTTTACCAGTTTTAAACAAGTACGTTTAAAACCTCCGTCTCAATTCAAGTCACAAGCTTTTCAAGTGAATGGTAACGAAGGCATTCCTTTGTCACTGTTTAACCCCTGTTTCATGTGACTGGACTTGTAAAAAGACGTATAAAAGTACTTGTGCAGGACTCGACTACGACACAGATGCAAACGTTGCAATTTTCAGTGTCAACAAAATGGCCTACTTTCGATCCTTAATAACTCTGTTGTTTTCCAATAACCAAAATCTCAGATTATGTAAAATTGACATGATCATATAACAAATTTTATGGAGCAATTATTATCAGTTTTGTGACAGGACGATCAAGGACGATAGAGGTGTGCAATGACATCAGGGGTAATCCTGTTCCAGCAGAAGCTTCCAGTCGCTGCTGGAATAGGTTCAGCCCCGTCTCCAGCGCTGTATCGACATTGGAGGACGTCAAGTCGAAAGTGGCACATTCTGATAGTAATTTATTTTTTTCTGCACGAAACGGATGAAAGTCGCTCCAAAACAAATTGTCATGCCTCCTTTACATGATCTGATAATTTGGTTTAATTCCATTGGAAAACATCACAGTTATTACGGATCAAAAGTGTGACTTTTTTTGGACACGTAGTGCATTCCCCGCCTTGATCGTAAACCCGTTGCCTTGGCTTGTCTTTAGGTGGTACGGAATTCCTGGTCTGGCCACGATAGAATCCTGTCGCTCAGTTGGAATCCTGAGGGCAAGCGCATTGCCACGGGAGATTCGACAGGCGACATCGGCATCTGGGATGTAGACAACCTTCAAGAAGGCAACCTGATCTTGGGTAACTTACTGTCGTTTTCTTTCCATGGAAAGTTTTGAAGAAACAGCAACTTGAAAATTTAGCACAAGTAGGTCATCAAAGTTTCCTTTGATTGTGTGCCTATTAATTTTTCCCCTCACACCTGCCCCTCCCCCTACTCCCCGATGTCACGTTTTTTATGCCCCACGGTGAGGAATTTTGGTCACTCAAAGACAGTGTTATCATTGCCGTACTGCATGGAAGGGCAATCACAAGTGCCCTCCACACAAGTAGGCTATGTCGGGGATGTCATTTAAATTTTGCCCGAGGGGTGGGCATTTTGTCACTTCAAAAGCGACAATCCCCACGTCTAGGGTGGGGCAGCCCGGGGAGGGTGGGAGAAACACTTGATAGGCGCATTGGTGATTTCGTTCGACAACTTTATAACTGATTTTTTTTATTCAATTCCCTCTTCCGTTTCCAAAACCTGTTCATGCTTTTTACATTGTATTTCAAAATTGTTACTTTACAGTGAGAAAATTACCTCGCAGCAGCCACTGGGTTATACAATTCTTCACATTTTCCAAATATGGGCATAATTTTTTTTCAATAGGCCAATTACGCCAAGCTTCCATGTAATTCTCACCCCTACTATACACCACAAGCCTGTAGACTCCCATTGGCCAGACCCTAGCCACTCCGGAGTAAGGACTGTTGAAAGACAGAAGCCAAGATGGCGCCTAATGCCTTTGTGCAGTAATTGGAGATCTTAGTGGCCAACCCCTAAGTGCCGCCGATCCCTTTGTGTCAACCCCTCGTGCCGCTCAGACAGTTTGTAAACAATCCGTGGCCATGTAAATGACCCTTAATCTTGTGCATGTACAGGCATGCCAGGGTTATTGACCAAAAAGCACATGTGGTGATAAAATTCTCCACTTGGTTCCACCACGTAAATTTTTACTAGATCCCAAGTATTGACCCAAGAATAATAGATAACCGGATGTAAACGGACATACAAATTCTAAGATAACATAAAATGGCCATCTTAGTCTTGTCATGAACTCTAATTCACAATATATGGGGATTAAAATTGCTTTGGACTTGCAGGAGGGGGTTATTGACATAAAAAAAACTGGGTGGTATGAAAATCTCTATGTGGGTCCACCGCGTAACTTTTTTGGTCTCCCGGCTCTAAGGGTTAAAGAAACTGTTCCGATGATGCGACATTACATAGGTTATGTATAAAAAAAATCATAAGCATTCCAACATTAGGACTGCATGTAAAATTAGAGCATTAACCATTTTGTACATAAAAACAAGCATTATATTCACTGTGTGGACTTCCAAACAAACGATGTCCTTACATTTCATAACATTTTTTTTTACTTTATGTCTTCGGACAATAATTAAAAATCTATTTAAAAAAAGAATTGTACTGGTCTAGACAACAGTTTGTAAAAACTGTCATCAAAGATGTGTCAGACCACACGTATTGTGTGGAATTTCCCATGCACGTCCACACAAGGTTCCCCCTCTCTTGAAAACAGGTTTAGAGGCATTGGGGGTTAAAAAAGAAGAGGAACACTGAAGGGAATCATAGAAAATAAATTGGGTTGAAAGATTTTAACAGTGGGAGTAAAATGAGGTTTTTTCACAGGTTTTTCCTAATTAATTACACGAAAACAACAAATATCGACACTAGGTTTAAACGTAAACATGGATGTGTTATGTTATGTGTTATCTCACATTTAAAGACAGGAAAGAAGTCTCTTTGACTTAAACTTATGTCCACTTTTCTGATTTTTTTTGGCATGCCAGAGGCCCATCCATTTTCTCCAGTCACTGCGGTTGCATGGCGAGACAACACCACCGTCGTGTCTGCGGGACACGACAATTGTATCAAGCAATGGACGGTCTAGAAGACATGGAGTCAGAGGTCATTCTCAAAAATCCATTGGGCAACAAACTAGCCATTTTTTGCAAATGGAAGGATTTGTTGATTGCTGTTATTTTTGTCCCTTAGCGAATATATAAAACCAACGAAAAAGCATAAACAGTTAGTCTAAGGATAAAAAATGGTTTTGCATATTTTTGAGAAACACTTGTGTAATACAGCACAATAATTATGTTTAAATATTTTACTCCACAAGGATTGGTGCAAGAATTAGGCAAGCATTAATCAACATGATTGGTAAAAAAAAACCGGAAAATATTACTGCTTTTTGGGGGTACTTTTTTAAACATGTTTAAAATCTTTACATAGTGCAGGAGTAAAATTTGACACTACAGAAGCTATGTCAAGTTTACCCCCATAACGACCATGTTCTATTCTTACTGCGGAGTACAATTTTACCAAATATTGCCTATTTTTTATAATATATTAGTGTGCAAGGAGTCCATCGGTGGAAGTGGCATTAAGCGCACGCGTTCCACCGGCAAACAAGCGCAGCTAAGCCACTTTCATCAATACCAATGCTTTTAGGAAAAAAAAATATACAGACCATAAAAGCAAGTTCGTGCGCAAACAATCGTTGACCATATTTCAACTAACTTCATTCGAACAAAGGCTGGTTCCAATGCTGGTTACCCATAGCTGAGCACATGGCAGTTCACAACAGGGAACCAGGACCAAAAGGTTTCATGGTGATGTTTTGGCCATCGTTTGACTAGAAGCCGCCTCTCATAAGAAGTGCACGCAGCAAAATCTTAAGTTCCTGCTGATTTTGTTGAATTAGTTTATGATTCTCTATATGTTAGAAATGTTAGAAAGAGAGATTATAATAGTATGCCACAAAGATACTTTAAAGATACGCCTAAAAATTGGGCTTTTGGGGGCACCTTATGATACCTTTAATGCATTAAATACTACGGAGTTATATGTGTATGTCAATCTTTTTCCAGAATATCGAATCTTAAGTAAGTTCTTACCTGAGGCAAACGATTTGAAAACCTTCAGGGTTCTATGCGCAAACAGTAGGCGGCGCTTTTTGATCAACTTTGAAAGTTTCAGTGGAGGGACACAATTTGTGCACGTATGTCTTCGTACTCTTTTATGTTAAGTAGGCCTATGCTATTTTTTTTCAAATTGGGAAGATTGAAGCTTTGATTTTAGCTTCTTTAGAGCTTTGTTATATAGTTAGACGATAGACTTTTAGTTATCTTGAATGAAATTGCAGGGTTGTGGAAAACACTAAAGATATACGATTTTTAAAAAATTATGCTCCTTTTTCAGCTTTGATTTTGGTTGCTGTCATAGTTCCGACAGATGTTTATTTCTTTGTTATCTTGATAATAGTAAAAAATGCTGTATTTTTAATTGGTGTTCATCAGTTCATTATTCCCAATTATATAATATATTATACCAAGGGTGATAGTAGTGATATATACTTTAAATATTTTGAGGTTATGGACAAAAGTGAAACGGTAAAAAGAATGGGCGTTATTAAAGATAGTTTGACGTGTTTTCAAAGGGATTTTTACGTGACTTCCCTGTTTACTGGGATGCGACAAGTTTGCATTACAAATTGAAGACTGCTTTTAAGCAAAAGGTTTACTGGCATCTATTCTTTTTATACAAATGCAGTTTTACTTATCATGAGACTACATATTCATGTCAGCCATGTTGCATATATAGAGCTACCAAATACGGCTAACAGCGTTTTGCCATCCAAATGGATAACCGGCTTAATTGTATTGCCCTTGCATCTGATTGGTACTAGGTTTCTCTTTGTATTTGTTTTTTGTGGGAGATTTGAATTTGGTTAGCAAGTTTAACGCAATATGCAGTGTAGGAGCTCCGTGAAGTTTTCTCGTATCTTTTTGAAGTTGTTCAGTTTCACATTTTAATGGTGTTTACTATAGGTACAGAAGGGATAAAACAATATTAAACTTAAACTGGCTTATAGTTGTGAAGCAAGTATCTGAAGACTTCATTTGTGTGTGTTTCATTTACCCGATAGGAGTAGACTCGTTCTTTTTTAAGTACTGAAAATGTACTTGAAATGAGACCAAACACAAGTGTAATTCTGGGCTGAGTTCTTTATTTTTTACAAAATGATTTTTTTGGGGGGCGTGGTGTTGTGGGTCTAACCCTCCATAAATATTCTGATAACTTTTGTCCATGATTTTCAATGGACATTTGTCACCTGCCCCTACAAAACCTAGACAAAGTTGACAATTTTTTTAAAATACAAGGTGAAGTAAGTATCTGAAGAAACCAAACATCTGTCTGTGTGTCATGTACCCGATAAGAGTAGGCCCTTTTTTTCTGGTACACAAAAATGTACTTGAAATGAGGCCAGACACAAGTGTAATTCTGGGACCATTTACAAAATGTATATAGGCTAGGGACAGATAGCGCTTTCAAGGACCAACAACTGCACATCGATAACTTGAATTCACAACTCACATCTAACAACTGCGCAGTTGTTAAAACCTATCTTGTCGTAAAATATGTTTTTCAAAAAAGAGCAGTGACGCGACATGACTTATTATGCTGCATTTAGAGAGGTTGTTGGTTACCAATTAAGAAGGCGGCGACGATCATCGTGTTCAAAGGCCGCTTGCAGTCACGCAATGAATGGTCCAGGCTTGCAATCACAGTGCTTTAGCTATGGACATTCCCGAGGGATTGGAATGGTAATGGTCAAAATGTAGATCATTGCTCTATGGTTTAAACCTCCATTATTAATTCTTTCAAGCCCGTGTCTGTGATTCTCAAATCTTTTAAGACCTTTAGGACATTTGTGTAAGAGAAGTTGTGCTGGAGTTTCAGTGGTAATTTTGGGACAATATTATTTCTCTCACAAAGATGTCACAGGTTTTGCACCAAAATGGGAACATTTCCGTAACTGAAGTAAAAGAGTAAGAAAACACTTGAAGGGGGGGGGGGTGTTGTCCAACGTCGGAATATGCTATTTTCATTGTAGTCTTTCTTAGTAGTGTGGACATTTCCAGAATCGAACCGCTTCCAATAATCGTATGTTCGATCCTAAAGGTCCACAACTGACGATCGTGTACAAAACATATGGGAGGTGGGGGGGGGGGGGTAGATTGAAGGTGTTTACACACTGGGGTACGTGTGTGTGCTCTAACCTTCTATACTCTTTATGGACCTGTGAACAAATTAAAGAGGTCGACAGGGTGCAGGAAGTGTTAATGCTTTGTGGCCTTCCCTACGTCCACACTAGGTTTCCCCTTCTCTTGAAAACAGGTTTAGAGGCATTTTGTGGATGAGTTCATGTGTCGCAAAATGAAGAGGAACATTCCAGAAAATCATGATAAAAAAATGGTTTGAAGAGTGTTCACAGTGCGATTGAAGTAAGTTTTTTCTTCGGTTTTCTTAACTACACGAATACAAAGGAATGTCCACAGTAGGTATGTAGGATAAGTTTGTGTGAGTTTGTTTCTGCATTCAATACTTACTAAATACTAGCAGTTATGAGGTGGTATAGTGCTTACATTTCTCTGACAAAATATCAAAAATAGATTGGCTATAAACTCGCCGGGAAAACAAGTTGCCCTAATACTCCCCTTGTTATTCACATAAAATTGAAGCTTGATTTAACGTCTTTCACAATTTGCTTTACTTTATTTCTTTATTTCTTTATTTTTCTTTTCTTTTTTACCTTTTTTTAAAGGGGGGGGGTAATGGTGGTTTTCAGTAACTCGGGTTTGTCGGCGTATGAGGTCTTTTTATTGTCGTTCAACCACACATGACAGGATCATTGCTTGCTCACCTTTGGTTTTCAACTAGTAAACTATCACGTATTTCAATAACTTCTGTCGAATATTCTTATTTTAAATTTAAGTATTCGTTATCTTTAAAGGTCCGTTATCATGGTCATGTTTTATCGAAATATCTTCAGTCCGCATAGTAGTTGCTTTGTATAAAAAGATTCAACCAGTGAATGTATCTTTTGTCTGCGCAACCCCACACACTCTCCCTCTTAAATCCCTCTTCCAAAAACAAGAACCCTCGATTGTCCCTCCAACACACTTTCACAGATGACTGCATTTTATTCCCAACTTGCACTTCAACAACAACAACAACAGCCCACACTTGAAATCCCTGCCTTCCAATAGCTCCTATCAGGGATCATCACTCCCCGAAAAAATAAGACCTAAAACACTGCCCCCTATACGGTACCCCAACCCACCTTCCACCCTCTACCCAAATATGGACTCACCGCTATAATTTATTCAGATACACTTTGAAAAAAAAAGCAACGTACAGTGAATACAGTCACTGTATTTTTTACGAACCCTAATATTTGTATCTGGCATATAATTGCCTGTATATTCATTTTCTTTATAGCCTACTAAAATTTCATTCATTTCTTGACACAAAGAACAATATTATTATGCAAGTGACGACTGTGTAACGGGGAGTGTAACAGAGCGCATGTGCGTAAAATATAAACTGAAAGGCGTCACAGTGCGAAGAAACTTGACTATACGTACATTAAAAAAGGCCTGACAATACTTATATATGTTTGTACATCTACATGTATTAAATAAAACATCACAAAAATGGCAAGTGATATAAAAGAAACAGATCGCCATTCTCAATCTGTCAGTAAATGGTAGGCTTATATATCGTCACCGTCACCACGAAGTGACACTAACATCGAAAATCGATATTTTAAGATTTCGAGTTTTTTCCAGATTTGTGATTAATTACACACAGTGGCGTAGCCACGGGGGGCGTGGGGGGCGACAGCCCCCCCCCCCACCCCCCATTAAACCTTGTCGCCCCCCCCAGTCGCCCCCCACTGAGATTTTGAGTTTCTAAAAGAATTATCATTGATCTACATGACGCCCCCCCCCATGAAATGTTCCAGCCCCCCCAGCGCCCCCCCCCCCCCACTGAAAAATTCCTGGCTACGCCACTGATTACACATAATCTATCACCTCAAGAAGTTACTAAACACATAGTTAATTAGCTTTGTCAAAACATTAATTAACATTAATGAACGTTTGCAACTTAATGGGTGAAAACCGGAGAATGCGTTTTCACGAAGTGCACTATACCATTCTTTCGCGTATAAAGTGCCTGCACACTACGCGTCAAAAACGGGTTTTGCGTTTTCACGAAGTGACACAAATGTCACGTGATATGCGCGACTCACTTCTGGCGTTTTCACGAAGTAGCGCTAACCCATTAGCTAATACACATGATTAGCGTCACTTCGTGAAAACTCAAACACAGCGTAATCTGAATTTTGAGTTTTCACGAAGTGACCTTATGGTTAATTAGTTTGATAACTCATTAATATTATATGTTTTCAATAAAAATTAAAAAAACATTAACGTGACATTCAAGATCCCAGCTTTTAGGCAATGTAAAAAAAATATGAATTTTGAGGCTAAAACGATGTTCAGATCACCGTTTCAAAACATCGTCAACTTAAATCGCTTGTATCTCGAAACACACATTTTCCACTGCGCGGGGGTTAAGGTCACTTCGTGTTGTCGGTGACGATATAGCAGATGATAACGATGGATACTTATTATTTACCACCTAATTATATAAAGCCTAATGAATGTTCATAAACTACAGTGCTAGTCAAGAGGAAAAATCGCCCATTCCCACTGCCCTATCATAGGGCGCTGCAGTGGTGACCGCCACTTCTTTCACAAAAGCAAACGTCAAAATGCATTGTGGGTAACTCACCACTGTGATCAATGGACGCACAGGTACATTCGATGCGCACAATGTGCGCATGCGGAATTGTTGACCTCGGTCCATCGGTTAATTAAACAATTGAATGTAGTTAAGATAAGTTGTTTGCGGCAGCATCATGTGGTAAATCTCTTTTGTGGGTACATGTGGTTCTGAAAAGAACCGAAGGGGACTCAATGTTTCGGACGGTATGCTCTGCCCGTCGTCAGGAGATACGTACATGTACAGGTCCTGACGACGGGCAGAGCATAGTGTCCAAAACGTTGAGTTCCTTCCGGTTCTTTTCAGAACAAAACATACTCACAAAAGAGATTTACCATATGGTAACCACTTATCTTATTACCTTTTGACCATGCAAACCTTCAATCTCATAAGTCTAGAATGAATTTAGTAGGAAAAAAAAATAAAAATGATAGTGTGATGTGTTTAGAGCAATTTTCTAGTATAATACCTGTACGTAATTGTCTTTATAGTTAGTTATTCCTGCACTGAAAGTGGGGTAAGCTTGACACGTACACAATATACAAAATGGATAATAACAACCATACCAACTATTTATGCATATTACAGAAAAACCAAAGACCGAAATGTCCGCAGTGAGAGGAAAGTACAAGCCAGGGGTCTACGGAGAGCTTGCACAGTGCGCCCTCACATGAGGACATGTTGGTCTTTGTTCCTCTATAACATGAACTTTCTTTATCACCAATTCATAAATACCAGATACAGTTTAATTCCTATTGGTCGAGGGCAAGTTACGTGGGTGGTTTTAAATCGCTGTTTGAACACCGCTTAGAAGTGTTTAAAACCGGCCAATAATAAAGGTGGCCCCTCAATCAGGACACACATTAATCTGCTTTTGAAACTGTATTCTTCACAAAATTGAGTAGGTTTTGAAGTTCGAAAAAAATATACACAATTTGATAAAGCAAATCTAATTTTACATAGGTTTTACTTTTGAGGAACAGACCATGGCTTAGTAAAAGACCAAGCCCATACCCGGTATTAAACTAAATGCTTACAGCTGCTCCACTACACTATTATTCACTTATTTACATAACATAATGTTTGTTCGAGACTCGCACGCATGTCCTTAATTGTTGCTATAGGCCTACAAAGAAAATCCCATGTGTGATGGCCGCACCTTCATCTCGGCTTTCGGAAAGGAGTAGGACTGCAACTTCCAGGTGCCCCAGACAATGCCCCTTCCCAGGACGTCACTCGCCAAGTAGCCCGGGTAGGCCACGAAAGGACCGTTCAGATTAGAGAACTCGCAGCTGTCATACCACCAAGCACCCATTTTGTTCTGGGCACAATGCCTGCCAAGGTCGATGTCGTTGTCCTGGTCTTGGGTGGACCACACGACCCCGTTGTGTGGGCCCAGTGAGTCACCTATGGAAAAATGGCACAATAATTTTTTTTTTTAAAGAAAACTCTGCTAACAGGGACTGGGAACCAGACTAATTTGCTGGTCACAGTTTCCCGACTACATGAATTGACGGTGTGCTGTTTAAATAGATTGATCAGAAAGGGTTCTTTAGCAACTTCCCCAACTGTAAAAATATTCTGCGGTGATGAACGACTAAGCACCATTGGGTGGTCAGGCGAGCTGTCAAAATATAATTTCGGCTGATTTGACCGGTTTATACATGAGGTCCGATGCGCAAGGTACGTATTATTAAGGTTAGCCTTGGCCAAGGCGTTTGTCATTTTATATCCGTCCATTCGGTCGGCCGCATATCCTTGCTATGCAGCACATTAAAAATACAGCGCAAACAGCGACCTCATGCGGCCACAATTTATGCAAATCATTTGGATCTGATCAAACGCCTTGGTCCAATCGTCGGCAAAATTTTTTGCGCTAGATTTCTAGCGCACGACCTCATATGCGAATACAGATAATTAAGTGTAGGCGGGGCTAATATGTGGAGTGTCCAATCACACCTTGGTAAATCTCGACGTAATCAAATAATTTGCAGCTATTCGCCTTTTGCGGACGTGGTAGAAGCACATTTTTGGGTGCATTTTTTTGGCGCTTTGTGTGATGTGAGACATCGATACACAACGCGTGTGTATGTATTATGTACAGTGCATGTCTCGCCACATCGCTCGCTATATTATGCAAGTTTCGACGCAACGATCGACCAATAAGAAGACGACTTTTAAGGTCAGCTTACGCTATTAGCATAATGAGCACCGCCCCCAAAACCTCACATTGACGATTGGACCAAGGCGTTAGTCTAGAACCAAATTATTTGCATATAAAAAGTGGCCGTATGAGGTCGCTGTTCGCGCTGTATTTGTACACAAACTGCAAAGCGATCAGTCAGCGCGCGGCGCCCGAGCCCTAAATACCGCACGGACGAATAATGACGAACGCCTTCACCAAGGTTATATTAAGGTAGGGTGCAGGATGATTACCAATTTTCAGACTCGTGTGACTCATGACTATAATGCTATGTATCCGCAAGTGTCTATTATTATGTGAGCTGATTCGGGCGATATGCAAAAAAAACTGCGTCTTGACCTCGACATGATGACCTAAAGGTTACGTAACACTTTATTTTGAATAAAACTACATGTACACAGACATGTTCACGTTGGCGGGTGAAATTTTTGAAAATTAATTTCTCCAGGAGTTATTTCCCTTATAATGACCCAAGTATGTGCTAAAAATCGTTGTGATATGTTCAATACTCTTCGTTGAAATTGGAAAAATAGGCCTGGCTACGTGCATTTTTTGAAAGCTGTAACACTGGCGTTTGCAATATTTGTCAATCTTTTCAAGCCTCACGAATATTAAAAAGGTTTCTATCCATTATGGTGTGCAGTGAAAGTTTGGAGAAAACCTTCCTTAACGAGTTGTATTGATAAATATCACCCTTTTTGCCGGCTTCCATCGGTCGATACCGAGACCCACGTTTTCCATCCATTAGCTTTCCCAAATATCAGCGGACGCTTTGCCTTAGCAACCACATGACTGTTCAGCGTGCGCTTTCTATATAAGGTCTTGTCTTGGATATCCATAAATAAAACCCATAGACAAGACATCATTACTCTTTTTTACACTGTGAATTCCGAGCAATGCAACGATATGTTACGCGATGAGCCGGCCAATTACGGTCGTGTCTATAGGTTTTGTAAATCTATGCGCGACCCAGCCGTCCAATTAAAAAAAAAAAAAAACTGCATCGCAATCGTTAATCACAATCTTAGTCCAGATTTGGGAATGAAATGACGTCACGATTTAGTAAAGTCGACCCCGATTGGCTGATTTGTGCGGGGTTGCATAAATTTGCATTCTCAGACGTTGGACCGGAGACAGGGCTCCTTGGACAACGGGTAATCATTCAGACTACTCGTACGTGACTCGGACTCGAACTCGACCCTACGGACTCGGGACTCGATCAAAATGACCACAAATCACTTTTTTTCCAAATAATTACAAATAACATTCTGAAGACGATCCTCTCCTGAGCAAGGGATACAATGTGTACAGTGCAGATCTCAGAAGAGCTGTATCAAAGTACTGTACATGTAACACTGCGCATGCGGCTGGCCTGCTTCCGATGGAGAAATCCATGTGTCGAAACATAATCAGCGTCCGTCTTGATCGATATTGCGTAAATGGAAGATTTATAGTATTCGGTACCAGATTATCCTGTCCAGACACTGGTGCATTGCCTTATTTGACATGTTATACATGTATTTCCAGTTTATAAATCAGAGAAAAACTGTGAAAAAAGACCTTCGACCTTCCTGGCCATGAGCGTCGTAAGGGGGAGAAGACAATGGGGCCCTCCCCCCCCCCGGAAAAAAATAAAAAGAAAAGCGGTGTGAAGTAATATTGTTGTTAATTTATTGGTTGGGGTGGGGAAATGTTCCCCTGCCCACCCTCGAAAAAGTGAAAAATGCATAGAGAATATGCTCGAGATGTACAGGGATTTTTTTTAAGAGAAAATTTGCTCTGCACCCCTCTAGACAAAAATCCTGGCGACGCCCATGTGCATGACTCGGGACTCGGACCCGGGACTCGGTAAAAGTGACTCAGACTCAGAATCGGACTCAATGTTTGGTGAGTCGAATGCAAGTCTGCCAATTTCTAAATGGCAAAATAACAACTGATGACAATACTAGGCCTACTCACCGATTCCCAAACTTCCGGAGAATCCGCTCACTGAGAGACGGTACTTGTCAGCCTCGTTTGCTATCGAAAAATGCTCGTAGCTGCAAAATCAAGTTGAAAACATTTACATTTTCATTGAGTTCAGGCAAGCGTTCTTATTTCTAAGGCATGCAATCGTGTTTTTTTCTCTACAATCTAGCTTTGGGTGGATTCCAGCGTCGTGCATAACAGAATAATACTCGCTTTACTCCTATAAGTCAAGACTCATTCAGGTTTGGTTAATTTGGAGACAGAACCATCCGCCTTATCCGAGCTCTACGATTCATAGAGACGTTTTCTTAGATAGAAGCCTCTTGTAAAGACTACTATAGGTTTTCCCGGCCAATTTTACAAAAATAGCATTCAAATTCATCTTGATAGTGGCCACTTTGAAGCGAAGTAGCGCCCTGCTGTCATTCCCTTGGTCCGTATTAGATTGCAGGCGTTCAAATTCGCTTTAAGACCGGACATTTCTAGTTTGTTTGGTTTAAGGTTATTTGCATGAGATTCTTGTTTTCGTTTTCATTTCCGCGCATTCCATTTAGCACTTTTTTTCATGCGAGTCTTTTCATTTCTTTCACCTTTTCATTATTTCTGCTTCATGTCGTATTACATGTGTGTGTTTCTGGCCCCTCCTCTTGGCAGGTTTTGCCGACTGCCAGATCTCAGATATGTTGCTACAATTGACCTGGCAGTAGATATCTGTTTATGTCAACATTGTCTGCAAGTTCAAGATAGTCTTGGGCATCAAACGGCCACGGTCTAAAACGTTGAAATTCTCGTGTAACGCCCATGAGCTGGCATATTGATATTTCTAGTGCTTCAATCTTATAGTTTGCATGGTGATCAGAGTAGTGGCAAAGTCTTGTGGGAGACAGGTTTTTACGTCAATATTTCCAAATTGGAACAAAAGCACTCCATCTTATTCTAACAAACGACGGAACGACATGGACTTATTTCGAATTACTTTTCACCAATGCTCGCTTAATGGTGAATTCGAATGACCAAACTTACACAGCTGGAAGCTCCGGCTCGTTTATGAAATTTTAATTTGAATGTCCTATTGTTGAAATTGCATGATTAAAATGTGAAATCGCATGCTTCTAATGCGAAATTGATTGGTGTTTTTAGGTAATTGAAATTTGATCTCAGCGTGCACTCAAATTCGTGCGAAAATGGGTGATTGGTCGCCAATTTGGCCGCCAAATCTGTTAACTTGGCCGGGAAAACCTATAAAAACCTTCACACGTCTCAAGAGTAATACCATTTGTACTTCGGTTTCAATTTTTTCAAGCGTTAACACCCAAATCACGTAAATACAAGTTTCAGCGTGTTTACTTGGCATATCTTGTCACGAAGTCCCAGCTCTCCATCTTCACTGTCAGTTGATACGAAGACTGATTGGTCAAGAGATGCAGATCGTCGTTGCCAAACCAAAACTCGTCGGCTGGGTCGCCAAACCCTGCCTTGTAGTCCGCCCAGTAAAGATAGAAGTCTCTGCTGCCATCAACTCTACGTTGAATAACCTACGAGTGGTATAAACCTCAAGTCAGGGTGGGGTTTCTAAGTTTCAGTCAAGTTCTGGTATTCTTAGGTCTCAAGGTCTATTTTTCCAATTTAGTTCCGATTCTGAGGTGTAGGTTTAGCACTTGGTCTGGTTCTCCTCGTTTTGACTCTGGATTTGAGTCAAGGTTTGTCACTTTGTCTAGCTCTGATTGTGGTACTACTAGTTCTTAGTTTAGGTCTATATGGTTCTGATTCTGGTCCTGGCTCTCTTGCTCCTTAGTTTTGTTCTTTGAGCTTGAACGGGTTCTGCATTTAGTTCTATTTCTTGACTCGGGTTCCTGTCTAGCACTACGTCTGGCTCTGATTCTAGTTCAGGTTCTTGGTTTTGTTCTAGGTCTGCCACTCTTTGTCTAGTTTTGATTGCAATTGATCTTGTTTTGGTATAGGTCTAGCACTGGTGTGGTTCTGATTTTAGTTCTGTCTTTCTTAGTTTCTGGCTCTTTAGTTCTGGCATTCTTAGATTTGTTTCAGGTCTGGAGGTTAGTCTTGGTCTGATTCTGGTTGCGTTTCTCGGCTTGGGTCTAGGTCTAGGCTTTAAGGTTTGATACTGAGTTTCAGTCTAGGTTTCAGTCTAGATTGAGGTTTAAGTATGCCGGTTCTGAATTCGGTTCTTTTCCATGTCTCCTCGCCCAGAGCTGTGTCAAGCGAAGACTTACCGTCCAGCCTCCGCCGACATCATCCATATCACAGTACACCTGTATGGCCTGGGGCTTTCCCGTCACGTAGATATTGTATAATCCGCTGACAGTCTGTCCTTGTAACTTGTGGTCCCAGCAATCTTTAGGTACCGATTGAGCTGGAAACGTCGTTTAAAGGATGAAAGGGGTGGAATAACTATACGCTTTCGGATATATTACAGAGTGAACATCACGCAGGGAAGTATGTCATGCAGTCAAATGAAATTTGGCAAAGACACATGTTTTGGACTTAAGGTGATTAAATTTCAAAATTGAACAAAATATCAAAACATAATTCGTGCAATACGTAATTATAATGTGTCTCCTTCCTTTTGAACTACATTTCGTCTGTCTAATTATGCACATCAATTTTTTAAGCACAAGTCTTTCGGCCGTGCATCACCGCGAAGCACAAGTTTATAGGCTCTCAAAGCCCACCTTTTCGCGTGAAAAAGTACCTTCATATTCCTTTGCAGACAATTTCATTTGTACGAAATTTACTAGGAACTAAATAAAATGTACTGTATAGGTAAAATAAATCATTGATAAGGAGTTAGCCTTTTTGAGACATGACAGAAGAAATCGTGAGCGAGGATTCGTTTGGGTAAACTCGAGTCCTTGTAGGCTACTGTGCATGTATTTACCCAAGCCGAATAGCGCCATCCAGTTTTGTTTACAGTATCTCAACGGCTAATGAGATTGAGTTTACTCTCCCTGTTACCTATACTTCTTTGTGACCAGAGGCAAATAGCTTGCACTGACACACAATGTGATGACCAACAGCTGGATTTGAACGCAAGACCCAATAATCACAAGTCACAAATCCTGACTACCATGGACAATATACCCCTCTTTATCCAGAAAAGGCGGGTATACGTACAAGTAAAAACCAATGTTCTACAAATTAAACGCACTCTTTTTACCTGACACGGGGCGTAACTTCATCTCGGCAAACTTCAGTGATTGGGAGACGTACGGTCAGCCATGAGCCCCATATGACGCCCTGTGCGTTCTGGGGGACATTGGGGCCGTTTACAAATAGCCCGTTTAGGTTGCTGGACAGGCAGGCACTATACCACCAGCCGCTGAGGAACGACTGAGCGCAGTGTCGTGGTACGTCCACATCGTTGTCTTGATCCAATGTATAGAAGGCCATTCCGTTCTGATAATTCATCGAATCATCTGCAAAAGAAGATTGTGGGCATTATTAAGATCTATAGACCTTACTTAATTTTGAGCTCCCATTGCACGGACTTGCTTGTCGACAAGCTTGTCGATATTGTGAAGTACGTAGCCTATGGACCGTATTCACGAGAAAGCGTTTTGTCGTGTTCCCTTAATGTATTTTGTCAAATGTGAACTGTCAAATAGGATGGTGCCAGACTATTTAAACATTCTAGCCTCACTTTCATTTGTTTTTAAAATGTGGCTTAAAACTGGTATTAATTTGTGACATACTTTATGCCATTTTTCATTTCTCTTCGTATGCACCAAAAATACTTACTTTATTGTCAACTTCGCATCCAATAGGAATCCTGATTCAAATTAGCAGGTAAATGGATATTTATCGTGTAGTTGGTCTTGTTATTTCCAACGTGTATTACGTGTTCTCACGTTAGTTGTAATTATAACGTCCACACCTCAATAATAAACCTTTCCTTTCCAATTTGCTCATATTACTATGAATTGAGATACTGCATATATTGTAAAATTTAACCTTTCAACTTTGAAAAAAATAGAGTTTTCGTAACTCACGTCGTGATGAATTTATTACGTTTATACTCCAGACACCACGTACAAAAACAAACGCCGATGTAAAGTACAGGCAGGCACCAGACTTATCCTCAATTTAATACGTATCTAAAAAAAAGATACGCAAATGATCCAATACCAGGGTGAGAGAGCAGGTAGTGATGGCAGCGTAATGATCGACACCCTGGAAATGAGGTCGACTATAACTGCTCTTTGACATGCCGTTCGCGTAATTTGAAGGCTGCTTGCTCGCTAATTGGCACATAAAGACTGGAAGCCAATTTGGTTCGCCTAGCATCACGCGTGCTTTGTACTGTGTAGCGTTATATACTTTGAAAGGCCGCTCCAAGCAAATACCGAAGCCGAAGCAAATGTGACGTCATGAAACGTTGCCGGAGTTAAAAGGTGTTCAGTTTTTTGCGAACTTGCAGCAAGACTACTTGCCGTGATGTCGCGATAAGTATGAACCGGACTTATATTAACCGGATTGTTTGCTGTTGAGTCCCGTGTGCTGTTGGGTTAACTATACGCGTGGCCGCATCCTGACATCCTACTCATGTCAGCACATTACTGACAGACTCCCGTGCGGAGCAACTCCATCGGCTCCCCTGGCTCTGGTCCACAGACTCCGGTGCGGAGCAACTCTGTCGGCTCCACCGACTCCGCTCCTCAGACTCCCGTGTGGAACAACTGCACCGGCTCCACTCCATTGACACGTGTGCGGAGCAACAGCTGTAGACTCCCGTGAAGAGCAACGTTACTCAACCGGCCACCGGCTCCGCCCCATTGCCTTCCGTGCGGAGCCACTCCACCGGTTCCGCTCCATTGACTTTCGTGCGGAGTAACTGCACCGGCTCCGCTCCATTGACTCGTGCAGTGCGGAGCCGATCCACAGTCGGTATGAATGTATGTGTTACGGGGCTGTTTCCCACCGTGGGCCCTGTTACTTGTGTTGGTGCAGAAGACACAGGGTGTCTCCGGACGAAGCCCCACGCATGTTGCATCGACAACTCGGCAGTGTTCTAAATGGAACAGAGCGCCTGTTGTGCCGACGCGTGTACAGTGCGGGTCGATTCCCCATGAGACCCGGCACTAGGCGTACTGTCAAAATCATCCCGTGGCGTACCAAAACGAAGACCCACCACTGCCGCATCAACAGGCACAGCCCGACAACGCTCAGATTGGAACGGAACGTCTGCCACGCCGCCGTGTTCAGCGCGGAGCGGTTCCCCGTGGGACCTAGCATGTAGGCTTAACTGACTCCCCGAAACCCTGAAAAATTACAACTCCGAGTCATCCAACGTGACGAACGTTTTGCTGGCCATCTCACTGTATCTCATGGTGTATTCATGGCAAAAAAACACCTTAAAGTTCTACCTGTTTTTTTCTCCTTCAGACATCCCAACGCTGCCACCAAGGCACAATTGCAGAATACCCCGCCACTCGATCTATCCACCTCGTAGCCGGCTTCGAGGTCACGGTTGGTTGACCTCAATAAACATTCTCAGCGCTACTTGTATGTACTATGAGTCATGCGCTCCATTGCACTCCCACTCCGTATCCGCGTAGCCGCCAACAGGGTGGTTGGTTTGGACTTAGAATTTTTTTCAGCAACTCCCATTCCTTTTGTGTTGCTTCGTTCTCAAATAATGGACCCCCACATTCCTCAGTATCCGCGTAGCTGGCATGGACTTGAATTGTTTCTTTTTCCAGTGATTCCAACCTCGTAGCCAGAGAATTTAGGGGTGTATTTCCGAGTGGCGGGGTATTCTGCAATTACTCCGCCACCGGCATAACGTCAACCGGATCCTGGGTTGTCACACACCAGACGAAGGAAACCCACAGACACTATTCTTCAGGGTTTCGGGGCTCTAAGCCGTTTATTCTTGCCACTTTCTTACACGAGGCTCTTTCCAGTTTTACAACTCACAACAAAAAGACTTGTTCAAAAATGTCACACTACTGATTCGGCGCAGTCCAGCAACGGGTCTCCCTGGCCAAGCAGCAGGGGTCCAAACGCTACGGTTGTACCGTGGGTCCGTGCTGGCGCCCTCTGCCGGCGACCCGGCACCGACGTTACAGTTTCTCTTCATTTTGCCACGGATAAAGCTAACCCTAAAATGCCTCTAAGCCTGTTTTCTAGAGAGGGGAAAACACTGTGTGGACGTGAGAAAGTTCACACAACGTCGACGTCGCTGCTACTAGGGTTTATGTGGACCTCTTTTAAGGACAAACAGTGAATGTAATGCTTGTACACGTTTGTCAATGGTGTACATCGAGGTTTTCTTTTGTTCCTCTTCCTTTTCCTTTGTTTATACTTTATCCTTTTTCGCAACAGCTCTCATTGGTTTTGTACACGTTTTCCAACCTAGGAGTCCTCGATTTGGCTCCTGTTCTCCATCCACCGATGATGTTGCACGTGTGTGTCCCCGATTAACATCATAAACAAACGTAGTTGTAAACATTTTCAGTCGTAGACCCCTATTGTCCCTTTTTTGTTTGTACTAACTTTTTTAGGAAGACCTCCCATAAGTTTTGTACACGATCGTTAATCGTGGACCTTCGGTCAATCGTGGACCATATTGCACTCTATTGCCCAACGTACACACAATGTTGTCTAAAAGACCGTAGGGGTCACCGTAGCATGGTGAGTAGGAGTATATAATTATTTTACTGAATCTTTTGCCCACACAGAAGGGCCGATGTATGGCGCTTATTACACATTGTATGAACTTATGACTAGCTGAATGCGTACAAATTCGTATACGTCTTGCAACGAGACTCAGCGTGGATGCTGCGCTATGCTCCTTTCAGCGTCCAATAAGTGATGCCCTGCATTTCGACTGCTGATGAGGACGTTCAAAGGCAGTCTTGGTGAGTTGAGTGAATCAAGGGCGGATCCAAGGGGGGGGGCCAAAGGGGGCCATGGCCCCCCCCCCAAAAAAAAAAAAAACGAGACAAATTTTTTTTTTAATGTGACATCGCAATAAAGGCAGGCAATGAGTACACCACCATCTTTTCCTCAAAAAAACATTGGTTAAAGTGGTCAGAAATTGCCTCAGATCGCACCACAGAGCATCTAGAATCCAACAAATTTTCGGGGCCCTTAAGCGGGCCCCGAACCCCACGCCGTAATTTTTTTGACCCACTTTTTGGGGGGGTCCAAAAAATGTTGTGGCCCCCCCAAAAAAAATTGTGTTCTGGATCCGCCCTTGGAGTGAATGATAGAGTCTGACGTGACAATTAAGGGCCGGTCCGTCTCAATAATATATATCCGGGACGAGTTTCGGACAAGTTGCAGACTTGTATCGTGTACAAGTTGCGGACATTGTATCGGGTATAAGTTGCAGGATTCTCAACAAATTCCCCGCAATCTTCCTGCAATTAGGTATTGCGTCGTAGAGCTGACAAACTGGCGAATCGACCACTTTGGCGATTTTGAGATTTTGTTATTTTTGTGGTTTTAAAGGCTGCTCTTTCAAGTATTTATTCCAAAATTCTTAATTCTTGTCTGGATTTTGAGATTCGGAGTCCCTCCTGTGACGAATTAGTCATAACAAACAATAGGCCTACAGAATTTTAAATAGTGTCGAATACGAAATTTTAATGGTAACCATCTAATGTAAGGTGTGCTTCAAAGTACCAACGCATATACTACTGTGGTTATCAAAACGTCACGTGACTTTTTAAGACTCAATTCATTTTCTACTCATCTATTAAGATCAAAATAATATTGCACGCTACATGTAGAATGCATACAATTTTCACTAAAAATTAAAAAGAACTACATGTAGTTTTGCGATATGTGTTTATTTGATCGTAAAAGTATTCGTCAGTTTTTCACGGCAGTTTCACGCATAAAAAAGTACGCCCTCTGTTGGCGAGATGGAGTTAGTGGTAATACCACGTGACAACCTAGCACGATGTAAATAAACCTTACGCGCAGCAATCCCTTTGTTTCGTTTGTGGATTGAAATACCCCGCGAAAGATATAAAAATTGATTGGTTTATTAAAATGAATACGCAACAGATTACCAAATAAGGCTTTACAAACCATCAATGAAGCTATGTACGGTCGACAGTTGCCATCTAGCGTGCACAAATTATGATAACGTGTGTTTTATTATGCAGCGTGTGACTTGTGACCTGGTACGATTTAGCATTTTCGTGCCGTCATTTCCACTTCGAGAAAACATCATTTATAAAGTAAAATGCAGTTTTGTGACGCATACTTAGTCAATCTGTCAATAAATGAGTTATCTAGGTTCACGTTGATATGGACGAAAGGTTTGGGTCGACATGCTTTCGTGAGATTTTAGCCAATATTGAGGGTGAATAAAACAGGAATTCGTCAAGTCGCAACGTACGAAGTGTACATGCAGTGTCATGGCGTGACGAGTGGGGACCTTCGTGGCCATGTTTTGGCATGATTTCGGAGATTCAGACGGAAATCTCAAAGGTAAGCCTACAGATTATGTATTTACTCTGCTCAGAAGATGTAGTTTTTGTAGTTTCTCCTTGTTTTTAGCCTGCGACACAAGGATTTTGTGTACGTACGCCGCGCCATGACAGGAAGTTATTACACTAATGTCGTACATGAAACAGTCGTAGCGTAGGCGCCTTGAGCTATCCCACAGCACGCACTTTTGGACGACGCAACGACTCGTGTATGAAGAAGACTTTCATCTAAGAAATATTTCTGCCCAGTGTGCCTTGCTAGTTGCAATTACCCAGAAAATCGTATTCGTAATAAATAATCACAATGCATTCCTTAATCCTAACAGTAACAGTCCTGAATCCTCCAATTTCATTATGATTTTTAAATTTCATGTAAATTTTAGTCAGCGTGGTCAGGATTTGCTGGCAATGGCATGCATCATGCAGGAACATGAATGATGATGGAGGAATGGAGGTCATTCTTTGCAGGCAGGAGCCTGACATTGTTCTTGAAAACTTCTCAAGGAAACTGTGTACTGTACATGTATGTTCTAAATGCGTAAACAAAGGATTTGACATGTAGGCCCTACATGTAGGTTACATTGCCAGGGCCGTCAATACATTAGGCTATTTCTTTTTTGCCCTCACTCAGTCATATAATTGTACTTTTTTTTTTGTAGAGTATTTTTTCCATTAATTTCAAATTTGACCTGGGACTAAAATGACTTGAGACTTACCCCCTTAGTTGACATTGGACCGACTTTTATACATTTGTACCTGGGACCAAGTTGACCTGGAAGTGGAACTGAGTTGGCTATGCTGTCTCAGACGGTCAGACCCGTCTGTTAGGGACCGAGTCGGTAACAGTCTTGTGGTTGTTGGGTACGGAGTTTACTCGAAACCCATGTAATGCATGCTCTTGTTCTTGTTGTGTACAAATACAAACGTCACGTAACTGTACATGAACTTGAATGTGTACTTTAATTTGCCATGTAGACCTATTATTGGTTGTCTCTCGGACGGTGTGGAGGAGGTTTGCCTACAGTTCTTCTTATGCGGAGTGTACGGCATTCCACCATGACACGCAGATGACGTACCCTGCCCTGACGAAGGATACCTTCAGAAAATTTGACAATTTACATCGGTGAGCATCTTGATATTATTTTACTTAGAAATTGATCATGGCATGTATGTACATGCATGTACATACATCATGTACAAGTACATGTTTTCATGTACATTGTACATGTATGTCTGTGCCTATAGAAAAAGATAAAATATGAAACTTTCTTATCTTCTATAGTTTTTAACACTCATATTCAATGCAAGAAAAATCCCAGCAAAGGCACAGACAACAATCTTGAAAATAACCTGGCAATAATTTTCAACAGAGACTTTTGAGACGCTTCCTTTTACCTGTCCTTTTCATTTTTTACGTCACATTTAACCTAATGTGCACATGTTCAAATTGACGTCAACACCAGAAAAGGACTGGTGTATTTGCTGCCACCATGCATCTCAAAGTATCCCTTTGACTTTGTTCCATTTGTTATATTCTTGTTGTGCTTTCAGGTTTTGAAGAGTTTCTTCCTATTTCTGGATTGAAGATGGCAACGACATGCATGGCCGGGTATAATGGACGAGCTTTGGATTCCTCCGCATCTGATCTGTACTACCCACCCATTGCGATTGAACTCCGTATCAGTTCCTGACCATGCCATGACATGGCCATGTTCATTCAAACAGCCCAACCCCCACTCTGAACCTTTCTAAATAGTCCATGGTGTGGAGTACATGTACAAATATTTTTAGTGTGATCTGAATTGGGAGTGGTAGGTGTAGTCTGTTCGCTGCCTCCCTGTCCCAGATGCTTGAATAACATAGTTGACGTAAACATTTCATAATGAATATCTTACTTGGTTTGGTTGTGAAATAAAGAATGCGTTTATTGCCAAACAAAAACCTATTTGTTATTGTTTTGTTTAAGCTATAGATCCAATTAATTGTCAGTAACTTCCCCCAGAAAATTAAGAGGATAGAGTGTCTAGCTATACTGATGGCAAATTCATGCTTGGTTTTGGATTGTGCTGCTTTAATATGCTGTACAACACTCACTCACTGTACACTAAACATTTGTGAATTTCGGATTGTGTGTTTATTTTGTCCACAGTGAGTGTTTTCATCCAAAAACAGATATAGATGGTTCTTTATTTCTATGTAATCTGTTTTGCATTTTATGCATTTTTTTTTCAATGTCTTGCGATCGTCCCGAATGCGATGGTTTTACGTACGTACACATGTATAATGTACATGTGTACACGTTGTACGGCGCTTTTGTGTACACAACACACGCGGCGCTAGGCCAGTTGGTACCCGCGCGCCAGTTTGCATGTATTAGTGGGATACTAGATCGTAAACCAGCGATGCAGCAGCCCGAATTCTCAGCGAAGCTTTGGAATTGTAGTCTGACTTTCAACGTCTATATTATATTTTAAAATGTCGACCCGACCAAGAAAAAGTATGATTTGGCTATTTTCATAACTGAATAATGGTATCAACATAAAGATTTCTTCTGAAAAACTGCGTTTCGCTTTTATTGAAGGCTTTTAAAAGTCTTCGATACATTGCAAAAATGTTGGCGAAATTCCCCTTAAACAAGGTCATTGCCTGTCATTTATGATAATAAAACATATTTCTAAAGTGTCTACTGATTTTGACATTATTTGGGACGAAACATCAATGTTTTGTTCTGTATGTGGACGGCGCCATGTTGTGTGACGTCACTGGCATCATTGGAGTTCACAAATACAGCACTAACGCATTACAGAACCTTTTTGTGTGTACGCGCTATGCATGTGGAACTGCCGTGTTGTCAAATAACAAAATCTCCAATAGCCAGTCGTTCTGTTTGTTCACAAGTTCACAACTCACTTTCGCGCGCGCACTGTATACATCGCGCACGCGAAAAGTTGTAATCAGACAAACTGACGCATACAAACACTGTGAACAACAATCAGCTATGGGAGATTTTGTAATCTGACAAACTGACGAATACGTTTACGATCAAATTAAAACAAATCGTATAACTTATCTGATGAAATAAGTTTATCTGAAGGATACTACGTTTCCTATTTCAATTCGAATATACACCAAAAAGGGTTATTATCGAAACATTAAGGGTTTTCGCTTTAATATTCGTCGGTATGTCAGCTTTGCGAATTTGGTGAGTCAAGCAGGTTGCTTATGAAACATTCCTTGGAACATGCCCGGGACAAATACAGAGCTTCTTCCGGACAAAGTGAATGATTCTGCCTGCACTTTCTCCGGAAATCGTCCCGGATGTGGATTGAGGTGGGCCCTAAGAGCTCATGGCAAATCCCTTCACAATTCAAGGCACACAAGCAATGAATGCACAAACCTGCTACATAGGAGCCGTAGAACAGGCCAACGGTCAACCGGTATTTGTTAGCTTCGTCAGCCACGGTGAAGAAACCGTACTTGGTGTAAGTAGTCTGCGAATAGTAAGACTGCAGCTCGATCTGCAGCAAATAGTCCTGCTGGGTCGTGAGCTCATGGAGGGCGTCGTTGCCCAGCAAAAAGTTGACGGAGAGGTCACCAAAGCCAGCTTTGTAGCTGGCCCAGTTCTGGTTAAAATCTTGAGTGTCATCAATGCGCCTTTGAAATACCTGATGGGAATTCGAAAAGATGGCAAAAAGCTGTCTTTATAGCAATTATTGTATATACATTTATTTATGAAACTTTTAATAATTTAAACTGAAAACCCCTTCCTTTTAATTCCAGCTTCGCCCCGAAAAAGGACAAGACCCAGGATGATTTTTAGCCTGTTTTTGTAGGATCTTACACAACCAACATCAAACTGCCAACACTTGAACACCTTTTGGTGAAAATTGCAGGTGCCATGGTGCTAAAATGTTTTATCTCACGTCTACGTCTATTCAAACTATGAAAAACGGAAAACGAATGTTACAAACAAAACCCTCAACACCCAACATCTCATTGATGGGTTTTGTTAAACCAGTGACCCAGGGCATTTGCGTATCAAGAGGGTGGGCAGGTGGCACAAATTGCCCCCCCCCCCACTCCATGCAGATTTTTGTGAAAGATATTTGTTCAGAAACTATTTTCATCAACGGTTACAGAGCTTTGACATAAAACAAATTTACAAGCCAAGCTCCAAAACCCTTACAATGCGACGTGAAAAGCGCTGTATATTTTCCGGTATGCACATTAGTGGTCAGTTTTGAAGTGCGCCCCCATTTGGAAGATAGGTCCCCCGGCTGCGTAATTTTTATTCCTAGGAGGGTTAGGGGCAATGTCATGAATAATTCACGTTTATCCATGAGAACGGACAATGACATCAACAGCATTGTTGTTAGTTACTCAAATAGTTACAATACATTAAAGCATTTTAAAGAACGGTTGTCGTCGAGCTACCACACAGTAGCCTAGTGGATGGCGAGATGAGCTATGGATACAAAGATCCCTGGTTCGAATCCACCTCGTCGCTGCTCATTTTCATCAGCTATTTTTCTTCTCCAAATTTATCACTGAGATAATTTTAAATTAAGGGAAAAATAGAACGAGAACCTAAGTCTTGCAATGATTCAAAGGAAAAACTGAATTATTCATGACATTGCCCCTAACCCTCCTAGGGAAAAAAATTACGCCCCCGGCTTTTTGTTTTTACGGAGGTCAAGAGTCCGGAAAAAAAAACATGTCTACATTTCGTTGCCCCCCCCCCCCCCGACAACAAAAGCTGGATACGCCACTGACCCCGGGTCACCACTTCCGCCTGCGCATGTCATGCGCACGAAACGTACAATGATTATAGTGGTAAGGTACCAACAATGCTGGACATCTTCGCTTTCTTCCCCAATTTAGCTGAGATTAGCGGTCACCGCTGCCCTCAAGTGGACGGGCGGTAATGTGAGAAAGCTCTACTCACTGTCCATCCTCCGCCATCCGTGTCCATGTCGCAATAGACTTGCAAAGGTCCGTTGTGCGTGGCAGGATACACGGCGTACTCGCCACTGGGAAGTAAGGGTGAACTGGCGTGTATGTCCCAACAGTCCACGGGAGGTTTTTCTGAAGCAAAATGAAAGTCACACTATCTCCAATATGTGATTCATAAACAACTTTTTGTAACAGTTTCATCTGGTCTGAACAACTGTTTTTATCAGTCCCCTTTAAAGGGAATGTACATTATTGGCTTTCGCTGTAATTTTCAGAAATGAACTATTTGGGGGTTAGTATAATAGATCAAATATTGTTACACTGACATGTTAAAAGTCTTGTGTTCGAAAATGCTGGAAAACCAAGAAAAACGAAAATGTTCAAGTAGTGTGGTTCCCTGACTCCACAAAAAATGCCGGAAAGTTGTAAGGTAAGGGAACCAGTCTAGCTGGCCTGCACCCGTTCATGAACATGGAACCAATAAGCAAACAAAATTTTGACTGAAAAAAAACCGGTAAATTTGGATCAGTATAGTTGAAAAAAAAATTAGGTTTTTCCAACGGTGGTCGGCCAACCACCGTTGAAAATGTATACAAATGTACCATTTTTCTTGAAAATCGGCCGATCAGCGTTGGAAAAAAACTGGCTTTTTTTTTCAAATACTGGCCCCAATTGACCATCGCACTTGTTTGCAATCGATTACAAACCTATGAACGGGTACGAGCCAGCTAGACTGGATCCCTGACCTTACAATTCCCCAATGTATGTAAACTGCTCTGTTTCTTCTTAATATATGGAGTCAGGGAACCAGACTACAGGAAAATGATTGTTTTTCTTGGTTTTTATAGCATTTTCCAACCCAAAACCTCAAAAAAGTGTAACTATATTTGCTATATATTTCCAACCCCCCAATTCCATCCATTTCTGAAAATTACAGTAAAAGCAAATGATGTATATTCCCTTTAAGGTAGCAAGTCCTACGAACATCACAACAACATCGCTAATCATCATTTTCCAAGAAATGCATTTATTAATGCACTATAGGGTCTAATATGGTTTCTCATTCTGGGTCACTGGCGGATATGATTATATCACATATTTCGATTTTAACGATTCGTTCACTCTCAAAAGTTGTTTTGAACAAATGATTTCTTCATTAAAACACATCAGTTCATAATTAATGATGCTCTTTGCGTACAATATACAGTATTTCATATTGTTTCCAGTATTGATTTACTGGAGTGCGGTATCATGTTTTAATTAATTGTCTGTACGTCAGCGGAGCCATGGTTCATGCGCTTGGCAGCGGTCTTCTCGGGAAAAATCGTTATAGCGTGTCTTCGAATAAAGCGAGTTATATGGATTAAGAATCGACTAATTTGTTTGGTGGGCCAACATTATTGGCTCGCGACCTTGCAGTTAAGGCCTGTTACGAAAGGCTGGTATGCTGTTTAAAATAATTATTAAAAAAATAGGAGACACTATTATACAACACATTTTGTTGACTCTGAAAGCGGTTTAGACCCATTACGAAAGGTTGCCTTTACAATTAAAACACAAATATTACACAACACATTTTATTGACTGTGATAGGCCTCACCATTACCACAACAAGCACAGAGATGTTTATCAGTAATCATCATCCTTAATATCGCCATCATCGTCAACATCACTATCACCATCATCATCATTGCTTCAAAAATCATTTTAAATCGTTGATATGGTGCACCATGAAACTGCTGGTTGGTAAAATAAAAGGTAAAGACCATTATCATGTTGCGGCCATCTTGATTTTTACCCATTCAAATCAACGTTACGGTAATCAAAGTGAGGCTGGAAGGAAAAATTGCTAGTTCCTTTTTGCACCAAAAAAAAAACATTATCATATAGTACTGTTATTAGATACAGGAAACATGACTGAAATGGTGGCAGCATGATAAAGGTCTATAGTGTCAATTCTCAAGTAGGCCTATATATCAATAATTACCCTGTTGTGACGACTTCGGTGGTTGGCACTGAAGTCGTAGCTTGTGTGGTGGCAGGTTGAATGTTTGTTGGCTGGATGGTCGTCGGTTGATTGGTTGTCGGTTGATTGGTTGTTGGTTGATTGGTTGTTGGCTGATTGGTTGTCGGTTGGTTGGTCGTTGGTTGATTGGTTGTTGGCTGCTTGGTTGTTTGCTGCTTGGTCGTTGGTTGATTGGTCGTTGGATGATTGGTTGTTGGCTGATTGGTTGTTGGCTGATTGGTTGTTGGCCGATTGGTTGTTGGCCGATTGGTTGTTGGTTGATTGGTTGTCGGTTGATTGGTTGTCGGTTGATTGGTTGTTGGCTGCTTGGTTGTTGGCTACTTGGTTGTTGGCTGATTGGTTGTCGGCTGATTGGTTGTTGGCTGATTGGTTGTCGGTTGATTGGTAGTTAGTTGTTTGGTCGTTAACAGGGGTGTTGTTCCCATTGTGGACCGACCTTCAGAGATTATCTGTAAAATATGTTAAGAAAGAGCATTTCAGAGGAATCACTGATTATGTGGGAGGCTTCTCACGAGTCTGGTTGCCCATAACAATTCAAGAATTATTAGCTAGTGTAGGTTAAAGGTGTTGTGTACCATTTGCAAACATTTAACACGAAACTGCTAATATAGGTCTTCCCAGCCAATTTCGCAAAGTTAGTATTCAAATTCATCTTGATAATGGCTAATTTGATGCGAATAAGCTCCCTGCTGTCATTCCCGTGGTTCATATAGGTTTGCAGACATTCAATTTCGTTTCAGACCTGACGTTGTCATGTTAAGGGGATGTTGAAAACATCTTAAATTGAAGTTATGTCATTCAACATCATTAAATTTAGCAGTCTGTTTGGCTCAGAGTTATTTGCATAAGAATCGTGTTTTCGTTTTAATCTCTACGCATTTCTATGTAGTACTTCCTGCATTCAAAATGGTAAACGAAGGCAACACTGCAAAAAATGTGTTTAGCAATTAAACACTTTTCTAAATACTTTCTTGCTATCAGTTTGTAAACATGTTTTAATACTAAACATGTTTAGAGTAAGGATGGACAGTGTTTAGCAATTGAACATTAATGTTTAGGAATTGAATAGCTTCTAAACATGTTTACAAAGTGATAGCAATATTATGTTTAATTGCTAAACACAGTTTTTAGAGTGAAGATGCAATTTTTTTTTCTAATTGGTTTTATTCTAGTTTGTTCATGTTCAAAAAGATATTTTAGCTATCTTTAATCTAAATAGAAAATCAAACATGGTACATGAAATTCGACCTATAAACCATAAACTTAGGCAAAATTTTACCAAGTAGATAATTTGCTCTTTTTTACGGTGTTACCATACATGTACGTTATTACCTTTTGATCTTTTAGTTTTTAGTTGCGATCGGGCCATTTTTATGTCTCTAACTTTTTTCTCCATTATCTTAATCTTTAACATGCTTCATGTCAGTAACATATGCTTCTTTTATACAGGTTCAATAATTTAAATGAGCGTACTTTAAAATGTGATTGCCGTATTTTGCCGTGATTGCCGTATTGCTCGAAAAACGAAATTGAATGTTCTTTTGTGTAAATTGAACAATGATATTAAACTGTATTCAAATCTACGCAGAAACTAATCCGGGTGACTTGTTCAATTTGAACGGGAAACAAATATTTAATATTGGTTGACTGCTGTGATGTAGGATATGACGTTTTGAACACCCAACTGTCACGTAAATATTGTACGAAAATGTATAAGAAAAGGCATATATTTTCATTTGAGAAACGGCTAAGTAAAGTTGTAAATTTGCAAAGTAATTGTGCCATTTGAGGGGTTTCTCAATTTCCCGCTCCATTATTTTGTAGGAATGGAGTGATGGAAGCATTACACCATCCGAAAGAATGGAAAGGTATCGCCTCCAACACTCCATTTGTGCAAAATAATGGAGTGCTAGGACAATGGGGTGACGTAACGAATGGAGTTTAAACTGTTACTAATATCCGCCTTCGCACTGGGTTACGGGGGGATTTCTACACTATTCTGTAATATGGTGCTGATATTTGTCGGATTTGAACAGTGCCCCCATTAAAAGTATGGCACAAGCCCCCCCCCCTTCCTTGAACCTTCCTTGAGAATAGTGTCGAAAGCCAAAAATATTATAAACTTTGAGCCTTTGAGAATAAACAAGTTTTATAACAAGAATACTTTTTGACTCATATTTTCATTCTGCTTGTCTTTGTTGCCTCGGCGTTCTTAAAACTTATCATTTAAACGGACCTCCTTAATGGTGTGCCGCTATAAGTAAAGAAGAGTTACCATTTTACGGTCAAGTGCGGTTTGAACCAAACCATTGCTGGAAACTGTTTTTTGTTCTTCATATACTACCTTCGTTATAAGGGTTGCGTCCCACACAGCTATTGACTTCGTGCAGCTGCAGCCACGGTTACGTTAGATACAGGAGAGCGTGTTAGCTGGGTGGGGGAGGGCACGTCCCCCTAGTCCCCCCCCCCCCCCACTGGAATTTAATAAGTCCTATAATAGATTATTCAGGTTCAACAGAAATTGGGCGCACCCCAATGTAGCATCCAGCCCCCCCCCCCCCCATTCCCACTAGCCAACCTATGGTGAAGACCATAACCATCTCGTTAGGTCTTTGTAATATCTAACAGTGATGCCTTATGGAAAAAAAAATTGGGTAAGTGTCCAGTGTAAGTCGATATTTTGCAGTGTATTTATCATTCCTTGGGTGTGAATTTGTCGGTGCTGCTGCCTCTTTACTTCCTTTGATTGTTTTCAAAAGATGTCAAATATTGTTTACCTATGTTTAAATTCTCTTTGCTTGGTTATCTGTCGTTTTTTGTTTTATTTGTGTTAACATATTTTCTTATTTATTGGTTGTTTATAAGTGGTGTCGGTAATGTTCTTTGTTTTCAGAATTTTTATATTTTTAAATTTACCTTTAATATTTATCAACATTTTTTTATTTACCTGTTACTTTATAACGTATTTTTTGTATTTTTGTATTTTCCTTATGTGCATTTTGAAATAGCTTTGTATTATTTCAAGTAATTTATTATTTTCTAAGTGTATTTCAAAAAAACTTTTAAGGTGAGCAACGTAATGGAATATGCGCTATAAAAATAATGAATTATTAATTATTATTATTATGGAACCCTGACTACGCCGCTGAGTACAAATTGTATTGTGTAAATTTTTTTCCGGAGTTTAGGCACAGTGACCCATTTTGTTGTAAGCACGACAGATATGACGAGCTTTATTTTGTCGAAATGTTCTTTGTTTTCAGAACAGCGTTGTTGCGAATGGTACACAATACAGGGTGAGTAGAAAAAAAACAATGGCAGGACCAATTTGTGAATGTTTTGCCTGTAGCACTGCAAAAATCTAGGATATGAAAGCGCATTTAATGGGATTTCTTTTAGTACAATAACCATTCAAAGCACTTGTGTACTTGTTAATGTAGTGAGACGTCTTTTACGAGGCACCGTACAATATTGGCACACAGCCCAGAAAAATGCATACAAACGAGTGCCGTTAACGCGCGAATATCATCCCTTTTCTGCCTGCACACCAAAGTGTGCAATTTGGAGGCCTAGTTCACAACAGCCGTACACTGGCCAGGCGTTCGGGGAACCGGTGAATCTTAGGAACCTCACTTTGAATCTGGGAACTTTAGAAATACAACCTTTGTGATTTAATATATTTTATCATTGGTAACTGTGTCACAATTTATAGAACTAGAAACTGATCTATTATCTTATCAATACTTTTTGTAACAGTTGTTTTTGTGAGTTCAAATTGAGATCATGTGTTAATTTAAACTGTTGTAATCGATTTTTGTGAACAAGTTCATGAAACCAAGCATAATTTGACTCCTGCTTTGATTTGCTTCTGTTTTTTCTTGATTTGTCCTTGGCGTCCTTAAATCTAATCATTTGAGCGGACCTCCTTACTGGCGTACCGCTACAAAAGTGGCGTCGTAGACAGGATTCGTCACAACTTATTGACCTACTGGGCTTAAAGTATTTTTCTTCCATGTCTATTCTACCGCTACAAAAGTGGCGTCGTAGACAGGATGCCTTGGACAATGTAGGATAAACAGTTTCCTTAATTGTAAATTATTAAGTTCCCCAACGCCTGTTCCTCGCTGTGGCCGACCATGTATCATGGAGCGTCGTACAAGATGGGATTTGCTGTTGTTGTTACCATGCAACATGTTTCTCCTCATTCACCAGGCTGTGATGCGCTATTTCACTTGTGGAGGGACAGGATCATCTCTTCCATGTTGTATTATTGACTGGGCTGCATTTTTTTGTATTACTGTCAGCAGGTTCAGTATTGGTCACTTGTAGTTTTAACCTACATACTTTTGTGCAATTTTATCTTCCATGTGAAGTGTATTTTGACTTTGGTATCCATTCTTTTGTAGATCTGCATTTGTACAGATTAAGCCATTTGGCCTACGTGTAGCTGGGATACATTTTATTAAGGTCAAATTTGTGTGCACAGTTGGTTTGTATGTAGAGTATGGCCTGATTGTATTTTTGCTGACTTAATTTGTAGACCCTAGTATATTTTGACATATTGATATGTGAAGTTTGACGTGCATTTGATGATGTGCATTTAATATTTTGTCTGTGCATTTTTGTCTATATTTAACATGATTCAGTCTGTATTAAGGCTGTAATTTTTGGTTGGATTTTGTGTGTACAAGTTATGTCATTGTATCCCTTGCAGGATTGACAATAGGCTGTATTGTGACACTGTTATATCTGTGTAGGTACAGATTTTTGGTGAAATTTATGAAGCCTTGTATTTTCATGTACACTGTAGGCCGTAGGTGGTCATTTATATCACAACCATGGTTTTGCCAGACAGTATTGTGTCACATCAGTTTTTAGCACAAACTATTGTCAATGTTTTTTCAAATTTATTGGAGGATGGTCATGATGAGGTCCACTCACTTAATAAACGGTGACTGCTCTATGTTCCGACAACCTTATGTTCCAACACCCCTATGTCCCGACAACCCGCACATAAGACTGTGTACTCCTGGTTAGGGTTAGGGTTAGGGTTAGGGTTAGGGTTAGGGTTAGGGTTAAGGTTAGGAATAGGAACATGTGCAGTCGGAACATAGGGGTGTCGGAACACATAGGTGTAACCAAATAAACAGCCTTTTGAATCTGTTGATTCCATATTTAAGCTAAGTGTAGCTAAGTCAATAGAGACAGCACGCAATGAGCATGCTGCTATTGTACTCAAGTTTGTTGAAGACCAACAGGTCAAGAACCTAGAAAGTTTGTCTTCTGATAATGGTGTCCCAGTTGGTGATATTCCCAGTGAAATTAGTGTGACAAATGTTGATTCTGAGCCAGTAGTTATTGTCCCTGCACATGGGCGTCGCAAGGATTTTTTCTAGAGGGGGGCAAAAAAAAATTTGGCCAACAAATTCTTGTATTTCTCAACACTTTCTCGATTTATCAGTTTTAGAGAGGGGCAGGGACATTTTGCCCCCCACCCCCAACTCATTAAATTTACACCACTTTGTCTTCGCGCCTCTTTTTTCTTTCTTTCTTTTTTCTTCCTTTTTTTTTTTTGTTGCTTTTCCGGGGGGGGGGGGGCAAGTGCCCCCCCCCCCTTGCCCCCCCCCCCTCGCGACGCCCATGTCCCTGCATGTACTGATGTAGCAGATGTACTAAAGGAAGAGGTGTCCGAACAGATTTTGATAAAACCTGTTGATGGTATTGTGGAAGTTTCTGATCACCATGAGGTTGTTGATGAAAGGCCTGCTTTAGAGCCCAATGTTGTGTTTGCACCCGTTTGTGATGACTTGGAAAATAAGTCGATATTAAGTTGCAAGCCGCAGGAGTGTGTTGTATCTCCTGGTTATTCTTCATCATATGCTTTACTGCCTCCTTTTGAGAAAAGGCTCAATTTAGTTTTGGAATGTCACCCATCACTGCAAGTGCCAAACGCCATGGCAGGAGAAAAAGTAGGGAAATACTGGGTACCCCTCACATTTCATCTTTGTGAATTTGAGATATGGCCAACAGTGTTGCCAGATCAGAGACGGGCAAAACGCCACATGATGAAAAGGAAACATGTTGGTCTCTGGCCAAATGCCATTACATTGTGTCCAATGACATCTTATTTTGACCAAAACAAGTTTTGTTTGTTATCAGTTTATATATATGATATATATGTAAATTTCACTGGCTAATGTAAACCCTTGACATTGCCATTTTGTGCATACTTGGCCGAATCAAGGCGTAAATAATGTTCAATGGATCTTGATATAATGCCATGTTGATTCTACATGTTTTCTATAGATTTGACATAATTGTACGTCGGTCGCCCTATTAGTTCATAATCAGACCATTCGAGGGCGCATGGTTTTAAAGTAGGGAACATGTAGTGAGACGTCTTTTACGAGGCACCGTACAATTGGCACACAGCCCAGAAAAATGTATACAAACGCGCACTCAGTGCCGTGAACGCGTGTATATCAGCCCTTTTGTGCATGCACACCAAAGTGTGAGTACGGTGTGCCGTAGACTTGTGCTTGAAAACCAACATTTTAGTTTCAAATGATCGAAATTTGTATTTTCTTTACATTCTAATGTCACAATGCAAGTTATCTGCTACCGCTGGGCTAGTTTTAGTTTATTTCATGTTGACGAAAGGAGTGGTTTGAGGGTGAATTAGTCTTCGTTATGTCAAAGTTTTAATCACCTTGTGTCACATGTTGATTTATTGCAATACGACTGTTTCATGTCAGTTGCAATATGGAGGCCTAGTTCACAACACAGCCGTACACTTGCCAGGCCTTCGGGGAACTTCGGGGAACTTCGGGGAACTTCGGGGAACTTCGGGGAACCGGTGAATCTTAGGAACCTCACTTTGAGTAGAAGGAGGGGAGGGTACGGCGACAAACCCAATGATCTCCGCCCCCTCTCCCGTCTCTGCCCCCGTCCCCGCCCCCACCCACCCCCTCCCCTCCCAATGATCTCCGCCCCCTCCCCCGTCTCTGCCCCCGTCCCCGCCCCCACCCACCCCTCCCCTCCCAATGATCCCCCTCCCAATATCTCAGTCTCAGCCCCAGGACAAAACCGGGGCCCAATATCTCTCGTCTTGAAGATCTCTCTCACCAGCCGGTGAGTCTGATCGCTTATAAATCCAAAATAATGACCTCATCTACTAAAAAAAATAAAAAATAAATATAATATTGATATATTATAAATGGTGACTTATACGATCAAGCCCATCGTTAAGGGATTTTCTAGATGGAATAAAGCGACGCTGCGCGATTACGTCCAGCGTTATAACATACCGTTCAATCAAAATGTTGCTATTACACGTAAAGTCTTCATCAACGGGATAAAAAACTACAAAGTTCAATTTAAAAACTTGAGGAAAAAGAAGCTACATGAGCTCAAACAGATTGTAGACGATAATGATCTAGAATGTAACTCGTCGGGTTATAAAGGTCGATTTTTGAAAAAAGATTTACTCTCGGCGATTCAAAACTCTAGGCAACCCGAGTATTTTCAAGAGGCTGAGTTTAGAGAGACGAGGAGATTTAGAAACAACTTTAGAAACTGGGAACTGATTCCTAGACTTTTTAACGACGATTTAGTCAAGTTTTTTGATACGCACAAACTAGATCAAATTGTAAATAAAATCAAGTCAGAACTGAGAGAGTTGAGAGGTTTAAAAATGGAGCTCACAATCAAAATAAAATACGAAAAAACCAAACCGGATGGTACGATCGAAACGATCGAAGGTACACATTTTACCGATCAGAGAGTCGTTTTAAATCAAAGTCAAATAAACAGGTTTTGACAGAAGACATCGACCAGCTATTTAAAAAGGATGAAAGGTATACGAATCAAGGATCAGGTTGGGTTTTAAAAAAGGTAATGGCGTTGTATATCAACATCAACAGGTTTAACCAACCAGGTTTAAAGCCAACAACAAATACCTACCCGACCATAATCCAAACGAGCCGTCGAGTTACATCACCTACCTCGATGCAAACAATCTGTACGGCTGGGCCATGAGTCAATACCTGCCGTACAAAGACTTTAAATGGGCGTCTACAAAAACGTTTACCGAGTCCAAGATATTATCTCTCAGGAAAACATCAAACACCGGTTACTGCTTTGAAGTAGACCTCGATTACCCGGACAATCTCCACGACCTGCACAACGATTACCCCCTAGCGCCAGAAAATATCGTCATACCAAAAGAATGGATGTCTGATTATCAAAACGAGTTATTGGTTACCGAGCCTAGTAGCAACGTGCAAAAATTAACGTGTACCCTTAATCCGAAGCAAAAATATGTTTTGCACTACGTCACGTTACAGTTGTATCTTTAACTCGGCTTGAAACTTAAAAAGGTACATCGAGTGCTGCAATTTAAACAAGCGCCTTGGATGGCATCTTACATAGACAAAAACACGCAACTCTGATTTTAAAAAAGACTTTTTTAAACTGATGAATAACAGCGTGTTTGGTAAGACGATGGAAAACGTCAAAAACCGGATTGACGGTTACCTACTCAGAGACAGTAACGATGACGATCGAGATCAATACGAAAAAAATATACAGAAACCGAGCTACAAAACGACGACGTCATTTTCAGAATGAAAAGTACAAGACTAAAACCGTGTTAAACAAACCGATCTACTGCGGAGTGAGTATTTTAGATCTCTCAAAGACGCTGATGTACGATTTTTATTACAACCATTTGAAAGACAAGTACAAAGATGAAATCAGGTTGATGTTCACAGATACAGACAGTTTGGTACTCGTAGTGCACACTGACGACGAATACAAAGATATGCAGCAAAACGGACAACAATACGACCTTTCGAATTATCCGACGGATCATCCTTTGTACGACCCAACCAATAAGAAAGTGATCGGTAAATTTAAAGACGAGTTTGGAGGAAAAATAATCAAAGAAGTCGTTTGTATAAGACCTAAAATGTACTCGATTTTAACCGCTGACATCAACTCGAAAAAAGCCTAAACTACCGACACTACTACGACTGCATCTTAAACAAGAAATCCAAAAAACCAAAAACAGAAAAAAAAAATAAAAGAACATCAGTACGAAAACAAGAATGGATGTACAGAGTCTAAATGCCTCGAATGCAAAAAGAAAATCAACAAATTTAGAAAGGTGAGAGATCACTGCCACGTCAGGGGTAGATATAGAGGTGCCGCGCACGCCTACTGCAATCTAAAATTACAAGTTAAAGCAGGTTTTACCCCCATACCGGTCGTCTTTCACAATCTGCAAAATTACGACGCTCACCTGATCATGTAGAGTATTTCAGAGTACGATGACGAAAAGGAAATACAAGTTATCGCTAGAAATTCGGAAAAGTATATTTCGTTTTCGATCGGAAATATGCGATTTATAGACTCGTTTAATTTTATGGCGTCTTCGTTGGATAGATTATTTAAAGCTTGTCCAAGAGAGTCGTTTAAACTACTCAGGGAACATTTTAATCGTCAAAACATCGACTCGTTGTTACAAAAAGGAGTTTATCCGTATGAATACATGGACTCGTTTGACCGATTTCAAGAGACCAGCCTACCCCCCATCGAACAATTTTACAGCAGCCTAAAAGACGAAAATATATCGCGAGACAATACCCGGACAATCTCCACGACCTGCACAACGATTACCCCCTAGCGCCAGAAAATATCGTCATACCAAAAGAATGGATGTCTGATTATCAAAACGAGTTATTGGTTACCGAACCTAGTAGCAACGTGCAAAAATTAACGTGTACCCTTAATCCGAAGCAAAAATATGTTTTGCACTACGTCACGTTACAGTTGTATCTTAAACTCAGCTTGAAACTTAAAAAGGTGCATCGAGTGCTGCAATTTAAACAAGCGCCTTGGATGGCATCTTACATAGACAAAAACACGCAACTCTGAGTTGTTTGTATAAGACCTAAAATGTACTCGATTTTAACCGCTGACATCAACTCGAAAAAAGCCAAGGGTGTCACAAAATCGGTCACCTCTAAGAAACTAAACTACCGACACTACTACGACTGCATCTTAAACAAGAAATCTCATTAGGAAACCATGACTCACATTAGATCGGAATATCACATCCTTTACACCGTATCTCAAAATAAACTATCGTTGAGTCCGTTGGACACAAAGAGGTACATTTTGCCGGACGGTATAAACACGCTGGCTTTTTGTCATTACGGAGGGAATTGCGTGTCCTCGGGTACGACTTGAAGCTCTTGTCTCACAAAACTCCTTTTTGGGCCGTTGTGAAGGTAATACAGCGTGGGACCCGTCGTGACTTTTTTACCGTTAAATATTTTATATTGATTCGTTCTTTTTCCACGTTGAAGGTGTCTACGCTCCAAATGGGATCTGTGGCTCTTCTAGAGGTTCCACCCTCTTGCTCGCCCGGGTAATATAAATATCTAACCATGGCGTCTTGCGGTAATTGTTGCTCTTTTGTTTTAACGGGGTTAGCCGGCGATTGTCGGACCTAACCTAGTTTAACCGCCTCTGGCGGCGCTTTAGCTATTAATCTTGTCGTTTCGTTATTTATTGCCTTGATCACGCCGAGTAATCGCTCGACCCATTGCGTGTTTCTACTCTTGGGATTTAACATTTCTTGAGCGCACTGATGACCAAACAGTCTCTCGGCTAGCGTTCGATTAAATCTTTCTACGATACCCTGCGATCGGTGGTTTCCGGGTTCGCCTACGATAATCTCGACGTTTTTTGAGGTCATCCATTGTTTAAATGCGCCTTCAAATTCGGTACCGGCGTCTACTCTCAACGTTTTGGGGTAACTCAAAGGCGATCTCGCGTAAATCTTGACGATAGCATCTTGGGTGGAATCCGCCGTTTTAGAAACCAAAGGTTCTGCTTCGTGGTATCGACTCGCAACGTCGACAACCGTCAAAGCTTATTCATAAGTCTTGCGTTTTACTTTATCCCAGGGTAGGTATAGCACATCCATTTGGTGAAAGTCGTTTGGTGTTTCAAACTCTTGCGAAGTACTCGTAGGTCTGGGTACATACGCAGGACCCGGTAGATAAATGTGCCAAATCGCTTGTTTTTTAAGCCAATCTTTGATTACCTTTTTATCGATTTTGGTTTAATGGTGTAAATGGTTGACGGCACTTTCACCTCTCCAATAACCGCTCGGGCTATAATACAGTTTAGATAATGTTTGCATATTATTTAATATAAAAGACGTTTATAATAATAATATGTCTGGCGTTGCTATGATGATAGGAGGCGCGATCGTCAACGCCTTAGCTTTCACTGGTTCAAACTTTTCATTTTCAAATCTGAAAGAGAGCGACAAGGAGCGTAAAAGACACGATTTAGCGACAGAACAACCCGCGGCCGCCAGAGATAAGTGTCAACTAGAACGAACGAAATATCTAGATTTTCTCAACGAACGTATCAGAAAACAAAATGCCTCTAAAGAAACATTTTCCAAAGTAGACCGAGCGTTGCGTTACTACAACGAGGTGAGTGGACAGTCTACCGAACAACCCGTAGGACTGCAACGCGAACCCAAACTCGAAGATTTTTACGAGCCTAGCGACCAACAAATAGAAAGAGAACTGGCGTTTATCGCGGGAGGAACGCTATTGGCGGGCTGCTTGGCTTACAGATACCTTTAAATTTAAAACTCGTATAAATAAAATGAATGCATATGGAAAAAAGCTCAATCCCAGCAGGCTATTAAAAATACCCAGATCTATCAAGGGCGAGAGAAAAAAGAGGTGGTCATTACCCACAATCCTAGTAGTATATCGGGGGGGCAAACGCTGAGGGTCAAGTTTCCTCAATTGGGTGTAGACGACGTGATCGTACCCGGCACTTGTAAACTAGCTTTCAATTTAGAACGCGAAGGTGGAGGTAACAACAATAGAACAATTTTTAGCAATTTGGCCAGAAATTTGGCCAAAAATCAGCGTCAGACTTCAAGGTCACGAAATCGTGAGTTATCGTCACGCAGACGTGTATCACAACTTTAAAGACAATTGGCTCAACAGCTCGATGACTCGAAACATGGCGTACTCGGGCATAGAAAAAGAAAACGTGTCTAAACTAAGAATGTGGGCTCAAGATGCTAACGCGGGCGCCAACAACGGTAAAGATCAAGCTATCGCGGATGCTTATGGTAATAGATATTGTATTCACCTATACATTGACATACTGACTTCGCATCACCCTTTTTACCCCAGCGGTTTAAAACAACCTCATATATTATTATATGATAATAAAAATTTCTCATTTTTATTAGCGATTTTGTTACAACAAAATCAGCAAAAATAATAGCTTACTGCTCAAGTGAAAATAAGTTAGGTGCTTAACTAAATAAGCAAGGTGCTCAAGTGAATAAGTTAGCTGCTTAACTAAAATGACCTAGGTGAGTAGCAACCTATTCAACAAACGTCAACACAATACATTTTGTTGTTAGTAAATGATAGCAATATTCGAGTATTTGCAGTTTTGTGCTATTATCATCATATCGCTTAATTTATCGTTTTACACCTACGAATACCTTCGATTTTGTAACAAAGTTGCAAAAGCTACAACAAAATTAAATTCGTTTCTTATTAAATGGAGGACCTAAAACTTGCTTTAACGAACGAACAAGATCACAACGTAGAACATAATGATCGTTTGTGCGGTGTCATAGCAGCCGGAAACTCTAGAAAGTACTTGGGAAAGGAATACACCGTTAAACATATCGAAGCTCTTGACAGTAAAGAACTCGAAAAGCTATATCATCTGAAAGAAACTAAATTTGGAAATGAAATTGTTAAAACCGTTGGTAAATGCACTTTAAGTATATTTTCGATAGTGTTAGCTGTTGTTACACCCGTACAAGTTTTAGGATATAACGTCACTATAGATTTTGAAGAAGAACTCACCAACGACCTGAGTTCTGATCCTATTATAAGCGCGAGTATGGCTGGTATGTTGAGCGACGCTTGTTACAAGTACGGAACTTAAATATCACCCCTATCACAACAAAACATTTGAAATTTAATAAACCTAATATAATAAATGGAAGATCAGAAAGCAGCGACAGCAACGCCTGCGGCTCAACCAGCAGAGACAGAGACGCCCCAACCGATAAAAACAACGTCATCACCGACGGTAACGAGAGTGACCAAGACTAAAAATCCTAAACGAATTCAGCAGGGTAAAGCTTTAGCCGAGCACAATAGACAGATGAAATTAAAATTAGCAAAAATGAACGTAACATCGGACGACGCTACGAGCTCACCAGACTACAACTCTTGGGCGATATGAAGTGCTATAGCGTCGATGATAGGAGTGGGGTTGCTGGTACTAAAAAGTAAGGCAACTGCGCCGGTAGTACAGCCAGTGCCGGTAGTCACGCAACCCGCTACACCCATTGCCCCCAAAACGCTAGACATGGAATAAACAGCAATTTAAAAATTGTTATATCAAAAACGATGAGTAACTTTGACACAAACGGAATAGCAAATACGATTTATCACGGAGCCGTCATATTGGGTCTTTCGACCGATTCGTTTATTCCTACCGTCAACGATCATTTTTCGTCTTGGTGAGTTTGTAGTTTCGTGGGCTCTTGTGTTAAAACTGTTGGTGTTGGTGCTGGTGTTGGTGCTGGTGTTGGTGTAGGTGCTGGTGTTGGTGATGGTGTTGGTGATGGTGTTGGTGATACAATATCGTTCGTCATAGGCTCTGGGGGTGTTGGTGGCGCGACGTCATCGGTGTCATCAAAAGAGTCGTCCGGTTGAGGTTGTGAGTTTAAATTTGGCACCAAACCAGTTTTCATACTCTGGGTAGCAATTTGAAGATTGTTGTTATAGCCGTCGTGCGTTCCAACCCTCAAGTTCATATCCGATGGAATTAAATACAACCCCGGTTTCACGACAAAATTTAAAGGCGTTCTGGCATACTGCAAAGAGTCTTGAAATGGATTGATACTCGTTTCCATGTCGTCTACTGCATTTTTGATATCTTCAACGATGATGTTAAATTGTCTCTGAGCATCTAATCCGGTGCCCGGTGTTAATACGCTCGTTTTTGTTTGAGCCTGCGCACCGGGGGTAAACGAACTCGTGTCGGGTATAAAATCAAACCAAGCCTTTTTTACCGATTCGTTTTGTTCGATGTAAATAACCGTCCAAGGAACGTAACTGCTTCCACTCTTTTTAGGACTATCTAGACCGTGGTAGCCGTAATAAATAACGTTGGGGTTGTCGGGTAATGCTCTATCGTACTCACCAACCGCCGCAAACTTATCTTATTAAAGCTATACGAGGTACCCAAACCGTTAGATTTTGTGTCTCTCGTCTGTTTAAAAGACTTGTTTTGATCTATACCAAACAACAAACAGGTATCGGTAAATGCTCTGTGATTATAACTGTTGTATAGAGCGTTACATGCGTCATCTTCCGGTAAAGGAGCGGCAAAGTCGTACAGGATCTTTCTAACCGTAAAATATAAATGAAAGTTAAAGATGGCCCAAACGTAACGGTTGCTCGCGTTTAAAAGATCGAATCCAATACCGCACCCCGTAGTAGCGCAGTAGATCGCAAATTTAACTGATTTTGATAAAACGACATGGGGTGTGATTTCCAACGATCTACATCCTCGTCCGTCTCAACGTGAGGCAATGTATAGTCCGAAGTTAAGTCGGGAAACATGGTTAAAAACCCGTTGGCATTATTAACTATGACCTCCAGTTCACTGGGTTTAGTGCTGTTTAAAAACTTTGCTTGGGGTGCAGCTTGATGCTTTAGCTCGTTTGCCTTGGCTACATTTTTACTTACTTGTTTCGTTACCTGGTCAGCTATCGATTGTATCTGCTTTTTTTAACAACATAAAAGCAGCCATTATTTTAGTTTCAGTTTTAATATAAAAAGACTAAATGCATTCGTTTCACTTGTTTCAAAACGAGCAGACGTTTAAATTAGAAGACGTCGTAGATAATCTAAACGGTCAAACCTCTGTACGCGTAAAAAGGGTGATGTTTAACCCCGGATATTTTAATATTTCCAGCGCCACGGAGATACGAATATAGACGGGAGACCCGCTGAAAGACATCCTGATGATGATAGAAGATACGCAGGGGTTGACTCAAATATAGAAGTAAGAACAGATAGAGATTTTATTGAATCGTTTATAACTGACATACCCTACGACTATTTTTTTTTAACGACGAAAATACTTTCAATAGAGTTATAAACGATCTTATAGAAGCGTACGAAGAAGATAGACTAGACTCTGCTTTAGGATCGATCAAAAAAGAAGAAAAAACAAATAATTGAAAGAGAAAATTATTTCAACAAGAAAAATCAAGAAGAAACACTAACCGACGTACAACACAATACGATTATTTTTTTTAATATCAACTTTAACTGAAAGAGATACCTACATCGGAGAAGGTAAAATTATAGCGCTAGAATATATCCAAGGTATAATAAGCAAACCTACTGTTAGACTAATTAGACAAGCGGGTGTAACAATACGGGGAGTCTTATCGTGTCTGGTGAAAATTTAGATTTTATTTCTCCGAGTCTTTTAGCGCCGTTACCAGCTGGAGTCACCGGTTCGGTCACCATCCCACCGGGGTGGTACGACGTCGATTGGTTCGATTTCATTTTAAATTATATACCCGGGGTAAGTTTTCGAATATTTAGAGAATCTAAAAAGGTGACGATGGTGGTAACCGACGTAAATCTCAAATTGCGCTTAAACAGAGAAGTCTCTCGATTACTTAATTTACCCAAAGGAAGACTGATACCCAAAGTGGTGTATATGGGGTCTTACAACGTTAATCCTTTTAAATTTTTGTTTATTCGCTGCCCGCAATTAAGTACGAGTGAAAATTTCCTAGATGGTCGTCCGTCTGACATCTTGAAAATCGTACCCGTGGGTACGCGCGAACCTGATAGAGTCGAGGATTTCAAGAAACTTAAAAACGGTATAATCGACAAACTGACATTTTCAATCGTAGGTGAAAAAGCACAGATCATCAACAACAAGGGTGTGAGTATAATGATAGAGTTAGAGATCTTTTAATTTTAAAATCTTTTTATATTAAAAACATGAGTGTAGATGGTAAGGCGTTATACCCCGTTATTTCTGGAGATGTACTCCGATTAAATATTAACGTTAACGAAGAAACAAAAGTATACAGATTTAAAAAGATTGAAGAGATTCGATCTTTAATCTTGAAAGAGAGAGACCACCGAGAGCGCACTTATAAAAAAAATAAAGAGAATGATCGACACTATTAATTACGTAGAGCTAGGAGTCGAAGGATTGGGGGCTATAGCGGGGGCTGTCAGTATTCCCGCTCTCTTGGGTGTTATATCAGCCCCCGTTGGATTGGTGTTAGAAGGAACGTTTATAGGCGCTTTTGGTTAAGATATTCTGCTTAGAATCGCGATTATCCGCCAAGCTAAAAAAGCACGACCAGATTAAAATATTAGCGGACTCCAAACTTAACACGATTGAAGAATACGTGTCTCAAGCCATCAACGACGGAGATATATCGCACGAAGAGTTCTCATTGATTACGAGAGACCTCGCAAAATGTACCGAGCTTAAGCAACAAATTAGAACAAAGACCAGCACAAAGCTTCAAAAAATTAAAAACGATACAGACTTTGAAAAAGAAGTTAAAAAACGGGTAGACGAACGGCTGGCAAAAGAAAAAAAATCTCTTATCGAAAAACTTACAAGTTCAAATTCTCGGTAAATAAACATTATGAAAGCGATCCGCCGAGTTATACCTCTATTTCACCTCTTAGGGCGTCACCCTCAGCCCCGCCTTTATTTAAGTGGTCATCGTATCTTTTTAGTGCCTTATTTAATTGATTTTGAGTCACTTTAAATAAATCTCTAACTCGTTCTTTGTCTAATCGAACTACATTATGAAAACACGCGGCTATTAACGACCGTTTAACGCATCCGTTTCCCCTCAATGTTTTGTAATTAACGAGCTCGTTATATTTATTGACTTGGACATCTTCTGAGTCTTGCTCTGGACACACAGAAAAAATTACTTTCTCCACAGTTTTTCTTTTATTTCTTTTTTAAAACGGACCAATTGATACGATTTTCTTGCGCATTTTCTGCCGAAAAATCAAAGTAACGTGAGACTATTTTACCGCACGTTTCACAAACATTCTCGATGATTATATGGTGATCGCATTGATCTGTTTTATAAGATAGCTCAAGGTTTTCACTCTGAAAAAGATTCATTTATTATAAATGATTATTTTTTTAAATGAAGTTTTTTATTTATTACGCTTCATGGATCTGTACCTGATGAACAAACGTATCTGACTTTCTCACGGAACCATGTCAACAAAAATGAGTCTGGCCACCAGTAATCGTCAAATACATTAGTCAACCTTACACAAAGAATTGACGTCAGGATAAAACAATCAAGTGGCTTCCCGCGGGAGCCAGTCTAGCTATCCATCTCTATGACTGAACATTTATCAGTCAACCTTACACAAAGCATTGACGTTAGGATAAAACAATCAAGTGGCTCCCGCGGGGAGCCAGTCCACTTTATATAAGATAAAACAATCAAGTGGCTCCCCGCGGGAGCCAGTCCACTTTATATAAGATAAAACAATCAAGTAGCTCCCCGCGGGAGCCAGTCAACCTTATATAAGATAAAACAATCAAGTGGCTCCCCGCGGGAGCCAGTCTAGCTATCCATCTCTATGACTGAACATTTATCAGTCAACCTTACACAAAGCATTGACGTTAGGATAAAACAATCAAGTGGCTCCCGCGGGGAGCCAGTCAACTTTACATAAGATAAAACAATCAAGTGGCTCCCGCGGGGAGCCAGTCCACTTTATATAAGATAAAACAATCAAGTAGCTCCCCGCGGGAGCCAGTCAACCTTATATAAGATAAAACAATCAAGTGGCTCCCCGCGGGAGCCAGTCAACCTTATATAAGATAAAACAGTCAACTTTATTTATTTATTTATTTATTTCTGATCTTTTACCAGGGTAGCCCGTTCACAAGATGATGTGGTCTTCCACGGGGCCCTGAGCATATAATTTAAAATTAATAAAACAAAACTAACAATTTAAAGGATTAAAAGTGTATAAAATTATCAAAACAAATAGGGAATAAGATCATATAAAACTATAACCGTTAAATAATAATCATTAAATAAAAGAAACATGAACGGGTTTAACATAAACAATATAAATGTGTATATGAAAACGACGATAGACAAAAGTGCAGATTAAGAAGTTTAATTTAAGAATCAGATCACAAAATAAGTCCTACTTGCAAATACAAACGAAAAACAAGTTAAAAAAAACTATTGTAAATAATAAAAACAGTAAAAATGAGTACATGCATCCCTAACATGCTAAAAACAAAAACAAAACACGCAAGCAAGCCAACAAACAAATAAACAAGCACCCAACCACCCCAACAAACAAACAAACAAACAAACAGCCCTAACAACCCAACAAACAAACAAACAATCCAACAAACGCTCCCCCCAAAAAAAAGAAGAAGAAGAAGAAGAAGAAGAAGAAGAAGAAGAAAATTGTAAGTGATAAAGACAATAAAATTGAGTACACTTAACATGCTAAAAAAAAGTACAATTAAAACAATACTTTGAAGCAACCTAAACGGTTAAAAAGTTTCATTATTGACTTAAAAGAACCAATTGAGGTTGCTGAACGTGTTTCTTTATTTAAACTATTCCAGACAGTAGCCCCAGCAACAAAAGGACTATGCTTCAAGCATTTTGATTTATATTTAGGAATGAACAGGGTGTCCTCAGTTGCTTGTCTGGTGGAGTGATGGTGCATGTCAGATATTTTAATGAAATCTTCTGTCAGGTAGGTAGGGGCAAGATTGTTGGTACATTTGTACATGAGTACTGCTCGCAGGTAGTTGAATCGTTTTGGTAACGGCATCCAGCCTAGTGTATTAAATAATTCACTTGAAGGAGTATCGTACCCTTTACCTAGAATTAATCTGGCAGCACGTTTTTGGAGTTTAAACAGCTTGTCTGTGTGCATGTTGAATCTTTCTGACCAGATTTGCAAACAGTAATCAAAATGGGGTAAGATAAACGCATTATAAAGTAATTTGACAGAGTCAGCCGGAATATATGGTTTCACCCGGCGAATAATACCCAATTTTGCTTGCACAGTACTCACAACCTTGTCTATCTGATCAGTCCATTTCATCTCATCATCAATGATCACCCCTAGACATTTGGTTTTATGAACTCTTTTCAGAACAATGTCATTTACCTCCACTCTGAAATCGACGACGTCTTTGAGTTTTGCTCTAGATCCTATGATCATCACATTGGTTTTATCATAATTTAAAACAAGACGATTTGTATTCAGCCAGCTAGAGATCTGCATCAAGGCAACAGATAATTTGTGTTCGACATCCGCAGTCGTCTTGCCATTAACTGTGAGAGTTGTGTCGTCGGCGTACATGTCAACAATACCATTATTAACCGACGAAGGCATAGAGTTAACATAAATAGAGAACAACAGTGGGCCTAGGATAGAGCCCTGTGGAACACCATTCACAACACTCTGAGATTCGGAATAGGCTTTGTTCAAATAAACTCTTTGTGTGCGACCTGACAGGTAGCTAGCAAACCACTTCAGAGCACTCGCTGAACAGCCAAGTGAGCTTAATTTAGTCAAAAGAATTTTGTGGTTGACTGTATCGAAAGCTTTTCTGAGGTCTATGAAAGCCACTCCTGTCAGGTCGCCACGTTCAACATTCCTGCTCCATTGATTGACCAGTTTGGCAAGAATTGTGGTTGTGGAGTGCATTGGGCGAAATCCTGACTGATTAGGATGCATTAGATCATGTTCATTGATAAATTCATACAACTGATCACAAACGGCTCGCTCTAAAATCTTACTTACAATTGGCAAGATAGAAATGGGACGATAGTTACCTACATCAGAGGTATTGCCAGACTTAAAGATTGGTACCACTTTGGCACTCTTCAATCCTTCGGGAACATGTCCATGCATCAAGGACATATTTATGATTTTGGTTAAGGAATGAAGGATGGCAGGGCAAGCAACTTTTAGTAAACGACAGCTGAGTTGATCATCCCCTGTAGCTTTGTTAACATTCATAGTCAACTTTATATAAGATAAAACAATCAAGTGGCTCCCCGCGGGAGCCAGTCAACTTTATATAAGATAAAACAATCAAGTGGCTCCCCGCGGGAGCCAGTCAACTTTATATAAGATAAAACAATCAAGTGGCTCCCCGCGGGAGCCAGTCAACCCTATATACGATAAAACAATCAAGTGGCTACCCGCGGGAGCCAGTCAACCTTATATAATATAAAACAATCAAGTGGCTCCCCGCGGGAGCCAGTCAACTTTATATAAGGGTGCATACCTGCAAATAAACTCCCATAGACACTAGTGCTAAATGCCCGTACTTCAAAATTCTTTTAAAAATACTCAAAACTCTCACAGGTATTCAAGCTGCACAGAAAAATGATGATCAATGTGTCATCTTTCGATTTCTTTTCAATTTATGGTGGGTTGACCATTGACTTTTCGAGATATTTTCACGCAAAGAAGACGACCCCTATTTTCCCCAAAGCGGAAAAGTAGCCATCTTGAAAAACGATCCCTCCACAACATGGCAAAATAGCGCCACTTTCGAGCCCAATAGCATCCAAAATGCTCAGAATTGGAAGCCCCAAGTCCGGGCCAGAGGTTCACTACCATATCTCTTCAATTCCCCAATTTTACGGCGCTCAGAACTCTCTAATATAGAATATTTTGAGGGTATAACTTTTATTCATGAGCTTGGCGGATCGATTTACCGGTGTGTACCCTATAATAGCAGGCAACTTTTAAATTTTAACACAAAATCACATTCAGGACAAGCAGAATATCTCCAAAGTCAATATTTTGAAAAAAAAAATGAAAGAAAAATATTATCCAAGGTCGATATTAAGCCCGAAAATAGTGATTGTTTTGCCCCTGCTAAGCTGTAGAGCGCCCCCAGCGACAATAAATTGAGTTCCAGCTACTTTAAAGCTCAAAATGCCCCCCCCCCTTTTCAACTATCAATTGTTGTAATCAGATGATAGCCTACTGCTCCCTTATGATTTGGAAGCATCCGTTACGGAAAAAAACCCTTGTTGATACCTTTAAAACACTTTTTCCCCCTCCCCGTAGGTTCCGCCCACTGAAAAGACCACTGCCGCGGCACAGCGCATGCGCGAAACGGCCATCTTTGTGATTCTTTATAGGGTGCATACCTGCAAATAAACTCCCATAGACACTAGTGCTAAATGCCCGTACTTCAAAATTCTTTTAAAAATACTCAAAACTCTCACAGGTATTCAAGCTGCACAGAAAAATGATGATCAATGTGTCATCTTTCGATTTCTTTTCAATTTATGGTGGGTTGACCATTGACTTTTCGAGATATTTTCACGCAAAGAAGACGACCCCTATTTTCCCCAAAGCGGAAAAGTAGCCATCGTGAAAAACGATCCCTCCACAACATGGCAAAATAGCGCCACTTTCGAGCCCAATAGCATCCAAAATGCTCAGAATTGGAAGCCCCAAGTCCGGGCCAGAGGTTCACTACCATATCTCTTCAATTCCCCAATTTTACGGCGCTCAGAACTCTCTAATATAGAATATTTTGAGGGTATAACTTTTATTCATGAGCTTGGCGGATCGATTTACCGGTGTGTACCCATAAGATAAAACAATCAAGTGGCTCCCCGCGGGAGCCAGTCTAGCTATCCATCTCTATGAAACGTTTATCCATGGTTGCTGATTAATATTCACAAAAGGAAATTTTTTTAGAGGGCGCTGTTTATAAGTGGGGGAGAGTAAGGGTTTTGATATGGTACCTGGACAGAGAGAGATCTTCAAGACGAGAGATATTGGGCCCCGGTTTTGGCCTGGGGCTGAGACTGAGATATTGGGAGGGGGATCATTGGGAGGGGGTGGGTGGGGGCGGGTGGGGACGGGGGCAGAGACGGGGGGAGGGGGCGGAGATCATTGGGTTTGTCGCCGTACCCTCCCCCTACTTCTACTCTTTGAATCTGGGAACCTTATCTATCTATCTTATCAGTACTTTTTGTAACAGTTGTTTTTGTTTGCTCAAATTGAGATCATGTGTTAATTGAAACTATTGTAATCGATTTTTGTGAACAAGTTCATGAGACCAAGCATAATTTAACTCCTGCTTTGATTTGTTTCTGTTTGTCTTGATTTGTCCTTGGCGTCCTTAAATCTAATCATTTGAGCGGTTCCGCAGTGGGTTTTAGGGTTAGGGTTTAATGGTTAGGGTTAGGTTTGGAGAACAGGTATAACATAATGCACCCGTTGAACTTGCATTGGTTGTCAGAAAAGGGGTTTTAAATTGGTCACGTCTTGGAATAAAGATTTCGCCTACTACCGACTAATTTTGTAACAGAGATGAAACTTCAAAGATGTACCAATTACAGAATAATGGAACAATAATTGCGGAGTACCGGTATCGTAACTATTCCCCATAGATGTTTGTCTGGTCAAGAAAACTGAAACCCACACACTTGTTTTGGCAAAGTTTGCCGAAACCCATTCCCCACCCTTTGCCCAAATTTTTCTCGTCGTGAAAAATCAAAATACATTCAAGTGAAGTTTTCTCAACATTGATTGTTATGATTTCGTTGATTTTATCTGATTTTGACCCATGTTCGTTACGTGCAGTTTCCAATTTCAGCCGGAAAAAGAATTTTGGGGGAAAAAATGTATGATTTTTGGACTAATAATTAAGTCCCTCCTTGAAAACGCTGAAAACCTTTTGCAATTTGATTCAAAAATTTCAAAACTATTTTTAAACGATTTGTCATGCTTACTGCTTACTTTGATTCGATTTTTAAAGAACGAGTTTGTGACTCTGTATTATCCTGGGGGAGATGACAATCTGGATTGTTTGTTTTGCGTCTGTTCTTTGACGACTCTTCGGAATTCGATCCGTCTGCCCCCATGATCTATCCCTTTCGTGATTTCATTGGCATCGAGTGTATTTCCTTTTATTTTCATGTCTTTGCTGTTATAACTTCTCGACATTATTGACAAGTGGTGAACATTCATATTCGTATTTTTATTAGTCATGTTAGTTAAAAACAGACACATTCTTGTCCTGGTGTAAAATCATAGAGTAAAAACAGCATGCAAGAACTGACAATAGTATAACTTACATTTAAAGTTAACCTATGAATAAAATATGCCTAACATAATAAATGTTAAAATGATAATAAAAAGACTGACAGCAAAAAGACACGATGCTTATCCGTCCCGGGCTAGCACTGTGACAATAAATATAACTTAAAAATATGCCGAGGAAAAAGGGATCAGAACTTTAAAATGTTTTTTTTTTCCCATCGTCGTAAAAACCACAGGTTCAGATTTTGAAAAGTTATTAAACTTAAATAAGGCTATTTTGTACTGTGTTTTCCAGTGGCTAATTCACAACAAATGATGTAGGAATCTATAGTGATCTTTCATATTAGCTTTATTATTATGTAACTTTGAATATAATCCAATTGCATTTTGGTCAAAAATAAAATGAAGCAAGCTTCGAGTTTAACTCCGTTTTAAAAAAATTGACTTGAAGCCCCCGATCCCCTTCGCTCGTACCCCTGTCCTGCAAACAGGACGCTGGGATACTCTGATGAATTCACGCTTTGATTGGTTGGATTTTGCGTGATCAGTGACCTGCGCGTCATCACGGTCATGACTCTGCAAGGTTTGAAACGGCTGTTAAGACTGATTCATTACTCTTTTATTTCAGTTTAGGCCCAAAAAAAAGTCTCCGGTTTCTGGTATGGAACTTGTCCAAAAAGTGGTGCGGCGACGCGGTTTTTCTTTTTTTTTACCCGACTTTTTTTGCTTAAATGTCGGCTCGTGACTGCAAATGGTGCCCGACTAAACTTAGTGCAAATATATGGGAGTCCAGATAAATATGGGAGGCCACATAAAGCTTATTCTCGATCATAACCCCATCTAAAAACACGTTGGAATTGCGCAGCAGCAGAATTCCAGTCAAACCAGTGAGTTTGGCGTTTTTGAGACATCACCTTTCAGTGAAAAAAAAACTTTTTCATGTTGCCGACGCGCATGGCTACGGCGACGCGCGCGCATACTAGAAACCGGAGACTTTTTTGGGGGGCCTTAGAGATGTTTTTTACTCGTTGAAAAAGCGAAATAATGTAGGAAATTCTGTAAAACTTATCTGTGTCGTAAATTCACAATTCCCGTCACTCGCTCAGGCCCCGTTTCGAGTCACGAACGGTCGGATTGCCTTATGCGACGCTCCAAATTTTGTCCACATGGTCCGCAATGAAACAGAAATCACATCCGGTATGGAATGTGCGTAATTCTATAGGAAGTTTCTGATAGCATTTGAGCACATTGTCCAAATGCGGTCTCGAACAGCTGCAGCCAGATGCTTTATACATAGGTCATAGGCCATTTCTTTCACAAGATTCTGTGAAGCTCATCAGAGTATCCCAGCGTCCTGTTTGCGGGACGGGGGTACGAGCAAACCGATCTCCTGGATCATCCAATACATGTACATGTACATATATACACGCATACGCATTTGTATGCAGTATGCATGCAGCGCATAGTGCCTGGCCATGGCGTGGGAACGCATCAGATTACATATCGGCCGACCACGATATCGATCGGTTCAAAACTAGTGGTCCGCGCGGGAATTGACCTAGATTGACCCGCAAATGTTCGGGTTGTCTGTGACGTAGGCAAGTCACCGACATATTTTTTCCAAAAATGACTGCAAGTGCGCAGGCGTGCAAATTCCCGAACGATGCATAGGCCAAGTTCGTTTGTGCACCCACCCCCCCCCCCCCAAAAAAAAGGGAAATAAATCAACTTTATACCTCGGCAGAATTTTGATAATGTAACAGCCGTTGGATCCGTAACCTGGCCTGGTTGGCATCAAGTCACCAATCGATGGCGCTATTTAAGATACTTGGGAAAATGATTGCGCACAGTGTGCAGAGTGCAGTGAGGTTCAAAAGTGGCCAGTCTTAAATATCTGCTGAATAGCAGAAAAGCTGTTAAAAGGTCTTGTTTAAATGCGTTAATATTACTTTTCTGCTTTTCTGCATTTCAATGTCCTCCTTTTCCAGGCGTACAAAAAGTGGCCATCATAGCAGAAAAACAGATTGACCGTTTGTAACGATGCATTTTTCTGCTTTTCTGCTATACCTGAAAACCAGATTTTTCTTAGGTGGCCGAAAACTTGTCGACCTCCATAGGAAATCAAAATGTTTCGTGTTTATTAGGATTTTTCAGCTCAAAAAAATATGTTCCCGGACATGCTATACATTAGTGATCACCTTCAAGAGTATCGTATATACTTTCAAATGCTGACCGATACATGTATATGGTATGATGTATTAGCAATTTTTTTACGGTCGAAAATTCGGAAGAGCCTAGTGTTTTCATAGAGAATTTACTGTGTTAAGCACAGTGTCGTGAGGGCTGTTGAGCAAAATGTCCGCAAGTTTTTCACATGATTTTTATTCATACAAATGCGGGTAAATGCTAAAAAAGGTAGTAAATGCAAACGCCAGTTTTTATTCATACGAACTATGGCATTAATTGTATTTTATGAAGTTTGTTAATATCAATTTTTTTGAGATTAACATTAGCCTAATGAATGCAGTATTTTTTTTCAAATTTGATTCATTCAGATGCGAGTAAAATTTATTCTTAAGCATTGGTAGTAAGCTCAAATGCTAAGTTATATTCATACGATTATATAGGTTTTTCCTGCTATTTTAAAACGTTTATCATTCAAATTCACCGTTTCTAATATTCAAATTCGTCCATCAACATCAATTTAGTGCACTGTAAATTTTCGCCTTTTGTCAGACAATTTCAAATTCAGTTCAAGCAAATTAAAACAATGAGCACACGTTTTCGTCCCGGAGTATTCGATTTCGTCTCGTCTACGCCACACCTTGTCATTTAGGAATCAAACTCGTCTATTGATTGATATAAGAGACGGATATTTGATCTATGAATGCTGCCATTCGGCAACATCTTAGACGAATTTGATGTGTAATGACGAATATTCTCGACCCGGCGACCATGACTGAACCAACACGCGCGCGTACTCCATTCGTTTACACTCCATTCGTTTACCCTCCACCCGGTGACTAAGAGGCTGACCAAACTTTAAAATTGAAAAGTAAATGACTAAATTGTTTTGTTAATAGCGTGTGAAAAATTTCTTGGACGAAATTGAATGTTGGAGCTGGTGAATTTCAATCAAAACTGTTTTGAAATAGCCGGGAAAACCTATCGTATCATTTGCACTTTGTGAAGTTTGTTAAAATTAATTTTCGCGACTAACATTAATAAATACAGTAATTTTTGAGCAGAGTTATGTGCTTTTATATTTTCCAGGTAGTTAACGCTTAAAGTGACATTTGCACTTTATGAAGTTTGTTAATATTAATTTTTCGCGATTAACATTAATAAATGCAGTAATTTTAAATGCTATCGCATTGGTAATAAATGCGAAGCCAGTTTTATTCATACGAACTATGCTATTATTTAGTTACTTGCTGAAGTTTGTTATTATTATTTTTTTGCGGGTAACATTACAAACTGCTGTAATTTTTACGTAGAATAATGTGCTTTTATACTTTGGAGGTAGTAAATAAACGCATACATGTAGCAAAAGCTAAAAGGCAAAAAGGAATTAGTTTTAGCAAATGGGTTTTAGTAAAAGCGTTCCTTTAATTGTCATTCATGTGGTGGTCTACCCTATTATAATTCTAGGGCTGGGGTCCGTCCTTGATTAAACACGGATGAAACTGGACACCAGTCAATCACTTCTCGATCACTACGGTTTATTACCAATCGGATGCTTGGTCAATCATAGATGTAGGAATAGAAGACCCCAAAACAAAACCCTGAAACAAAAAATAAGTATTGCCTATTTATTACATAATACACAGTTTCATAATCATATCTGGGTTCTAGACACACTTTTAGTTCAATAATCGTCTTCAAAAATAATAATAAATATAATAATAACTCTTTTCGCCCCAATAGGGTGACTTTCCCATAGACTTGTGCACAAACCTAAACTGTCACCTAACCCAAGTTCACCTTATGTTTTTTTTCCACGAAATTTAGTATTTATACTAATTGGACCATGAGGAATCGATCTAAATGGTTTTTGACATCAAAATTCCTTGTCCTAAGGGTCGTTTTCATAAATAACAGTTATTTTGTCGCCTCAATAAGGTGTATCGCCCTATTGTGGACAGAGTTCGCAAAACCTGTCGCCCTATTACAGTAATAGTAGTAATATATAAAACCTTACCCCAGGGCCAGTCAGTCCCAAATGTTAGGATGTCTCAATGCATGTACATGGAGTAGTGTACAGTCTGTACTGTGAAAAACACATAGAACTACATGGTTAAACACATGTACATGTGGTCTACGCAGAAAGTTTCATTTTATACCTCACGTGGCTGCAAACTTTACACAAATAAAACGATCAAAGGAAGCTGTAAAGTAGGTCTATGTATCTTGGCTTAATAAATACTCACTTCCTGGAACTTTAGTCCCCCGAAATTATACCATTCTGTCTCATTTCAGGAAGCAGGGTTGTCATTCTTGAGTTCCTAACATTAGCGTACAGCATTCTCCTACATGTGTCCGAATTTCTCATTGATCGCCCACTCGAGCTCTCCCACAAAATTATTTCTCATTGAGGGAAAGTCCCTCCGCACGCAATCGCGGTGCCATAGAGATAAACGATAAACACACCATGCACAATGGCGGTGTCCTATTATATCGGGACTCCCACAACTTCCCTGCTTTTATGCCATGCGACCCGAATGGCACGTACATAAGCATCATAATGACCCAAGGAGATATGTACATCAGTTTACATTAGTTACAATCAATAACCTTTAAAACAAGCAATGGGGGTAATAGATATCTTCAACAATCTAAACGTTTGAGTTTGGGATACTCGGACCAGCCCCTGTGGTCACATTTGTAATTAAAAGTAAGCTCAAATGAAAAGCTATAGAAACCCTCTCTCTGTTCCTTTCAAGTGAAAAACACATAATTTAAAGGTACACATCAGTCCTTACTATACTGTTACAAGCTTTAACTTCAAGCTATATTAAAGATATTATCTTGTTTTCTGTATAGAATACAGTGTTTAAAGAAAACTGGTGTCAGTCAAAAAGAAGTTACAATGTTGTACTTTCAATAATACAAACTGTGTTAAACAGATTTCAGAAGAATTCAAACTCGCTCTTCAACTTTTACACAGTATAAGAAAACAAAATGCTTCTTATAAGATATTGGAAAACGTTAGCATAGCAATATAGCTAGCACACTATCAAAATATTTTGTAAACCAACAACTTTGTTATAGTAACTATAAAACATGAACAAGTAGCAAGCTACAGGGTGCCAGGCTGGTCAAACCATGTCCTATAATAGGAGTACCAGGACCCATTACTTAACTCGATCGTCAAGCAGAATTAATGATAAAAATAATTAGGTAATTGCATTTGGCCAGCAACCCCAAAGTCTCGTACGACGTTCAGAGGGCCTCAATCCAAACTCCTCTGGACTTTGGGTGAACATGTGTGTTCCTACTACAGGTAGTGTACAGGTGCAACTTGGCCTATGAGCTATGTAAGATCCAATTTGACTCGCTCCCTTAATCGAACTGAAATTACGGATTACAGGAGGTTTGTTTTCAACCTCATCAACATTTGGAACAACGACCAAAATTAAATCCTCATCGGATGAGCACTCACTCTCATCATTGAAATCAGAATTTTCATCACAAATACAAGGTGAACAAGAATGTCGACAATCATCAACAGAACTCTCTGTCAAAATCACAAAGTCATCACCATGGGGTTTGTTCAAAGTACTGGAATCATTTACCTCATCAAGAGGGTAATACGCAGGCTCATCCAGTGGGTTCCCTGCTTTTTCCTCTGCCCTAAGTTCAAGCAGAATATTTATATTGGATTGCAGACCATCTAACTGCTCATTAATTTGTTGCTGCTGCAAAACCAAAATGTTTACTAACTCGATTAAGTATTTCTGACTTTCGAGTAGTGGTAACAGACTATCATGGTCACTTGAACTAAAGTGATCTACATCTATGTCACAATCAGATATAATTGCTGGGCCATATGGACTACACTTTGCCCTTTCTACAACAGGTGGGTCTCTTTCCCAACTTGATTGATCACATTTCAAATCTTGAATTTGCTGAGGCACTGGACAACTGATACCTTTCAGTGCTCCAACAATAGTATCAATAAAGGCTCTATGAGATTCCACAACATTTACCAAGACCTCATTTGTGGCCATAATTCAAACCAAAGTTATTAGCTTCAAAGCTATACAAGAATCTCAGCTGATGTAAACACAATCAGGGCCGAATTCAAATACAAAATGTCACATGTCTACAATAAGACTAGATGCAATATATGCAATCAAAATGTGTACGCTTAACAGGAAAAATCCAGTCAAAACACAAAGAAAAAGCCTAGCCATGAAAGTGAACTATTCACTGACCACCAAATATGTCTCTACAAGGTCCCAAATGGGTTATTCACAAAACCACTCAACAGTGAGCACAAATATAGTTCTACAAATTTAGAACTAGAATTCCATGCATACAAAGCAGGAAGGTAAAATGTTGACAGATTCCACCTTGGAACAAATTGGACAGAAAGGAGTAGACCCATACAATACAAACAGTCTTCAAATGAGCTGTATACAACAAGGGTCAACAGGGGATGCAAATGCAAAAATTCCCTGGATAGATCAGTGAAAGTGCACAAATACAAAAGAATATTTTAGGCTGCAATTTCTCTGAAAATTTCTGTAGCACACCTTACAAGTAGTACGTGAATACAAAATGTTGGCACTTTGCAACAACACTACACAAAATCTTCTGTTGTGAGCCAAAATAGTAAGTTTGTCAAAAAGTCTTACATAGCAGGGTTATACAACAATACCCATGGCTGTACACCATGAAAACAAGTTGGCATATGCCAACAATACAAACAGACTTGTGCTCGTCACACAAGTACAACTACATGACAAAATGTCAAAGTGGCTACACGCCGACACCGGCGTATGGCCTCAGCCACACCGCCCGGTAATGCCATCATCCAGTCCGACTCTGGGGGTCTCTTCGGTAGAGGTAGCTTGATGACAATAACTCCCAGCATCCTGTCTACGACGCCATTTTTACTGTGGTGGTCTACCCTATTATAATTCTAGGGCTGGGGTCCGTCCTTGATTAAACACGGATGGAACTGGACACCAGTCAATCACCTCTCGATCACTACGGTTTATTACCAATCGGATGCTTTGTCAATCATAGATGTAGGAATAGAAAACCCCAAAACAAAACCCCCAGGGTCAGTCAGTCCCAAATGTTAGGATGTCTCAATGCATGTACATGGAGTAGTGTACAGTTTCCTGGAACTTTAGTCCCCCGAAATTATACCATTCTGTCTCATTTCAGGAAGCAGGGTTGTCATTCTTGAGTTCCTAACATTAGCGTACAGCATTCTCCTACATGTGTCCGAATTTCTCATTGATCGCCCACTCGAGCTCTCCCACAAAATTATTTCTCATTGAGGGAAAGTCCCTCCGCACGCAATCGCGGTGCCATAGAGATAAACGATAAACACACCATGCACAATGGCGGTGTCCTATTATATCGGGACTCCCACATTCATATAGATGCTAGTAAATGCTTAAAAATCGGTAGTAAAAGCAAATGCCATGTTTTATTCAGACGAACATATGGCATGATTTGCATTTTGGCATCATTTGCAAGTTAGCGCATGATTATTTGCTTTATCAAGGTTGTCCCAACCAAGCATTTAAAATGACATGTGCACATTTGAATTCTGGAGCATTTACTTCTTTTTATTCGCACAAAACCAAGTGAACGATGATTAAATTATTTCTTTATTTCTGGTAATGAAACAAAGGATTCCTCAACAGTGCATGCCACACGTACTGACTGTAGCTTGCAAACCTGAAGAAACCTATGTGGTGAGAAGAAAGTGAGAGGAAATTAAAGTTTTTAGGTGGGAGAAAACCCCTGAAGAATAATCTGGGAAACCGCGCCCACGACTATTCTATCAATTTGCCTAGCCTAGTAGTTGAGGGGTACTGTCTGGCACACTTTGACCTTGGGCATAGAAATATGTAAAGGTCACATATATATGTAGATATGTAGATACAGATATAAATATGAATTAATGGGATTAGGAAATTCTGGCACAGTTTGACCCCTAATGAATGGATGGGATGAATAAGGAATAGGTCAGGGTAAGGAATTGGGTACAGTTTGACCTACTCTATGGGAAAGATTGCATATATGTATGGGGAAAATATAAAATTGTATAGTACATTTTGACCTTAGCCCTAACAATACAGTATACAGTATAGTTATGTATCTACACGTGTATTAAATGCGGTTTACGCAATCCGAACATGGCCACCTGTGGCCGGCAGTAGTTAATCCTCACGGACAATAGACTGTTGACGTAGGTGGCCGGAAATGAGCATCGATCCCAGATAATCTTATGGACAATGGACTGTTGACGTAGGTGCGCTCGCTTGTGGTGAGTGTGTAATCTGTCGGACAATAGGACTGTAAGTGGCCGGAAGTAATTATTGATAACTCCGTGGGGGTTATAGCCGGAACATAAATATTATCGATATTTCTCGAAAGGGGCCACCGTAGGCCGTGGTGTGAGGCATAGTTTAGAGATGTTGTCAGAGTTTATATATTTAGGGATATCATCACTAATTATTTTAAACCTCTGCGTTTCATACGTGAAAAATGTCAACGAAACTGTCGGACTCCGGATCATTCGGTCATTTATAAATTGTAGAGCAATAGTATGATGTACTGCGTAACACTACCTAGAAATGGATATCTACAGAGAAATACAAAATTGTCAAACGTACGAAGAGCTTGGTTTCATCTTGGATACCGTTGCTACAGCCATAGGGGTATTTAATCAATCGAAGATCCAAGATAGCTAATAATCCATGCGTATGTACGGAGACTGGTCGTCGTTCCACGATGATACGCAATTCATTGTCTCCGTGGACCTATATTCCTCTTGTTATTCAATACAATATCGATGGCACTCTTCTACACTGCCACCAGAATCATCCAAGTAAAATATACAATTATGCGCGGTGATCGTAGAAAATGGAAGTTTTGACTTTAGCCAGAGCGAATGCTAGTACACATGCACCTGTGACATTCTACTGTATACATTACACTCGTCCGATCAGATGGCGCTTAATCCATGAAGGCTAATTTATCGATTAGGCTCAGTGGTTTAAAAAGCGTCATTATAGCCATAACAAAAACGTTGGTTTTTAAAGGGACACTACGGCCTGGACAGTGCCCGATTGAGTAATGCTTCTCGAATGATGTTTATCGGAAAGAGCATTGTATAACACAACCATCGTTTAAATCTGGACGTTTTGTGTTATTTCGTGCAAGAACGAATTTCAGAGTTCCCCATTTGCGACCCCACCCCCAAAAAACAACAACCCAAGCTATTTAGTTAAGTAAAGTGTTCGCCTTTTACGGGCGTATGAGAAACTACATTGGCGTTCGACAGGAAAAACGTATGCGTACACCGTCATGCATCCGATGAGAACCGTGTTTTTGTTCATCCTTTCTCAGGAACGATAGCACAGTATGGTTTAATTAGATGTTTAAAAATAAGAATAAAAACATACAATTTTCCGCGATTTGATGAGTCTTTAAGCCTTAATACCCCTTTATCGCTGTCTGTAAAGGAATGCACCGAACCCTAGTTGTACCACCGTGCCGGACTTGTTTACAAAAACAAGGATATAACTATAGGTCTTTTTGTGTTAAAGCAATGGTATGTACTTCTATTGTATATTGAAGATTTAGAGTGTCATAAGGCAACTCACTTTTTTCCCCCAACAAAGTCCCAAAGTTGGACACGGCGCGTGATAAAGCCATACATGAAGCATTAAAGACCGTAAATATTTCGGGGATTATTGACAGGGCGTGTCCAAACACTAATTTTATGACTGCATGACAGTAGGGCTTGCCCGATTGTTTAACTGTAAGACAACACCAACAAAGAAAAATACAACTGCAGAAAGTGTATACGTTATAACATTATTGCTTTATTGACGTCATTTCTCATTGAAACACTCGTGTGTTTTTTAATTTGTTTTTAAATGTATTCTTTGCAATTAAATCATCAGTGATCTTAATGTTATGTTGACTAGTCTTTAATCGTCACTGTCTTCCTCGTTGGTGTCATCTTCATCTTGATGGAACAGGCCGTCAAATTTGGCCTGGTGTTTAGATATGACCCTGCTGACAGCCGTGGGCAGTAGAATACCGGAATGATTGACTCTGTCTTCGATCTCGTCCACAATTTCCTGATGAGTATCATTATCTTTCAGATGTATGTAACTTGACAAAAAATCTTTGTATTTGTTGAAAAAGATTCGCTTGACTGCCCACGGCTGTCAGCCTCGTTAACGTCATCTTCATCTTGATGGAACAGGCCGTCAAATTTGGCCTAGTGTTATGACCCTGCTGACAGCCGTGGGCAGTCAAGCGAATCTTTTTCAACAAATACAAAGATTTTTTGAAACAAATACCCAGATTTTTCTTAGGTGGCCGAAAACTTGTAGGAAATCAAAATGTTTCGTGTTTATTAGGATTTTCCAGCTCAAAAAAATGTGTTCCCGGACATGCTATACATTAGTGATCACCTTCAAGAGTATCGTATATACTTTCAAATGCTGACCGATACATGTATATGGTATGATGTATTAGCAATTTTTTAATGGTCGAAAATTCGGAAGAGGCTAGTGTTTTCATAGAGAATTTACTGTGTTAAGCACAGTGTCGTGAGGGCTGTTGAGCAAAATGTCCGCAAGTTTTTCACATGATTTTTATTCATACAAATGCGGGTAAATGCTAAAAAAAAAGGTAGTAAATGCAAACGCCAGTTTTTATTCATACGAACTATGGCATTAATTGTACTTTATGAAGTTTGTTAATATCAATTTTTTTGAGATTAACATTAGCCTAATAAATGCAGTATTTTTTTTCAACTGAAATTATTCATATGAATTTTTGATTCATACAGATGCGAGTAAAATTGATTCTTAAGCATTGGTAGTAAGATCAAATGCCAAGTTATATTCATACGATTATATAGGTTTTTCCTGCTATTTTAAAACGTTTATCATTCAAATTCACCGTTTCTAATATTCAAATTTGTCCATCAACATCGAAATTAAAACAATGAGCACACGTTTTCGTCCCGGAGTATTCGATTTCGTCTCGTCTACACCACACCTTGTCATTAAGGAATCAAACTCGTCTATTGAATAATATAAGAGACGGATATTTGATCTATGAATGCTGCCATTCGGCAACATCTTAGACGAATTTGATGTGTAATGACGAATATTCTCGACCCGGTGACTAAGAGGCTGACCAAACTTTAAAATTGAATGGTAAATGACTAAATTGGTTTTGTTAATAGCGTGTGAAAAATTTCTTGGACGAAATTGAATGTTAGAGCTGGTGAATTTCAATCAAAACTGATTTGAAATAGCAGGAAAAACCTCGTATCATTTGCACTTTGTGAAGTTTGTTAAAATAAATTTTCGCGATTAACATTAATAAATACAGTAATGTTTGAGCAGAATTATGTGCTTTTATATTTGCCAGGTAGTTAACGCTTAAAGTGACATTTGCAATTTATGAAGTTTGTTAATATTAATTTTTCGCGATTAACATTAATAAATGCAGTAATTTTAAATGCTATCGCATTGGTAATAAAAGCGAAGCCAGTTTTATTCATACGAACTATGCTATAATTTAGTTACTTGCTGAAGTTTGTTATGATTATTTTTTTGCGAGTAACATTACAAAGTGCTGTAATTTTTACGTAGTATAATGTGCTTTTATACTTTGGAGGTAGTAAATAAACGCATTCATGTAGCAAAAGCTAAAAGGCAAAAAGGAATTAGTTTTAGCAAATGGGTTTTAGTAAAAGCGTTCCTTTAATTGTCATTCATATAGATGCGAGGAAATGCTTAAAAATTGGAAGTAAAAGCAAATGCCATGGTTTTTTTTCAGACGAACATATGGCATTATTTGCATTGGGGCATCATTTGCAAGTTAGCGCATGATTATTGGCTTTATCAAGGTTGTCCCAACCAAGCATTGAAAATGACATGTGCATATTTGAATTCTGGAGCATTTACTCCTTTTTATTCGCACGAAACCAAGTTAGCGATTTTTAAATTATTTCTTTATTTCTGATAATGAAACAAAGGATTCCTAAACAGTGCATGCCACACGTACTGTAGCTCGCAAACCTGAAGAAACCTATGTGGAGAGAAGAAAGTGAGAGGAAATTAAAGTTTTCAGGTGGGAGAAAACCCCTGAAGAATATTCTGGAAAACCGCGCCCACGACTGTTCTATCAATTTGCCTAGCCCCACCCCCAGATACAAGTTGACCAAACACCAGTCTAAAACTTAAATCTTTGTGCCATGAAAAGTATTTTCAGATGTGGGGACATCATATTTGACGTAGTGATACCCTTGGAGAGGTCAATGGACTCTGTATATCTTAGCTGCTATATTTATTCGTCGAAACGCCAGTTTTTCGTGACCTAAGCCTCAATAGTGCCAAAGAACGGTATTGCACCTATTAGTTTAGTCATGTCATGAATCAGACCCCACAAACAATTTTGAGGTGACCTCTGACCTCATTTCTCCTTGTTTTATTGGTAGATGCGATATGATGAGATTGGAATAGAAATCTGTGGATTTTTCGGAAAAATGTAAATATTTCAAGCAATAGTCACTCTTGTGTACTTACTACACCCTGCTGTATCCAGTCATCAGAGGTCAATTTTGAAATTTCCCGCATTTGATCGTTATATTTACATTGAATGAAAACTATACATAGACTTAGGTCACAGGAAATTGATGTTTTCAAGAACAATAGGTACAAATAGAGTATTCAAAGGTCAGTGACCCCTCAAATGTTACCAGGGGTCAGCTATGAAATGCCTTCATATCTGAAATTTGTTGTCATGGTATGAAGACTTCCGTATGCCAAGTAACATGCTTTAATCACAAAATGCACAATTTTGTCCCTGGCCGTATGCCGTACCACAAGCATCATCCTGGCCTAGCGACATGTATGGAGTACCGACCACTGATCTCTATATAAAGACTGGATAGCTGATATGCATACAACATTCACACAGTAGACTTTGCATATTGACCAATTCGCCCCCGGTCTCACGAAGATGGCCGCCTATAATAGACCGCTTGCAGACGCGTTCGATAATCGACGCGCGAAGGCGCGCGAAGGCGCTCGACGCCATGTTGTGGGACAAGCGCATATCTATCCATGCACATTTTGTCCCACAACATGGCGTCGCGCACCTTCGCGCGTCAATTATCGAACGCGTCTGCAAGCGGTCTATACGAACGTTCTACGCGTATATACGCGAATATATGCACGCGTTGTATCAACAGTTGACGCGCATTTTAGTCACGTACACATATTATGATGTTCTAAAAAGGGACACATTTCCGTAGTGATTATTATTTCAAAAACGCCGAAAAATGATTTGCGGCATTATAAAAGTAACCACGACGTTAGAAAAATTGTAGTAAACATTGGTCAGTTGGTCAGTGGTGTTGGTCAAAATATAAGTCAACGGAACCGCGACGTTACAAAAGAAATAATGCTGTCTATAAAGACGGCAACTTGTCCTTTGTAGATCACCAGCCGGTCTCACCAATATGGCGTCAAATGCATTCATTGTGCGGCTCTTTATTAGCTATCCAGTCTTTATATAGAGATCAGTGGTACCGACGCGCACAAAATGTGTGTGAAACACATAAGCGCGTGACTCAGCCCATGTCATGACTGAACCAACACGCGCGCGTACCCCATTCGTTTACACTACACTTTAGAACTTCTGGTTCTATATGACGTCACACTTCGGTACTCCATTGTCCGTTGCCTAGGGAAATCTCGGGAATTTTACAGAAAGAATTCACGTAAACGACCTACCCCCCCCCCCCCCGGAAAAAAATGTACATCAATTTATGGGTAATCTGATTACAAAGTATGAATTACATGATCGATTATTTTTTTCAAGAGAAAAAGGTGATCTTTTTATTTTCAACGAAAACTGTTTTTAATTTGACACCCGATGACGTCGTCATGACATCAGAATAATCTGCACCAAGCGGGATCAGGGTCGATTATGTTCAAAATTTCAGTTCATACCATAAACTGTTTCGAAGGAAAGTTGCGCGGAATTATCGTCCGGAAAAAAAGAAGGAAAACTCTAACGATTTTTAAAAGATGATCGGTTCATACCCGATCACATTAAAATAATGGTTAATTCATTCCATTTCGAAAGGATGACCGGGTCGTGCCCTAGCTATCACCCAATTCGCGCGCCACAGGGTGGTGTGGCCACCTGTTTATAGATATGGACATAAGCGCGGCATTTAACAGTTTCCATATTGTTTGTTGAATTAAATGGACTTTTTACTAATAAATTTTATGCACGCATGCGCATAAATAGACCTGGCAGCGAGACGCCAGGTGGTCCATTGAAAATGTACAGGGGTCCAAACAGTCGGGTCATTTTCTCTCAATTTGTTTAGGATTTGGCGCTTTGTTCTTTGAGAAACCCCATTAAATTGCCAGAGGCATTACTTCCTGGCCTAAGTGTGATTTGGGGGAACAAATTCAGAAAAAATGACTCAAATGTTTGGACCCCTATACATTTTCAATGGACCGCTTTGGCTTCTCGCAGCCAGGCCTGTTTATGCGCATGCGTGCATAGTTATGAATTTATTAGCAAAAAGGTCCATGCATGGCCATGGAGCCTCGAACTGAATGGAGGATAAGACAGTGGTAACAGTGCTTTGGTTCCCGCCCCATATTGCATTGTGTACAAACGTGCATATAAGCGATAGAACACGCAGGGCACCGTACACATGCCGCTTTGAGTTCTGTGGGAGAGGAACTTCGCTTCATTTTTGCTTCATTTGAGCTGGAAGGAACCGCATCCACATTGCAAATATGCCGTTCAGCTACGTGAGAAGTGAGTATATGGATAGTGATATCCAAGACCATTATCCACACAAACAACTGGTTGAGCACAGGTATCATGGTGATCTAATTGTCACGGCGTCCAATCCCATTTGTCAATTTTCTTTAAAAATGCTGCAAATTTGGATCGTTGCTTACTTACAAGGTAATTTTACTCAGTGAGGAATGTGCACTATTTTTTTTTCATTGTGAGATTTCTTACGCTGAATTGTGTTTGTTTTTCAGAGAGTCTTTTTGCCGCTCAACCCTCGACGACACGAGGTTCTCCATTTATCCTCGGTGGGGATCCAAAAGGCAAAAAATTCCTGTATGTGAACGAGAAAAATGTCTTCATCAGAGACATTGAGGTATGTACACTTTCATCATTTCATTTTAATTCTTTCTGGTAATGAAACCAAGGATTCCTCAAGTACCCTAATATAAGCACTGTAGCTCGCAAGCCTGAAGAAACCTGTGGAGGGAAGTCAATGAGAAGAAATGACAGTTTTAGAGGTGGGAGGAAAAGCCCTGAGGAATATTCTGTGGAAAACGTGCGGAATCAGGTAGGGACTGAAAACCCAATCCACATAATTGGCCCGGGCGAGATTCGAACCCGGGTCACAGCGGTGGAAGGCGAGGAAAGAACCACGCTACGCCAACCTGACTCCCCTAACATTCAACTTCCCTCGCGGAGAACCTGTTGTTTATTAATGATTGTTCTCTCTACCTTCCTCAACTTAACCCTAAGGCCCCCCCCTCCCTTCCCAAAAAAGTCTCCGGTTTCTGGTATGGAGCTTGCCCAGAAGTGGTGCGATGACGCGGCTTTTTTTTTTTTACCTGTTTTTTTTTTTTTGCTTCAAAATTTAATGTCGGCTGACGACTGCAAATGGTGCCCGACTAAACTTAATGCAAATATATGGGAGTCCAGAGAGGCCACATAAAGCTTATTCTCGATCATAACCCCCATCTAAAAACACGTTAAAATTGTGCAGCAGCAGGATTCCAGTCAAACCAGTGAGTTTGGCGGTTTTGAGACATCATCTTTTATTGAAAAAAAACTTTTTCGTTTTGCCGACGCGCATGGCTACGGCGACGCGCGCGCATACCAGAAACCGGAGACTTTTTTTTTGGCCTAAAGGGGCCGGGTTATTTTGACCATCTCTCAGCCGGGGGGGGGGGATTCCGCCCCCCCCCTAAGATCTAGGCCACTGAGTGACGAAAAATTTTGAAACTCGGCACATGCATAGAGCAACTCTTCCTAAACATAGCCAAGATATTTCATGACTATAGGTCAAAGGGTTTTGGAATTATGGCTAATTAATTATTCATATGTACGAATGGCAATTCTGCTCTGTGTACACGACGTATATGCGAAAATTAAGTTTTCACGGCGCGTATAGCGCCGGAAATTTTTTCGGTACGCGGCAACCCGTGGTCCGATTTTTATGTTTTTGATATCAAAAGATGCGCAAAGCTCGAGGCTAACAACTCATAACAGCTCGGGTCGCGAAAATCATTTTTTAGAGGCTATCACGGAAAATGTTGAGGGGGGGGGGAGGGCGGATTCCGCCCCCGGCCCCTTTAGGGTTAACTCCACAAACATAACAAATGTGACTCAAACTTATATTTGAATTTCTTCGTCTAGGTATTAAGAGCTACACATCCACGCACGCTAAAATTCCTGAAAATTGTTTTTCCCGAATTTCAAATGTTGACTTGTTTCACTTGATTTTTCTATAAGGAAGGGTGAGTTTTGATAACCTTCCCCGTTTAAACACGGAGTCAAACCCGGGGAAGCCATAGCCTTTAGTCCAGGCTTGCCTGGTTATTATACCCGGACGTGTGGCCGCGTCGCCCCGGGTTGCTGGCACGAAACAAGACCAGTGCGAGTGGCGAAAGCAATTCGCCACTCGACTAGATCGCCAGCGCGTGCATACGCAGGGCCTTGCATGGAGGGTCACGAGCTGGAGGAAAGATACCATCGCGCGCCAAACGTGATGAACGCAACGCCGTTTACGCGCATGATGAGTGTTTATTTTAAACATTGAATGTTAATAGAATAAAAAAACATTTTCATATTATACACAGAAAATAACAAAAAGAAAACATCGTTCTCATACGTTGTTGTTTATTTCAAGCATTATCTCCGCGAACATGGATGGTTAAGATTATGTTTACTTAGTTCATTATGTGAAACAAGTAACAACAACACAGCTTCAAATCATTTCAGAAAAAAATTATAATGACCTAAAATTTTCTCATGAAACAGAATGGTGGAGAAATGATGTTTAATTTATGTTTAAACATGTATAATATAATATTACAAAAATATATTCAAACTTACCTTTGTTCGGGGGGGGGATAAGAATGCTACTTCAATTTTTAATATGATTGTGCATCTAATTTGGTTCGAACATTCGTCGATTAATAGGATTTGTTTTTTTAACATGAAATGAAATATTGGGCAAGCGAACTCTGTCAACCGCCCTAGCCCTGTGCAAAGTTTGTTTCGAAGTTTTTACCAGTTATTGTCTTATAGGCTGCAAATTCTGGACGGAAATTTGTTGTTTTACTTGAGCAAAATTAGTTGGCTTAAAAGTTAACAGGATTATAAGTTTGCAGAAAATTAAATGATTATCGTAACTGAAATTGAAAGCGGCACGGGTACGTTATTGTTTGAGCGCAGTGCGTACGTACTCGGTGCGCATTTCTAGCTTCAGACGCGTTGAGCAAGGTCGCATGCTGGAGGATACATTTAGCTCCATTGCTTTACGTTAATTTATTGCGCGTCCACGAGAGACAACAAATATGGCGGAGATTTATCGCACTGTGAATGGGCGCGTGTGGACGCGCTGCCGATCTAGTCTTTTTTTTCTATGTTAATTTCCTGGGCTGGAATTCGGACTTAATATCCCCTTTCTAAAACTCTTCCATTTGCGACAAATCAACCCACCTTGGACATTCGTAGTTTTTGAGTAAAATCCATATATCTATTTCGTGAAAAACTTGTGGGGTACCAAAACGGTACCCCGCAAGTCGGTGGGCATTCCTTGTGGGGTACCTCCCATTGTTCCGGTACCCCACAAGGCAGTGTTTGTACACGCACACAGACATAACGCTAGGGAAGCCACGAAATGAGGTTAATCGAACGCCGCGGTGTTTTTGCCAAGGCATTCTTGAAAATTAAGGTGAAATGTTGCTTTTGATCTTGGTCTCCCCCAACTCTCCTTTCCGGCCGTTGAGGAGGTACTTAATGTGCACGGGGCCCATACACTGGGAATCTAACTATGATAGAAATTGAACCCTCGGACTTCGCAAGAATTATGTCTTGTGCTTGAAACTGGCGTGGAAAATCACGCAAAAAGGGGGTGGTTGCGAGCGTTTAGTATATGCACTCAGAAAAGGGAAATTATGTAAAATTTGAAAAATAATATTGAATTTAAGTGGAAGGGAAAGTAATTACACTGAAACAGAATCTCAGTATGCTGCTGCTACGTAGAAATCGAAATCACTTGAATCAAGGAGATATTTCTGATTTCTTCCGTGTTTAAATGCAAAATTCGGTAACGGGACAACAGTAAAGACCAGAAAAGTTGCGAAGGCCACCAAGGGAAAAATGAGGACACAATTACATTGGCAATGATGCATGGGATTAAAACTACAGAGGGACCAACAAGGCATTTTCGCCGTTCCATTTCTGAGCAAAAGCATCTACGACTAATGAGCCTGGGTTCCAAAACCAGGAATATAATTGAGGTAACTAAGCATTGTAAACAGTGGCGAAGCAATCAATTGTGAAAGGACCCCAACGGGCGTTAATGACGTCGAAAAAAATTCAACTGAGAGAGACCCGTCATCTGTGTCAATGATTCTGCTGACGAAATCGGCTTGATCATTTTGTGCCCTGGGTATCCACTCAACATCAATCAATGCGAACTGAATTACTGAGACAAATGTTTAAAACATTGACGGCCAGATTGTTTAGGTGTGGTAATATTATTATACTTCCTGGTCGAGAGCGATCTGAGCATGGTCTGAAAATTGCTTAGGACGTGGGATGACAATAAAACCGTCGTCCAAATAGGATACCGCATGACCTCCAATGTGTAACCAATAGTTTGAGAGCTGTGGTGAATATGTATGGTGCCAACTGCCGAGGTGAGCCCAAAGGGCAAAACAGTGAATTCGAAATATGTCGACCCCGTTAATTCGACAAGTAAATCCTAAATAACGTTGAAAAACGGGGGCGATGTCGAAATGATGACAGCCCCATTTTAAGTCAAAGGACATCATGATAGCATTTGCGGAGAGAAAGTGAAAAGTTGACTCGCAATCATCCAATTTAAAGTGCTTTTTGTGTATGTACATGTATTATGAGCACTGAAGTCTGTTTATCTTCGAAGCCGATTTTGCGACGGATAAGAGTCTGGTTATTTAGGATGTATTTCTCTAAAATGCAGGAGGAGGCGCGGGTCTGCCCCCCTCTGCCCCCTCCCTATCTTTTGGTCTCCACCCCCTCAAATTCCATACAAAAATGGCAGTAGCAAAATGATCGATGGTGACGTCACATGCGAACTGTCTCACCCGAAAAAAATACTCGTGAGAAAGGGGAATTTGCACACTCTTGGGTGATATAGTGTGCATGATTGTGGGATTTTGTCAGCATTCCTCATTGAAAATATGGTAAGAGCCCCCCCCCCCCCCCCACCTCACCTATTGATTTTCGGAGGCCTAAGTGATCAGATAAAATAACCAATCTATATTTCGGCACGCTTCCCTGCAAAAAAGATCTGGATCCACCCTTGCTACCCCCCCCCTAAAATATAGGCTCTATAACCGCGTCTATAAGCCTCGCCGATTTATTGTTGCTGAGAAACATTTCAAGGGGTTCTTCTATGAAAGGAATTATATAACCGTTCTCAATGATGGAAATGATCATACCAGGAGCACTATCGCGCCCAGATTGAACATGTTGTTTTAACTTGCCTGTAACTGGTAATTGATCAGGCTATAAGGATATCGATTTTTGGGATGTTTGTGAACAATATACCAAGGGCGGATCCAGAACACAATTTTTTTTGGGGGGGGGCCAAACTTTTTTTGGACCCCCCAAAAAGTGGGTCAAAAAAATTACTTGGATTCTAGATGCTTTGTGGTGCGATCTGAGGCAATTTCTGACGACTTTAACCAATGTTTTTTTTTAGGAAAGGATGGTGGTGTACTCATTGCCTGCCTTTATTGCAATGTCACATAAAAAACAAAAAAAATGGTCTCTTTTTTTTGGGGGGGGGGGCATGGCCCCCTTTGAATCAAAAAGTTAAAAACAACCATTTTGTTTAAAAAGTTTACTGCGTGTTTTTGTTTACACCACTCTAGCTATGTTATGTTGGTACTTCGCTCGTACCCCCGCCCTGCAAATAGGACGCTGGGATACTCTGATGAGCTTCACATAATCTTGTAAAGGAAGTGGCCTATGACCTAGGTATAAAGCATCTGGCTGCAGTTGTTCAAGACCGCAGTTAGACAATGTGCGCAAATGCTATCCGAAATCTTCCCATAGAAATGCGCACATTCCATACCGGATGTGATTTCTGTTTCATTGCGGACCCGGGACAAAAATTTGAGCGTCGCATTAATGCAATCCGATCGTTCGTGATTCGAAACGGAGCCTGAGCAAGATGGGAATTGTAAATTTACAACACAGATAAGTTTTACAGAATTTCCTACATTATTACGCTTTTCGACGAGAAAAAACGTCTCTCAACTGGAACAAAAGAGTAATGAATCAGTCGTAATGGCCGTTTCGAACCTTGCAGAGTCATGACCTTGATGACGCGCAGGTCACTGGTCACGCAAAAACCAACGAATCAGAGTGTGAATTCATCAGAGTATCCCAGCGTCTTGTTTGCAAGGCGGGGGGTACGAGCGAATGTTGGTACGTGCCTTTTGCGAGTGGGATATGTGCCTTTTGCGGGTTGGATAGAGCGATTCGCGATGTGGCGCAGAACGCACCTGTGCCTGTAGTGTAAATTCAGGACTCAATTTCAAGGCGCTGCTAAGCACACGATTTTCTGCCATCAGAAGTCAGAACCTTGTTACGATCAGTATTAATAATTGACTAATAATGTAATACCGACCAGTAATGTAATAAAATGACCAGTAATGTATCGACCAGTAATGTAATAATTTCTGCCAGTAATGAATTAATTGAAGCGACCGGTAATGTAATAACAATTGACCGATAATGTAATAACCATACATATCTTACTAATTTGGAACAGTTTGAGGAACTTGTGCTATTAATGTCTGTTTTTAGTGAGTTGGCACACTCCTCCAGTAACTGGTTTGGAACAGAGTGTTTTTTTCTCTTCCCGGACAATTTTTCTCCACAACGTACGTTATTCTTATTTGTTTCACATAATGTTAAAACCGCTTGACCTTCTCTTCCGGTATTACCAGCAGTGGAATGAAAGTGAAATATATCCTTACAAACATATGGAGATTTTCCATGGGGGGTCCATGGGGTTGGGACCCCATGTACCACATGTGCTTCCCATGCAGCATGCATTTTTTTCATTTTTGATTCTCCTGTCTGTTGTCGACAAGATGTCCCCTTTAAATGTCATTAACTTTTGTTTTTTGGAAAATTTGCAATTTATAAACTGAAACTTTGAAAATAGCACAAGGAGAGAAAGATTAACACTGCAAGCCAGGCTTAAGGTATCAACCATGAGCCATTCAATTTATGAGGTCTCTCCACCGGTTCTGTCCACCGATGGTAGGGATTAACTACGTGGAGCGCTCGGATAAATTTCCATTGATTTAAATTTTTATGAGTTTCATTTCCATCCATCCCGCCCAAAGTGTAGATCCATTGATACTCCATGGATTTACCCAGCATAATTATTTGGGCTCCGTGAACAAAGAAAGCCTGCTCCAAACAACGGCCAGAAAAGGAGACCTGGGGAGACCTGGACTGGTTTCCGGCCAATCCACTGCGTATACCGAATGATCCAAAGTTATCGGGGGCGGCAACCTCGTTTCCATGGGTACGATCTTGCTGTGCCATGTTGTTTCCCATCATGCCTTGCGCGCATCCTCGTCCCCAGTGCTTACTTTATCCAATACCAGGGTGAGAGAGCAGGTAGTGGTGGGCGCGTATTGCTCGACACCCTGCAGGGGACGAGGTAGGCCTTGCGTGATCTTAACCCCAGAATTTGTCCAATTTAAACGTGTCAAAATATGACACATTTAAACCTCAGACTAGCTGCAGTCGATGTATATAACGCACAACGCCATCTTTAACATTTTGAAAGTTGTATTTTGAAGAATCAATCCTTTCAAACATTAGTTTTCCACGTCGCGTTATTTAGCAAGGATTTGTATTACATGTACGTACCTCTTTCGTACCTTTACAACCGAAAATACGGGTTTTTGTGGGGCAAAAAATCGAGGCCGCCATAATTCAACCTCGTCTCCAGGGTGTCCAGCAGTAGGCGCCCACTACTACCTGCTCTCTCACCCTGGTATTGGATCATTTGCACGGTGCAAGATTTTTAAACACGTATGCAAATGAGGAATAGTCTTTTTTGTATTTTTGTATGCGGCGTCTGGGGTAAAAACAGCATCAATTCGTACCGTCGCACCGTAGGTTATGGAAACACGATTTTTGGGGGGAAGTTAAAATGTTAAGATCTTGCCCGCCAATATGCAGTATCACATTTTATATTAATATAAGCAAACTGGACAGGAAAGGAGTGTTTTTAGAATGGACGTTTACAATGATCGTAATGCACGTTATCGTACAACACGTAAATGCACGTTGGAAATAACAACACCAACTACGCGATATAAATCCATTACTAGCAAATTGCAATATCGAATCAGGATACAGGAAGAAAGTTTCCTATCCAGGGCTTACTATTGGAAACGAGGTTGGAAATAAAGTAATCACTGGGGACGAGGTTGGCCATGTTCGTATAAGTGACAGGACGTGCAAAGCACGCGAGAGCATTATGGGCGTGCCGTCTTCGAAATGCGCGCGCTGAATAGCCAGTCAGCGTCGTTTACGTGTTCATCACGGCAGGCTATAGATATAGATCACGACCAGGGGTTTGCGAAGGAACGCGCACGCGCCCATGGAGCATACCAGCATACCAGCAAACAGCATACCAGAAAGAATAATTTCAAAGGGAGTTTAGTATCTTTCAACCAAGTATTTTTTCAAGAATAATTACGTCAATTACTTTTTGAATAGCTACAAATGATTAAGCTTTAAGCAGTTTGTCATCTTGCAAGGAAGCATTCGACACACTGCTATACAATCTACCCCAGTCAAAGACCCAAACGAAAACGACAAGTGTTTTAATAGGAGGAACGGGGACGTTCTAATGAAAGCAATGATATTATGGGTCCATAGTCGTTATATTGGCAATGCGGCGCTATTTGGGAAAATTCCTGTACGAAGTGCAATTTATCACTCGGGCTGCCAAAGCTTTTCTATTAACAGTAACAACTAGTTTTACAAACCCATTTAAAATATGGGTGAATATCAACACGTTAAATACTAAGGCTATTGACTAATCACAGTTTAGAAATTACAATAATATGCGTAAGGTACTCGCGTACGGCTTATAGAAATGTGTTTGAGGACAAACACCGATGAGCTGTTTCGACCGTTTTAGCAATAACTGCCATAAAGGAGTTTCCTTCACGTCGAATGAACCTGTACATGAGTATTCTATATATGGTGGTCTAAATGTCGATCCAATGTAAACAAAAGCATTTTTTTCATGACGTCATGGTGACGTCGCACATTAAAAAACCTCTGTATCTATCAACGATCTAACAAATCTGTTGCAAAAAGAATTTTGAATTTACCACGTTCCGTTGATGAGATATGAATAAAAGGTCCAAAATATGAATAATTCATATAAAATCGCATGATTACGTCATCGTGACTCCACTGCATTTTTTTTGTCTATAACACTTCCCGGAATACCTGCACATCGAGTTTGAACCCGATCGGACCTCCGTTTTTGTAGATATAGGGACTTAAACTATGCAAGTTTAGGATGACGTCACTTGACACGTGATGGCGTCATGATGATGTCATAATTCCACCTGATCTTCAGATGGTAGTTCTAGTGTGTGCCAGGTTTGAAGTCAATCGGATTTGAAAAAAAAGTCCCAAAGTCCTGTGTAGAACGAAACACGTGTTATCCTACGGGGAAAAAAGTGGGGGAGTGGAAAAAAATTACAAAAACAAGAGCTGTTTCGGTGTGTACACCAAAACAGCTAATGAGCAGCGCGCACGTGGGTGGTTGGAAATGACACTTAATCTTCAATAATCCTACATCGAGGCCAAGCCAGTCGTATTTTGTTCTCTACACGTGTATACTTCGTGCACTGTTCAGAAATAAACTCACTCTGTGGGGGAAATACTTGCATATAGACATTTCTGAAAACGTACCCGCCCCGTGTAAACTGCCGAAACGTGGCAGCTATTAAGTGAGGTTCGAACTACACTTTAAATCCCACTGTGGTTGACTTGCCTTTTGACGGTGGCGTAAATCCGAGTCGGCGAATGAAGAAAGGGAGGGGGTGACCAAAGATCCTAATATTGCCCTGTCGCGGAAATACGACAGGGAATGGGGGGACTTGTCAACACATGACACTAGGGGCGAGAATTATTGTCTGGAAAACAAGAAAAAATTTATCAGAACGCGTACGCTTTCAAGCAGTCGTCGGGTTGGGTCCGACCATTCAAATCACTCGCACAAAATCCAAAGTTCCTCAAAAACATTCCAAAGCAGTAAGAAACATAATTATGCTTATTAATATTACTGGTTAATTAATTATTGTTTTACTGGTCGATTTTCTGCACTGGTCAATTTTTTTAATTACATTACTACTGTTCGCTTCTTTTGTCACTTTACTGACAGAAATATGCTTTACTGGTCGATATTACATTACTGGTCGATTTTTATCACATTACTGGTCGCTTTATGTTATTGGTTAATTATTACAATACTGGTCGTAACCAGCCTCCGTCTATTTCATGGAGTCCGTAAGCATGAGCACAGCAAACGCTTACTTCATAGGGGAAAAAAAAGCTTAGTGACGTCACAATAGAATCTCAATGCAGCACATCCACGCCGAAGCAGCGCCGTGATATTGGACCCATGACTCTATGAAATACAGACTCATTGGTAGTATGGGGCCGTATCATAAGTCCGACGCCTCATAGGTCCGACGCCTCATAAGTCCAAAATTTCGGACTTATGAGGCGGCGGACTTAAGCGGCGTCGGACCTATGGGGCGGAATAAATAAATGTTATGCCTCATAAGTCCGACGCTTCATAAATCCGATGCCTGATAAGTCCAAAATTTCGGACCTATGAGGCGTCGGACCTATGAGGCGTCGGACCTATGAGGCGCCGGACTTATGAGCGGACCCCGGTAGTATTGCGCATACCTAAGTGAATATTGTAACCGTCTAACCAATAAACGAGTAAAAGGGACCAGATTACTCCTGTAGGAGTCAGCATTTCATATAACATTGGAAAAGTATAGGTTTTCCCGACCAATTTCGAGAAATGTTCATTCACTTCTGAAAATCGGTCATTCATTTTTGTCTGAATTTGAATGCACGTCTTTAATCCCATTCAATTCAACGAAAATTCAATCGTTTTCATTGCCTGTGCATTCGGTTTTGAGAAACAGACGACCACTTACGTTAAACGTGCATTCATTTACGCAAGCATTCTAAATTGATTGCAGGTACAGCTAATTTGATTGACTGTTAATGAAAAAGAAACCCCTAGTTGTGTCTAGTGCCAATGGCATTAAACTAATAGTGAAATAGAATGGCAAATGTTTGAAATCGCCGTCTAAAAGCGAACAAGAAGTTTTGTAATCGTATCTGAATGAACATAAACGAAAGGTGCTGCTCGATCACTTAATTGATCGCACTGAAATGGAATCGAATGCTCTGGTAGCAAAAATATAGGTTTTGTCGGTCAATTTCGGCAAATGAGCAGCCAATTTAACCACTACGCTATTCTATTTCGCGCGAAATCAAATGCTACTGAAAAGGGTCATTCGATTTCGTTTTATGACCAGTCAAATGTACTGTTGCGTCATTCGATTTAACATAATAATCATGCAATTTAACAATTCAACAAAGCAGCATTCAAATTTGCAGGAGCTTTTTGAGGCGTGTGTTTAGTCATTCAAATTCATTTTTGGGCAGTCATTTCTGGAATTTGTGCAATCTAAAAAACGCTTTGTTAAATTTTTGTTTCCTTAAGAATGTTGAAGGCATAAATACGGTTCACTTTTTGGCACTTGAGTCACTTTGCCGATATACTTCGAAGAGAGCTTTCGCTACAGTTTTACACGCATATTTCCAGAAATGGCAGCTCGTGGTCGCTACGCTAGAGTGGCCCAGGTAGATCGAGAAGGGTTGATTGAGGCCTTCGAGGGAAACGAGCAAGACTACCTTCAGCTTGCAGTCAATTTGAACATCAACAAGTCCACAGCCAGATCAATTGTTGCAACATATTTGAGGACTGGAAGGCGAGAGACGCTGGCAAGAGGAGGAGCAACCCACAGCGAGATGGATGATGACATGCGAAACCATCTGCAAGGCATCCTTGACGCTAATCCCGTCTTGACACTTCAACAAATGAAGGCTAGTTTGAGTGAGCATCTGCCAGAGAAGCCCCAGGTTTCTACTGCCACCATAGCCAGGGCCTTGGATGGGATGATGATTACACTGAAACTAGTGGAGGACGTCCCTGATGCAAGAAATTCCCCTGAAGTTCTTGATCAACGCGTCCAGTATGGTGAGTGGTTCCTGCAGCATGGTGTTCTGGCGCATCTAGTCTTCATTGACGAGACAGGTTATAACGTCTGGACTCGACGCTCCCAGGGTAGAGCTACACGAGGGATCGCTGCAAGACGAGTCGTCGACAGACAACGAGGGAGAAATTGCAATGTCACCTTCGCTGTTTCTAGTGAAGTAGGCTTGGTGCACCACCGAATCGCATTCGAAACTGTGACGCGAGAGAGATTCGAGGAGTTTCTTGCGAACACAATTCAAGAGTGTGATGCAGTTTTCGCAGACGACGAACCCATTTACCTCATATACGACAATGCGAGGCCTCACGTGCGAGCCCAACTCCCTGAAGGTGCCAACCCAATGATCCAGCTGAAGCGCCTCCCTCCCTACTCCCCATTCCTGAACAGCACGGAGATGGCACACTCTGCATTCAAGGCTGCAGTTAAACGCATCCTTGGGTTACCTGAGTGGCAACAACGTGTCGGAGACAGACAGGCTGCCCAGCAAGCAGGAATGAACATGCAGCAGTGGAGATGCGATCTCCTTCAACAAGCAGCCATCCAGAGCGTTGATGTCATCACCCAAGTGAAGTGAATGCAGTGGTACAACCATACCCAAACATATATGCCAATATGTCTGGCACGCCAACAGATTGATGGTTGAGGAAAAAACAACATAAACAATAAAAAAAACAGGAAAAACATAAAGAAACACCCCATTCAAACACAATACAAAATTAGGTCTTGGTCAGTTAACCAATAAAGATCCCCCCCCCCAAAAAAAAAAGAATGAAGAAGAAAACAAAGAAGAAGAAAAAACCTTATTGGCCCCATGTAAAGTCTACTGGAAGCATAAATAAAGAAAACAAGGTTTGCCTGAATTAAAGTGAAGATACGAAACAGTTGCCTAGTACAGTTTATCTGTTTATTTGTATTTCTTTAGTCGTACTTATTTGAATTCTCTTTAAGCGAAATTGATTGCCTCTTTACGAAATTGAAAAAAAATTAAGTCAGTAAAATCTCAAGTCGAACCAGCTTTGCTAAATTGAATGATGATTGTGTGTCACGAAAAAGAATGACGATATGCTAAATTGAACACAGTGCTAAAGGAATTTGAATGCCTCAAAACGAAATTGAATGGCCGAATTCTGAATTTGAACTGGAGAGGCAAAATAGCTTCAATTCGAACGCACAGAAATTAAATTGGCTGCTCATTTGCCGAAATTGACCGAGAAAACCTATAAAACTCGTGTTTAGAGCGATTCTGAAATTCAGTCGAAAATAACTTACCGATTTTCAGAAGTGAATGAACATTTTAGGAAATTGGCCGGGAAAACCTATATTTAAGCCAGCCTGCCGGTGTTTTATCGATTGTTTAAAACCACCCAAGCGACGGACTCTCGACCAGTAGGAATGGGTAAACTGTCTTTCATTTGGTACCTCAATGACAATGGGTTGTAGTTAATTGTTGTAAATCAATGAAAATGGTTGTATTAAGGCAAATGGTGTATATCAAAAGATATGGTAACAGCGTAGGCAAAGATTAAAATCAACTTTAGAAATAACGTGTACTACCGACCAAATGCATTTTTGCATTTTTTGTCCAATTGACCGCGAATTCCGCTGACTAATGTTGAAATTTGTGTCATGTTTACTTCTTGATTGATTTGCAATTCATTTCTCTGTATCAGAATCCTGCAATATGCGACATGTATTGCGTGCCCGGAGAATTTCTGACCGTAGCCAAGTATGCTCCCAGTGGTAACTACATAGCATCTGCAGGTACGTGTTGGGCGTGTTTGGGTTTGTACAAGAAGCTGCTACGCTGAAAATACAAATATATTGTGTACATAGAGCTATATTATATTAATATAGCTCTATGATTGTGTAGCATTGCAGTCGAATATCTTGTTAAGAGTTGACATTTATTATGTATGAAAAGTATTTTGAATGTGGCAATGGTTGTTTGAGATATCGCTATAATACACGAGGTAACGGGCAACTGTCTTGTTTTGGCAACAATAGGGTTTCAAGTATTCCTACTTTACCTCCTGTCACCACTCCAGAATTTGGTTAAATTATATCTTTAATATATAAGAGGAATGGCAACCCCGGATCCTATGGACACACCAACAGACAGAATGAAAAACGGGAATAAAACAACTTCTTACTTTCTTCAATTATATTTGAAAAAACAAAACTTCACAACTTCTTCTTTACATATATACAGCACATATCTTACAATTCAATTCCTCTAAGTTCACTAGAATTCGATAAAACTCTTATCTTCAGTTCAGTTCACTTCAACTCGAAATTATTATTTCCAACAATTATCAAATGGTTAAATGCTTGGTTTCTCTCCGGTGTATTCTTATTCGTTTACAAACTAATTTCAATTACATTAAGAATTTACTTTTCTGAGGTACGCTAAAGTTTTCCAAATTGCACCGGTTATACTTATTTCGTGTGACTCACAGATTTAATCAAACTTATTTTTGATACTCTCCAAACTGATGTTGAGCCACAAGTTGCCCACTAGGTTGCAGGACTGGTCTGCATACACGCTACATCAGTACCATGCTTCAAAGCCTTGTCTACGGCTGCTGCTAGTCAATGGTAGACTCCTCTCCAGTCGGTGTTACTGCCGACGGATCACTCAATATCGAATAAAGAGGTCATCTAAAATAAATATAAGATCCAAAACCTTTCGAGTTTTCTCGTAATACATAAACTTAAACATCCCTACCATTCTACATGATCTGATTTGCTTTCCAAATCCTCAAGAAATATCTCGTGTATACTAAAATCCTTACTTCGAAATTCTTAATCATAATAGGTGACTTTTCCGTTATCAAACTCTTTAATCCTAATTCTCATGTTCAAACAAATTCTTAACGTCAAATTCAAGATTTGTCGTTAATGATCAAAATTCTACATTTCTACGATCTTTGACTTTTTTGGGTCGTTTCAAAATCATGCTATAACTTCTAAAGATCAATCCAATCTTCATTTCAAAATCAACTTAGTCACCATCCATCCCAGAGATCACTCCAGTAATAAAGATTTATACAAAACTCCATAGATCAACACTTACGGTAATTTATCTGGGCGAATACCTGGGGAGGTGGACGGTTGCTATGAAATGTCAAGATGACCGGGACGCTATGACGCTGGAATTTGGTCTTGATATACCAAATTCTGAGAAACGGAACTGAACTTTCCGTTTTCCCGCAGGATTAAATTGATCCAAAAGCTAAATCTGCTGTCATCAGATTTTAGGTGCAGGGCAAGCTGAAACCGGTCTGGCAAACACGATCACTCTCTCTCTCCCACCTTCACTCTAGATCGTCTCTCGATCAGGTCTAAAATGTCTTCTCCCTCTCTCAACAAAATTCACTCACTTCACAACATGGAAAAAAAAGTCCTAAACGCTGCATTTGGTTCAATACAATACGATCTGTTGTCTACTAATTGGTGCGGTTTTGTTCAACGATTAAGATGCACTTTCTCAATTACCATGGCCTATGTACAAAACGTTCTTACGTAAGATGGGATGGGGGTTTTGCGACTCGACTACGCCTAGGTTGTAAGTGGCTGCGGAAAGTCTACGCGGGAATTGAATAATACGTTATTGGTTAAAAACTTTAAGACGGATCCATTCGAAGCGGGGTAACGTATACCTTCGGTATCTCATTAAAAATACAACTCGCACGGCACAATAAACACACGGAACGCGTTAAAATAATCTAGGTTTTTCGGTTGCACTGTAACACCTCATTTTCCTTTTTGAGTGGTCGAGCACAACCCGACCACTCTTTAGATCCGTTACGATTAATCTTTGAGTGGTCGGGCACAACCCGACCACACTTTGAATCTGTTACAATTAATCTTTCTTTCTTTCTCTTTTTTCCGTACAGCACGTTTCCGCGGGTTTTCTCCTAAGCGGTTAATGATATGAACTTGTAACTTTCAATATAAATCGATCCTCATCCCAAGTGGTGCATATTACTCTGACGTTATTATGACGTCATCGGGTGTCAAATTACAAGCGATTTTAGCTGAAAAAGTGACTAATTCAGGCGCGGTTCTAGCCCCCCAAAATAAATTCCTTAAAAAAAAAATTGCATTAGCAAAATAGAAGGATTGTGATGTACATGTGATGTACACGGTCTCCCCCTTAATAAATAGTCGTGACAAGGGTGCATTTGTAGTTAATATAGTGTGAATGATTGTAGGATTTTATTGGCGCTCCCCATTGAAAATATGGCATGAGCCCCCCCCCCCCCCCTCCACCCACCCACCTATTGATTTTCGGAAGCCTAAGTGTCTGGAGACAATAACCGGTCTACATTCTGGATCCACCCTGCTAGCCCCCCCCCAAAAAAAAAAAAAATATTGGTTCTAGAACCGCACCTGGACTAATTACGTTCATCGATAACTCTTGAACAAGGTAATCAATGATGTTTGTACTCTGTAATCAGATAGACCATTAATTGATAAACATTTTTTGAAATGTACGTAAACTCGCTTGACCTTTACTTCCGGGTATACCGGGAGGTCAAAGTTAGGTGAATTCAAAATGAATACGTTAGCCTGAAATCAAAACAAAGCTAAATTTCTTCCGAACGGTTTACTGTACAATCACAAAAAACTTGTGTGAACTTGTACCATGTTAGAAAGATGTTGTTACGTCATCATTACGTTATCATTACATTACAAGCGATTTAAGGGCAAATTTTGACAAAACAGTTTGTGCTATATCTTTTGAAATAAATAGAGTATCGTGTTCGTTTTTTCGTGAGGTTGTAAGACTATGCCGTGAGAAACATTTCTTGTTCCCGGACACAAAGCCGCTGACCTTTACTTCCGGTGTTACCGGAATTGCAATGAAAACTGAATATAACGCCAAAACGGAAGCATTTTACTACCGACATGTATATTATGCAAGTTTTTAGTGAGAAATGCAAGTCAAAAAAACAGTGTGATGACGTCATAATCCAAAAGGGCGCCCCCTAGCGGCACATAAAATTGTGTTTGTTTTCTTCAATCTAAAGAACATCGGTTCCAATTTTACCAAATCGCCCCTTGATATTCTTTGATAAACCACAGATAACTTGGTACGGTTCAAATTCATGACGTCATCAGACCGGAAGTTACGTCGATGAGCATTTGAAAATGATCATATTTTAAATTGAATTCTATCATTTGATCCATGTCGTATATCTTCGTAGCCCAAATAACGATACCATAACAATAAAATGTTAACCTTTTGCTTCCAAATACTAGTGACGTCATGGAACTGGAAGTTGGGTGTTATAAATACTTACAGTTATATTTTCCATACTTGCATATGTTGTTTAACTTCACAAAAAAACATTTATCCACTCCGAACTAAATCATTATTACTTCCTGTTTTTTTTAAGAATGACGTCATCAAGCCAGAAAGAACTCGTATGTGTACATAAAATGTTTACGGAAATTTAGCAAACCGTTAAAGATGCATTTTTCAGCAAAATTATTTATTGTGATGGAAAGGATTTAATTTCGTGATCCTTTGTTGTTACATAAACATATTCATAACTCAACTCGGCAGTTAGTGGAGCTGCTTAGGTCCATTTTTGGCCAAAATCGTGCACTTTGTGGTAAAAGCATGAAATTTGGCATGTGGGGTCGGAATGGGCTAGAAATCATTTTCAGATCGGGACCCACCCATCCTGCATTTTGCCCATTTTTGGGGAGGAGCTAATTTTTTTGAAAAAGGGGGTGCAAACAATAAAAACTGTATTTAACTTCCATTTTGTAGTTTTTCTATGCTTTGAAAATAACATAAAATAAGACATTCTAGCTTGTAAACACCTGTTATTTTCCACCCATTTTGTGGGCGTGGCCTAAATGTGTAAAAGAGGCGGTATATATTAGCAGTTTGGTTCAAATATATAAAAAATATCATTCAGTTGGGTGGTAAAATCTTGAAAATTAGCATGTATAGTCGAAATGGGCTGAAAATCATTTTAAGAGGTGGACCCATCTTGGATCTTGCCATTTTGGGGGCGGAGCTTGATCGGTTAAAAGGGGAGTGCAAACAAATAACAGTTTAGAAAAACTGTATTTAACATCCATTTTCCTTTGTTCTTCATGCTTTTAAATAAACAGAGACATGATAAAAAAAATCCAACATTGTAACACTTGTTATTTTTTACCCTTTTGGGGGCGTGGCCTAAATATGAAAAGGAGTCCTCACATTAAAGCAGCTTCATTCAAACGAGTGAAAATCAGCACTTTTGCTGGTAAAACACAAATTTTGCATTGGTTAACTAGGTTTGCCATACACTGTAAAGATAAGTTTAAAAGGTTGCAAGGACTTTGCCCTTTTAGGGGTGGAGCCACATTTTAAAGTAGAGGGCTGAATATTTGCATAGAAAGGCAAAATGGTAATATTTCTACTGGGTATACTTACTCAAAGTGGTTTCATGTCCTTAGATGTACCTGGTACATACAGCCTAGGCCAAAAAATAGTTCTGTTTCCGATAACATGGCATTTGAAAATAGGGTAGGAAGGTAGGGAATTCTTGTGGGGTGCATTCTTTTTGTGTTGATCATATGTAGGTGTCTGCGTGTATTCCATGGTAAAAGGCGGTAATTGATGGTTTTTGTTTAATTTTTTTCATTGTTCCCAAAACAATATTAGGGTAGGGGCTTTCAAAATAGGGTAAGTGGGGTACCGGAAGCAGAATAATTATTTTTTGGCCCTATGTGTAAATATTGAAGCAATTGCCAGGAGCCAATGGCTGTGGATTCTCTCTTCATTGATACGACCACACTTTATTGAAAGTTAACCCTATCACGCTATCAGGACTGGGGTGTTTTGGATCTGCTAAAGACCGCATTGCTGTTCCCCCTCACTCCCCCATTGTAATTCCTATATTTTTGCGTGAATTTCCTAAAATTCGGCACGAATGTCGGTTGGCCAGTACTCTATATGATGTCATTTTGGTAGATACCACATTTAGAGTGCACTTTCGAAATTGACTTCATCTAATTTCATTTTGTTTTACAAACACCCAATTGAATTCAAAACGTCTGCGCCCAGAACGGGTCCATGGCTTTTCTGCGCAAAAAAGCGAGGAGTAAGCGCTCTGGTGATTTAATATAGCTCTGTGGGTACAACCCGATTACAATGTTGAAATGGTCACAATTTTCTTCTGCCCTTTGTTTTCTTTTTTTTTTCTACATGATGCTCCGCTTCTTTTCTTCTAAACAGTACCTTGTATAAACATGAAACTTTGAACAAAGATTAACCCTTATCCAACATCTTCAAAAGTGGCCATCGCTTGAACGAAGTCTTGAACAAAATAAAACTCATGTTGATATTTTGTAATCAGATAGACCATTAATTGACAAACAATATTGAAGTACATGAAGTTACTTGACCTTTACTTTAATACGGGGCTTACAAAAAGTGAATGGTGTTGTCATCGCCTGAAAGAGCCCCCCCCCCCCCGACTTTTTAAAAACCATTCATCAACATTTTTCCAAACTTACCCTTGCAACTTTTGTGGAAAAAATGTGATTAACAGTTTTTGGGGAAAGCTAACAACATTCTACATGTTTTCATGGATTTTGATGAAACTTAGATGCAGTGACCCTTGGGTGCATGAAAAGACACAATTCTTCATGGAATTACTGAGGTCAAAGGTCATCTAGGGCTCATTAGAGGTCATTGTTCAAATATGCTTCAAATGTTTCTTTGTCTATAGAGTTTGATGGATCAGTTTAATGTCACTTAGAAGTTGGATGGAGTGCTCCTTGGGTTGGGGTTCATCACAACTCTTCCAAAATTGGAGGTCAAAAGTCATGTAGGGGTCATTTGAGGTCGTTGTTTAAAAATGCACACAATGTCAAGAACATTTTTTTAAGAACACAAAATATATAGGCGACACATGCGATAAGTCTTGTATTAATTCGTATTAAGTGGCAATGTTTTGGGCACAAATAATGACACAAATAATGTTATCAACAACATTGTTGCTGTGATGTAAAGATACTGTGCTTTCAATACATACATTTATTCCTTCCTGCATGTACTTTGTATATTTTGGAATTGTTTATCAAAGTGCAAGCATAGTTTTTAAGAAGCTACATAATTTCTCAAAAATTGTAATCCCACCTTTTCAAACATTAAGATATTACTTTCCATGCAAGTCCAAACATCCATATAATATAAATTCAGTAGAACACACTGCAAGGAATTGACGCATACTCAGCGCATATTTTTTAAAGTTTTTTTTCCATGTTTACAAGCCCACATAAAAAGCACTTGCAAGAATAGGTGAAGTCCACCGTTGCCCCCTCCCCCCCCCCCCCCCTGATGCTGGTAGTGTTTACAAACAAGGAAATGCCGCAGCTGCTGTAACCTATGTTACTTGTAGCCAATCACACTAATTAAAATAAGAAATATTTAATCTTCTATAATATTCAACCCCCTACTTTAAATTGTAGCTCCACCCCACCCCAAGGCAAAATCCTTGCAACCTTTTTAAATTTATATTTACTGTGTATGGTAAAACATAGTTAACCAATGCAGATGTTGTGTTTTTAACAGCAAAAGTGATGATTTTCCCTCGTTTGAATCAAGCTGCTCCAATGTGCGGCCTTCTTTTCATATTTAGGCCACGCCCACAAAAGGGTAAAAATAACAAGTGTTTGAAAGTTGGAATTTGTTTTTTTCATGCCTCTGTTTATTTAAAAGCTTGAAGAACAAAGGAAAATGGATGTTAAATACCGTTTTTCTAAATGTTGCACTCCCCTTTTTAACCAATCAAGCTCCGCCCCCAAATTGGGCAAGATCCAAGATGGATCCACCCTCTTAAAATGATTTTCAGCCCATTTTGACTAAACATGCCAATTTTCAAGATTTTACCAACCAACTGAATGGTATTTTCCATATTTGAACCAAACTCCTAATATATACCGCCTCTTTTACACATTTAGGCCACGCCCACAAAATGGGTGGAAAATAACAGGCGCTAAAATGCTAGAATGTCTTATTTTATGTTATTTTCAAAGCATAGAAAAACTACAAAATGGAAGTTAAATACAGTTTTTATGAGTTTTTATTGTTTACACCCCCTTTTTCAAAAAATCAAGCTCCGCCCCAAAAATGGGCAAAATCCAGGATGGGTCCCGATCTTAAAATGATTTCTAGCCCAACTTGACCCCACATGCCAAATTTCATGCTTTTACCCCAAAGTGCACGATTTTTCGCTTAGCAGCTCCACTAAGTGTTTCATGAACAAATTGCCTGCCCGACCACTCTGCGTTTGTAACAACAAACGCGAACCTCTAGTCTTTATTTTTTTTTCCGTATGGCACGTCTCCGCGGGTTTTCTCCTAAACAGTATATGGAATGAACTTGTAACTTTCAACATACATCGGCCCTCATCCCTAGTGGTGCATATTACTCTGACGTCATGATGACGTCATCGGTCGTCAAATTACAAGCAATTTTCGTTGAAAAAATGATGATATTCTTTCACCTATAACTCTTGAACAAAACAATCAATTGTTTTCCAACCTTGTAATCAGATAGACAATTCATAGATGAACATTTTTTGTCGAGTACGTTAACTCGCTTGACCTTTTTCTTCCGGGTCCACCGGAGGGTCAAACTTAGGTCAATTCAAAACGAAGTCTTTAGCCTGAAATCAAAACAAAGCAACAATTCTTCCAAACGGTTTACGGTATGATCATAAAACCTTGTGTGAACTTGTACCATATAACGAAGATGTTGTACATTTTGTTACGTCATCATGACGTCATCAGGTATCAAATTACAAGCGATTTAAGGGCAACTTTTGACAAAATAGTTTGCGTTATATCTTTTAAACTAAATAGAGTATCGTGTTCGTGTTTTCGTGAGGTTGTAGACTATGCCGTGAGAGACTTTTTGGGTTCCCGGACACAAAACCGCATGACCTTCAAGTGCAATAAAAATCGAATATAACTCAAAAGCGGAAGCATTTTACTACACACATCAAATTAGGAAAGTGTTTAGTGAGGAATGTCAGACAAATAAAACAGTGTGATGACGTCATCTTTCGAAAGGGCGCCCCCTAGCGGCACATATAATCGAGTTTCCCTTCTTTAATTTAAAAAAAATCCTTTCAAATTTTACCAAATCGCCCCTTGATATTCTCTGATTAACCACAGATAACTTGGCAAGGTTTCAAATTCATGACATCATGAGACCGGAAGTTACTTTAAGGAGAATTTGAAAAGGATCATAGTTTTAATTTAATTCTATCATTTGATCCCTATCATATCTTCGAAGTCCAAATAATGATATCCATTACAATGTTCACCTTTGGATCTCTAATGCTGTGACGTCATCAAACCGGAAGTTAAGTGTTATTAATACCTCATCAAACCGGAAGTTAGTTGTTATTAATACAAACAATTATATTTCCCATATTTTCATACGTTATTTTAACTTTACAATGAAAAATTACCCTCTCCGAACTTTATCAGTATTCACTGATGACGTCATCAAACCAGAAATAACTTTTTTGTGCACATAGAATGTTTACTGAAATTTATCACATCGTTAAAGATACCTTTTGATTGTACTTGAAGGGATTTAATTTCGTGATCCTTTTTTTTTTCAACATAAACATATATTCCTAACTTAACTGGGCAGTGTGTAATGAAAAGGCTGTCCACCCGACCACTCTGCGTTTGTAACTCAACAAACGCAAAACTCTAGTTGAGTGGTCGGGCACAACCTGACCACTCTCTGTTATTGTTCTGGTAAATCTTTCTTTTTTTTACGGACAATATTTCTCCGCGGCTTTTTTCCTAAACGGTATATGGTATGAACTTGTATCTTTCAATATATCGACCCTCATCCGAAGTGGTGCATATTACTCTGACGTCATGATTACGTCATCAGGTGTCAAATTACAAGTGATTTTATCTGAAAAAGTGACCAATTACTAAACATTCAATGATGTTTGTATTCTGTAACTCAGATAGACCATTAATCGCTTAACAGTTTTTGTCGTGTAAGTGAACTCGCTTGACCTTTACTTCCGGGTCTACTAGAAGGTCAAAATTAGGTGAATTCAAAATGAAGACGTTAGCCTGAAATCAAAACAAAGCAACATTTCTTCCGAACGTTTCACGGTATGATCACAAAACCTTGTGTGAACTTGTACCGTGTTACGAAGATGTTATAAATTTTGTTACGTCATCATGACGTCATCAGGTATCAAATTACAAGCGATTTAAAGGCAAATTTTGAACAAAATAGAGTATCGTGTTCGTTTTTTCGTGAGGTTGTAGACTATGCCGTGCGAAACATTTCGTGTTCCCGGACACAAAACCGCTTGACCTTTACTTCCGGTGTTACCGGAAGTGCAATAAAAACTGAATATAACTCAAAAGCGGAAGCATTTTACTACAGAAATATATATTATGAAAGTGTTTTACTACAGACATATATATTATGAAAGTGTTTAATGAGGAATGCAAGATGCAAAAAACAGTGTGATGACGTCATCATCCCAAAGGGCGCCCCCTATCGGCACATAAAATAGAATTTCCCTTCTAAAACAATTACAAATAAAAGATTAGTATACTTAAATTAATAATAAACAGTAACAAAAACACAATTATTTTTAAGACGAACAATTATCTGTGTAAAGTAGACACGAAAAAGTAATTGAAAAACTGAAAGAAATTATCATTATTATTAAGGAAACAAGCAAGAAAAACGGGAAAGCCCAAGCAACCGGCGAGCAGAGCAAACAACAGGTCGAAACCCAAGCCCAAGCGAAGCGCCGGCACCACGTGACGCCGCCGCGGCACACCTATTGGCTGTGTACTACTGCCAAACCGGCAAACCGCGGCGACGAAACACGAGCACCAGCACTCCGCCCGAGCCCAAACACCAACCCCGCCTCTCCGCCCGCCGGCTACTCAATCTCTCCCGTCTTCTTGTAAACAAAATCTATTAAAGACAACCAACCAAACAAACAAAACAGAAAATTCTTTAGAAGTAATTTAGTTGGAAGGTGGGATCAACATAAACAAATTGTACAAAAAAATACGAACAATCAAGACAGAAATTAACGCACCGAAAAAGATCATTATATCCAAACAAGATAACAACAAGATCAATGACAAGAATGAAAAAAGAAAATACACAGACATCAAATGCAAACAACTAAATGTAATCGAGAACAAAACAAGAAAATACATGATCAATAAACTGAAGTAATTTTCACCCAATAGTAAATTATAACAAACAAGTGCAAATAAGAATTTTACAAAAATGACAGAACTATATAGAGGAATAAGACAATATCAATTATACAATAGAAAAAAAAATGAACAGAAAAATAGTACGCAACGAAATGCATAGAAACATCTGTGAAACTTAAAACAGTATTCAAGGGGGAGGGTAAGGAGGGGGAGGGTAAGGAGAGGGAGAGGAGAAAGGAGTGGGGTCACCGGCATCTCTGGTGTGGGCATGTTACACGCCCACTACCGGTAAGCCCCGGGTGGGAAAAATAGGGTCGTCGAGTGGGCTGTGCAAAAAGCACAACGTCCCGCTTTTGGGTCGGCGGGACAACCCACGCAACGGCGACCCTGGGAAGGGGAGGGGATGTATTTACAAAGGAAGGGAAAGCAAAGAAAATAGTGATCAGATCAACCACGTTATCTTATTGTCGGATACAGTAAAGAGAGAATCGTTAATGTACCATTTTTTGAGAAAAAAGATCAAGGGATGAGTTTAACCGGTGGTAGTGATATTCGATGAGGATTTTAGATTTTAGACGATGAGACCAGACGAGAAGAGGATCGGAAAAGGTAGAAGAGCGATAGGACCAGTAGATAACATTTTTTAGGCTGACGATGAGGAAATTAGCGAGTTTGACCGCGTCCCGGTCCCGACTCCTGGCGTTTGGGATCAGGATCCAGTAGAGGTCAAAGTTGAGACGGAGATCCGGAAGAAGACGGGACAGCAAGGCGTGTAGAAGGTTGAGGGCGGGTTGGATGGCAGAGCACAGGATGAAGAGGTGGACGACAGTTCCTTCCTCTCCACACCATCCGCAGGACGGGGAGATATCCGGGTTGAGGTAATGAAGAACAGGGAGAGAAGGCAGGAAGTTATGAAGAAGTCGAAACTGGACGTCGCCTTCTTTTTTGGAAGTGGGAAGCTTGTAGATTTGAGTCCAGGGGATGGAGAAGTCAGAGTTATTGAAGAAACCGATGCGATGCCAGTGAGTGATTGTAGTGGGAGGGTGGCAGTTGACGGAAACGTTGAAGATATCGTAAAGGGTCTTGGAGGATAGCGAGAGACCGTTGAGGTCGGGAGCGATGAAAAAGGGGATCGGATTATCCGGAAAGCAGGGGACGGTGCGGAGAGGAGTCGGAGGAGCTAGCAGACCACAGGAGCCGATGAGAGACGGAAAAGACGAGCGGAGGGCGAGACGCAGGCGGCGAAGCAATCTGTCAATGAGGCGGAGGGAGGGACGACGGAAACTGGACGGGGCGAAGGGCAGATCTTCGGCTTCCAGCCAGCGACCGGTGGAGGGATGAAGAAGATGACGGACGATCCTGATCCCGCACGACAGGAGTCGAGAACAGGTGTTCCCATCGTCAGCCGCGTGTTCGAGGAGAGTGCTATTGATAGGGATGTTGATAACATGACTGATCTGATCCGATGGTATTTCGATTCGAGCTCCGGATGCCTTCCAAGCACGCAGAAGCTCGCCGTAGAGTGGAGGAATGCTTATATAGAATTTGGGATCGAGATCAAGTTGAAAGAGTTGGAAATCAAAGTCGAGTTTTTTGTAACGACGGAGAAAGTAGCTAACCATGGTGTAGGCAGGATGAGGACACAGACCGAGAAAGCGTTGGATAGTGGACATTCTGTAAGCGAGCGTGCGTGCTTGGAGGCATGCAAGACCGAGTCCGCCTCTGTCGGGTGTCTGATAGAGAATTTGTTTTTTGAGATAATGTCTCTTCCCGGACCAGACGAAGTCGACCAGCTGTTCCTGGAGTTCGCTCAGGACATTTTCGGGTGGGGAAAGAACGGCCAAGATATGAAAGAGTTTAGAAGCAGCGAGTTGATTGGCCACGAGAATTTTACCTTTAAAGGATAGGGTCGAAGAGAGACGTTTCCACTGAGACAGAGTTTTGTGAAGTTTTTCTTTGCAGATGGCCCAGTTTTGTTTAAGGAAATCGTGGGTGTTTTTCCAAGCGAACTCCAAGAAAGGTAAGACCTTGACTGTTCCACTGAAAATTCAGGGGCCGGTCGACTCGTCCGGTCCACGAACCGACCCACAGCCCCTGGGATTTTTGAGTATTTAAACTTGCAGCAGAGGCTCTACTGAAAATAGCATAGGTTTGCTCAATTATTTTAAAACCGTTGTCGGAGGTGACAAAGAGAGATATATCATCGGCATACGCCGAGACCGAAACATATTTATCAGTGCCGGGAAGAAGAAAACTATGTTGATTCAGATTATTACGGAGTTTGTTAAGAAAAGGCTCTATGGCAATGGAGTAGAGAAGGCCCGAGAGCGGGCACCCTTGACGGATGCCCTTGTCGAAGGTGAAGGGTGCAGTTAAAGAGCCGCACACCTTCACCAGGCTCTCGGCACCATTATACAAGAGATTAATATATGATATAAAAGCGTCTCCAAAACCCATGGCTCTCATAGTATTAAACAGATAACCGTGGTCAACGCTGTCAAAAGCTTTCTTTTGATCCAAGTTGACCACGGCCAAAGGAACATCATTGAAATTACAGAAATTGATGATATCTCTAATGAGAGAAATATTGTCATAAATTGTCCGACCAGGAGCGCAGTAACACTGGTCTTGGTGGACTACATTGCCAATAAATTGTTTTAAACGATTGGCAAGCAACTTGGCAAAGATTTTGTAGTCGGTGTTCAGGAGGGAAACCGGACGCCAATTGGCTATGTCGGAAAGATCTCCTTTTTTTGGAATGAGCGTGATGACAGCTCGACGGAAAGAATGCGGAAGAATTCCGGTGCTACAGGCGTGAGAAAAACGGAGAATAAATCGTCTTTGAAGAGAGGCCAGAAGGCTTGAAAAAATTCAGAGGTGAGACCGTCTAGGCCGGGAGTTTTATTTTTGCCAAGTTGCTTAACCGCAGCATCGAGTTCTTCCAGACTGGGAGGAACATCAAGATCCTCCGAGTCGACTGAATCGAGTCTAGGCACATCATTTAAAATGTGCTCTCGGGCGCCCTCGTCAGTCTGAGGTCGGCTGTACAAGTTTTGATAAAAATCACGGACGTGTTTTTTAATCTGTGCAGGATCGTCCGTGAGATCGCCGGAAGCAAGGCGAATACTGGAAAAAGATTTAGACTGAGAACGAGACTTTTCAAGATTGAAGAAGTAGGACGAACATGTGTCGACCTCATTGACATGTTGAAAACGGGCCCTGACGAGGGCACCCCGAGCTTCATTGTTAAGAATTTTATTCAATTCATCTCTTTGTTCATCAAGAATGCGTTTAGTGTCTTCGTTAAAGTCTGGCGCAGACAGAAGGTTTTCAATAGTTTTGTTAATCCTGAGCAGGGCGTCACGTTTTTCTTTGGCGATTTTCGACCCGTACATTTGGGTGAGGGTTTTTATTTGGATCTTGCCAAAATCCCACCACGCGCAAATGTCGGGAAATTCGTTTTGTCTCTCCCTCCAGCCAGTCCAGAAATCTGCAATCAGTTCTCTGTAGGCCTGATCGTCTAAGAGAGAGTTATTAAAATGTCAATAGGCGCTTCCTTTACAGTTAGAGGAGGGAAGCTTAATAGTGACGGTCACAGCCGAATGGTCAGACAAAGAACAGGGAAGAATTTTACACAATGAGACGGAGGACAAAAGAGCAGTGGGGAGATAAAAGCGGTCCAGTCTGGCTTTTGAAACGCCATACTGGCTGGAGGGGTTAGCTCTGTACCAGGTGTACTTTTTTTCCTCGGGGTTCCGTCTGCGCCAGACGTCGTACAAAGAAAGTTTGTTCAGAATGTTTTTGAGAGCCACGGAAATTCTGGGACGACGCTCGGTCGGCATATTTAAACGATCCAACTCGGGATCAAAAGTACAATTAAAGTCACCTCCGACTATAATGACACCGTCACTGAGGGGGTCACTGTGTTTGTAAATGCAGTCGATGGCTTTTAAGGCTTCACTATCAGATTGAGGGATCAGAATATTGTAGAGATAAAAAATGACGTCATTATGCGAGATTTTAGTATAAGTAGCATAACCATCGTAAATGGAGGAAGATTCAAGAATGGAAATGTTATTTCTAACGAGAGTAGTGACCCCGGATCCGCGCGAGGGGCTGGGATTACAAAGCGGAGTATAACTAGGCCAGGAACTCCAGGAAGAAAAATGATCGTTTAAATTGCAGGTTTCCTGGAGAAAAATGATGTCCGGTTTATTACAAAGCGTATCAACATATGTGTGAAGAGAGGCGTGTTTGACCGAGGAGGAACAGCCCCTCGCGTTTAGAGTCATCAGTGACAGTGTCATTACAAAAATAAAATGAGTGAGTTGAGCAGAAACTATAGTGAAATAGAGGGAAATAAATCAGACATCTAGATTTTTGATGAGTTTGTAGATCCTCTGTTGCAAGTTTCGTTTAAGCAGAGGGCTATTTTTCAGGGGTTTTAGTTGAGCAGCAAGACCTGGGATGTTTGAGGTGAATTTCCGCGCGACAAGTTCAGGTTTTTTTGCTGGATTTAACCGCTTTGAGAAATGCCAGGAGTTCGTCAGGTTTGAGAGGTCCTTTGCAAGTGGGAAGACCCGCAGAGCCGAAAGGATCATCGTCGGCCTGCGAGTCCTCCCACAGCGTGGAGTCCGTGTCAGTGCCGTCAGCCGTGGAGGCGGGCGTGGAGGGGGCGGGCGTGGAGGGGGTGGGAGAAACGGCATCTAGGGCCTGGGATACAGTGGGAGACGAGACTTGCATCGGAGAGATGACTTTCCTGGCAATTTTGCGAACGGGAGAGGGGGATTTGAGGGGGACGAGGCGGGGGGTCTCGTCAACAGGATTGGAGGGGGGAGATTGTTTGCGTTTGAGAAGAGCCGAGAAGAGGCGGGAAGGGGCCGGTGGTGTCCCCCAGATGTATACGGTTTTTTTCTTGGAGGCAGCTCCGGCTGAGGCACCCGACGACGACGCGCCCGAGGTCGCAGAGTCCGACCCGACGCCTCCAGCAGACGCCGGTGGCGACGGATCGGTCCCCGCAACAGACCCCGGGGCAGCCGTGCCGGACGCCCCCGCCGGAGGCCCCGCGGACGCCGCGTGCGGAGCCCCGCCGCCCGCCCCAACAGACGCCGGAGCAGAGGCGGGAGCCCCACCCGAGACACCCGCGGAGGCCACCGCCCCCGCAGACGGAGCACCAGGGCCGGCCGAGGCACTGAGGCCCGGCCGAACCGCGGAGCCCCGGTCCGCAGAAGTAGCGCCGCCCCCGACTGTTGTCAGAGAAGAGGATGTCTTGGATTTTTTGGGGGGATGTTTGGGATCTGATTTACCACGTACAAAAACTGGGGGTGGGTTGAGAGGGTTGTCCGGGTGGGTCTGAGGGTTGGAGGGTTGCTTTTTGCATGCCCGACTGATATGGCCGAACTCTCCACAGTTGAAGCACCGCACGGACTCAGTTGAAAGAAACACACGGTAATTTACTCCGTTGTGGGAGAAGTTGATGTGATCCGGGGGTGTAATATTGTCATTGATCAGAACCTGAACGTGTCGCCGGAAAGACATAATGTGACTGAGTTCTTTATTTTTGAAGCCCAGGGGAATGGGGCGGATCTGGGATACGACTTTACAGAATGACGAGAGATTATTAACCAGGATGGAATTAGGGATTTCAGGGTATACATTAGATAAAGTGATTCGGGTAGTAGGACGGATGAGGGGAGTCAGCTCAAGGAAAGAACCGTCATGGTCGAGACCACGTTGAACAGCGTCCACGACGGCCTCCCTCGAGCTGAGATAGATAGCAATACGACCATTTGAAATACGAGAAGCAGAGATGATATCTTTGGCAGGGTGGACATTAGTGAACGAATCGATGTAGGATTGTATGGATACAGTGTCTGTAGCACGGAAAGTAACACCATTGTTCCTGGTGACGTTCTTGAATGGCTCGTCACCAGGAACAATGGGCTTGCTAGGAGCGGACGCCCCTACGCTTGACTGCCCCTGAATAGCGGGCCCTGCCTGGCTAGCCATGGCGGCCAGTCAGACAGTGCATCAAGCTAAACAGGGACGAACGAAAAATGAATCTGAAAATATAATAAAATGAAGACACCCGAGAGGCTAGAAACGGTCTTGCAAGATGTATCGGCAATACAAAGCACAGTGGTAAAGAAATAATAATCAAACAAAGTCTAAAATACACAAAAACACCTACTTACTCCGGAGCTCGAACGTTGTACGTATGAAAGCAAGCAAGCAAGCAAGCAAGCAAGCAAGCAGGCCAGCCAGCCAGCCAGCCAGCCAGCCAGCCAGCCAGCCAGCCAGCCAGCCAGCCAGCCAGCCAGCCAGCCAGCCAGCCAGCCAGCCAGCCAGCCAGCCAGCCAGCCAGCCAGCCAGCCAGCCAGCCAGCCAGCCAGCCAGCCAGACAGCCAGCCAGACAGATAGATTAATTAATCGCAACAAATCCAAAGGGTGGTCGGGCTGTGCCCGACCACTCAACTACTAATTAAAATTTTCCACCGGTGCGTCTTAAGACGCACTGTCGGAAAGGCCTTCTTTCGTTGATTACTTCAAAATGACAGCTTGACGGAAAGAATAATTTCACAGGGAGTTTAGTCCCCTTACTATCTTTCAACCAAGTATGTTTTTCAACAATAATTACGCAAGTTACTTTTTCGGATGGCTGCAAAATGATGGACTCTGGCTTTAAGAGATCGATGGGTAAATCAGCGATAAATATAGGTTTTCTCGACCAATTTTACCAAGTTTTCATTCTAATTATTGCCTGGCTCATTCGATTGAGATTGAAATTGAGAGATGACGCAGATCGACATTCGACAATCAAAAAGAATCATTCAATTTCACTATCCGAGCATTCTATCGTTTCTTAGCTCACTCATCTCTCGATTTCAATTCATTCATATGAAAAGTATCGCGTCGTTCATTAATTTCGTCTAAATAGACCGGGAGCTAGGTTGAGTTTGATTAACAATTTGAGAACAAAAGGTGTGATGGTACCAATCGATTGCCAGTCGGGGGGTAGATGCAAAATGGCCATTCTCAAGTTGCCCTAGGTCGGATGGGGGTCAGGGGACCATGGTCAAGTGTCCAAAATTTCGAGTTTAATTAACATGTTGCGCACACGCGCCGTTTTTGGACTTACGTGTTGAGATTGACCCCCTGATATCAAAAAGCTACTTAAGAACGGAAAAAAGTTGGATTAAGTTACTTAGGAATGAGTTAAAGATTGTATCTATATATGTTTCTATTATACTCTTTACAAATGTACACGTATTATGTCCTGGTCAATAGTGGAGCTCTTTAGGCCCATTATTTTTGTCCAAACCGTGCCCACATTTGTGATAAGAGCATGAAATACGGCGTGCAGATCCAAAACGGTCTGAGAATCATTTTAAGAGGTGGACCCAACTTGAAACCTGCTGATTTTGGGGCCGATTCTCTTAAAGGGGTGAAAGGAATAAAAACTCAGAAGATGTGTATTTATTCATTTTCTTTTTATTCCATGCCTTGTAATAAATTTGGACATGACATACTGAGTAAAACATTCTGGCATTTTAAAAGTGATATTTTCGGACCAATTTGTGGGCGTGTACTAAATGTGTAAAGGGGTGGTGGTTTAATCCAATTGTGACAAATATCGTGCATTTTCGTGGCAAAATCCTGAAAATTGGCAGGCCTGTTTGAACTATAAATGGGCTGAACATATGTTTACGAGAGGGATCCACTTTGGAATATGCCTTCTGTGGGGGCAGAGCACAAAATCCAGAAAAAACTGCATCTGCAGCATTCAGTGTTCTTTGTAAATTATGTATGCTTCAGATAGGCGTAGGATATGAAAGAAAAAAATTCTAACCGTAAACCACTAGGTACCGTCACCCATTTGGTGGGCATGGCTTAAATTCTAGGCGATTTATGGAAGCACCTTGATTCAAACGAGGCCCAACTCCTCATTTTGGTGGTAAAAACACAAATTTTGCATTCGTTAACTATATCTTTTACAATACACTGTAAAGACCATGTCAAAGGTATAGCATTAAACCCTTTTGTGGTGCTACAAAGTAGGCCTACATGGTAGGGAAAGAATAGTATGCATATACTGATTCAAAGTACATGTAATTTAATCTACTTCAATTAAATATTTCTGATTTAGGGCATATAATATCCTGTAGCAGTAGATTTACATTATATCACCTGTCAAGAGTCTACATAAATGCAGTCAGTTTCCTGTTGTGGTTTATTTGATAATTTGTAATGACTTTGGGCGTGATCCCTGCTATATTGCATCGTTTATGGTTTCTAACTAGCGCCTTCTGATTGAAAAAGACATTGACAAATTGGGATACCGCCAGCATTTGCTGGATAGCTCGGTAAAAACAGCACGTGGGAAAATTTTCTAAAACCACCTTCAACATTAGTTTCTCACTTCTAAATTATACAAGTTCAGGCGAAACACTTTCATACTGCAGGTCCCAAACTTAATTTAGGCAAAGAAATTGTCGTTAATCGATAGGTAGTCTTTGTACTAAATGCAAATGTTCCTATATGCAATTTAAGAAATGTTCTTTGACTCTTGACAGTTGATTTAGATGTACACAAAGGTTATATTAGCTTGGCCTTTAATATGAAATATTTGAATGACGGATCACTTTTAAAGCACTTTGAGCCAGTACAAAAATATATCGAATATTAATCCCCCTACTTTGGCATGTTGCTTAGAAAGGGGGGGGGCGCCTTTTACCTTTTTATATTGTCTTCACATTGTATTGTAAAACTATAGTTAACGAACACAGAATGTGTGTTTTTACCACCAAAATGACGATTTGGGCATCGTTTAAATCAAATCGACTAGAATTTAAGCCACGCCCACCAAATGAGTGACAGTAACAAGTGGTTTAACGTTAAAATTTTTTACTTCATATGCTACGCCTATTTGAAAGCATATAGACCTAAAGAGCACTGATTGCAGCCATAATACAGTTTTTCTGGGTTTTGGGCACCCCTTTTCAAATAAAGCTCATCTCCACAGTGGGCAAATTCCAAAGTGGATCCCTCTCATAAACATATGTTAAGCCCATTTTAAGTTCAAACAGGCCTGCCAATTTTAATGGTTTTGCCACGAAAATGCACGATATTTGTCACGAATCGGATCAAACCACTCGTATACACCACCCCTTTACACATTAAGGCCACGCCCACAAATTGGGCGAAAAAATATTACTTTTGAAATGCTAGAATGTTTTATGTCATGTCCAAATTTATTTCAAGGCATGATAAAGGAAGGAAAATGAATGTTTAATACACTTCTTCTTAGTTTGTATTCCATTCACCCCGTTTTTGAAAAAAATCAAGCTCCGCCTCCAAATCGGCAGGTGTCAAGGTGGGGCCACTTCTTAAAATGATTTTCAGACTGTTTTGGATCTGCACGCCGTATTTCATGCTCTTATCACAAATTTGGGCACGGTTTGGGCAAAAATAATGAGCTCAAGGAGCTCCACTGTTGACCAGGATATATACGTGTACTCTTATGTAAACAGTAGAAACATATATAAATACAATCTTTAAATCATTCTTAAGTAACTTTATCCGACTTTTTTCTGTTCTTAAGTAGCATTTTTGGTATCAGGGGGTCAATCTCAACACTTACGCCCAAAAACGGCGCTTGTGCGCAACATGTTAATTAAACTCGAAATTTTGGACACTTGACCATGGTCCCCTGACCCCCATCTGACCTAGGGCAACTTGAGAATGGCCATTTCAGAGCTACCCCCTGACGGGCAATCGATTGGTACCATCACACCTTTTGTTCTCAAATTGTTATCAAACTCAACCTAGCTCCCGGTCTTTATATGTTTTGTTTATCTTCAAAGTTCAGGTAATTCTTTGTACAATTTTTAAAATCGGACAAGAAATAACCGAGATATGATTTGTTAATGATTTATAGGGTAGACTGTTTTTGGACCATTTGTCTATTGCCTATCTTGAAGAACCGTAGACCCGTTCAAAATGCATACAGTCAAAGTGGCGTCCGTATAAGACATTCTTACGTTAGAGCTGATTAATGTGACAGGGCTCCATTTTCCCTAGAACTTCTTTTGATCGAATTACAGATTCTCTGCCACTGGAATTTCTTGAATAAAGTCTTAATTAGGTACTGAAAATAATGATACTGTTAAATTTCGGGACTAGTGAAAGGTTTTTAACCGGGATCCCAAACATGTCGTAAGACTTTTGTTTTATGAACGGAGCGTGACTATGAATTGTTTGTAGCCACGTTTACGGGTCGAGGTGAAACGGTAGTCCCATAATGTGTGGTCTCCTGGCCTTGTTTATAGCTTTTTTTTGGTAAACAATAAAGTTAACAATTTCAAAATTCGAGTAACTTCATAATTATCGATTCAGGATGTTAAAAAACTGATAACTTCACAAGGAAAGAAAAGAGAAGAGGACTACTTTTTTGTAGCGAACGTATACATAAAAAAGCACCAGGCAACGGGACCGGGGCCCGTGACGCTGCTAACCGTACAAGATTAGTTCTGGACACAGTATACTGTGCCGCGGTATACGTGCCGTACGCGTATAATTCGAAAACAACCTGACGATATGTCGTCTCTTTGGACTGAATATTGGGTTTTGTCTGTAAATCACGAAGAAAGTTGCGGTAGGACTTTTGATGCTCATCTAAAAATTGTGTAATGAACATAATACTTTGAGTCCTTGGATAAAACACAGCTGGATAAAACACAGCTTGTTCAATATACTCATCAAAAAAAGTAAGCGATGGTAATGAATATTAATCTCTGAGAGTCTTGGAAAAAATGTTGATTTCTCACTGCTTGACTGCTGAGTCACATGTGATGGGGATGGCGTTGGGCAGCAGTACAGCCGTTGTATATATACGAGTCCTGTTCATTACGTCACGATTTTTCTGATTTTACGAAGAGCCAGACGACTGTTGATTTCAATTATGTGCTCACGACCAACAAATTACTCCATGAAATTCAGTTTTATTAACATATCAACGCACATTAATGGTAGTTTGTCATTACGATATATATATGGGTTTACGCTACAATAACAAAAATATAAAAAACAAAACGACATTCAGCATTCCACGACCTCTTTAAACACTACCAACACGGCGAATTTCCGAATTTTTCTAATCAGTTTCATTATCAGCCATTCAATTTCGCGTGAGTTTTGCACATGTGGTCCAATTGGGGTTTCTTTTTCATTTGGGGTTCATTCAATTTCATTTTTAGGCAGCCAAGATTTTGCTGTGAATGTTCGTTTTCGTTTCGGGCAACCTATTTCGTTTTGGCGCATTCAAGACTTAACTTGTAGCAGTCTAAAATTAAGTCTTTGCAACCTTTTGACGGTTGACGCATTCAAATTAGCGAACATCTGTGCGATAATATCGTATAACCATGCTTTTCGTTTCTTATTCGTTTATGGGCAATCGCTCTCATTGGTCATTTAAATTATAGGTTTTGCCGGCCAATTTCATCAAGTTTTTATTCAATTTAACGCCTGGCTCATTCGATTTAGATTGAAATTGAAAGATCACGCAGATCAGCATTCGACAATCAAAAAGAATCATTCAATTTCACTATCCGGGCATTCTATCGCCTTTTAGCTTCAATCGTCCCTATCAAAGATGCATTCATATTAAAAGTATTGCGTTGGTCATTCAATTTCGTCTAAACCATTAGTAAGGGGTTGATCGGGCATTCGTTTTCATTAATGGGCAAACATGTTTCACATTTTGTCAAACATCTTTTAAGACTTCATACGTGTCCGTATTCTTTAGCGTAAATCATATTTGATGACTTCAAACCGTAGATTGACTTTCTTTCTTAAAGGGTATGTGCAATGAATTTTTCTCAGGAATTCTTTTTGCGCAACTCTGTGAAATGTAAGAAAAGTACACATTTGACAACACTTTTGGGGTTTATCTTTTTGCAAATGTGCACTTCTTTAAGCATTTAAAAGTTTCCATGTTTTTCCGGACTAACGCTGTTACTGTGATGTCATTTCAGGAAGACACTGTTCAGTTTAGGGTTTTTTCTTTCAAATTATTCATCCAAAATTTGCTAATTGAAAACGTTTGTGGGAAAGGGTTGGTCATTGATTTACTGCCATGTACTGACACATCAAATAATCACCGAATAAAAGAAATTTATGACAGCAAAATATCCAAAATTCTAGCAACTTTTTTGCTGAAATAGCCGTGTAACATTAATCATGCTCGGAATGCCATCACAGGTTTTCTAATGAATATGAAACTTTGTATAAGCATAAAAGCGGAGAAGGCACCAAAAACGCCCCTCAAAATGGAAAATAAAACTTGCAAATAAGGTTAAATTTGACACAAAGATGTATTGCATTGAAAACTTTGCATGGGCCCTATGAATATGGTAAGTGTTCGGTCAGACATACGCAAAAAAAACATTCAAGAAATATCGCAAGAGAAGTGTTCCCGACGGTACAACCATTTCCAAACATATTACGTGTTCCGATGTCTTGCACGTTAAGAAATCGTCAACGTAACAAAACCCCTTGGTCAAACGTTTCAACAAGTAGAAAAGATCAACAGTGAAAAAGAAATTATCTTAGTCCCTTTCAATTCATTATTTCGTTGCATCTTGTTTCCCTCATATCAGTTGATTTGTAACATTGTAAAATTTACAGTCATCAAGATCCTTTTTTTGGGGTGGGAAATGAACCTCGGAGAGAAAAAATATCGATTAAAAATTCTTATTAATTTAAATGACTAAACGATGAAAGTGATTGCCCATAAACGAATAAGAAACGAAAAGCATGGTTATATGATATTATCGCACAGATGTTCGCTAATTTGAATGCGTCAACCGTCAAAAGGTTGCAAAGACTTAATTTAAGACTGCTACAAGTTAAGTCTTGAATGCACAAAAGCGAAATAGGCTGCCCCAAAACGAAACGAACATTCACAGCAAAATCTTGGCTGCCTAAAAATGAAATTGAAGGTAAGGTAACTGGCTGCTTTTTTTCTGGCGAATTTTACCGAAATTGTGTATTATTTTACATAACAATTTTTACCTTATTATTATTTACATATCTTTTTGAGAGTGCATGCTTTTCCGGACTACTGAGCGCGCTGTTACAGCGATGTAACATCAGGAAGTCAGCTGTTCAGATTAGGTTTTTTTCTTTCAAAATAATTATTCATCCAAAATTTGCTAATTGCAAACGTAATTTTGTGAGAAAGGGTTGTTCATTGGTTAGTGCCATGTACTGCGACAACAAAGAATCACAAGATATAAGAAAACTAGGACAGCAAAATATCCAAAATGCTAGCGACTTTTTTGTGCTGAAACAAACATAAATCATGCCCGGAATGACATCACAGTTTTTCTAATGATTATGAAAACTTTGCATTAGGCTAAAAACGGAGAAGGCACCTAAGACACCCTTCAAAATGGAAACAAAAAACATGCAAATCAGATTAAATGTGACACAAAGATGTATTTTCAAGGTTTGCATTGAACATGTTCAATGCAAACCTTGTAAATACATCCTTTTACTTTGTGCGGGCCCTTTGAATCAGTGTTCGGTCAGACATACGCAAGAAAACATTTCAGAAATAGCGAAAGAGAAGTGTTCCCGATGGTACAACCATTGCCAAACATACATGCCCCGATGTTTTGCATGTCAAGAAATTGTCAACGTAAAGATGCCCCTTGCTAAAACGTTTAAACAAGTAGAAAAGATCAACAGCAAAAAAAAAAGAAATTATGTTAGCCCCTTTCAATGCATTATTTCGTTGCATCCTGTATCCCTCATATCAGTTAATTTGTAACATTGTAAATTTTACATTCACCAAGAATTTTTGGGGAAATGAACCTCGGAAAATAAAAGGAAAATATCATCGATTAAAAAGTCTTACTTAATTAAAATGACCAAACGATGAAAGTGATTGCCCATAAATGATTAAGAATCGAAAAGCATGGTAATACGTTATAAGCGCACAGACGTTCGCTAATTTGAATGCGACAACCGTCAAAAGGTTGCAAAGACTTCATTTAAGACTGCAATATATTAAGGGAATAAATGTGTGTTTGGGAGGTATTATAACGCTCTGTTTAAGACCGGTTTGAGTCTGGATGGGCGATAATTACCCGAGGCGAAGTCGAGGGTAATTATCGCCCATCCAGACTCAAATCGGTCTTACGATTAGAAAAAATCGGAAATTAGCCTAGGAAAACCTATTTAAAAAAAGGTACAAAACTAAACGAAAGTATAGAAAAGATCAACTTCGAAAAAGAAATTCGCCAAAACGTTCGTTGTTGGTTACTTTTTCGATCTCAGCTGGAAAACGAATTTCGTTTAATATTGATGATGCTGTGAATACGGATGGGTATCAACGAAAATTACCCGCAATTGTCGTACTTCTGTCCTGATGTTATCCTCCACAGTCACTGTTTTTTCTTTTTTTTATGTTATTCCTATTTTAGGTGTTCCTATTTTATTACTGTTCTCCAAGCCTTTTCACTTGGGTCCGCTTGAAAGCCTGCAATCTCCAAGAAGACGATGAAAGACAATTTTTCATTCAATGTTATATATTCTATAAAATTTTCATATAAGCTGTTGGGAAAATATCATTTTGTTCATTGTGAGGGTTTCTTTAGCTCGTAGATTATTTCTTTGCCTCAAAGTTGCCCTGAAAATTGCCTTGTGTGACTTGTGCGTAACATCTTATACTACCGGTACAACAAATTTCCAACAGTTTTTCGCATTGATTATGACCTCTAATTAATCTTTAAAACAGTTTGTTCTGTACAGATGACTTGTGTTCTGTTTTGAAAATGAAATTATACTAAAATACATTTCAAACGCATGCAGCCCAAGTTCGAACAAGATTCAGAAAATCAGGAGGTTCTATAAATACAAAAAGGTCCAGTTTATTTTTGCATTGTATGGTATGTTTTTTTCCCCTTTGCGACAGGTATGTCGGGTAAGGTGATGATCTGGGATATCACCCAGGGTACTATGAAGTACGAACTCCAACCAGTCTCTTACAAAATCAACGATATTGCCTGGTTCAACAGCGAACAGATTGTCGTGTGTGGTGAAGGAGGTGATTCGTAAGTGTAGAATCTCGAGACACATTGTTTTTTTTAAACAAGACAGTCCTTTATCAATCACTATAAATGTACATGCATAATTGCACACGATCCAATCTGCAGAATATAGCAAATAACATTTACGTAAAGCTAAAGGTGTGTTTACAGGTCACATCCGTTCAAAGTGAAACTTCTCCATTACGGTTTAAAAGAACGTGTGTTGACAGAAGCCCGACATCTCTGTACGGCTCTGCTGATGAGTAGTAAAGAGCACCATCTATTGTTCATGCACGGAGTCCATAGAAATTGCAAGACCTAAGTCCCAATCACACATTTACGGTTTGGAGCTACGAATCTCTACCGTTTGAAATTCGTGGTAAACCTTGGGAGTACCGTATTCATCCTATAAAGTACATCCGTGGTTATCCGTCATCTTTCTTGGGCATTCGTGGAGGGCTTCGGAAGTTTCAAATTGTTCAAAACTTCCTCCCTCCTAGACTGTTTTTCGCCCCCCCCCCCCCCACCAAGATAATGGGGACCGGTGACTAGTTCCAATTTAAAGCCTTTGATTAAATCGCGATTGTTGAACTCACGATTATCAAGAAACACACGCTTGTTTTACTACAAAAAGTACACAAAATCACCAGTGCAATCAACTGCATAGGTTTTTGTATGACCTGCTCACATTAAGGAGCACCCGATAAAAAAACAAGCAGAATATCCCATGGGGATAGCTAAGTGCTTGTTTCAACAGACCATCCCACATTAAAAACAAGAAATAAGAAGAGGAACATTAGTTATTGGACTATGCCTCACTCACTAGAAAGTGAAGAGAGACATGTCTATTAGCATCACACTGCAGTCACATTTGCCCTGAACTGATTCTTTAATCAATGTACATTGAAGGACTGCAAGCCCTGGTAATGTATGTCTGAAAGAACTGATGACGATAGAATGTTCCAGATCGTAACTGCCGCAGGAAGAAGTTCTTCGCAGAGTTCTTGCTGCAGTCATACCCTGGGGGACCGGGGACTGAAGAGCATATTTGTTGAGTAGCATGGATTACCTGGTTTGTCGAGCAGCAGGTGGCCTTACAGGTGGGACCATGGATTTCAGCAAGGTTGGGAACTTGCTGCACTGCATCCTATATAATAATAATTTGGGAGGCTAATCATCCTTACTCGTAGCTGGTATGCTGAATTGCGAAGGACGCGGCTACAACGTGGTCGGGCCGCTGGCACGTAAAGGCGCCTATGGCTGCCGGTGTGACAGGTAATTCTGTCCCCCCTGGTAAATGTGTCCCCCGGACACATTTACCGGCTCGTGACCCGGTAAATGTGTCCGGGGGGACACTTTAACCTAGGTAAATTTGTACCCCTCCAGGTAAAAATGTCCCCCTGCCCAACGATGAAAGTGTCCCCCTGGTAAATGTGTCCCCATGCAGTATGTACTGAGAGCAGCAGCGTGTCGCACGCGCCAGTACATGCTGCAAGATTTGAGGCAGTGATTATAACATGTGTACATATGCGTCTCCCTCTACAATGGAAATTCGTCCAATAGGAAATTTTGTTACGCGCTATGATGGGAACACAGACCAATCCAAGGAGACGTTGTATCATACTATCAATGAGACGAGGGCCATCGCCATGCATCGCCGCTGTGTTGACCTATCGCAGTAGAATCGCGATAGACTTCACCGTACTCCGAATCGAAACATTGTGTTCACGTATCACCTAATAGACTAAATTAATTATTTTTTATATTCATGAAGGGCAGGCTAAAAGTCCAAAATGTATACCTTGTAGAATGAATTCATCAAAACAATAACCTTCCGGGTTTCAAAAGAGGGGGATTAAAAAACCTGGGGGACAGAATTACCTGGAGGGGACAGAATTACCTGGAGGGGACAGAATTACCTGGAGGGGGACAGAATTAACGGGCAAGGGAGGAGACTTTTACCTAGGTAATTCTGTCCCCCCGGACACTTTTACCGGGGGACAGAATTACCTTCCACACCGGCCACATCGACCCATAATAATGACCACGGAGCACAGCCTGAGATCGAAAGTGTTTGATTTTTCCGGAGGGAGGAAAACCGGAGGGCCCGGAGAAAAACCCTCGTGGCACAGGAGAGAACCAACGCACAACTCTACTCCCATGCGATCCGCGGCCAGGATTCGAACCGTGGTCACCTTGGTGAGAGGCGAGCGCTTTACGCACAAGCCACCAATGCCACCCCTATATAAACAGGAGACTGCTGCAACATTTCTTCGATGGGATAAACTGCTAAGATTATGCCTCAGTTGCTCTTGCTGGCTTAATTCTATTAGGCGGCATGCTCTCCTTTGGATTTTATCAAGAGCCGAGAGTTGGACTGTGCTAGCTCCCATCCAGGCTAGGAGTGCCTACTCCATCTTGCTTCTGACATAAGTCTTGCAGATGGTAACAAGACCTGCCTTGCTGAAGACTGGACCCAGTCTCCGCAACATTGAAGTACGCTGACTAGCAGTGCGAGTGACATTCTTTAGATGTGTCCTCCATTCTAGCAGGTGAGAGAAAATAAGCCAAGGAAGTTTCATCTCCATCTTATCACTGACAATTTGGCCTTGGAACATTATAGGCTGATGATTTTGGATGTCCTTCATGTTGGACACAGTGAGACACTGACTCTTGGATGGCTAAAATTCAATTCTCCAAGTCTGTCCTCAATTGCTAATTCGTTCCAAATCCTCCTGAAGTTGTTCAGCTGCTGCTAGCCTCATGCTCGATCTTACTTCAGGAGGTGAGTTTTTGATTAATGTGAATATTGTGATGTCATCAGCATAGGCAAGAAGTTCTGAATGACAGATCACATCACGTAGATCTTCGATGTATATCAGGAACAGAGTGGGACCAAGAATACTGCCTTGGGGAACACCAGCATTGATCTCATAGCAGGTTGACTTTTGTCCAGCAACCACTACCTCAAGATGTCTGTTTAGTGTTAGATAAATAACTCTTCCTCCAGGTAAGCAGTTGGCCAGTGATTCCAAATGAATCTACTTTTCGAAACAGACCTTGATGCCATACTCTGTCAAAGGCGCCTTTGATGTACAGGGCGACCATTCGAACTTCACCTCTCTCATTAAAGATGGTGCACCACCGATGAGACATATAGGTGAGGAGATCAGAGACAGAGTGGAGATTTCTGAATGCAAATTGGTTGTCTGATATGAGGTTGTTTTGAAAAAGATGTTTCTGTAGTTGATCATTTATGCTCTCCATTACCTTGCTGATGGTAGATAGTAGAGAGATCAGCCGGTAGTTTGACGGGCAAGATCGACTATTTTCTTGTGCACAGGAACAACTGATGTAACTTTTCATGGGCAGGGGAAATAGCCTCTGCTGAAGCTGAATCGGAAAAGTTTGGCGAGTGAAGCTGCAAGTTCTAAAGCGCAGTTCCTCAAAACCTTGGCAGAGATACCGTCAGGCCATGCTTTGTTCTTATCCAGCTTTTGCAACTTTCTTTTTATGTCTCGTGGCCTGAAAGTGACATGGCTGAGGTGTTCAGCAGTGCGGTCCTGGATAACAGGTGGTGGATCAACTGCAGAAGTGAGATTACATTTGTTTGAAAAGGTTTGAGCCAATATCTCTACTTTATCTTGAGCAGTTGAGAAGGCGATGTCATTTTATTGCACAGGGGGAATTTCTGTATGACCTCCAGTTCCAGAGAGTTGCCGATCTGTCCACCACCAATCTCTGTCTTTTCCATTTTCTACCAGTTTA